>NC_133170.1:78960000-79702500 GCF_040802235.1 Manis javanica
ACACGCACACACATATATATATATACACATACACACACACACACACATATACATACATACATGTCCTATTGGTTCCATTTCTCTGGAGAACCCTAATACAGATTTTCAGCATGTTGGAGAATGTATATTCACTTAGGAAAATAGTTTGTAAGTTTCTTATAAAGTCAAGCACACGCTTAACATACAACTCAGCAATTCTATTAGGTATTCATCCAGTGGGAATGCATGTCTCCAAAAAGACATGAATCTTCATAGCAGCTATATTCCTGACTTATTTGAAATAATGCCAAGTCTATCAACAGGAGGAGAAACAAATCATGGTATTTCACCAATGGAATATAGTTCATCAAGAAAAAAAAACCAAATTACTAATACGTAAATCAGTCTAAGTAAATGTCCAATATTTTGCTCATCCAAAGATGACAGAAACTCATCTGTATAAAAATATATACTGTATAACTGTATTAGTTCTAGATCAGGCAAAACTGACCTGTAGTTTAAAATCAGAAAAGGGGGCATGAAATTGGGTAGGGGTATGAGGGAAATTTCTAAGGATGAAAATGTTCTGTATTTCAATAAAGATGGAGGTTTTGTGGGTTTATGCATTTATAAAAATTAGATTGTATACAGTACTATATATAAATTTACTTTTAAAAACAATGATAAACAAGTATGAACTCTAACTAGTAGATTTGCTTTTCACAATAGTACGAGTTAGCAGTTCTGAACTACTTTGGTATGTTCTTGGCTTAAACAGAGTTAAAACATGGGAAAAGAACAGACTGTACATTGTTCTACTGGACTGGAATGGGGATATCCATTTGAAGTTGTTATTTTTAAAAGACAGACAGATGTATACACACTGGCATACACTCCTCACTCTGTTAGCCAAGAAGACCTAGAAGCAGTGACACACCAAAGCAGTGGACACTTCCAACCCCACGGATTGCCTTCTCATCGCCAACCTCTGCTAAAAGGAACTAAGGGTCCTTGTAGAACAGGCTGACTGATTCCAGGGCAGGAGCAGTAAATAACAAGTTAAGCTGTAAACTTCTTAATAATCCCAGAAAGTAACTGAAAGTGCTCAAAGGATGATCAGGTTACATCAACGGGACACAGAAACAGCTTGAAGAGGCTCCCACTAGGTGAAACTAGGGCAACGGACAACTAGAACATTGAAAAAAATTTGAGAGTAATGGGTACCACTGAATAGCCAAAGCAATCCTGAGAAGGAAGAATAAAGCTGGGGGGATTATGCTCCCCAAGTTCAAGTTCTACTACAAAGCCACAGTAATCAAGACAATTTGGTACTGGCACAAGAACAGAACAAGAGACCAATGGAATGGAATGGAGAGTCCAGATATAAACCCAACCATATGTGGTCAATTAATATATGATAAAGGAGCCATACAATGGGGAAATGACAACCCCTTCAACAACTGGTGTTGGCAAAACTGGACAGCTACATGTAAGAGAATCAAACTGGATTATTGTCTAGTTTTATACACAGAAGTAAACTCGAAATGGATCAAAGACCTGAATGTAAGTCATGAAACCATAGACTCTTAGAAGACAACATAGGCAAAAATCTCCTGAATATAAACATGAGCAACTTCTTCCTGAACGCATCTCCTTGAGCAAGGAAAACAAAAGCAAAAATGAACATGGGGCTACATCAAACTAAAAAGCTTCTGTACAGCAAAGGACACCATCAGCAGAACAAAAAGGCATCCGACAGTATGGGAGAATATATTTGTTAATGACGTATCTGACAAGGAGTTAACATCAAAATATATAAAAAACTCACACGCCTCAATACCCAAAAAGCAAATAACCTGATTAAAAAATGGGTGGAGGGTATGAAAGACAATTCTCCAAAGAAGAAATTCAGATGGCCAAGAGACACATGAAAAGATACTCCACATCACTTATTATTAGGAAAATGCAAATTAAAACCACAATGAGTTATCACCTCATACTAGTTAGGATGGACAACATGGAAAAGACTAAGAACAACAAATGCTGGTGAGGATGCGGAGAAAGGGGAACCCTCCTACGCTGCTGGTGGGAATGTAAGCTAGTTCAACCATTGTGGAAAGCAATATGTAGGTTCCTCAAAAAACTAAAAATAGAAATACATTTGATCCGGGAATTCCACTCCTAGGAATTTACCCAAAGAGTACGAGTTCTCAGATTCAAAAAGACATATGCATCCCTATGTTTAGTGCAGCACTATTTACAATAGTCAAGATAAAGAAGCGGTGGTACATATACACAGTGGAATACTATTCAGTCATAAGAAACAAACAAATCCTACCATTTGTAACAACATGGTTGAAGCTGGAGGATATTACACTCATTGAAATAAGCCAGACGGAGAAAGACAAGTACCAAATTATTTCCCTCATTTGTGGGGTATAACAAAGAAGCAAAACCGAAGGAAAAAAAAAAGCAGACTCACAGACTCCAAGAAGGGACTAGTGGTTACCAAAGGGGACAGGGTGGGGGAGGGCAGGAGAAAGGGATTGAGGGGTATTATGTTTAGTACACATGGTGTGGGGGGGGGTCACAGTGAAGACAGTGTAGCACAGAGAAGGCAAATAGTGGATCTGTGGCATCTTGCTGCATTGATGGACAGTGACTGCAATGGGGTATGGGGGGGACTTGATAATATGGCTGAATGTAGTAACCACATTGTTTTTTCATGTGAAACCTTCATAAGAGTGTATATCAATAATACTTTAATAAAAAAAAATGCCTGCAGAGATTATGACTGGAAATGCATTGAATCTAAAAGTTAATTTGGGAAGAATTACCATCTAAACAATACGGAGTCTTCTAATTCATACTGAGTATATCTTGTTTATTTAGGTCTCTTTAATTTTCTCAGTAAAATTTTATAGTTTATAGTCTAATGGTCTTGCATATCTCATTTATTTTTTCCTTGGTATTGATTGTTCTTCGATGTTTTTGCAAGTGGACTTATTTTAATTGTGTGATGTATTATCTGGCTTTCCCACTTCTTTGTTGGCCTTGATAAGATGAGCATAGCCATGTTCCTGCCACCAGCCTGCACACACCTTAGTTAGTCTGGCCTTGCCTATTTAACTAAGTAATCCTAATACTTTCCTTTTAGTTCCGGGGGTGAACACTTAGCCTTGTCAAAAGTCAACTTCCTGGAACTTTGGAGGGGAATTTATGGAGCAGTAACTGACAAGTTCCAGTTGCATGATTCTTATGCTAACTTTAATTAAAATCTCATCAAAGCTGTTTCCTTTGTCTCAGTCCTACCTGGGGATTGCTGGTCTACCTTCTCCCATGTTTGAGACTTTGTGTGTGGCCTTCTTCAGTTTCCTCTTGTAACTTCTGTTCCTTCTAGCAATCCTTTATTTGTTTTGACTTTTTAAAAATGTTCCCTCTTTCTGGCGTCAGCTTGTCTTAGCTTCACACATTCATTAGGTTTGACTGCGTTAGGCATTAAGTGAGGCACTAAGTTTGCAAGTGGGGGTGGGAGACATTAATTATTGAGATAATTAATTGGGGGTGTGCTAAGGACTTTGGCAGAGGCATGTCGGAAGGCTTCTGTAAACACATTCATTCAAAGAGTGAATGGCCTCCTGCTGTGCATCAGGTACCCACCGGGCAGTGGAGCTGGTGTTCCAGGCATAAGGCAGTCATTGTTTAAAGGTGAGGTATGGGGCTATAAAGAACCAAAGAATGATTTGGGAATAGGTTATTGGCTCTGGCATGTAGTATTTGGTAGGCATGTTGAGGTAGTGAGTGATGAGAGAAGAAGCTAGAAAGGTTGTGAAAGGTCTTCTGTCTTTTTAGGGATTTCAGTCTTGTTCCCGTGGGCATCGTATTTAATAGCTCCATGATGACCGTTACCAACACTTCCACACTACTTGTACCTCTTCTTTCTTTGGTTATTCTGCTCACTACAGTGACCAGTGGCTCTGAGTGGTGGTGACCACTAGCACTGCTTCTCATACATTTGTAAGAAGTGGGAGGGAGCTTTACATTACCGATGGGGAAGGAAGCTCAAAGCAAGGGGCAGTTTCGGTGGTTCTCTTACCTGACCTGGAGTAGTTCCTTCTAGGGTGTAATTAACCTTGTGAAATCTTTACGTATTTTATAAGGTAGGGGAGGAAAAGGTTGAGGTATTAACACTTTACTCTGAAAATACCCTGTGGGGTAAAATTTCAATTTGTTGCCCGCCCTGAAATTTTTTATTCTTTTCCTTTAGGTTTCTTGCTATTTAAAGATTTTTGTTTGAATGAAATTAATGAAGCTGTACCTCAGGTGAAGTTTTATGAAGAGGTAAGAAGTAACTGTTTTACTGATGCTTTTATTTCAAAAGCATATTTAAAATGTACTTTGGAAAATATGAAGACTACTAAATATCTTACAAATATTTATAAATTCATTGGAATTAGTCATACAAGATGTAATATGTAGTTTATTAGAGATGCTGGCATCATCTATACACATATTTTTGAAGTCTCTGGAATTCTCTGGAAGCTATGAGGAATAGTTGGACCAAAATTCGAGAGAAGGGAGAATCATTCAGAGGTGCACTGAGGATTATCAGCCATTTTATTTTCTGTGGAAGCTTCCTAATTCTGGAGACATAAGCTCAGGCAGAGGGCGGCTGCTGGGTGAAAGAGAATCTAGAGAAGTTTTCTGGTTGCACATTGCTGGAGCGACAAACTGTAGACTTGGTGGGAGAGGGGCGTCTCAGAAATGGTGTGGCAACAGATGAAAACCCTAGGGGAGTGGTCTACTGACACTGAACTTCCATATTTACTAATTACCTGAGCAGCTATTGATTCTGGGTGTATCAGGCAGGTGGGAGTCAAGGTTTAGCCTTTGGCAGAAGGCTGCTTCTGGGAGACAGAAAAGCCAAAGTTTCAGGGGCTCGAGTAAAAATACAAGTGAAACTTAAGGAGCCCAAATATGTGATTAATCTTCCTCAAGACATATGCCAACTTCTGAAGCTGAGTGGAACAGGAGGCCAAAGAGCTATTCTAAAAACTTCTCGGGGGTGGAACTCAATCTAGTGCTAAGGAGACAAAGATCTCTCACTGAACTCCATGGAGAGCCATGCCTTAGGAACAGGGGAAACTAAAGGCAGACTTGAGTTCTACAAAAAAGGCAACCCAGCTCCAACCCAGTTCAACCCCTTACTGGGTAACGAGTCCCCTCCTACATAGCAGAGTACAAGGGGAGCTCTCTCTGTCTTTTTTTGAAGGTAGAAAATAATATATAGGGGCTGTACAGTATTCTGTGTACAATAAAAAATTATTAAGATATCTAAGAGACAAGAACATATGACTCATAAACAAGACAATTAGAAGCAGACCCACAGGTGAATCAGCTGTTGGAGCTACCTGCCAAGTACTTAAAAATAACTATGTTACTAAAAAGTAAATAATATGTTCAAGACAATAGAGGAAAAGATGGACAAAATCGGTGGAAGAATAGCAAATTTCGGCTTTGCATTTGAATTTATTAGGAAAAACCAAATGGGTATTCTGAACAAATTATAGTATTAGAAATTAGAACCCAATGACTAGAACCACTAGTAGATTGGTTAAAATATATGGCAGAGTTAAGAAGCAGGGAGGCAGGTCAGAGATAATCTCAAACTGAAACACAGAGGAAAAATAATACAAAAAAGAAATAGTTAAGAACATTAAAGTCATGTGGGACATGGTTAAAACATCTAACACATGTAGAATTGGAGTCTCATGAGAATTGAGAGAATGGGGCACAAGCAATATTTGAAGAGGTAATACTGAGATATTTACAAAATGATAAATACAAAATTGCTAAAATAATGAAAGACAACAGCTTACAGATTCCAAGAACTTAGAAAATCTTCAGCAGAATGACTACAGAGGAAACCTATCTTTGCACATCAATTTAAGAGTGTGGAAACCTCGACAAAGAGAAAATCTTAAAAGCAACCAGAGGGTGGAAAAAGACACATTACTTTTAAAGGAGCAATATGACTGACCTGTGACATCATAAAAGAAATGACCACACACACACACACACAGGACCATGAAATGGCTATCTTTAATGTAATGAGAGAAAAACACCGCCAACCTAGAATTCTATTCCCAGAAAAAGTTTCCTTCAGAATGAAGGTGAAATAAAGATATTTTCAGACAAAAACTAAGGGACTTTGTCAGTAGTGTACCTGCATTACTATAACTATTAAAGGGAGGTACTTTAGGCAGGAGGAAAATGATTCCAGATGAAAATGAAGGAAGGAAAACACATCATAAAAGATAAACATGAATCTAAAATATAAATGAATGTTGATGACATAAAACAATGTTTTTGGTTTTAAAAATATGTAAAACTAAAATGTATGACAGTAGTAGAAAAGGCAGGACAGGGTTTAAAGGAGTTAAAGTATCTTAAGATCCTAGGATTATAGGGGAGTAGATAGTAAAAGTAATAATTCACATTGGTTTGTAATCAGGAAAGGATGCATGCTGTAATCTCTAAGGTAACTTTTAAAAGAATAAAATGGATTTCTCTCTAATAAGTTAAAAGAGGGAAAATGGAATAAAACAATGTTGGATTAATCCGAAAGAATAAAAAGGGGACATAAAGTAGATGGGTCAAATTGAAAACAAAGAATAATATGGCAGCTATAAATCCATCTACTTACAAGTTATTACATTTAATGTAAATGGACTAAACAGTCTAAGTTAAAGTCTTAAATTTTGCCTGGATAAATAGCCAAACCCCTATTATATAGTGCCTACAAGGGACATACTTTAAACTGAAGAATGGGAGAGAATATACAATACAAAGACTAATGAAAGCAATGCTGGAATAGCAACACTAATACCAGACAAAGTACACTAACACTGCTTTCAGGTAGAGAGATTATTTCAGAATGATAAAGGGGTATCCCAGTCTTAAAAATGTATGGTACAAATAATGGTAACTTCAGAATATGTAAAGCAGAAATTGACAGATCTAAAACAAGGCAACTCTACACTCCTAGTGGGAGACATTAACACACTTCAAGAGCTTATAGAAACTCACAAAAATTAGTAAGGTTATAGAAGATCTTAATACAATGATGAATAAACTTGATCTAATTTGACCCATAGAGCATACTGCACCCAGCAACAATAGAATTTGCGTTCTTCAAAGTGTAAAGTGTACGTAGAACATGTATCAAGATAGATCAATAAGCTGGACCCTAAAGAAGGTTCACATAAAACAGGATCAAAATTGTTCAGAGTGTTCCCCGGTGATAGTGGAACGGGACTCAAATTGAATAACAGAGTTTCCTAAGAAATCCTTAACTGCCTGGAAATGAGTACACTTCTAAATAATGTATGGGTCAAAGAAGAAATTAAAACAGAAATTAGGAAATATTTTTTTTCAATTCATTTTATTATCATTAATCTACAATTACATGAAGAACATTATGGTGACTAGACTCCCCCCATCACCAAGTCCCCCCCACCCCGCAAACCCCATTACAGTCACTGTCCATCAGCGTAGTAAGATGCTGTAGACTCACTACTTGTCTTCTCTGTGTTGCACAGCCCTCCCTGTGCCCCCCCAACGTTATACATGCTAATAGGAAATATTTTTAATTAAAATATTTTAAGCAATGACATATGCTATTACTATTATCATGATATATCTTTATCCTAAAAGCATTTTAAATGGTCCAAATAAAATAATAGTGTTATTAGTATACCAGTAATCTTTGTACAGGTTTGAAGATACCTTTCTTTCTCTCTAGTTTATTGATATACATGAAAACTTGATATTTTTCTATACTTTTAAGATTATAGTAATGTATTTCTAGAAGAATGGTCAAATTATGATGTACATTTCGTGTCAATGTAAAAAAAACCAGTAAGCTAAATCTAAAAGGATTTTACTCAGTGTGCAGTTCAATATTTCAATCTGCATCACAAACAGGCATTTTATCTGGATGAGAGTATCACCGCTTGATCTGTCAAAAAAATTTCTTGCGTTCTCAAAAGCTCCACCTCTCCAATTAAGCATGTACTTAGTTGCCTTGTCAAGTACAGAGAAATTGTCTTTAACCGATAACATTTGCTAGTTTGAAACAGATGCACGGTCTACTTGGGGCTGTTTCTTAAGCGCTTCTTGCCGGTCCGGTCCGATGGTGACTCCTGCTGATGTGTGCCCACTTGGACTTTAAGCACTGGCGTTTCTCTTTGCGGGCTCGCTCCCCTGCCACCCCTCTTCTTCTTTGGCGCACAGTGTGTCTGGCTTCTCAGACTCTCCTCCTGGAGGATCATGCTCCAAAGCTCGTCAGCAGCTTGCTCTGAATTCTTGAATTGAAGATACCGTCCAGCTTTGGGGCTTCAAATGCAGTTCTGTAAAGGGCACAGCCTTTACACTTTAAAACTCTCAGTAATTGTTCTCTGACTCCTTGGTTCCTTCAGTCTGGTTATTTCTGGTTGCTGTTTCACGATCCCAGTCCCTAGCAAACTCTTTCAGCAGATATCTTGGAACACGTATTTTGTACATCATATTTCCACTTTCCTGTGTTCCTAAACTTCTAGTGGTTACCCATTTCCTGTGTGTTAAAGTCCTAGTAGCTTATCTTTGTACACACGTCTGTGTTAGTTATTATCTGCCTTTCCCTCTTTCTTACGTAGAGCTTTGCTGACCAACATTCCCTGAACCCACTGAACCCTTTCCTTCTGTTCCTTCACCTGTGTCCTTTCCCCAGCGTAGAGTGATGCTTCCCCTTCTCAGCTTGTGGAACGCCTAGCTTCCCTTAAGGTCTCTCTCATTGTCTACATCCTCTAACAAGTCTGTCTGTACAGCCCGCCCACTTTTCTGTGATGGCTTACTCCTTTCATTCTCGCACTATTTGTGGCTATAATGCTCATGTACTAATGTATCCATGCTGCTTGTGTGTGGTGATCAGTATTTTCGTCTTGACCATTATTTGACTCACAGACAGAAGGTCTGCGTGAGATCTGGGGGCAGTTGCCCCTCTCACTTGCTGTGGGGTATGGGCCAGTCATTGAGCAAGTCATTGAGCAAGCTCTGAAGCATCTACCTCGTTTCAGACCCGGAGCTTAGAAATGCAAACAGTACACTGTCCCTGTCCTTGAGGAGCTCACAATATGGACTCTTCAAATTTGAGCTTCAATTACCTCAGGTTTGAAATGAGTCTAGTAATCTGTCTCCCGCTGTTTCACAGGATAATTGGGAGGCTCAGATCAGGTAGTGGATGGACAATTGCTCTCTCAACAATAATGTCTATGATATACTGTTCAGGTATATGGGAGCGTTCCAGCTCTAAACTCAGACTGCCTGGCTTTGAATTTGCACTGTGCTAATTACTAGCTGTGTAAACTTGGGCAAGCAACCTAGCCTCTCTACCTGTGTTTTCTCAGCTAAGAATCAAATTAGGGCGACAGTGGTGCCTGTCTCTTAAGATTGTCATGAATGAATGTGACACCCCCAACAGTGCCTGACATGTAGTACTGCTCCATGTGTTGGTTTATACACTTCCTTGTTCCAGTTAGATTTGGAGGCAGCTTAGAAAAGCATGTGTATTATACTTAGATGTAAAAACAAATCGTGGAAAACAGAAAGTAAATATCAGATCAGAGGTAGAGTTAACTATATAGGTTTGTCTTCACTCATTTAACCACCAATGCTCGGCCGGGCATTGTTTGGGTGAACAAGCTGGAGAAAGTCCTCACTCTTTGAGTTTCTATTCTGGCTTAGAGAACAGACAATAAAGAAATAATAAATAAACAAGAACTATATCAGGAAGGAATAAGTGACTGAAAACAGACTCCAAACTCAACATAATGTATTATGTTTTGGGGGTACTTTAAGTTGATAGGCCAAAGACCGACTCTGAAGAGGTGGCATTTAAACTGGATACTTGAATGACAAGAAGGCTAGTCTAGACGTTGAGAGCAGGGTGATGAGGGAGAGCATTGTAGGCTGAAGTTCATGGTTAAGACATAGTCCCTAATGTAGTGGGAAAGAATTTGGCATGTTTGAGGAGCTAAACGAACACTGTGGCTGTCGTGGGTGGGAAGGGTGGGGTAGTGTGAGCTCAGGTAAGGTTGGAGAGACACAGGGTTTGGGGGCCAGAGTAACAAACGTAGATTTTATTCTAAAGCCCATGGAAAATTTAAAACAGATCTTTACTCAGTCTATGTTTAGTTGTTCTGTTCATTGTTGAGAAAAGGGTGATAAAATCTCCAACTCTGATTACATACAGAATTGTCATTTTCTTCTTTTAACTGTTATTTTTTTGTGTGTATTTTGAAGCTCTGTCATTAGATACACATGCATTTATGATATGTCTTTTCATATGAAATGTCTTTATTGCTGGTAATATTCTTTGTCTCAAAAAGTACTTCACTGGGTATTAATATAGCCACTTCAATCTCCTTATGCTTACTGTTTTTGTGATATATATTTTCCTGTCCACTGTTACATATGTCTAAAGGAAATGCACTTGCTATGCATTTCCTTTAGACATATATAAAAATGTTGTGCTTATACCCTTCCCCTCAATTTCTGGAAACTCTGCATTTTAATGGAGTAATTTTAGATACCGTGTTTATCTTTTGTGGGGTTTGCTAAGTTTTTTGAATCGGTAAGTTTATATATTTCACCAAATCTGGTAGAATTTGAGCCATTATTTCTTATAACTTTTTTCTACTTAAATATTTCTTTACCTCCCTTCTGGGACTCCAGTTATATGTATGTGTGATTTTTGGACATTATCCTAAATATCACTGATGCCCTGTTTAATTTTTTTGGCTTTCTAATCTGCTATTATGTCCATTTATTGAATATTTTTTGTATCAGGTGTGTTCCTTTATTCTAAAATTTCCATTTGCTTCTTTTCATAGTTAATATTTTTCTTCTGCTGTTTCCTGTCTTTTGATTTATTGCATGCTTATTTTGTTATTTGAGGATAATTATAATAGCTGCATGAAACCCTTGTCTGGTAATTCCAGCATACGAGTCATCTTGGGTTGGTCTTCATTTATTGTCTGTTCTCTTGTGTGTCGGTGGCCACATTTTCTGTTTCTTGATATGCAGTGTGATTCTAGGTTGTATCTTATACATCGTGACTGATACGTTGTTGATATTCCAAACTCCAGATGCTTCCCCAAAGGGCACTGATGTTTCAGCAGGTAACCTGGCTGGCTCGAACTTCAGGCTTCATCTTCCTGCACAGTGGGTAGCAGCTGAATCTTGTTGAGTTCTTTCAGCCTTGGCTGGATTGCTTTGGGTCGGCCACGTTCCCCTGTCATTATGGGGTCCAAGTAGAGATTTTGACAGAGTATACCCAGAATTTCAGAGTTTTCCTTCTCTGGCTCTTATTTTCAGGAATATCCTCTCTTACTTTCCAGTTTCTGTCTGATGCCCCTTCCCTATTATCTGTGTATATTTGGTCACTCTCCAGTGTTCTGATGTGGTTGGGTTTCATATATGTCTAGAATTTGCAGTTATTTTCTCGGGAGGATTGTTCTGCCAGCAGTTAGTGGGCGATTACCTGAAGCAGGGCCTGAGTCTGTGATGCATTTTGGATGTGAAGCCAACATGATCGATGAATTGGATGTAGAGGTGGTGGGGGCAGGGATGTGAGCAAAAGAACAGAATTGATGATTATTCCCTTGGCTTAAGCACCTAGGAGGATAGTTGTATCCATTTTTGCAACAAAGAAAACTAGGAGAAGCACATGTTTTGGTGGGGTAGAGAAGTTGTGGAAATGTCAAATAGGGAGATATTTAGAGTCTGGAGCTCAGAGGAAGAAGTTGAGATCCACTTGGTCATTGGAATGTAATTGGCATTTGAAGCTGATGCCCTCAATAGCTTTACCCAAGAAGAACACAGCAGGTGGGAAAGGGACACCTCAGCACCGTTCTCTGAGGCACGTCCATGTTTTAAAGTCTAGCAGAGGAGGAAGAACTACCAAGGGAGTCTGAGGGAGGAGAAGCAAAGAGTGTCAAAGCCCTGGAGAATGCAGATCACAGAAGTCCAGAAAGAAAGCTTCAGAGAAGGCAGGAGTAGACAACTGAGTTGAATGCTGCTGAAAAGTCAGTGAAACTGAAGTCAGAAGAGACCCTTCATTGGGCGACGCAGAGGCCATTAACGACTCTACTAGCCCATCTCACTGGAATGGTAGTGGAGCAGACAGGAGGCCAGAAGGGGGAGACCATGACACGGTGGACCCAAAGGGCTTGCTCTTGGGGTTCCAGGTATTTAGCTACGCCCAGCTGTGAGCTTTGTAACCACCAGAGCAGAAAGGGGCTGTGTGATCAGTGAGTGTTTATCATTGATGGTAATGCTTCTCTTCTGCTGCACGGGAGGCTCTGCACCTTGAACTCAGGCCTCTGCCTGCTTGGGTAACCCGGACAGCCTGACTGCCAGCCTTCGAGGTGGCATTTCCGGTGTGTACGCTGCAGTAAGGACTTCCTGTCTGAGCTAATGGATAGTTAGCAGGTAGGGCTAAAGGCATGTTCTGTAATTAGTGGTGTCATTGATAAGAAAGAGTGAAGTTTGAATCACAGCCACCGATACTCTAGGCTCTTACTTTGCCCACTTAGAGTTACCTTTTGCGTTGTTCAAGTTGGAGTCTGTGAGGCACAAGGCTCTCAGTGAAGCCAGTACTGTGGCTCAGGGTATATTTGCCCAAGAAAGTAGTATTTTCTGTGTAGTCAGATTCTTCCAGTTCATGGGAAACTTCCATAGAATTAGCAGTTGTTTAACCAGGTGTCAACTTGCTTTATAGGTCCTTCTGGAACATTTCATCACGCTTGTTTTCAAGGTTAAGAATTCCATGAAGGTTTATTATTCCTTGAGTTTGTTCATATATTTAGGCAGAAACAGTTGCCTTTGGTTCACTAACAGCCTGCCTCTTTTATCCTAGCCTTCTGGCATTGACTTTTGAACCTACCTAAAACAGAACAACGAAAGAAATCAAGCCAGAATTCTTTATTTTCTGACTCTACTTTGGATTCTGGAGTGTGGCTTCTGCTGCCTTGCGGACGCCGTGTTTACACCTGGCATGGTGTTGGAACCCTTTAGACATGTTCTGCTGAATTAACTTAGGGTGGTTAAACCCGGGTTCTTGGGTTATGCCAACATTGCTTCTTCATTAAAAATCTTTTCCTCTTGGGTGGGTATCAATTTACCCTAATCTGCTTGCCTGTATATCAGATTTTATTGTCTGTTCCATGAAGACTCCATCCTGAGCCTGGACAGTCACTGACCTGTGTAACGCTGAAGATATTCCAGGACAGTTAAGATGAGCCCAGTATTTCACATTTCCCTCTCCCTGCCATGTCCTTTGTTTATCAGAAATTCTTCTGGGTTTTTTTTGTTTTATTTCAAAACTGTCAAACCCAGTTTTCATTATCTTCTTGTCTTTTGGATTAAAAGTTCTGCAAATAAATGATAACAGTTTTCTGATTCAGGAGCTTCTGTTTCGAGGTTAGAGTGAATGGGGCCATTTTCGCATGAGGCAAATATTTCCAAAGCACATTTTATTATTTGGTTTATCTTAATACCAGTCAGGTTATCTTCCCTAAGTTAGCAAAATACAGTATTCAAAGTAACCTTTCTGTTAATACCTTTATAGTGTAGGTGGAGTTCCAACCTGAAAAACCAATGTTTTTATCTGTGGGTCGGTCATGCCTTTCCAAACTACTTAGCTTATTCAAAAAGACCTCTTTGCAGGAATCCTGATTTTTTTTTTTTTTCTGCTGTTAGTTTTGTCACACTATAGTTGAATGAGAACAATCACCATGAGAATTCTTAGAACTAAATTACAGCCAAATTTAACTTACTTGTGCTTTGGAGAGGAGAATTGGCAAGGATGACTGGTTCATGGCTGGTGTATTGTAAAATAATTGTAACCATGGCAGTATCTGTTTCCTAATACTGTGTTTCTAAATTGAAGTGATGAGGTTCATCATGAGAAGAAAATCCATTTGTATGTTTCAAGCTGAATTTAAATTATTCCAACCTCATTATTACGATGTTAGAAATAGTTGTTTCCTTTGGTAATTTGCTTGATCTTACGTGCAAGTGGTTTTTGCCCAGGCTAGTTATCTGTTTTAATAAAGTACGTTTCCAGGAAGACATACCTAACAACAAAAACTTTAAAATATCTAGATAAAAGACTATGAGAAACTTGAGAATGAGGAAGATCGCCTTTGTAGGAGTCGGCAAATCTATGATACCTACATCATGAAGGAGCTGCTGTCTTGTTCACATGTAAGTATTTCTTTTTGTTCTGTTAACTAAAGTGTGGACATGGGGCAGCTTCCAGTGTTTGCAGAATGAAAGTAAAATAGGAGGAAGAAGTTTAAAAATTAAAAATAATCATCCAGGTTGGAACCCATCTCTTCTGTTTTGTCGTTTGTTTCCTGGTAATACTGATGCAGAACTGTGGCTTCGTGCGCCCTCGTCTATTTCCAAAAGCAGATTCAAAAATCGTAGTGAAAATTGAATTATGAAAGTCAATTTGATAGCTAATTCAGATCAATGGAAGAAAAAGCTCATCTCAATTCTAGATTTTCCAGAGGAAATAAAATCTAGCTGAATTAAAAATAATGAAGCTTAACAATTAGGCAGTATGATGTGCTATTTAAGCTTTTCTTTTTGTGCATTATTAAAGAAGACAAAAGTTGAAGTTTTGGAGGAGGAGAAGAGAGTTTGTAACTCCTGCTGGTGTGAGCTCCATTCTCAGGTGCCCTCTGCTGTGGTTACAGGAAGACATTCCTGAACCTAGAGCCTTTTACACCCTGGCTTAGCTTTGTAATCCTGGCATGTAATTTTCATGTGTATTTTCATGCATTCATTTTTCTCTTAAACAGGAGAAATTTTACATTTTTAGGACCTCATTGTCAGCTAACTGCAGGATGTATACTTTAATAAGGCGATGAGATTCTTTATACTTTTTGATCACAGTATCTTAAACTCATGTGGGATTAGGTATGTCAATCAGATGCCTCTGTACACATCATCTTTCCTAACATGTATCTAAGAACTCTGGAAGCTCAGAAGAGCAAGTGTCTATTTGGATGGTCCGTAAATATTCAAGCTGTTTTAAGAGAATGCATGTTAATATAATTACTGTAGATTACTGTTTCGTAATTGAGTTAAATTATACATTGTGATATTGTATGCCATACAGAAGTTTGTTACATTGTATGTTTGTGGAAAAAAACACTGTTTTTGATTTTTTACAAGTCATTCTCAAAGCAAGCTGTAGATCATGTACAAAGACACCTTTCCAAGAAACAAGTGACAGCAACTCTTTTTCAGGTAAGACAAAATTATTTCAGATTCTTACGTGATTAACAGTTGGACTTAGTGACGTCCCTTTCATACGTGTGAATGTAGTAGAGGAATTGATACACAAGACTGTATTCTTACCTGGAGGTTTATCTGGAACAACTGAAACTTAATATTGCTTCTTATTGAAATGCGTTCTTATACCAACATCCTTTTAGAGGCTTTCCTGAGAAAGATCACTAAAGCTTTCTGATAATATATTGTATTCTAGAAATCAATCAAGGCAAGACATTAGAGAAGAAGCCTTTTCCCATTTGACATTCCCGGTATCTGTGATGAGTTTTACAGGACTTACTTGTGTTGGTTGGAGGTGTTGATACTCGTGGTGATTATCCCCCAGGCGATACAGATTCATTTCCAAGAATCGAGAGGGAATGTTCGAACAACCTTGGAGTCATGACTGAGGACTTGGATTTTACCTTGATTCCTCCTGTCTTGAACACAATGTAGTACCTAGATTTAAATGACAGGCCTTAGAAAATTAAATCCACAATTAATGAGCCTATATATTTGCTGCTCTTTAGATGTAATGGTTTTTTCTCCTACCCAAAGCCTTTTCCATCCTGCGTGTTTTCTGTAAAGTAGCAGCTTTCAAGGCCATAGTCAATTTCAAATGGATAATGTACTTTTATATTTCTATGCATTATAAGAAATATGAAAGAGTGCTATTAAGTAATGTAATGATTTTCGTAAGTGAAAAGAATTTATCCTCTTGGATTATTCCTCATTTATAGAGAGGTAGTTGATTTTTGCTTTGTATCTCATGATAGTATTTATTTATGCAAAATAAATCAGATTATTCTACAATGAAGAATATTGATTTTGGCTCTTAGAACCTTTGGATTCAGTAACAAATTGGGTGTTACCCTTCTGCCAAAATAATTAGATGGACTTTTCTTAAAATGCAACACCTGTCTGTGTAGTCTAGCTGGTCATAAGCCTGGATGCTGAAATTCACCGACCTGGGTTTAAGTCCCAGGGCAGTAGCTGGGAAGCCCAGGGCAATCGACTGCAACTCTCCTAATGTCAGCTTTCTCATCAAGTGGAGATGACCGTGGAATCCCCCTCAAAATGGGGTCTTGAGGATTCAGTGACAAGGGTACATGTCAGCTGTTATCACATCTTCTGCATTCAGAAAGTACAGTGTGAATATCTGCTTGTTATCTCCATGATATCTAGCATCAGAATCTCAGTGACTTCAGCATGGCTTATGTGCAGTTTTATAGTCAATTTCATTTAACATTGTTAAATTATACCTCATAACACTGATTTTGGCTCTTCTTGTAGTATAAATAACATTTAAAAAAACACTGTGGTGAGATACAAAGACAACCAAGATTCTTTTCATGCCTTCAAGTATGATTTATTTAGAAACCACGTCTTCTGTATAATACCTTGTTAAAACACTTCACTGATTTGTTCATTTAAAAAAAGGAAAATACTGTTCTCGTAAAGCTGGTATAGAACGGGTGGTAGTCTTTTTTCAAAGGTGAAGGAAATAGTTGTTATTCAGTTGATTGAAGTAAGGATTAGTACGATTCAGTGTAACAGGTACCATTGAAACAGTGATTAAAGTACGAATAGAAGTTACATGTTTGAATCTTCAGTTTATAGAGGGACTGTAACCATAAAGTCGGTTGAAATTCTTTGAGTTAAAATTCCTTTCTTCAACCCAGCTTTATTGAGGCGTAATTGACAAATAAAAATTGTGTATGATTTAACATGTACAGTGTGGTATTTTGATGTATGTACACATTGTAAAATGGTTACCATAATCAAGCTAATTAACATAGCCATCTCAGTTACATTTTTTTTGTGTGTGGTGAGAACACTTAAGATCAACTCTTTTAGCAAATTTCAAGTATACAAAACAGTATTATTAACTATTGTTACCGTGTTGAGCATTAAATCTATAGAATTTATTCATCCTAGATAAGTGAAACTTGGTACCCTTTGAACGACATCTCCCCATGTCCCCTGCCCTCCAGCCTTGAGAATCCACCATTCTATTCTATTCTCTGCTTTTACGAGTTTGACTTTGTTAGATTCCACATGTAAGTGAGATCATACAGGATTCGTCTCTCTGCATCTTGTTATTTCGCTTAGCATAATGCCATCCAGGTTCACCCATGTCACAAATGGCAGACTTCCTTCTTTTTAAAGGCTGAATAATATACTATTGTGTATATTATATGTATTGTAATATGTGTGTGTGTGTGTATAGATATGTATACATATCTCCATCCTACATCTTCTTTGTCCATTCATCCATTGATGGACCCTAGGCTGTTTACACGTCTTGGTTGTTGTGAATAATGCCGCAGTGAACATGGAAGGACAGATACCTCTTTGAGATCCTGATTTTACTTCCTGTGGTTACACACTCAGGAGTGGGATTGCTGGGTCATAGGGGAGTTCTATTTTTAAGGTTTTGAGGAACTTCCGCACAGTTTTTCACAGTGACTGCACCAATTTACATTCCCACCGGTGGTGTGCAAGGTTTTCCTTTTACCCGCATCCTTACCAAGACTTGGTATGTCTTATGCTTTTGATGACAGAGAGGTGTGGGATGACCTCTATTGTTTGATTTGCATTTTCCCGATGATTAGTGATGTTGAGCACCTTTTCATGTTCTTGTTGACCGTTTAGATATATATGTATTTTTAAATGTGCATTCAGGTCTTCAGCCCACTTTTAAATCAGGTAATTTGTTGTTTTGCTATTGAGTTGAATTCCTTATATATTTTGGATATTAACCCCATATCAGGTATATGGATTGCAAATATTTTCTCCCTTTCTGTAGTGGCCTTTTCACTCTGTTGACTGTTTCTTTGTTGTGCAGAAGTTTTTTAGTTTGGTGCAATCCCACTTGTCTATTTTTGCTTTGATTCCTTGAACTTTGGCATCATAACCAAAAAATCATTGCCCAGGCCAGTGTCAAGAAGCTTTTCCCCCCATTTTCTTCTAGTGTTGCATGGTTTCAGTTTTATGTTTAAGTCTTGAATTCATCTTGAATTGATTTTTGTACATTGAATGAGATAAGAGTCCCAATTTAATTCTGCACATGGGTGTCCAGTTTCCTGAACACCATTTATCGAAGAGACTGTCCTTTCACCACTGTATGTTCTCAGCATGCTTGTCAAAGATTAGCTAACCACAAACGTGTGGATTTATTTCTGGACTGTCTGTTCTGGTCTTTGGTCTGTAATATCTGTCTTTATGTTAGTACCATACTATTTTGATTTCTTGCAGCTTTATATTTTGGAATCAGGAAGTGTGAAAGTCTGAGTTGAAATTTCTTACCAAGAAGAAGGTAATGACGCAAAAATGCCCTGAAAGTAAATGCAAAATACTTCTGACTCTTTTTATTTGCAAAATTGACCTTAGAAATAAGTAACCACATCAGCCCACTTGGTGGCAAGGAGGGATCCCAGCTTACCTTTGGGGGCCTGAAATGTGCCAGATCATATGTTTGGCTCTTAACATTCTCAATCTCTTAATTCTCATAATAGCCTTGTGAAATAAAGATGACTCTTCCCCATTTACAGAATAAGGGAACTGAAAATCAGAGAGGTGAGGTAGCTTGCTCATGATCCCACTGTTGGATTTTGGGTACTGGCTTTGCACTGCCTACCTGGTTTATTTTGTGGTTCTTTCTGTTGAAAAGTGGCAATGTGGTGTGTTATATATGATCTTCAGAATTTCCTAGTGACCTTTGTCTTTTGGTTTATTAACCAAGTATGGGCTGTTAAATGAAAAAGTATTAGCACAGTAGATCTTGTAAATAGAAAATTTGTGATATACAAATTTAGTTTCTTCGTAGATCTTTAAACACGTGATCTGCTTTTTCTTTTGATGCCTTTGAACCTCTTGAGATTTGTGGCCCTCAGCCTTTCCCATCTAGAGGACCTGCCTGAGATGGCTATTATATGTCGTCACAGGGCCACAGATCCCAGAGCTGGAAAGAGCTTCAGAGAGCTAGTTCACAGCTTAAGAGCACAAGTCTGTTTGGTTTCAGTGGGCAGTCCCAGCGCCTTGCCCAGGACAGGTGGAGGGGCTGGCTGCACCCTCGGGCAGCGAGGCTCCCAGAATAGCTGCAGGCATCTCCCAGCCTGTGTTTGGTTACCGTGGTAGCCGCAGACTTCCAGGGCTTGTCACATACTTTGGACAGTTGCATGATCTGGTCCTTGTTTTTGCAAATTTTCAGGATGATCTGTGAAGTCACAGAAAACATTAAATTTGCATCATTCAGCTAGTGTAAGGTATCAAGATATTTTCCAAAACTATCTAATTGACCCCAAGCTGAACTGTGAAATGTTGGCATTTGATATTTTTATAGTTCTTGACTCAAAGTTCACCCCATGGAAAACAAAAGTTCATAGCATTTATTCAGTAATGGGTGGAACAGTGTGCAGTTGAAGCAGGTTGTTCTCCATGAGGGGTGAGCACTGCACAAGGGTGCCAGGCACTCCTGCCTTAGTCCCGGCTTAGCCTTGAATGTGCTCAGAGGCCTTGGCGGACACCTGGCACAGCGCTGCAGCCTCCTCCCGTACAAAATGAGGGGCGGGTTTGAGTCTCCCCCATTAGCTCTGTGCTTCCAAGAAGCGGAAAATCAGTTAGTGAAGTGGCTGACTTCTAAACATTTACTCCATGGATCCATTAGCTTTTAGTCTTTAAGACTCAGTATCAGTGCTGATTATGAATGCTTTTAGTAATGTCCAAGATGTGCCTCATAATTTACAGGGCCCAGTAGGAGATAAAAACACGGGGCCCCTTGTCCAGAAATGAAGAATCTCGAGATGCTGGCAATAGGCAGTCATCCAGCGCTGGGCTCTCCTGAGGGCGAGCCCTGTGGGACTCAGCCGTCACGTGCCTGCCGAGAAACTCTGGCCATTTTAAGAAGCCTGTGACCTGGCAGGAGCCGCGCGGTGGCAAACAGGACACACCCGTCCTTTGGAACGTGGCATGAGTGGTGTAGATAATTATTATCTTTTAAATGTTCACGATGATGAATCTGTTAGTGAAAATTGGACACATGCCAAGAAGGGCAAGCCCGAGACACGGGGACCCCCTGAACCTCACCTGGTCTGAGTCTCACTGGGTTATGTTTTTCACTTTAATATGTTCTACTTATGCAGTGTGGAATTTTCTATCCTTTCTAGCCATACATAGAAGAAATCTGTGAAAGTCTTCGCGGCAACATTTTTCAAAAATTTATGGAAAGGTATGAAACATCATGTGTGTATATATATACATACACACACATATATATAATCTTTTATTGAGATATATTTGACATAAACATTACATTAGTATATATAAAATCTTTGTGTAGGTGTACCTCATTTTATGCAGTAAGTGCTGTCTTTAAAATGCTTGTTGATTTATTCATTCAGTGAGTATTTATTGATGATGTACTATGTGCCAGGCTTTGTGTTAGACTGTTTCCTCAATTCTTTACATTAGAATGTAGGATTTGAAGATCTTAAAGTCTTTACTTCAGAATTGTCTAGAATGTAAGTAAACTAAGGAATCTGATTATTAAAAGTACCTTCCTGGGACACCTTTGCTAATGCAAGCTTGCCTCGGTAATGTAATGTTTAGACTTTGAAATCATATCCTCCAACGTGGGGCAACCTGCTCTTGATTCTTTGTGTAATAGAATTGGAGGGCATTAGGCAAATGTCTGTGGTCATGTTATCATTAATATGCCTAATAAACATGTCCCTTTGAGTTACTCCAACTGTGGAGTGCGTTTGTCAAATAAAACTCTGACAGTGTTCAATTGATGCCTATCAAGGTGGTCACCCCACATGCTTTTCCAGCACCTGCCAGTCAATTCTTTGGTGCTCTGAGTAAATTCCTCGTGATGATGCGCCCCTGGAATTGGCCTTTCTGTAACTGGCTCTGCATTTGCATCAGCTATACTTTTCTCCATAAACTTGGCTAATTTCTAGGCAGTTGAAATGGTGGCGTGTCTCCTCCGCTGAGCAGCCTGCAGCTGTTCAGTAATGGCCCTTTAAGAACAAATGCTGCTTCACTGCAGGGGTTTTTTCCCCCCACATATTGACAGACCTAAGGTGATTAAAAAATACTTGTGTTGTGATTCTCCCAGAGTTCAAGAGATAATTTTATTCTGGAGTGGAGGCAAGTCTTTAGGAAACTAATATGCATACAAATGACTACACTTGTTTTTGAGTAGGAGCAGACACTCTGCCAAAACGCAGTGGAAATTAACTGAGAGAGGATAGGTTGCTGGCTTAGGGCTGAGTCCTGGGCCATTTCTATTGCTATTGGTTCTGAAGTCCGACCTTTCCCAACTCTTGGATCAGCCTAGCTGTTGTGTGATCCTTGGAGGAGTGGTAATTAAAACTGGGGAAGAGGTCTTTGCTGGGCACCCTTTGACTAGCCACCAGTTAACCCTGCGTGACCATTTCCTCCCCCAGAGTCAGCCATTGACACTTAGTCAGGAACCACAAGGAAGCTGTTTGCATTTTAGGCAAGCATGGCTTGCTGGGTTCTCTGGAACGGTTTACTGCTTTATGTAAAGGAATTGTTGTTAAAGTCAATTCGTTCACTTTTATACCTTTCTGCATTCTTTTTATGTCAATACATCCTCAAATGAGAATTTTGTAAGGCTTTGTCACACCAAGAGTTTCAAATTTGGGCCTCGGAAAGCACAGCCGCTCCGCAAAATGAGCATCGTGGCGGTCAGCACTGCCAGGCCCAGCCACACTCTCTGAGGGCCTCCAAGGTCCAGGCTCTTTCTCGGTGGCCTCCTGCAGGCTGAGAATAAAGCGAGAGTCTCCGCAGCGCAGGGGTGCAGGGCTCAGTTCCAGGCGGGACTGCATCAGCGGGGAGGCTTCTCTTCTGAATGAGCCTTGAGAGCCTTGGGCTTCATTCAGTTGCACAGCAGCCTAAGACCTGAGTTAGGGAGTGGAGTTCAACATGCTCACTCTGTTCCACACTCACTGCCCCTCCGGCATCCTTGTGTCTTTAACCTCTGACCTTCTCTCTGCGGTCACGGTAAGTCACCTGCAAGGACTCTGGTGCTCTGAGGCCCTCTGTTGCCCGGGCTGTTCCCCATCCTCAGCCTCAGCCTCGTCTCTTCCATCTAGAAGCGCCCAAGCTAGTAACGAGGTATTGACTAGGAAGAACCCTCGGGGAGCCCCCGTGGGCTCATGACAGCCTGGACGCAGGCCCATCTGTACTTCCTAAAGAAGAACTTGTTGCAGCAAACCCTTCATTTAGAGGGCAAAGCGTGTGTTGGAGGCTGTTCTGCCTTTGAGGGCCTGGGTGCCCCTTGGGGGCAGGGCACGGGTCGGGAGTTGGTCCTTCTCACTTTTCTCTTGGCGAGCAGAGACGTCTCTCTCTCTCTCCGGTTGTTAACCCTCCCCAGCTAGTTTTCCAGCTTTTACAACCTGCCACCTCCACACCTGCTGTTGCCAGCTCTGAACTCCAGAATCTGTGAAAAGAGAGGATAGCTAGCCCAGCCCAGGTGAATATCAGGGTAACGGGTCTGTGAATGCAGAGTGCGCTCCGGTGTGATTTCGCCTTTCACACTCACCATATACTTTAAAATAACTGGTCGAAATATCTCTTAGAAACTCTCAAAATAAAATTTTATTTTACCAACCTCATAGAGATGTTAGGAGGATCAATAAAACCCTTCTTGAAAGTCTTTTTAGATCCATTGAAAGAAGATGTTTTATATACAAAGAGTTCTGCTTTTGATTTTCCATCTGATTATTAGCCTCAGAAGAATTTTTAAAAGGCCCTTAGAAATCCTACAGAATGAACCCTCCCCCCGAAAGGACTAGGATGTTTGGGTGCCTTGAGGCGTTCTGTGACAATACTTACAACTCGCACTTCTTAAGAATTCCCTCCCTCACCTTCCTTTTTCTTTGCTTCTGTCCCTTTCTTCCTTTCTTTTTTCTTCCTTCATTCATTTACTCAGAGAACCCTGAATACTGACCATGCCTGGGGCTACCTGAAATCCAGAACTCACCAAGAACATTCTTTGCTTCTCAAGAGCATTCAATCTAGAACATACTTCTCTTGAAAAATTTTTAAAAAACAAATACCTTATTAGATATGTTGCTCGTTGAAAATAAATTTTGATTACTTTTTTCTTATTAAATAGATGTGGGATGGATATATTTTTCATGGATGAAAACACTCATGAAGCTGTTGAATAAATTGTGGGAGCATAGCACAGTTCAGCTTAGCACGTCTTCTGATTCTTGATGGAGGGTTTCTGTCCTGCTTGAAAGGCAGTAGGTGGTCTGGGTTCAAATCCGACTGCACCCATTCTCTCACCGTGTGACCCTGGGCAAGCCTTGGCCTTCCCGGCTGTAAATGGGGATCATCGTGATGCCTGCTCATAGAGTCGTTGGAGATGCACCTGGGCAGGATCTGAGTGTCTGCCATTCTTACAGTTACTCATAAATATTAAATTTTTGTCTACTTAGAGCTGTAGTCCACTATAGTGGCCACTAGTCATGTGTGCCATTGAGCACTTGAATTAAGAGTTTAGTGCTATTGAGATTTGTCTGAATTAAGATGTACTGTAAGTGCAAAATGTACACCAGGTTTCAGACTTAATACAAAAACAAGGATGTAGACTATCATTAATAACCTTATGCCGATTACATGTTGAAATGATACTTTTTGATATACTGGGGTTAAATAAAGTATTAAAATGAAGTTGCATAACATGGCTCATATTTTCCTTCTACTGACAATGCTGATTCAGATAAAGATGACCCCAGAGCCCAGTGGCAATTAAAGGAGAAACATGAAGCCTTCCATTTGAATCGTAAAATAAAGCTATAAATACGGATGACTGCTTTGGAAGAAAATGTTTAAGGACACTTAGTCTTTGTGAACCAGCACAAGTAGTTTATCTTCCAACACTGTTCTTTTCATTCCAGTTAATTTGATATTTAACTTCCCAGTAATTTCTTCTGTTCTCTTTTAGTGACAAGTTCACTAGATTTTGTCAGTGGAAAAACGTAGAACTAAATATCCATGTGAGTATCATCTTTTTGTTTCTTTTTTTAAAATAAAAACTTCCTCTGGCTTAACTCCATGAGAAAATACTTGATTCAGGAGCCTCCTCCCAAGGGTAACGCATCCTGAGCAGATGTCCTGCTCACGGCTCCATCTATGAAGATATAGCCTCCCGCCCCCAACTGTAAACAATCAGAGGTTTAATTCTCTTTTTCATGTTCAGATAAGAATATGTTTATTTATGTAAGAAAGGATATTTTAAGCAGCAGTTGACCTTTTAACAGAAATAGTAGTAAAAATATAAATCTCCTATGAATGTAATTCCCGTATTCCTTGTCTTTTGCCATTCTGGTAAAGTTCTTTTTCTTTTTCTTATTATTAGGTGTAATCGTGTAGTAAAACTGATGAATTTTTTACTAGATCAAGGCTTCATCTCCCTTTCTATTAATTTGAGAATGGTAAAAGCAGTCCCCAGATACAGGCTACCATAACACATATTTCCTTAGCATTTTATGTCCTTTTAGCTTTTAGTGTCGGTCATTCAAAGGCATGTTTTTGACTTTACTCTGAAAATGCACATTTCCTTATACACCCTCTCTTACATTTTCCTTCATGTTTTCCCTTCACATAGGTTTGCGGCTGAGAAAAAGAAATTATCAAGTGGATTTTTTTGTTTAGTTTAGTTTTTTTACTTGAAAAGTATTGTTGGAAGAAAAGGTTTTTTCTTTTCTTTTTTTTTTTAACCTCCTCTTTCTACCACATTTCCTGGCAAGATTTAGCAGCAATAGGCGATAACACATTTTTAGAAATCCCTTTTATCTGCTGTGGATCTTTCTTATGCTGGGCTCCTTCGGCAGACCTAGTGTCCTCGTGTCCTCTGAGCATCAGACATGGAGCCTGTGGCCAAATGCCTGGACCAAATGCAGACTTAATGTTTTAAGGGGGGTTGGGCAAACCCTACAAGAATCTGACACTTCATTTGCTAGGTTACATAAACGAATAGGCATTTGCTATTGTCTGAAGGCCTCTCATATGAATGTAGGGTTCACTTTCTGCCTTAGCACCATCTACTGCTATTCAAATGACTTATGAAGCAGGGCATCACTGTGATCTTGTTGACTAAAGGGAAGTGCTTATGAATAAAGCCTCTTTATATGCTTTACTCGCACGTAGTCTGCTCCATGCTCACATGCCCAGCACGAGTCCTCTCCAGCCACTGATGTTATCGATAAAGAATTCACATGGCCAGCATATGTTGGCTTTTCCGATCATATGGCCCACTGTTAAGAAAGCATAGATGTCCTTGACGGAGACTTATTTCTCTACCATGACAGTTCCTGGAATGGCTGAACTGTTCCCAAAAATCGAGCTTCACAATAGCGGAGGCTGCTTTTCATTTTGACTAGAAATTTCATACTTGTCTCCAAGGTACACATCTTCTAGCCTCTGATTTATGAGATTGGAAAAAGAGTAAAGAGTCTGCCTTGGCTCCCACTCTGCTGTCTTCCCGTTTGTACCTGCATTTTGTGCGTGTCGGAGGGGGAGGGGAGCAGAAGGAGGTTCCAGAAAGTCTTGCCACCTTGTGCATCTTGGTTCGCAGTTTGAGGGCTCAGTCACGGAAAGGGCAGATCCCTGTATCACAATTGCTATTTTAATAACTGTCTGTTTTGCATGAAAACCACAGCATAATTTTCATGCAATTTTATGTTTCTGGTTTGTATTTTGATTCACAGTTGACCATGAATGATTTCAGTGTACATAGAATCATTGGACGAGGAGGATTTGGTGAAGTATATGGTTGCAGGAAAGCAGACACTGGAAAAATGTAAGCTTTCTGTGCTCCTATATTTTGCTGGAAATATTAAGAGGATTTTATGCATTCATCATAAGAAAATCCATGCATAGGTTATGAAAGCCCATGATCTTGCTCCTAAAGTAATTTACCTTATAAAGAATTAGGCTGTATTTTAGCAAAGTAAGTATTTAGCATACTATGTAAGCACAGTAAATGAGAATAATATTGCTGGAACTTCCACCTCCTTGGGCTAACTGGGAAGTGAACCAGTAACTATACTGTAAGCCTGCTGTGGGGAGGAGCGCTGGGTGAGAAGGCAGGGATCCAGAGGTGACCAAGAAGGGGCATTATGTACAGCTTCCCAGTCCAGTCATACTGCAAAGAGCTCTCTGCGTTGCAGAGGAGAGACAGTTTCTTCTAAGTAATGACCCGCCTGTGATTTAGCCTGTGCCGTTTGGGGCGATGTAGCATTCCAGGAGATGTTGCCGGAGGAGCTCTGAGGCCGATGAGGGGGATGCCCTGGTAGGAGGACCACGGCCGTGGGGCGCCATCACTCACCTCTCAGTTGTCCTTTGGGGTGGGTGACGTGAGGCCATTCAGTGCCCTTGAGCCAGATATAAGGGCCTTCTGGTAAGGGAATGGTGGAGTTCTTAAGGGGAGGGGGGATTTTTCTTAAATGTAGATGCAATTTAAGTGAACATATTTCTGAAAGCAAAAGAGGATGGATAAATATGCTTTGATAGGCCCAGAACTATATTTGATCAAGTGACAGGCATGGCAGAACAACGGGCTGGGTAGAATAGTCTGTTTATCCTGGTTTATCCAATCATTGAGTCAGTGTAACAAGGAGTGGTAACTGAGGTCCCCCAATTACTGCTGCCTCCCCCTGCTGCCCCAGCTCACCTCTTAGGTCGTTCCTCAGTCTATGCTTGGGTCCTTCCCAGACTTGGCCCAGCAGTCCTTTCTGCTTTGGGGCAGGTCTGATAGTTGGCATTATTTATTATTTGGGGGCTGAAATTTACCTTCACAAGTTTGCACGCATTGGTCTTTGTCCTGCTTTGGGACCCCGTGCAGGGTGAACCCAGTGTCTGGTGCCCTGACGTCTGAAGTCAGGTGCCGCCTGAAACAGGATAGCCTGGTGCCCAGAGTGTAGCTCCTATGGTCGTATGCTGGGTGGGGTTCAGCGTTCACAGACACTGGCCTGCACAAAGTCCATGCCCTCCCTGAGCCTCTATATCCTAGTCTGTAAAGTAGATGTCTTAAAAGCGCCTACCTTGTTGCGAGAATTCAATAATACATTGAAAATGCATTTGAAACACTGTCGGCCGCTAGTAAGTATCTGTAAATATTCCTTGACAGCCCTTGTTTATTATCAAAACATTCTTTCCCATTCTGTCTTTTCCCAGCAAGGGGACTTTCTGATCTTAAATAATATACTTTACTTGTTGCCTGTTACCATTTCACTAAATGTGTTAGTTTTACCTCATTGCCTCTTGTTGAGATAATTAGAATATCTAGTCTCTCACATGACATAGAAATAAATCGTATCAATTTGTCTCTTCTTTGTACACAGTTACTACTTCATTTAACCATCAAAAGCTGCCAGGGTGTGGTAAATAGTCTTCTATTTTGTAGATGAAGGGTAGGTGTTTATCAGGAGTCACACAGCTAGGAAGTGGCCAAACTCAGCTCCTGTGAGGCCTCAAGTGCGTCCTTCCCGTGTCCAGGTTGCCCTCGCTCTGGATGCCACCTGTGAGCTGCCACCTACCCTTACTTACCCTTCAGAGCCTGTTGAAGCCATCATGCTTATGCAGGGGATCAAGGCCTGTGTGTACTGTCTTCTCTGGCTTGCAATTTAAAGGTTTTTATTACACACCATCATGCCCAGAGGGTGGTGATATATTGTGAAGCATTCTGAAAATTATTATAAAAATTATATATTTAAAGGTTAAGTAACTTGATATATGTCCTCAATATTTGATCCCAGAATTAAGCAAGTTAATGTCTCTGTCATTGGATTTGTTATAAAGAACTCCTCTCTTCCATCGAATTTGAACATCTACCTATTTTGCCAGAACTCATAACATTATAAGTTATGATCAGTTAGAAACAAGTGACTTTCTGTGCCCTGCGACACCAGACAACTGTCCCTGTCGTATCCCTGGGCCTTGTGAAATAGTCCATCAGAGGGAATTAGTCACACACACAGAATTTCAAAGCTGTTGAACATTGACCTTGATCACTTGGCTGAGGTCATGACTGCCAGGCTTCTCCGTTGCGAAGTTACTGTCTCCCTTCCACACTGTCCTCTATGGAAGGGACTCACTTGGCAGCCCCCTCCTATGAAGTGGGGAGTTACACTCCACCTGCTGGGGGTGGGGGTTCACTTTTGGTTTTTAATGTGTACAAAGTAAAAAAGGTTTGTTTCTTTTTTGCATGGCACTCAGGTGCCATATTGCTTCTCTGAAATACTCCCCAAATCTGTAGAAACTTTCCCCTTCCTGTATGATGTGTATTGTTTAAATCAGTTTAGATATATTTTCAGTGTTGGCTTTTCAATAATACTTATATTTATACATCTGAAACCAGTATAATATATCAGCTATACTTCAATAAAAAGCAATAATAAGATTTATGTTTCTAGGTATGCAATGAAATGCTTAGATAAGAAGAGGATCAAGATGAAACAAGGGGAGACATTAGCCTTAAATGAAAGGATTATGTTGTCTCTTGTGAGTACGGGAGTAAGTATTCCATTTGGAGAGCTGCTTTTCTCCCCCTATGTTTGTTTTTTATCAGGACAGTTTACTTAAAATACAGGTACTTTTTCCTGACAAATGATGTGGCTAACCAGCTCTTAGGTGGGTTAGAATTTATGGCAGGGAGCAGCCCCACTAAGTTAATATAAATCGTGTATAACTCCCGTACCACCTCTGCTTAGTTTGGGAGTCAGAGAAGTCCCGGCAGCCACCCAGAGGCACACCCACCCCCTCTCCCTGTACTGCCTACTTATGACCCCCTTCTTTGCGAAGTGTGGTTACAGAGATGGCAGAAAATAACCACGACAACAGTAAAGTCTCGAGCATAGTTAAGAATTGGCTGCACGACTGAGGAGGGCTGACCCACGGAAGAACAAGTAAGAGAGAAGTAGGTTGTTTCATGAACAGAGAGGGAGCAGCAGAGCGGGTTGGTCACACTGGGATTGTCCCCACTCAGGGTTTCCTGTGAAGGCAACTTTACCTTCCCAGCTCTCGCTGCTTTTGATGCCATGGAATTTGGTCACTTCCGTTCCCAGCACTGTGTTTCTGCCTGTTGGGTATTTTATTTGCATGTCAAGCTACCTTTTTTAAGCTCAGCATGTGTAAAAAACCTTTACCATATGTCTTTACTTGGGAAGCAGTGTCCCGTCCTAATTTCTCTTTCTATTAATGGTATTACCCAGGATCAAAGTCTTGGCTTCTCTTTATTTGTACAGATGTACATAAAGACTCACCCAGAAAAGGCCACTGTCCCGGAAACCAGGGCATGCCTGTGTGCGCCAACAGGCTGGCTTCCAGTGTCCAGGGGGTCAGTTGGGGTCTAGAAAGAAAAGCATGAAATGAGGATGGAGTGGCTGGACCCGTGTGTGGAGCCCACACCTGAGTTTGTTAAACCTTCAAGCCAGGAAGGTTTATGTGCAGTGACGTATGTGGGTGGCCTCCAAATACCGTAGCTGGATTCTAAGGAAGGTCTTGAAATAACCAGATCTCAATGGTGAATCAGAGAATCCCTTTCAAATAGTGGGCAAAGTACCTGAGACTCGGGTTAATTTTCTTGCCCAGAGTCTCTGGACTCCTTAGCCAGTGGTCCTTTCGGATCATCACTTTATAGGTTCTGTGTTTTTTGTTTATCACCTATATTGTGGTTTATGTTATTCTAGCATTAGTTTTAAGTCGTTCTAGAAAAGCTGTCTGCTGTTGAAGCGAAAGAATATCACGATTGGGTTTCAGAACAGGTGAAAGCACCATAGCTATAAACAGTTTCTAATTATGTGCCTCTACCTCCCAATGTACTAGACGTTCAGCATTTCAAATAAGCGTTATGCTGTGTGCACGTTTTCAACTGATTGGGATGGAAACTGAGCATTCGCACACTGTATTGTAATCATTGCGAATGGCTTGGCCTTTTCGCTTCTACTGGAAATGTCTGTGCACTATGGCAGATTCTAAGTAGTTATTAAAATATTAATTTTTAGTGAGTTATCTCAGCTCCTTGGATATTTAGTCTCAAAGTCTATGGAAAAAAAATGTTAGATGTTGGGAAAATATTTGTACAGTTTTCATGTAGCATGTTTGTATTTATTATATTCAGATGGGGGGGATACAGTTAAGTAGTTGTATGTTTCCTCACTGACCTAAGGTAATGCATTTAAAAATCGGGTTTATGTTGGGCTACTCCTTTGAGCTAATTTAAAAGAATTGTTTCTATGTTTTATTTAAATATCAAAATTGTATTTTTTTGAATCTTTAAGTACATCATTTAACCAAATTGTAATTTGCATTGTAATTATAATACAACTATTTGGAGTTTTTTTCTTCTCTGCTTTCTTTCTTACTTTTTTTTGCTAATGAAAGGCTAGTTTGTATAGGTTTCTAGTAATCCTTAGTTTAAAATTGCCTCATTGGGCTAAACTTCAGGTCAGCCTGTAGCCACATGATTTCTAGGGTGGTTGGTGTGAAACTGAACTCTAGTCACTCAGAGTTTTCCTTTTACTAGAATTTATTTTTTCTTCCAATCTCCACTCGGCGCTCTCGTTTCCCACCACTCCCAAGGAGACAGTGGGAAGTACTGTTCCCGAAGTCTGGGTTCTGAACGCAGAGGGTCTGAGGACTTCAGAGGCGGCCGGCATTGCTGGGGCCTCCAGTGATGCGGTGAGCAGTGCAGGATGAAGCAAGAGAGAAAGGAGAGACAGGCAGAGGCCACACCACAAGGAGTTTTCTAGGCCAGTATTGGTTTAAAAAAATCTCGAGAGCGGTTGGAAACGAAGTGTTCCCAGTAGAAAGGTGACATGATAAGCCTTACAGTTTGAGAAGACTGCCCTGACTATAGCACGGAGAATTTTCTGCAGGAAATACTTCATGGTCTGTTAACATGTAGTTAACATGAGCTAACATAACACAGAGTTCCTGCAGAATGCAAGCTACTTTGCTCACTCGTGGTAGATCAAAGAAGACAGTTCCTCTAAATGCACTAGTTCTGATCACCTGCAATTGGTCATCCAGGCAGACTAGCTTAGCCTTAATTATCTTTGAAACCATACCAACACCAGCGTTCAACTGCCGCCTGTTTTCCTATTGGTCAGAATTTGGTTCTTTGTGTCTCAGACTTCACGTGAGACTCAGCGTGGTATCTGCTCAGCCCCTGAGAGAGGAGGGCCTGCAGGCCATGTAAAGGGACCTGTGGAGATACTCGGGTCGCATCCCTCTACTGAGCTTGTCTCTCATACTGCTATAGAGACTCTGCCTTTCTAAGTAGCCTCACAGAGAACCCTGGAGAGGGTTAGGAGACTTGGGGTTGGAACCTGGGCCGGCTACCACTTTTTCTGACCTCAGGCAAGCCATTTCCCTTTCGGAGGGCCTTAGTTTCCTTGTCTTTAAAATAAAGAAGTTGGATCAGGTGACTTTTTTTTTTAAGGGCCCTTCCAACTCAACCTATGTTTCATGTCCTATCTGAACAACATAATAGCTTAGGTCTACTTTAACTTTTTGCCATCTTCTCAGGGCTACCATTAGAAGGATCATCCACCCTCATGTTCAGAAATACCGCTTGGTAGGGTCCCCTTGTCTCCTCAGAGAAGTGAGAGCAGTTGCCACCTCCATTTGGGGCCCTGGCCCTACTGAGCTGCAGGTCCACCCACCTCCGCTCTACAGACGAATTGCTCGTCGGATCATGAACCAGAGTGTGTGGGGAGCCCCATTAAGGAAGGAGCAGAATGAGCCATTCTCAGCAAGCTATTGGAAGGGCATAGGTGGGTCCCAGGTGGGATGGTATACCCTACCGTCTGCCCCTGGAAGGCCATGTGGCTTTTAACAGAAAAAAGGATAGCGCCTTTGTTTTACCCATTTAAAGTAAACTAAATTGAGATCAGTAAACACTAACACCATCTCAACAGAACTCTAAGGAAACTAGGTAATCATAAAATGAATTTTGTAATTCATTCTGGAGTCATTTCCCCCAGATTTATGGAAATGAAGTTCAAGTTCATGAATCTTCAGTATGTAGCAATGTGTTAACTCAGATTTATCTTTGTGCCCTTTATATAGAGGTTTAAACAGTGTGAATTCTGTTTAATAAAGTTTATTCTGTTGAAACTTGCATACTTTCTGTGGAATTTCATAATTCTTTGTTTCTGTTAGGAAAGTGGATATTGCCCTTTAATACAAGTTTTTATTTCAATCAGTTGGGTGGCAAGAATATGCTGTATATAAAGAATCTAAACAGACCATAGTTATAGATCCAGCATTGCACTGATGCATTTTCACAAGGGAGCACATGCCTGTTTCCAGTACCCAGGTCAAGAAAGAGAAAGTTACCACTACTCCAGAAGTCCCCTTGTGCCGCCTTAGGCGCTTACCCCACACCCAAGCTAACTACCACCCAGATTTCTAACACTGTAATTTAGCTCTGCCTGTGTTTGAACTTGATGTGAATGTCCTCTTTTGTGTCTGGCTTTTCTTGTTCATTGTTGGTTGTAAGATGCATGTATGTTGCTGCACATGGCTGTAGTGCCTTCTGTAGCAAAAGAGCTAAATGGCAGCTAAATGGTCAGCAAGCTACATAGTGGACCAAATCTGGCTTGTGGCCTTTTTACGTACAGCCAATGAACTAAGAGTGGTTTTTATGTTCTTACAGGATTGTAGGAAAATAAGCAAAGAATATATGACAAAGACTGTGTTGGCCTGCAAAACCTAACATATTTACTGTCTAGGCCTTCATAGGAAAAGTGTGCTGACCTCTCTATAGTATGCCCCTGCATAAGCATGCCACAGTTTATGTGTCCCTTCTGCTGTTGATAGATGTTTGGGTTATTCCCTGGCTTGGGGTCCTGTGAATAGGGACATGAAGGAATGTCCTTATGGTGCGTGTGAGTACAGGTTGCCATGAGGTATGTGCCCCGGAGTGAAGTTGCTGGGTTACAGGTTGGCAAGCAATGCTCAGCTTTGGCAGAGACCACCAAACAGCTTGCAGAAGTGGCTGTACCATTGTGCACACCTAGCAGTGATCCGTGGATGTTCCGTTTATACCCTGTCTCCAACACTTGGTGCTGTCTGTCACTTCATTTGAGCCATTCTTGTGGGTTTTTAGTGTTGTCACATTGTGATTTTAATTTGCATTTCCTTGGGGACAACTGAGTCCAGCATTTATTCATAGGCTTGTAGGCCATTGGATATCCTATATGAAATGCCCATTTAGTAATAATACTAATTATTATTTTTATGTTATTATTCTATATAATTATATTATTTATATTATAATAAAATTATATATTATTATTTGCCATTGTTCTGTTGGGTTGTTTGCCTTTTTCTTTACTGATTTTTGAATTCTTTATATATTCTATATAAGACTGTTGTATGCTTATGGACGGCACATATCTTCTCCTATTGAGTGACTTGCCTTTTTACTCTCTGAGTGGTATCTTTTGAAGAACAGAAGTTCTTAATTATATTTTAGACCCCTTTGTCAATATTTTAATCGTTAGTGTTTTTTTGGCCTGTTTAAGATCTCTTTACTTGCTGTAGGATCATGAAGATAAGTCTGTTTTCTTCTAGAAGCTTTATTGTTTTACCTTTAAATTGATATCTACCTGGCATTGACTTTGGTGCATGGTGTGAAGTAGGGGTGAACGTTCATGTTTTGTTGTACAGATAATCGATCCAGCACCACTGACTGAAAAGGCCATCCTTTCCTCAACCTGGTTGTGTCATTTTATCACAAATCAATTGGCCATTTGCGTGTGAGTCTATCTCAGGACTGTCTGTTCTGTTCCGTGGGTATGTTTTCTGTCCATGGACTAACACCACACTGTCTGAATTACTGTTGCTTAATCAGTCTTGGTATCTGGCACTATGAGTTTTCCAGCTTGTTTTTCTTCTAGAGTACCTGAACTTTTCTTGACTATTTATATTTCCATGTAAGTTTTAGAATCAGCCTGTCAATTTTTATTTTAATTAAGACTGCATGGAGTCTGTGGATTAATTTGGGGGAAAATTGGCATCTTTACAATTGAGTTATTCAGTCCCTGACCCTGGCATATTTTTCCGCTTTCAAAAGCTAATTGAATCCCGTTTTATTTTCAGTGTTTCAAGACAACAGTACAGCTAGCATTTTCCCCCAGTGGTATGGTTCTTCCAACTTCAGAATGAGAGATGGAAATATTTGACAAGTCAGAACCCAAATGTAGACCAAAAGAAGGACTAATGAGGCAGTAATGTTTTCCTGTAGAATCTGAGTCACTTTGAGGAAGATACAGATAGAAGGTTTGAATCTGACAGGGAGAAGACCTTTGAGTTCATCTTGTCCCTGTAGTGATGTGGTGTCTGCATGTTATCACGTAACCAGATCCCTTTCTCTTTGGCTGTTGAAGTTGCCATGCAGGTGTCTGCACTCAGTGCGCAGGGCGTTGGCATGGATGAAAAAAATCTATAGATGGTGTTTGGTAGTAGGTGTGCTTTCAAGGTCAGCTTTTGCTTTCCTTATTAATCTTTTGCTTTCTCACTCTAGGACTGCCCTTTCATTGTCTGTATGACCTATGCCTTCCATACTCCAGATAAACTCTGTTTCATCCTGGATCTGATGAACGGTGAGCCGACCATGGGCATCTCCATACACTGGCAAACTTGGCCGTGACGTTGAACCTTTGCACTGACCGAGGCACACTGGCGGTTTGGGTCTTTCAGATCATCAGGTTCCCCTTGAAGTTTAAGGAAACCTTTTATGCTTCAATTATCAGTTAAAATTCATTTAAAAATGTTGACTGTGGTTTCCCTCTGGCTCTCCCAGTCACTCATCAGGAAGTTGCCATTTCTAGAGAAGATTTTCGTAAAATACTTACAGTGAAACTTGATTTTTCTGGAATGCAGCTGGCTTAGGTCTTTAATTAGCTTATTTCCTGACCCTCACTTTTAGGACTAAAGAATCTCAGAAGAATATAGGCCAAAGATAGAAATGTATTTAAGCCAGCTTTGGAAAGGACTCATTTGGGGTCAGTACAGATTTTAGCCCAATCTTCTGTGCCTCTAGCCCAGATCAACTGTGCATTAATCTTTTAAACTTTGAAGACCTTGAGAATGCCTGAAAAGTTTTAGCCAGAAAAGTCATTTTCTAATACTAGAAAGTCACATGGTTTATATTCCAAGTATTTTTAGTAACAAGAGCTGAAATAAAAAGGCATACAATTCAACAGATGAAATACCATTTTTGGAAATTCATTTGAAGTTTTATTATGTTTTGAGTGATTTAAAACCAAATCTATTCAGCAACATGAAGGGATTTCACAGACATCCCTTCAAAAGAAGCCAGGTATCACAGCACAGATCCTGCATGATTCTGTTTATGAGGCAGTCGGTTTAGGCAGAACTAGCCACGGGGAGCGGTCAGGACCGAGCCCCCTTGGCCTAACCAGGGATTGGGAGCCGAGGCTCTGCCTGGCTAGGGCATGGGGAGTTTTCTGGGATGTGGGGAATGGCTTACATCTGATCTGGTGCTGGTTATACAGGAAAGGGGAGGTGCTTATAAAAGCCAGGGCAGTAAGTTTGGACATACGTGAACTTTTACAGATCAATAGAGGCTTTTCCTCTATAGTTTATAAGGAACATTCCTTTACCCTGTTGGTGGCATTCTCTGTAACCTGAGGCCATATGATGGTTTACTTTTTCTAACATTTTATCATGAAAAATGCCATCCATATGGTGAACTTGAGAATGTTACTGGGGTCACCCAAGTAGCCACCACCTGGACTGTACCAGTTAAAATTTCACTGCATTTGCTTATCCGTTATCTGTCAGTATGATCCATTTGTGTGCTTATTTATTTCATGTCCACAGAGCCAGTTGCTGAGCCAACTTCTGGATTGCTACATAGGCTGGTGCAGTTCTTAGACAGGACTTAGTTATCCAGGCAGACTGACTATCCCGCCCTGTGGTGGCAAGTGGGCAAGCCACTCTCAGAGGCTCACACTGCTGCCGATCGGAGAACGGCGGCCTTGTTCCACATTGTCCCGGCCATCGCTGCACCTCAGTCTTCTTCTCACTGCTCAGTTTTTCTCTCTCATTTGTAAAGTGGTTTGTCAAACTGCAGAAACCAGAGAGACACGTAGACAAAGCAGCAGCACAGTTACCTTTTCCTACTGTGTCCTGACTACCTGGGACCACCATGATTTTCCTTTCCTTTAAATCCCCACGCTTTGAATCAAACCCTGCATCTCTGATCCCAGGAGGCGACCTGCACTATCACCTTTCTCAGCACGGTGTGTTTTCCGAGAAGGAGATGCGGTTCTACGCCACCGAGATCATCCTGGGGCTGGAACACATGCACAGTCGCTTTGTCGTGTACAGAGACCTGAAGGTAAGGCTGTGTGACCGGCTCCCTCTGTCTCCTGGGCCGGCACACCAGGCGTCGTGGGCCTGGCCCGGCAGGCGCTCCCTGCCCTCTCGGGGTGTCCTGTCGTCGTCCCCAGCTCCGGTAGCTCAGAACCTCTGTGGTGACACCCATCTAGCCAACACTGTGAAAACAGCAATAGAGATAAAAGGGACTTTGACAGATTGTAGAAATGATGATGCAAATATATCAATGTGTAAATAATAATGAGAAAAAAAAATGATAGGAGCAATAGTTTCCAACAGGATGAGAAGATGCCAGGAGAACGTGTTTGCCTCTAATTTCAGATTCCTTCTCTAATGAACCCAAGGTTTCCACCTGTGATGGGTGGACTACATGCCTTTCTCTAAGGAGCTACTATGTTTGATTAGCTTTTTAGGTTACTTTCTCACATTTTTCACAAAATACTTTGTAAATGTTAAAGCTTTCTGCCAGGTTAAAGAATTATTTCCTCAGTTTTCATATCAGCATGAAGAAGAAAAAAATGCATTTTCATCAGATTAGAAATAATTAGACACTGGCTGGTACATGACATTTTATTTCTCATGTGAGTTTTGTAGAACAAAATACATTCTAAAGGCCCATGAAGTGCTTTTGTAATGCATTTTAATTGAAATCTATAACGGGTCTCTAATCATCTTTTGCCGTATTTTTGTTTTCTAAGCTATTTAGTAGGCAGTGATATTGCTTAACTTCTATTGAAACTTAATTCCAGTCACTCATGATCATTCATGCTTCAGTTTTATAATATCATGTCATTATTTTTATTTCAAGCAAAACAATAGTTAAGCTCCAGCAGAAAAAACTATTATCAGGATGACTATAATTCAGTGTCTATTAGGGCGGTGGGCTTTGTTCTGTTTTGTTTTTTTCCCATGATTATGCTGACTAAATCTAATCTTAAGGATATATTTCATCAGAGTTGTGGTCAGAAGCATATTTGGCCATTTGGTAGGGCCCTGTGTTGATTATGGATAATAAACAGAAATGACATTTATTGGGATTAGCATGGCACTGTGGAATATTTTGATTTGTTATGTCAGTATTTGCTCATTCTTGCAAGATTCCATTCCATTCTGGGCCTTATTCCCTGAAGCCTTTGGGGTTCACAGCAGCCGAGAAGTCGGTGCACGCGTGAGAAGTGGAGAGGCACGCTGTCCCGGCTGGATTACAGTTCTTGCAGTGAAAAGAAAATGCTTTTACCTCGGATGAACTGTGGTCATAACCCTCCCCTGTTACCTGCCCCCTGTTTCATTGTCCAGTGAATGGAATCCTTCACATCTGTCATTACCACTTTCCTGCCGACGTTAACGTGAAAGTGTTCTCAGTCTCAGGCCCTACTCGGATGTGATATTAGAAAGCTCGAATTTGTGTTTAGGAACAAACTATGATAAAGTAATAAGATCTCAAGTGCCCACAGTTTTAGAAGTTCTCAGAGCCCCTGGGGACTCATAAAGATGGTCTTCTCCTCCTCTTCAGCCTGCAAATATCCTCCTGGATGAACACGGACACGTAAGGATATCAGACCTTGGTCTTGCCTGTGATTTTTCCAAAAAGAAGCCGCATGCAAGTGTGTAAGTAGTACATTGACTCTATTCACAATTGTTTCTCCAGTGCGACTCACTTCCTCACTGACACCCTGACCTGGTCATTTGTCCCTCCAGTTTTTTCTTATTAGCAGTGGCTGTCAGTATGTGATGATGGCAGGTCAGGGGGAGATCCCACATCCCAGGCGGCAGCAGAGAAGGGAGTGGTGCGCCCTCTCTTGCTGTCTGGGGGAGCATGGATGGACACACAGTGTAACTGCACAGGCGCCCGGGTGTCCTGTGGGAAAGGCAGGGCCCTCAGCAGCCGACTCGAATCCATGCTGGCTGTGTGGCCCAAGTCAGTCAGTTCACCTCTGTGACCCTCAGTCTCTTCATCTATGAAGTAGAGGTGATCATCATTCCTGGAAGTTGCCTGTGGGTAAAGGATAAAGGAGAGCCTGTGTACCCAGGAAGGTGCAGAGACAAGTGCCTGGAACCCTCCAGGGAAGACCCGGAGGTTGTGTTTCTCTTTCTGCATCTACTTTTTCCTTCTTTTACAAAGTGGCTTTTTTTAAAAAGAGAAATTAGTAATCTTCTTCTTTTTAGTAAAAAAAAAAAAGTCATCTACATGCAGTTTGAGCTTTTAACACAAGTCATGTTATATTTGAGAATCACATCAGCCCCCTAACTGACACCTAGAGGAAATGCCCCAACACCACGGCCCTGGCCCCCCAGTGGACCCTAATGCTGCTCCTGGCAGTGGCTGTACTTGATCAGGGCATGTTGACGCCGGTCTGGGACATCTCTCAACCTGGAGTCATTAGTCTGACGACAGGAATGCGGAGCTGCCGTCCCAGGCTCAGCAGAAGCAGAAAGGAGTGCGTGCTGGTTTTCATTCCTGTTCCTCAGGCGTCAGTTTATCTGGGTGGAGAAAGTGCACATGTGTGCAGTTGGTGGAAGTGCAGATGACTTTAGCTTTATTTTTTCTCTCTCAATGTATCATTCTTAGCACTGAATCTTTTAAAATGACACTTGATTGTACATTGTGGGCTAACAATTCGTCTCTGTACTAAATGGTCTTGAAACTGCTAGGGGGTCTCATTTCACACATCTGTGCAGAAAATAAACTGCAGACCCTACTTGTTATGGGTCCAGAAGTCAAGTGGTTCTGAATTGGAATACTATGTGAGGGACTGCATTAAATTAGAATTGCCTTTTTGAGCTCTGGTCGTGGATAAGATGGTAATAGTGCATAGCTCTATTTCTGTAAACATGTTTCTTTCTACAGAATCTGGGCTACGGTCATAAAAGCATTAGAATTTCACCAGCACCCCCCGCACAGTTATTAGACCAGAAACTGGGGTTGTGTGAGCTTCTCCCAGGGAGTTCATCAGACATTTTTAAGAGTCATTTGAATTTTTAATGCCACAGCTATTTGGTATGATAATTTCTTCATTTTAGTATAGTCACAACTGAATATGAATTCAAGAGCTCATAAGAGTTTATCTTGCAAAAGGAATTAACTTTCAGATACGGGGTTATGTATTCCATAAGGAGCATTGCCCACTTCTCCCTACATGTCAGCTCTGAAAGGTGGGCTGTTCTCAGCACTTAAATGGCATCTGTGAAGGGGCAGGATTGGGAAGGCTGGTTTCCATGTTGAAATGGTGAGAGTGAGGCAACCACTTAAAGAAATAAATACACAATGCAAGTGTGGCTAAGAACAAAGGCTTTGGAGTCAGCAGATCAGGGTTTTTATCCCTCTTCCAAGGTGTGCCAGCCTCACTTTCCTTCTCTGCAAAGAGCAGAAAATGATCTCTCTTTCCTCTGATTGCCGGGAGGTTCAGTGGGCTAATTAATGCAGTTAAGTATCTATCCAACCTTGGCTGTGTGCCAGGTGCTGGCCTGGGACGAGCAGCCCAAGGACCTGTCTGTGGAGTGACCAGCATATGGGGAGGTGACAGCGCTCCTTGTGTCACTAACTGAGCCATCTATACCAGGCATGCACGGCTGGCTGCTCCAAATACACCGTTGTCTTCACAGAAGTGCCCTAGGTTATAGGTGTGATTATCTGCTTTTTATGGCCTGGAAACCAAGGTGCAGAGAAATCAAGTAACTTGAACAAGGTCAGAAACCTGGCACCTGGAGGGGCTGGAATTAAAATCCAGTGCTGTCGGACTCCAAAGCTTGTACTCTTTGTACTATGTGGACGAACTCCCAAGGCTTTGAAATGGTCTGCTTAGTACCAGGTTAAAGATTTGGGACCAGAATTTCCCCCTTGACTTGGTTTCTCAGATCTTCTCAAAGGTGTGGATGTGACCCTTGGACTTCATCAGCTCATCTACCAACTTGCACTGTGGTTGAAATTCCAGGTCTGAGCGTAGACTTGGTCCATTTAATGATGGAATCAAATTATCGTAAACTGAAAAACCATGGGGTAGCCATGAAAAATCAAAGAAAAGCTTTTGGAATTGAACAGATTGTTAGTGACTGATTTGAGTACCAGTTTGTTTTATCTAAGAACATGAGGCTGTGTCTCATGTGTTAAAACGTTCAAGTGTTCTTTTGACATTAATTGTAGTACTGATCTTGAGTCGGAAACGTTGGGAAGCGCTAGCAGCTGCTGGGTAGACAGATCCAGAGACCACAGTGGCAAAAATGTCTGCTTGGCCTGTGTCCAGTGTCAGCTGAGGGACCTGAACTACATTAACCTATTGTATTTGTCCTTGTTGCTGTCCTCCCCTTCTAGAATTAGCTTTTGATCCCGAGAATCACAGGTTACAAGGTCACCACGAAGGTTTTCCCAGCCACTGCTGAAATGAAACCTTCCGCGGAAATGGTTAGGATGCCCCTCCGATACCTCCACTGTGCTCACGGTGTGGCTTGATGACCTTTGCCGAACTTTGGGTTCTGAATGGTGGAGCTTATCCAAGTGCTGGGATCTGCCATGATGGACTGGCACCTATTTTCACTGTCAGAGAAAAGTCTCAAAACAGAGCTGTTAGACAGAAGGTCCCAGGCCCACTGCTGGTCCAGGATCCTGCTGTCTTCACAGCAACCCTGTGGAACAGAGGTTAACGTACCACCATTTTATCAATGAAGAGAATCAACGAAGGGCGGAAAGGAGGGCACACAGATGACGGCTTTTGCCAGGGCCCCTTAAGGCTGCGTCTTCGAAAGCTTCCCATGAACCACCTCTGCTCTTAAGAGGGAGCAGCACATGCTCAGATCTTTAAGGAGGAGTGGGGAGTCCTAGACTGGGAATGGATTTTTGAGTTGCAGATAATACAAATTATATATAAAACGGCTGTCCCCCAAGTGATTTTTCTCAACTCTGGGAAAATCATCTTCACATTTGCTCAGTTGAGCCCTTTGACGTGTTGACAGCTTTTAAAACCTGATGTGTGATTTCTCCATCTTTGTACCAGCCAGCTTGTGCCACCACTTTGTCCCCACTCTCTTGGGGCCTGTCACTGACTGTTTTAGTCCGTAGTCCCCCACACTTAGCACATGCGAACTCAGGTCCTCAGCCCAGGAGATGGTGCCTCACAGGAGGGGACAGGCCATTTTTTAAGGTCATAGCACTATAGGTGTTTTCCTCACCTCTGCCAACCCCATGTGTCTCCTCAAAAGGGCTCTTGAGCCAGGCAGGAGACCTTTAGCCCTTCAAAGCCGTAGTGGAGAAGGACAAATAAGAATCAGATTACACCTCTGAGACTCCTGGGCTCACACTTTTCATGTTTATTTTGTATGGTAATTTATTTATATTAAGTCCTATACTAATTAAGACAGAAAAGGTCATTTTCCCATTGGGCTTTTGATGAATCATCTTGGTATGGAAGCACCATTGTCCGCTCCCCCTTGTATACCATTTCAGGAACGATACCTGGACATCTTGATGAGCGGTTAGTATTTTATAAGGTGAGTGTCCTGATAACTGCATGTACACTTTCTTCTCCCTAGTGGCACCCATGGGTACATGGCTCCCGAGGTGCTGCAGAAGGGGACCGCGTACGACAGCAGCGCCGACTGGTTCTCCCTTGGTTGCATGCTATTCAAACTCCTGAGAGGGTGAGTGACGTGAATCCTTTAGTACTGTCACTGTGGCATGTTCTTAGATCCCAGTCAAGGCTACGGAGACGTAGGCTGCGGTTTCCTCGAGCTCACATGGTGATCTGAAGCCACAGGCAGACCTAGGTGATGACCACGGCTCTTTCTGCCTCATAAAAGTGAGAGCTTCGTTCCCATGGGGGCTTCGAGGCAAAAGCTTATGGTTTCATATTTTTGTTCCCTAACGACATAGGAACTCTGACACCTTTCAGTTTCAAATAAGATTGCTTTGAGATATTTCCACGGGTAAACGTGCTTTGGGAAATAAGTGTTATTTTAAAATGTGGATATGGAAGAAGAGAAGATCACTTTTTAGGACTTACTTACGCATGATTGTCTTGTGAGCTTAAAGTGTTTTGAGGGTTCCAAAAAAAGGTTGGAGACCCAAAGGGCAGCTCATTGTGGAAGTGCATTTATTTGTGAACATGCTGGCATTAATTTGTGTTTTTTGAAGCTCAGAAATGAAATTGCATAATTTTGTGCTTCTAATTAATTTGTGTTGTACTTGACCCTTAGTTCTCAACCACCAAAGATGATGGAGTAGAGTGGAAAAATTATGAGCTGAAGGCACTCTCAAAATATGTAGTCATGTTGAACACTTAACAATCATGTGAATATCTCCACTAATATTAAGAATTTTTAGCCAGTTTCAGTGGACATCTTTTTTTAAAATATGTTATTCTTCATCCGCAAAGATAGAAAAAGTACTTGATGTTAACATTTCCTAGTCAAGATTCTGCCTGTAATATTTCTCCTGTGAACACAGGCCTGGTAGTTTGCTAAATTTTTCACATTCCCCCTGGAAAGCCTTACTGAGCTCACTGCATCGTGTTTTTAGATTTAGCACATTCTGAACAAGGCTGGTCTCTGTATCTTCCTCCAAAACCAGGTTCCAAGCACCCTGGCTGCTTCCTCGGGACTCCGGTAATCCAGTTGTTCTCTGCTGTCTGTATTCACTTGAGAACTAAAATTGTATTATGCTTAGAGAGCCGGTTCCTGTTAGTCCTAAATCGAATTATTGTGTTTGTGGAGCCTGGATGGTCTTAATTCATGTCATCAGACTAGCTGACCCAATTAGAGAGTTTCTGCAAGACAAACCGGAGGAAACCACTTCCCACCCGAGACAGTCTTCCACCCGGCAGTCCCTGTGTGCATGGGGAGGGCATGGAGACACGCTAGGGGGTCTTTGTTGGGGTCCCTGCTGGGGTCAGAATGGGGCTGGAGATACAGTTTCCACACCTAAGGAATTCTGAGATGATAAAAATCCTTGTGCAGCAGTGAAACTGTTGAATACGTTAACTTAGGATTCAAAAAATTGATAGCAAAATGTAACAGGGAAACCTGCAACACTGCATTTACGGCTTTGTTCGCTGCTTCATTTTGCTTAATATTGTTATTCTGTCTGTTTATAATACTGTCCATGCATATAAGCCTGTGGAGGGTCTGGCATAACACTATTTTTAAATGGTTTGAAAGATGTGTTTAATTGTTAAGTATATGCCAGCAGTGCGATTTGTAGCTAATAAAATGAATTCAGTCTTATTTGGCCATAATTCGAGTTCAGAGGACTAAACTGGAAGATACTGATTTCCTTTGTGAAGACCTTACTCCGGCTTGGCTGAAGCATTATGTTCAGTGTGGCCCCTTGTGGAGAAAGTCTTGGCCAACTGGAGGATGTCGGGGATATTCATGGAGACGGGGTGGCTGAGACGAGATAAGAATGAATGATGAAAGGTCTAGAAATCGTGGTTCATTTGGAGAGGTTGAAAGAGCCGGGTGCTGTATCACGGGAGCCTCAGTGACCGACTCCAGCTGTTGGTACCATCTCAGCGAAGAGGTGGTATTCGTGCTGTAGAGGCCCAGAGCGCAGGCATTTCAAGGAGGGAAAAGACTGAGTTTGGCACAAGAATTCAAGTATTCGAGCTACCCAGTGAAAGTCATCTTCAGTCTCACAGATAATAAGCTCCCTACAACCGTCTGGTGGCCATCTATTGAGCCTGAAATGGAAAGAATCCTTGCAGTGTGTAACAGGATCAGATGAATCTTACCCACGGAGATTTAGATCTCACGCCATTCTCTGTGTTACTTGTTCGGCAGTCATTCAGGAAGGGGGAGAGCACTGAAACCAGAGCACAGGGAAATATATTCTGACTTAAGTGATTCAAGTGGAATTGGTAAGCATCTATTGAGCACCTACAGTATGCAAGAGACTGTGCTTGATGCTCTGGGAAAAGGGAGGGAGGGAGAAAGCCACAGTCCTTAAGGGACTCGCGGGAGAGTAGACCTGCATACACACAGGATGAGGGCTGTGCCGACTTAACACAGTGACGGTGTGCAGAGAGCACAGGCGTGGGGTTGCCAGTTCTGACTCAGGAGAATGGGGCCAACTTTGTGTCAGAGATGGCACATGAAATGGGCTTTGAAGGGTAGGATGGCAATATGAAAACTCAGGTGGGAATAACATGTTTTTGCAGGAGGGGACCATGTGGGCAGGTCTTTCCCCATCAGTGACCTGTGAGTCCTGGGCCAGCTGTTTGTCAAGAGGGCAGGGTACGCTGAGAGGATGTCCAGAAGATTGGGTCAGACTGGGGAGATCCTGGAGTTTATGTTGTGGAGCTGGGCTTTGCCCTGGATGCCCCAGAGGCTGATGACTTTTAAGCCCAGAGGGACATGTCTGGGTTGTTTGCAGTCAGAGGGTCCTGACTGGAGTGTGGAGCGTTGGAGGGTCAGAGATGGGAGGCCCGTGTAAGAGGCAAAGACAAGCAGCGCTTGAGCTAGCACAGCGGAACCGGGAGCAGAAAGGAGGCAAACGCCTTAGTGGGATCGCAGTTAGACTCCGTAATGCTACGATGACTCTTTTCCCACAGGTGGTTGGATGTGGAAGGACAGAGGCTTCAGGTAGGGCTGGTTCAGATTCAGGTAATGGGGAGGATGGTGACATCATCACCAACATCAGTGGTTGTGAAATGTCAGTGGCTCATAGTAATCTGATGTTGGAGGGCTCTTGAGGAGCAGAATGTGGAATGGGGTCCACAGGAGAAAGGCCATAGGCGTGCACAGGAGCCTCCATCCCCTCAGCTGTATGCAAGGGGGTGGTGTCACTGTCCCACCTCCTCACAAGGATGCCTGTGGGAACCTCAAAAATGTACGTGGAAGTGTGCTGCACAGTTTCCATGCTCTGCAGGGAAGGGAGCACCGAGCAGCTGTGTTTTCTCAGATGGGAGGGTCCTAAGGAACTGGGCTCAGTAGAGCAGGGGGCAGGAGTTCACAGGGGAGAGCACTGGCCTACAGGGACCCCTGGGCCTGTCCTGTCTGCATCCTGGCACCGTCCAGGCAGCCCCTAGGCTGGTCCATGTGGAGTAAAGCAGATGGTGCACCAGCCACTCCCCAGCACTTGTCCTCAGCGCCAGCCTGGAGACATGTTCAGTTGTCACAAATTGGGGAAGGGCTACTTCTGACATGTGGGGGGTGGAGGCCAGGGATGCTGCTCCACACCCTGCAGGGCACAGGACAGCTCCCACTGCCCCCCAAAAAACTACCAGCCCAAAAGGTCATCAGCACTGAGGGTGAGAAACTGTGTGGGGCTCGTCTCTGTCCCTTCTTCCCACACCTGTGCAGTGAGGTCGAACCAGTGGTCTGCTTGCTTCTACTTCCTGCGATCCGATCCTCTTACAGTGACCATTGCCACTGCTTCTGCTGAAGCCCTTCTCCTCACCCCTAGCTTTGTTTGGACACCGTAAAGGAAAGCCACATGGTAGGAGGGGAAGGATCCGGATATGGGGAATCTGTCTGGGCTTGAGGATGTGTTCCACATCCCTGTGCTCACGGTGATGGTCGGAGCCGTCAAGGGCCAGGGGTTTAGGTGCTGGTCACTGTTTCCCCTTCAGGTGACTCTGAAAAAGCAGCTGTGTGTGCAAGCTTGTAGTGTGTGGAGTTGCCTTCACGACCTCAGTCTTGATCTCAGATGTCTGTTAAGGAAAAGAATTGATGTGACAGTAGCCTTGGTCTTAAACTTGTCACCATTGACGGTCACCTTCTGCAATTTGTGACAACTATTCCTGAAGATGTCAGACACAGAGCCGGGGTGATGGTCTGGGGAGAACTGAGCTTGGCCTGCGGTTACTGAGTTTGAACCTGGAGGGGAAAAGGGGAATGTTTATAAATATTTTGGCAGCTTCTGGCTTAGGTTCAAAACACATGTTTGATGGAACATGCAATCTTTTTGGTATTCTAAAATTAGCTTTTGATATTATGAGTTTTAATCACTTGTGATTATAAATGTATTGTTTTTGAGCTCATTTCACCGTGCGTATATAGTGTGTGCGTGTGTGCGTGTGTATGCACGCTTCACCATCATTTATCGTATCTTGAACATTTTCCCAAGTCGTCTGGGGGCAGTTTCAGTACTCCCACTCTATCTGTAATTCAGAAGCCCCATCTGACCACCGCACACGTGTGTTCTGTTCCCACCACACTCCCCGATGCAACCCGAAGTTTGCATTGCTGTCGGAGGGACTCAGCCGGCGCTGCAGACTGTTGACAGGCCTGTCACTGGCTCCTATTTAAAGCGGACTGCATCGGGGAGCAGCTGTGCTCACACGGGGTCTGGGAGCACCACGTGCCTCCCTCAGAATGGAGATCATCACTATCGTAGCTTTTCTTTAACATTTTCCAAAATAGAAACAGCATCTTTGGTTTTGTTCACAAAGAATAATCAAGAGTACATTGGAAACAGATGTGCATCAGGGTTTTAACTTAAGAGACCAAACTTCTCAACACTAGAGCAGAGGACTGAATAGCTGAAAAGCGTTTCTGATCATTTCTTACTGAGTCGGACGTGGACTAACTGTATTTATAAAATGGGATTTGTAGTGAAAGGGCCCATGTGCTGGAAATGTTTTTGGCAACATTCACTCCAGCACCCTTGCAAGCCTCCCTCTGGTCTCATGAAAGACTTTTGAAATTCAAGCCCAGAGCCCTTCGGTCAGAACCTGCGGCAGCCCCTCGCCCCAGGTGTCAGGGCACAGCCCCGTCCTTCCCGCCTCAGACACAGGCAAGTGCACGGGGGTCAAGAGCAGGACCGGGGGCCTCCGGCATCGCACACGGGAGCCGAATCCGAAGGGGTTGTTGCCAAAATGCAAGATGTTCGCATAATCCCGTTTTATACTTTAGGGAACTCCATGGGGTGGAAGCAGCTGTGGAGACTAAGCTTTTTGGGAGAGTTAATAAGCTTTTATCCCTTTCTCTTGAACCATGAGCATGTTAATATCTCTGTATGTTTTCCATAAAAGAATGATACAAGTAATGGTTTTAAAAACTATAAGATCTTACAGGTAATAGATATTCGTTGTTGTTATATCTTATTTGCTTTTTAAATGCAGTCATTTTAGCTTTTTCTCCTTGGACACAATTAGGGTGAAAAGCATATTTCCAATCCAAATCTATTTTTAGGATGAGCCTATGTTTGCTTGGTACTAATTCACCTTGTTTAGATTTTTTTCTTCAAATTAATCCTCTCGAGAGATGAAAATTACTTTGTATTTCATTGCTGGTCACTGTTTCCCCTTCAGGTGACTCTGAAAAAGCAGCTGTGTGTGCAAGCTTGTAGTGTGTGGAGTTGCCTTCACGACCTCAGTCTTGATCTCAGACTGAGATCTTGATATGGGGAATCTGTCTGGGCTTCCCCATTTCATTGCATGCTAAGAAGAAAATAAAGCGTTAGAGTGCCCTCTCTTGTACAAAATGATAATTAAAGTAGTTAAGGTAATAAATGCTCTGACATAATTTCTTCAAGAGATGATTCGATGCATTCCTTAGCTAATTCAGTAGGATGGCTGGGTTGGTAGCAGTCAGTAAGCTGTAGTACAAGGTAAGTCCAATTTCAGTCCTTTTTTAATAATCACATTGACTTATAAGTTCAATGTTCGAATCCATTTTACAGAGTTAACTTTAAAATATTTTACACACTATCTTGCCTTAGATTGTTATATCTGCCTTATAAATAAATCTATAAGATGATTAGGAATTGTTCAGGCTGCTCTAAATAAGAAAACTGAATCATCTATATACCGTCTTCAATTTTCAAGTAAAGAAGGCCATGGTTTTCTAACTCGCATGTATACCAGTCTCTTTTAATGCTAAGATTTCCTTTAAAAACCAGCTTCTCCAGAGTTTTAAAGTCATGGCGGAGAGTAAGAATAATTTGTTTTACATAGTTTATCAAGCAGACATTTTGTAAAGTAAGACTGATGCTTATTCATTTGACAAATGATTGCTGTATTAGATACCTACTGTATGCTCCGTCGTCTTGGCTACTAGCATATACATCATTTTGTTCTTTCCCTTCACCATTTCTGTGACGTACGTGGCATTATGTCCCTTTACAGATGAGGACATTGTTACTGAAGGTTGACATGATGGGTTCACAGCCAGTAAATAGCCAGGTCACAACTTGGATGCAGGTTTTCTGACTCTTTAGTCGGGGGCTTTCCACAAGTAAAACATGAGTAAACAGCTCTCAGAAAGCTGGACGGTCTAGCAGGTACAGGGTTAATTTATATCTATTACTATCAAAGAAATGTAGTGCTGAAAATTACTGGTTTCTGGGGGGAAACGTGTTCATCTTGGTCATGTTGGGTGTGGCCTCAGTTATTGGATGGTGTGAGGGACTAATATCCATTTTTCTTACAGAGTAAAATCATATGAAAGTTATTACTCAGATGCTAATTGTTTTTTGTGATTTTTGTAATGTTGACAAATGTTACACAAATGGCTTTCACTTTCGTGACTGCCTGTTGGCTAATTACTATTGTTTTCTGATGATATTTTAAAATACCACTTGGAATGTATTTGCTAAAATGTATTTCAGTACCATAATTTTGTTGAAGTGTGAGAAGCAGCTCAAGAAGCATAAGTTTGCTCTTTCAGGACCTAATGTATCTGATCATCAGTTTTTCTGTGGAAATGATAAACATTTATGGCTTTTGTATTTCTGTAGTTGTGAATGAACAGTGACAGAGCACCACACTTCACCCAAACACTAGCCAGTGATATGCGCTAAGTTACCTGGTCCCGTATCGTAATCGAATGTTCTTTATTTCTACAGTCACAGCCCTTTCAGACAACATAAAACCAAAGATAAGCATGAGATAGACCGAATGACACTCACCGCGGTAAGATTAAAAATGATTTTTATTTGCATTTACAACTAGTGTAAAAATTTCCTTTCTGAGGCTATGTAAGTGAAGATAGAGTTTCCAGTAGAATTTCTGGAAAAGAAAAATCAATGGAATCAGATGTCCAGATGAAAATCAAAATTTGCTAACAGTCAGTAAGAGAAAGATACAGAAAATTGAGAACAAAACTAGAGGAATCAAAAAAAAAAAAGAAAAAAGAAAGAGAACTGCTGAGGCACAGAAGAGCCAGGACACCTTCAGACCTTGGCTCCCGCCCGCTGGTTCGTGGTGAAAACAATGAGTGACTATTTAATGTTTCTCTCATTAATTTGTGCTGAATCTGCAATTTTTTTTTTTGGATCATATTTATTGATCAAATGGTTGTTAACAACAATAAAATTCAGTATAGGGGGGTCAACGCTCAATGTACAATCATTAATCCATCTCAAGCCTAATTCTCGTCAGTCTCCAATCTTCTGAAGCATAACGAACAAGTTCTTACATGGTGAACGAATTCTTACATAGTGAATAAATTCTTACATGGTGAACAGTACAAGGGCATTCATCACAGAAACTTTTGGTTTTGATCACGCATTATGACCTATAAACAATCAGGTCAAATATGAATATTCATTTGATTTTTGTACTTGATTTATATGTCGATCCCACATTTCTCCTATTATTATTATTATTTTTATTTTTAATAAAATGCTGAAGTGGTAGGTAGATGCAAGATAAAAGTAGAAAACATAGTTTAGTGCTGTAAGAGGGTAAATGTAGATGATCAGATGATCAGGTGTGTGCCTATGGACTAAGTATTAATCCAGGCTAGACAAGGGCAGCAAGACATCCACGGATGCAGAAGATTTCTCTCAAAGCAGGGGGGGTGAGGTTCTGAGCCTCACCTCTGTTGATCCCCAAATTCTCACCTGATGGCCCCCCTGCGACTGTGCCTGTCTTAGGTTGTTCCTCCCTTGAGGAATCTTACCCGTCTCTGGCTAACCAGTCATCTTCCGGAGCCATACAGGGAGATGTAATGAATCTGCAATTTTTAACACTGTCCTTATCCAAGAAATGGCCTTTCAATCTGGTTGGGTGTGAGGGCACTGTTTCTATGCGTGCAAAAAAAAAAAAAAAAAAATCGTATTCTTTTCTTTCTCCCCAGAATGTGGAACTTCCGGATTCCTTCTCCGCTGAACTGAGGTCCCTCCTGGAGGGCCTGCTGCAGCGAGACGTCAGTAAGCGGCTCGGCTGTCACGGAGGCCGGTAGGCTGTTGCTTGTGCCTTTCCCTGTCTTTGCCTGGAAAGCAAAGCAGTTCACTGCAAAACATCAAAAATCATCCCTAGTCCTTAAAAATCTTCTGTTTCTGTTTGAAGAGGAAAGGAAAAAAAAAGTCACATGGGAGATAAGTACATCGTCCTGACTGTTCTGTAACTAGCAGATTGAAGAAGTTGCCAACTTTTCAATTATTTTAAAAATCGGTCATGTAGCTAGTGGAAGTGAGTTCTAATTTTTCGTAGTTCATTTGGTTAAGTTTTAGTAGTGATTTTATTTGTAATTATTGCAGTTTAATATCCTGCTCAGGTTCTCACACGCTATCTTACACATGCTTTCTATCTACCATCCTCCTGCAAAAACACCAAAACCCAGAAATCAAACAAACAAAAAACCCAAAAGGTGATGCCTGGAAAACTTACAGAGAAAGACTGAGAACAGACCCTTCCTGGTGCTCTCCACCCCAGGCTGGCCTGCTTTTCTTCCCATTCCCAGGCTTGCTTTGCATAAGAAACAACTTTTAACTGTATGTTATGTTTAACATACATGAATGTTTTATGTATGTATGTCGCACGTGTGTGTATTTTAGAGTAGTGTATTTGTGTATGCATATTATACCTACATATTATGGAGATAGCAAAATAATGCACTTATGTACACATTTCCTTATCTATTAGTTTGAGGAAGTACCTATTCCTATGCTAAGAGATGAAGATTTAGCTCACTCCTTACTTTCTATTTAGCCTTCCCTTTCCACCACCCCACAAAAAGAATTGAAACCCTATTTTGGGTTCCCCTTTTTCTTAACCTTTGTTGAACAGCACAGGTTTGAACTGCACGCATGGGTCTGCTTATACGTAATTTTTTCCAGTAAATATATGGGAAAAGTTTTTGGAGATTTTAAGACACATAGCCCAGGAACATGGAGCAAAATTAAGAAAAAGTTAGGTATGTCATGAATGCATAGGACTGGGCCTCGTTTCACCAACTATAAGCAGTATGTCTTGAGTCCCAACTTTATAAAATGAGGGTTTGGACATTCCTGTCTTTCATGCCCTCTTCTCTCTCCCACTGACTAGCTTCTGTCATTGTTAATTTTCTTTTTCACATCAGTAAGTCGATACTGTTTGCTCCTGTTCTGTGATCAAAATCAATTTTTGTGCTTTGCTCCTAGGCTGGTTTCAAAAGTTGCAAAGAAAGTAGTAATATTTACACTATATGGCAACATAAGTGCTGTGCATTACATAGTTCCTATCATCCTGGTAATGAACCTTAAGTTCCTATGTGATATACATGGGAGGCATCTATATGTACATGTAGGCTTTCATTTTCTCCTGAATTTCTTTCACGGAGGACTCAGGCCCGCCAGCCCCAGTGGCAGCCGGGTGCTCTGTTCCTGCTCAGGAGCAGCCTCCTATCCAGCGCTTCCCCCTCTTTTGCTCTCCTGGTTTGAATCTGCCATTTACTCCATCCTGTGCTTTCCGCTTGTCTGTCCCCAATCCCCCACTTACCATGTTCTCAAGTAACTGAGGCGTGGGTATGAGAGGTAAACTTCCTGTGTTCCTACATAGCTAGGATGTCTTCCTGCTGCTCTCAAGCTTGTTTGACATTTTGGCTGCATACAGAATTCTAAATCAATAAGAATTTCCCCAGGAACTTTGAAGGTGCTGCCACATTGCATTCACGTGGACAGTTGGTACCGGCCACAGAACGCGTTATCACTTGTCCGGCACTTAGAGTCCCCTTCACTCAGAAGGCTCATGTTCTCCAGCCTGTGGTGCGCTCTTACCTTACGAACTTGACATTTCTGCTCTTCGGTGCCTTTGGTTCGCTCCTAGAAGTCCTGTTAGGTGGATGTTGGGATTTCTAGAATGATCATCTGTGCTTCTGACCTTGTATATTATCTGTATCTTTGCTTTGATTCTGTTTTACTTTTTGATAGCTTAAATTTCCAACCCTTTAAAAAAATCTAGCAGGTTTAATCTCTGCAAAGTAGGACTTTTCAGACCCTCCCTTTCCCCAGTTAGAATAAACAGCTAGATAGAAGTGTTTTGGGGTTGGATGTGGAGGAAGAAAGTGTGTGTGTGCGTGCGTGTGTGCATATGTGTGTGTGTGTAGGGTTTTATGTACCGAGTTCCAGTCAAAGCTCGTCTTCAGCCTGTCTCACTGCCCCGCCCCCACCAACACTGTGACAAGCCGGAGCTCAGCTTCTCTGTCCCCAGGGCATTAGCTCTGCCACTTTTTGCTGTCAATCATTGCTCCTCCGTCCACTCCTCCATCCCTCTTTTTGTGGTGGATTTGTCTACACCTTCCTCTGTGTCATGTTAGTGCTTGTTGGGAAGGAGCTAAGCTGCCTGCCTGTGCCCCGTCACTGACTTGAACAGGAAGTCTCCTCTCTGGTTTTAACTGCTTGGATATGGATATGGATATAAATATGGAGGTAGATATACACAGCGACCTTCTCGTTTAGCTTACCATATTTAATGGGTGGACAATGACAGCACAAAATGGAACAGAATAAGAAAACCACCTAAGCGTTGGTGGTGAAAATGCGGAAGACACACTTTGACTGGGATTTCATTCATCCATTCTTCATTCAGCATTTACTGAACACCCCCTGGTGCTGGACACTCTACTCTCCTAAGTGCTGGGGCTGAGGCAGTGTCCAAAACAGACACATGCATGTCAGCTCCTTCTTGAAGCTTACATTGTGTGTGGGGAGGACAGCGTTACAGAAATGATCAAAAACTAAGATGATTATAGACATTGAGAAGACCGTGAATGGCATAAACAGGGCAGTGGAGTGGACGAGGCGCCAGCCTTGGGCAGCAGGATTGGGGAGGATGTCCAGGCAGAGGAGTCAGTGAGGACGGGGCTCTGCCATGGAGTCAAGCTTCCATGATTCTGAAAAGCAAGAAGGCTGAGGAGCTAGGAGAGGGAGGGCAAAGTGGGTCAGCGGGGTAGTGGGCTCGGGAAGGTTCCCCAGGCCCTTGTGTGGCCTGGGTGGGGTGCTGAATTTTGCTATAAGTTCAACAGGAAGCCTCCGGAGGGTTTGCAGCAGGGGAGTAATGAGGCATTTGAAAAGGTGATTTGGGTACTGTATGGAGTGGACGAAAGTGGAGGCTGGGAGGCTGGAGGCAATTAGAGACGGGCAGGGAGCGGTGCCCATGGCCTGGTGGCCTGGTGTCCCGTGTTCACAGCAGGAGGTGGTGTGGATGTCAGCATCCCGCCATGACCAAAGACAACACTGCTGCGACTGGGGACCGCGGTGAGGAGTGGAGGCTGTAAGAAGTAATCAGGCCCTCAGGGCTTGCTGAGGGGCGGGTGTGGAGTGTGAGGGCATCGGGGGTGGTTCTGGCCCTTGACTTGAGACAGCAAGGTTTGGGAGGGCAAATAGAGTCCTGCTGTAGACCTTTTGGCCTCACTATGTGCAAATGCTCAGTAGGCCCCTGGATTTGTAGTCCTCCCCTAGTGTGGGGCAAAGGTTGGCATGTGGGATACAGGTTTGTGTGTCACCTGCAAGTTCAGGGCACCTAATGGGCCCAGGCAGGGTGAGACCACCCAGGGAGTGATTGTAGAGGACGGGGCCACGAACCAGCCCAGGACTCTGCGACACAGACAAGGGGACTTCAGGCCAGGACGGGAGAGAGCTGGGAGCATGGGGCACTGGGAACATGAATTTCCCCAATGCAGGCTTTCTTCAAAGTATGCAACCTCTCCTGGTGTGTGTGAACTGAGCTTTCACAGTGATCTTTAGGGATACAGCCTTCTTCAATTTATGAAGGCGTTTGACATGCATTATTTTATCAGATATCTGGTTTGCTTCAAAATAATATGCTTATTATTTCATCTATCATGACTTAGAGACATCTGCTGTAAATCTCATGTGTAGACTTTAATTTCATTCCTATTTAAATTTATTCTCATTGGTGACAGAAACACACACACATATATATATGTGTGTAAATGTATATGTAAAATAACTCCTAGGTCCTCTTAGACTAGAATAAACATCCCAAATAAATTATCATTGGGGATAATATTCCTAGCTTCAGCACGCGGTATTTCTGAACATCCAGTGTTTCCTGTGTTGCTTTGAAAGAAGCGTGTTTTACTTTCTTAAAGAACCGAAAGTAGTTCTCCGTGTTCTTGACAGGAGACAGTTTTTGCAAAGTATCTTTTAGATTTCCAGATGCATGCTGAGCACTGTGTGGCTCTCTCTCCTCTGCAGTGCGCAGGAAGTCAAGGAACACAGCTTTTTCAATGGCATCGACTGGCAACATGTCTCCTTACAAAAGGTACTCTGTCTGGGACCCTGCGCTGGGCACTGCCACCTCTGTGCTCTGTCTCCATCCTGCTTCCTGCGTCTGTCCCTCCAGGGCCCCGGCCCCGCTTCCCCCAAGGCCCATAGGGTTTTTCTCGCTCTTCTGCTAGTCATTGCCGCATGGCTAACTCTGTCGGGGACAGCTTCTTTCTCCTCATTTCCCTAGTTTAAAATATTTGAAAATATCTTCTATATAAATTAATCAATGGTGAAATGGAGCTGTTAACCAGCTAATTCAAATGTCCACATGAGATTTTTTTTTAGCTTTAGTGCATTGCTTGGCTTCTTATCTCAATGTCACTCTTTTGACCCAGATCCATATAAAAATGTACAAGAAATGTTTGTCATAATTTACTTATACTTTCTAGCCCAACACCACATAATTTAGGAATTAGCATGACTGAGTATCAACAGAGTCCTCTTTCCTTACTCTGTTTTTATATTCTTATTGATATAGGAAAACACCCCAAATTAAAGTGTTTTCAAAATGTTGGGCATCAGCTTTGGACTTGTTTTTGCATGAGCTCAAACTGTCCAGGAATGATTAGAATTAGCTTCTGTGCTCTGGTTCTCTGAGCGTCAGCCTCAGGACATGCGTGTGTTTGGAGCGCTCCATCCAGGCTCATTGCTCGTTGAGGTCCTGGCAAGTGGAATGTGGTGCAGTGATGTCTGGGAGAACATGTTTTCCTAAAGTTGAGCTATCAGGGTGTGCAGCCTTGAGGCTTCATTATATTTAGTAATGATTTAAGACTTTGGGCATGAGTCTTCCCCCCCGACCCCCTTAAATTTGTCTAACACCTGGGGCCATGGTTTTTGGGGCTGTTCCATGCACAAGCTTGTCTGAGAAGTATGGCCTGTGTTTGTAATGGCTTGAATGAAGTGCTGCATGGAGTGTAGCCTGTTGCCATTTCACTGTATTCTCTTTATACAACAGTGGGTTGGGGCAGGGCCGTAAGGTCACCTGATAACTGAACCATCCTTCTTTGGATCTTCCAGTACCCCCCACCCTTGATTCCTCCCCGGGGGGAGGTCAATGCTGCTGACGCCTTTGACATTGGCTCATTTGATGAGGAGGATACCAAAGGCATCAAGGTACACCTGTGATGTTTGCCTGCCTTCAATGTTTTCGGAGGGTGGGGGGATTAGTTATTGGAAATCCACCTTCGCGATTGTCTTAGTATTGGCCTGTTTGTGGAGTGTAACTCACAAATGAATATCTACATATCTGAAGAATATGAAAGTCAGGGACCTAAACTGGTTAAAGAGTACTAAAGCTTTCTTCGGGCTCATCATTTTATGTTTGACAAGTGGCAGCATGGTCAGTTTTTTATTGATTTGGATATTTTTGTGATTGAAATAAAACTCAAACATATGTGAATCAGGGAAAAACAACTATGTGATAAAGCAGTTCCCCACCTTGTGCCAAAGAGCCAGTCATCTTAACTTTTCCAAGTTTTTCGATTTCTCTGTTGAGACTAAAAGAGCAAACAGCATGAATCATTGTGCATTTGTCCATCAAAAGTGAGATAATCACTGTTTTTTTTAACGTAATCCTTTGCATTTTTCAAATGTCTGTTCATATCATTATTTTTCCAAGTAGACAAGACGTAATTGCAGATGGCGAGTCATGAGAGAAAAGCATTCTCTGGGACGCTCAGTCAGAGAGCACTGCTACATGTCAAGCTCCCGTGTGCCCCCACTTTCACAGCCACCCCAGGAGCTGCCCACCCACCTCCAGACACTCCTGTCTTTTCTCAGCTGCCTGTGTTTGTACCCTTCTTATATAAGACCCCCCCACCCCCAATTTTCCCCACCAAGTAGCTTCCCCTGCCAGAGGGCTGCAGCGCTAACACACACACACCAGCGAGGCAGGGATCAAGGAGTGACGGGTAAGATTGTAAGGGCCCTGTGGGAGCCGTAATAACTCAGAACGCCAGAACCAGAGCCAAAGAGGACGTGGGGACGATGATGATGGCTACGTGGCTGCAGGAAGATGGGAAGATGCAGAAAGGAGAGAAGCTACTGAGCGCAGCACAAGGAGGCCAGGCGCAGCCGGGAGCTGAGGAAAGGAGTGGCCATTAGCTGGAACCTGCGTGTCTGGAGAGGCGGGGCTGAGTCACAAAGGCCAGCAGGGGGTTTGCAGGACCAGGTCCTTCCAGGAGAGGAGGCTAGGCGCAGGGGAGGTGCAGAGGGCCAAGGCCACTTCGTCGTGTGGAGCAGGGGCTTTCCTGGGGGACGGCAGTGTGACCGCTGCCCCAGCGTGTGCGCTGCCAGGCGTCGTCTGTAGCCTGTCGGGCGTGTAAGTGCCACCACAGAGCCGTGCCTTGGGGAATGATCCGGTTATAAAGTTACTGAAAATTACTGCTGCCGGAGTAGAATTTTGACATCAGATATACGACTCTCCATGGAAGAGTACTAGCCCGTAAAATGACTGTGGCGCAAGGGCCCACAGAAATGCTGGATGTTAAAAAGAGATTCTCATACTTAAAATTCTGTAAGCTATGATCACAGCTTTGGAGTCAGCCTGGGCTGGCTCAGACCTGCACTAATGAGTTGAGTGAATCTGGGCCATTTGGGTCACCTCCTGAGCCTCTGGTTTCTTACCTGTGACTAGTTTCAATGCCAAGATTTATCTGAGGGCAGAAGAGAGAACCTTTTTAAGCCTCCTGGCATGCAGTCATTTCCTGATCTAGGAGCTTCTATTATTGTGGTTTTAGTTCTAACTGACCAAGAGCTGAGAACACGTCCACTTAGAATCAGAAGTAGTATGTGGCAGGGATACAGCTGGAAATGAGGGGCCGGGGCCTGGCCGGGACAGCCCAGCGCAGCGGAAAGGCCTGCCTTTAAGACACTGCGCTTCATCTTTTAAAAAGCAGCCAGATGCAGAGGAGGGTTGTGGGTCGGCCCCAAGTCACTTCGGCCTCACTGGCCAGGCTGAGGATGGCTTCCCTTTATACTTAAAGCAAAGAGAAGCCGTTATGTTTTTTTTAAATTCATTTTTAATTTGTTGTTAAGTATAACACAAATTCAGAAAATCATATGAAGCAAATGTGCCATTTAATGAATGATGATTGAGTAAACATCATAGGAGAAAACTAAGGGGAAACAGTGACCAAACGTAATGCCGGAACCTGGATTGGGTCTTGGATCAGAAAAGATTATGTCACTAGAGAAAGTGGTGAAATTTGAGTAAAGTCTGTGGTCTAATTATTTATAAATTGACCAGTCATCAGTCAATCAATCAATTGGTCAAGTGGCCCAAACAATGCATTATTCTTTGGGGGGAGAAAGCTCCCCTGATATATACATATACATTTTCTTTTTTGCTTTAGTCATTTTTAATAACCTAGGCCAACTCATAAAACCCAAAGCTCTCTGAAATTATAGGAGGTGGAACGGTTTTTATGTGCAGCAGAGGTCTCTGAACTTCTGGAAAGGAGTGTGTGTTTTCACTTCTGGCTGACTCAGAATTGCTAGAATTTGCACCAGCATCCCTGACCACAGGGGCGCTTCTGGCTGCGGTGCTCTAACACCCCACCATGCACACACTTGCACACGTGGGTGTACACATGCCTGTGGTGTGCATGCTCAGATCAGCTGAGGATTTCGGCTCTGGGCTTAAGTTTAGTCTGAAGGAAACTGAACAGGGCGAGGCTGTATGGATCACAGGGATTCCTACTAGTAGGCCCACTGACCTGCACCACACAACTGCAGCTCGGACGCATCCCATGTTCAAAGTGTAGCTCCTGCTAGGCGGGGGAGGGAATGGAGAACTTGGAGTAATAGTTTGGAAGAGAAGTGCTGTTGTTAAATCCACGTTTTATTGCAGCACATCTTAAAGGCTAAGTTGCCTAAATTCCCCAAGTATTTTCAGCTTTATGCTTAAAAATTTGACCATACCATTAAATGTGCTTTAGTGGAAGGTTCATGAAGGAACTGTGAATCCAGCCTCTTTTTTACCTTTTGTTTTTCTCACTTTTGAGATAAATTGCAGGTGGTTAGAAAACCCTCCTGAAGTCTCCGTTTCAGTTGTTTCTAAAACAATAGGGATAGGTTTGCCTACTTTTATAAATAAAGTATCCTCACCATAATCAACATTTTATTTTGCTCTCAGAATCTTTTAATACTTAAAAAAACGCTGCACGTGTTAGTTTTCGTCAGCAAAAATGTGAAGATAGTCTAGAAGACTGGGCTGAATCTCATTAATCCAGGACCGCCAGTGAAGCGCCATCAGTTATTAACCGTTTGTGGATCCTGGTTGCTTGACTATCATCAGTGGAGATTTATGACAACTAGTTGATTGTCTTTAAATGATTATATGCTGCCGCCTAGCTGTCTTCCTACATACGGGTATGATAACTTCTGAATCTGTTGACTTTGTAAGTATGTGAAATCATAAATATCTTGATTTCTTTAAATAATAAGCTTCTTGATTGCGACCAAGACCTCTACAAGAACTTCCCTCTGGTAATCTCCGAACGCTGGCAGCAGGAAGTAGCGGAAACAGTTTATGAAGCAGTAAATGCAGACACGGATAAAATCGAGGCCAGAAAGAGAGCTAAAAATAAGCAACTTGGCCACGAAGAAGGTAAAACAACTAGTGTGTCTCAAAATATTTCTAATGCAATGACTTTTTAAAATTTCTCGTAAAGCTGAAAAAGTATTTGGGTCATAAAATACTTTCCAGTGGGGGGTGGGGTGGGAATGCCATACACTCACTGTTTTACTGTTATCTGGTTTGGGAAAGTTCAGTGTCGTATTTTAAAGGCTTTAGCTAACATATAAATAAAGAGAGTCAGCGGTATTTTGTCAGTACATCCTTTTATCTTGGAGGGTCTGCAGTGAGTTTGAACGTTTTTTCCTTGAAGATTATTATGGTGTCAGGAGTGGGGCTGGCTTCACAGGCTTCTGACCTTTGCAGTCCCATAGGCATTAAGCCACTGAGTTTAATAAATTCTTAATCATTTTTGAAAAAGGTGCTTGCATTTTCATTTTTCAGTGGGTCCCACAAAGTATTTAGTTGGTCCTGATGAGGAACTTAGCATCGCATGTCACTTGTCAAGAGATACAAATGCATACAAATTTTTATATTAAAAATACCATTAAAGAGTCACCGAACCGTATTTTCTTTCACAGTATTTGAGGGTCTTGGTAGGGCTTCCAAAGTTGAATTATTTAGCATCAATCAGTTACTCTCGATTCACAAAATATTGTCACTCTTGGTTTTTCTTAAGGTTTTATGAATTTTGGATATCTATATTGGTTGTGGTTGATGATCATAAGATACCATTTCCCTTTACCTTTTTAGAGATTAACATGATATAATAGGAATAACTAGAAACACTTGTGTTCACCCTTGGATGGGGCTTCGTGATGTGGGCATCGCGGGTGTTAATGACAGTTTGCCAGAGGTGTGTGTCATCTCTTTAGAGAAGTGTCCTCCATCCTGGATGAAGTACCCCTTATATAAAGGCCGCCCGAGTGCACCCAGGGAATATTTCAGCCCTTTAACTGCGCTCACCTCCGTTCTGCAGGGAAAGGGGCTTTACTTATAAGCTGCTCTTCAGAGAACAGGACCATGGAGATCACTCTGGACTGTGTTTGCTATAGCAGATTTTTACGTAGGAAATTATGTTATCCAGGGAGGGTGATGATGTCACTAGAATCTTGACCAACTGGACCCAGAAAAAATACATATATACCTAAATGACCTTGCTGAACTGTATCCTTTTGTTTAGAGCTGCAGTTAGAACATTGAACAAATTAATGAGTTTATCTTCATATATAAGTAATTAATCATAATTAGGTCTTGATCTAAACAATATAGTTTAGATGTAGCTCTGCGAAGTAAAAATGCAAGACTTATACTTGAAATCTACTTCAGAAACACAAACACTTATTTGTTAAAATGACTCCTCCAGGAAGCTTGTCCCCTGGCCTCTGAGCTTCCCTCCCCTGGCCCCTCCTTGGATCTTCCCTGCCGCTTCTGTCCTTGTCCCTGTGATGCAGCAGGGGTATCGCTAATTTTTTTATTGTCTGAATCTCCAACTAGATTGTTAGCCCCCTGAGGCAAGCAGGTTCTCATCTCTTAATTCACTGCTGGGTCCAGAATGCCTAGAACATGCCCAGCTCCTAGGCGTCCCCTCACCATTGAATGAATGAGGGAGTGAATGAATGATTGAGCATGGTCCCCAAAGACTTTAATGAAGACAAAGCAAGCCACTTGAAATTAACCTTTCTTTTTTTTTTTTTATAAGAGATGATACTTCACTATAAAAATGTAATCAGAACTCACCATGGATGTGAATCAGCTTGGTCTCTCTACATCACCATAAATTTGAGGGATAAATACAACCTCAAGGAAGAAACAGCTTGTGATCCTTGTGTTAACCTTAGCTTACGTGGACCGGGAAATGCCCCTGTTAGACATTAAAGGAGACCCCAGTCCTGAACCAAGGCGAAAGTATGCAGGCACAGCTCTCTGGTCTCCAGTCTTCCTACATGATAGAAAAATAGGAACAAACTTTTGCCTTCTCAGAGCAATAAATGCACATCATGAATTTATTAGTATATCGAGAAACAGCCATTCAGTATGTTAGCAGAGAGCTGAAGAAACTCTGTTTTTAAGTTCTCACTTCATGTGTTTATTAACAGAAATGATGATTTTTCTCTTGTGTTACATTTATAGAAACTTAACTTTTTCCAAAAAGTGTGTGATTATTTTTTTCTGAGAATAATAAAGACATTCTGTTTCTGAGCCTGTTTAATTTATGGCTATTTTATATTCCTCAGATTATGCTCTGGGAAGAGACTGTATTATGCATGGGTACATGCAGAAACTGGGAAACCCTTTTCTGACTCAGTGGCAGCGTCGATATTTTTACCTCTTTCCAAACAGACTTGAATGGAGAGGCGAGGGGGAGTCACGGGTAAGTCTAAAGCTGGGTTACTGAGCACTTGTTTTCATTATCCTGGATGTCCTGTGGTGGTTTCACACTGCTGGCGTGTTTCATGACATACCCTCCTAAGCCCTGTATACCTATTTTAACTTGTGTACATGAGATTTTAATGTTCAAACTTTAACTTTTAAACTTCTGAGTCAAGTAGAGATTTTGTAACATCTGAAAATAGCCCATGACATTCCATGAGGTCAGCAGCAGGCTGGTTTGAAGGCAGCTGGAGAGAGTTGGCGTGGTCAGAGAGGAGACAGAGTGGGAGGTCTTGGGGTCAGAGGTGCTTCACAGCTCAGTGAGTACATGGTGTTGATTCTCTAAGTCTCAGTTTTCTCATCTACAAAATGAGAGAAGTAAGAATTATAACAACCACTACAAGTTTGTATATAAATCTTGGGCCAGGTGCTATTAAAAAACAACTCATTTGTGTGTGACCTTTGAGGGGCCAGCTCATATTTTACAAAGCACAACCAGAGCTCAGAGAAGTCTGGTGCCCATGACATAGCTGGACAGTTGTGGGTTAGTTAGGACTGATTCTCACCAGGGTCTGCCTGCACTCACAGCGTCCCCATTACGTGGCCTCCTCTGGCCGGATTCCCGTGGAACGAGGTAAGTGATAAAAGCTGTGATGCTGGGCACAGAGGCGAGGCCACTGATACATGCTTCCTTTGGTGTCCACTTCGTTGGAAACTTGTGATTTCACCCCACAGACAGGATGATACAGCTGCTTCTAAGGTCCTTGCGAGAACTAATGTCTGTGAGCAAGATAAAAATTTCCCATACACACTGCTCCTTTAAGCAGGGCAGACAGCCCATATTAAGCACCTACAGTGTGAGGAGCCGAGGTGGCATCACCATGGAAGGCGTCAATCCAGGTGGAGGGCGCACTTTTTTCTGGGGAGGGACTGGTCAGGTTGCCGGGACCAAGGAAGCAGGGCCGTGGTCTCGAATGCCAGGAACGTCGTTGGCCTGTTGGATGTATAGGAGTGACTGCCCATCAGCCGCCTGGCCATCCGAGGTTGTAAGCCAACTCCTGTTTACCTGACCTTGGAATGTGTTTTTAAACGCCTGTTGGTAAAGTTACTGTTTCATTAGGACTGAGTGCTTTTACAAGTAAGCAAGATCTTCCCACTGTTACTAGTACCACAGAGGTCATCTTCTAAAATTAATACATCTAAGATCTGAGTTATCATTAGTAAGATTATTCAGAGTTTTGAAATTGTAACTCAGGGGCTGGTATTATATAATATATACCATTCTATTATATATATATATATACACACACACACACATAGTATTATATGTACATATAAAACTAGTGCCTCAGTTAGGATTCATACACTATATGTGTAGTTACATAATATATAATGTTTTCAGGTAACCAGTGGCCCTGGTCATGTGTCTTGGTAAGTCACCATTGTGCACACTGAAAGGAAATTGTCTCACTTTGCAGGATATTTGAAAATTAAAAACAAAACAAAACAAACAACATTGGATGCAATAAATTATCTTGGTTTTATAAGAGGCAGCGTTTAGTGTTGTATTTCAGAGGCTGTGTAATGTGCACAAGTGGATTAGTAGGTACAAATGAAACGAGAGTTTATGATGGTGGTGTTCGTCATCTAGGAGTCCTTGAGTATTTATCCAAAAAACATAAAAGAGTAAGGTCCTCATGACATGGCAGCATTCACCTTAAGCAATAATGCTGTAGACCTAGTGTGACACTCTTCTAAGGATGTCGCCTACTTATAGCATCTTGAAATTTATTATATCATTTTGATATTGTCAAAACATCATCAGCTTACAAGCTAGCATTGCCAGACTGTTCCAGAGCTGCTGTGCTGGGAGTCAGCCGCGCGCCTTTGCTCGCATGTGAGCCGTGTGCGGCACACCACGGTTCCCTCACAGCTTTATTGATAGAATTTAGGTGACTGTGATACAGAGCGCACATGCGATTCGTAATCATTCAACAGTCAGTTCAGTGTTGAGGGAACAGATTTGCTGGGTGCCCATAGAGACATTCTTTCTCTTCAGTTTCCTTTGCGATGCTGTTGTTTGAAGTTCATATGTTCCTTTGTAGCCATTGTCCCCCCATTTCTAGAATATCATGCAGCAAAGAAAAATGCCAGTTTTTTTCTTTTCCCTTTCTTTTAAAAAACTTTTTCTAAGCTAGTAGTCCTCAGTATTATTTATTGATTTAACTTAAGTCATGGAACGTGAAGTAATTGATCATTTTTTAATTTTTATGCCTAGCAAAATTTACTGACAATGGAACAGATTCTGTCAGTGGAAGAAACTCAGATTAAAGACAAAAAGTGCATTTTGTTGAGGATAAAAGGAGGAAAACAGTTTGTCTTGCAATGTGAGGTGAGTTTTAAAAAATTGTTTTCCACAGGTAAAAAGTTCGATCAGTTATATAAACTTTCAGCCGCAGTGGCTGCCTGGCTGTGAAACATCCTCTGACTCCGTGCTTTTCTCACTTCCAAACTTAACAGTTATTATTAAAGAAGTAAAGATTATGAAATGGTAGGAGGATGTACGTAAAATGATTTGATGCCCCTACCTGGAAGTTCTGCCCAGTATTTAATAAGGGCCTGGAATTTTGTGACGTAATTTCCCGTTCTTAATCTCTCAGCGTGTTTGAGGTTGAAGTTTGTATGTTTAAATAAACAAGATAATAAACTGACTCCTCTTGGGGAAATGCTATCTTTCTCCCCACGAAGTTCTCTTGTACCTCAAAATTTAGTTCCTAAACACTTTCCTACTGGTAGGCTGGGTGTGTGTGTGTTTTCAAAGAGCGCATAGAGATAAAGCAGTAGTAGATCCAAAACGTGTATTTCATAACTTCATAGAACTTGCACACACCGAGGTGCTTTTTCATTTGTCAGAGCTCTTCCTCGCGTATTATTTTATAGACTTCAGTTAGAGAAGTCAGCAGTCAGGGAATCTCTAAACAGATTAAGGCAGTGCTCACAGTGGGTCGGCGGGGATCCTCCGAAGGACCTGACCGGGCCTTTCCCTCCTGCCGGCAGGGGCGCCTGGTGGGGGGGGCTCTGGAGGCGGCTGTGCCCTGGGGGTGGCCCAGCGGCCGCCACCGCCCTGGGGCAGGCGCATCCCGGGGGCTGCCATTCGTGCCCGCGGCGTCGCGGCCCTCCTGCCGAGACCTCCCCCTTTGTGTTTCCGTGCAGAGTGACCCAGAGTTCGCGCAGTGGAAGAAGGAGCTGACCGAGACGTTCACGGAGGCCCAGCGAGTGCTGCGACGCGCCCCCAAGTTCCTCAACAGGCCTCTGTCCAGCGTTGTTGAGCTCTCGAAGCCACCCCTCTGTCACAGGAACAGCAACGGCCTCTGACCCCGAGGTGGGCGTCCCAGGGAAGACGGTGCCCCAGGGAGTCCTCACGGCGATTTCCAGCCCCGGAAACGGAGCCTTTGGAGAAGTGCAAGGACTAGAGGTTCCGTCCGCGTTTCTCGGGGTTCTTCCCCAGCTGGGAAGACCCGGGACGCCGAGATGCTCCAGTAGGAGCTGTGGCTGTCGGCTGAGTGCCCCCTGCCACCATCACATTTTTCTGCTCTCGAAACTACTGAAGACAACGTTTTTTCTTTGCTATGCACTTATTTTGGTATATATGAAATCAGAACTTGAAATGATTCCTACTAATGACTTCAGTTTTTATGTCTGATATCCAACATACCGTAGTCTTGCCAAGATGGGATTTTTACCGTCTCCAGAGGCAGGTGATAGATTGCCCCAGCATTGCCACATTCTATCTACTGCTGATTTTGTGTGTCTGTCCCATCCAACCGGGGGACTGGGTGGGAGGGCAGCCGTGTGTTCCTCTGCGCACTTCAGAACCGGCTTCTTTCCCTGGATTGAAAGGAGTTGTTCCCCAAGAAGGGCGCACGTGGGCCCTCCCCGCGTGCGCCTGGCCAGGGGGCTCTGGCCAGCTGGGGGCAGAGGGAGGGGGCCCTCCCGGGCCAGGTCGTGCGCAGCAGCACCTCGGTGGAAGGGTTGGCAGTGATCCGAAGGCCAGGCGGCGGTGTGTGAGCGTCCAGGGTATCAGCGATTGTCGGCCATCCTCCAGGCAACTGACAGCACCTCCCGTGGACGGGTGCGCATGGACGCGGAGCTCCCGGGCCTCTCCTGGGGCCTCTCCTGGGTGCGGACAGTTATGGAGCTGTGGGGCAGTCATTCTGGTTCCTGCTGCCTGCCCTCGGTAAACTTACCAGTCCTGAACGTGTAGAGGAAGGAGAGGATTGCTCTGTTTTACGTTTCAGTATGATTTTAAATGAATTCTATTGCGAAAAAGAATGCTGAAGAATGAAGGTGTCCAAGTGGGTTCACTGTATATTGACTTGTACTGTCGTTCATCTGTCGTCAGTGAATAATGCCTAGTGCTGGGCGGGGCGCCATGTGTGCCAGTAACAACATCCGGGCTAAAGGCTGTTCCCTCTGCCCCGGGGCCTCCCCTCCCCCTGGGGTTTTGGTCTGTTTCCACCTCCCCACGTGTTCCAGGCCCCAAATAAATAAATGCTGGGTTATAAGAACCAGCGTGTCGCCGAATGATGTCCTCCATGTCGTCAGACTAAAATAAGAACAATAATTTTTAAAGTCCACATGTTTGTCCTATTCCTCATGCAATTTTATTGTATGTTTCTAAGTTAACTACTAATAGTATAAATAACTTGAAATCATAATTACCTGCATCCTGTCCTCAATATTTTTAGTGGTTCCAAACCTTTGCATTTACATTTGTGTGCTCTGTTTATTGAGGAAGTAAGTACTATTTAATGAAATTATATTTTGAGAGTTTGGAAGAAAATGCATCTTTTATCTCATGGAAGTTGCTTTGGAAAAGACATCTGGGGGCTCACTATCCATCAACTACTAGTTGGAGTTTAAATTAGCATACATGGTCTGTCTGCCCCTTCTAGCATAGGAACAGGGGGTACTGTTTACATGCATCCCCTGATTGAAAAGGGAAGCATAGCATTCAAAACCAGTTTTAAAAACAAAAACCACAAAACCCCACCGGAAACAGAAAAGCAGTTTTTCTGCATAAAGAGTGGGCATCGTCTCAGCCATGGTTAATTACAGCTGTCCCTGCTGTAGGTATCGTCTCCATTCCCAGCCTCACGTGTGCTCAGCTTTTGCAGTCCAGGAATCACTGTACCTCCTGCCTCTGCTGGACAGAGTAAAGATCTTCATGAGGAGGTGTGTGGATGGCTCCAGGGCCAAGGCTTAGGTCTCCCATTTCATACCTAGGGCATTAACTATGCCAACTCACGTCTGTTTCAAAAATAGAATTTTTGCTCTGGAGTAGAACATAAGGGGCATCTCTCTTTTCAAAAAGAAATATGAATTGGAAAAATATCCCAAGAGTGCTTCTGCCTAAAACTTATTCCAGTTAAGCTTTTACAGCTCCCCAGCTCATACATGATCTGTAAGGACATGGCTGAGAAGTGCTTCATCGAGATGTCATCGATTAAGAGCTCTCTGGGAGGTTAAGATGAGCAGCTTTGGGGACCGTCACCACCTGAAGCCCGTTGTCCTGATAGGTAAGAATTTCTGCTGCTGAGGTGACACCCGGTGCCTGTGCGGTCAGAGGTCCGTTGGCTTAGGCGTGTTGGGATAGTTGGCTGTTTGAGGAGGTTTTAAGAGGTTTTTACATCATCGCAAGAGGTTTGAGCCTTCTTGCATCTGCCCCACTCGAAAGGACGAAATTCAACACACTCCAAGAAGGTATCCAAAGTTGATACCGTTTGTACAAAATTAATAATGAGTCTCAATTTCATAAGTCCAGGGAATTAATGAAGCAAAGCTTCAAAACAAGAGATGACTTTTAAGCTGCTATACAACATATATGGAATCAATGTAAGACTTTTGCGAATCCAAAGTTAACTTTTAACCCAAAACATGCTCTGGTGCGTGAATCCCCTCCTGTCCTTGGGGCTCACGGTCTTTCCTTCTATATCATGTTTAAGTGATTTTTTTCTGCAGCACTTGTAGAAATGAGCTATTGTTTCACCGCTGATGCAGGTGTTTCCCTACTCATGCCTCTGGTCAACTCACTGAACTTGAAGTTTCAAATCATCCGTGTAAAAAGAAGGGGCCAAATGTCAAGATGTACTGGACACAGGAAGCATGCTGCTCAAGAAGGACAAAGCCACAGCCAGCCACCATCTGCTCAGCCAGTATCAGCTTGATTGACGGTTTGAAGTACGCCATGTGGATTTTAGAAACAATCGTTTAAAGGCTCTCACTGGTCATTTAAAAATCTCTTTCTAACTGACAGTGAAGTTTAACTGGATTAAAAGGATCAAAATGTTTTTCTCTTTCCTTCACGCTCTTAAAATTTTCACTCAATGTGTAGCTGTGCCAATTCAGTACAGCATTGGACTTTACGTTGGAATTGATTTTTCTGTTTCAGAAACTGAACCTATGAAGAAGAAAACGAAATTCTCAAAGTTGGACCTTTTTCCATGATGTAAATCTATAAAAAACAAAAACAAGTACTTTGAAATGTGCTGGTGTAAATTAAGACTTAGCTTGTATGATTTCATAATATATAACCTTCTCAGTTGTGTGCAGGGGAGTATTTGTGTGTCAGTGAGAGATGCTCAATGAACTAACCCCTCCCAAACCCCAGGAGATTGATGCACTGTTTGTACTGGAGAAGAGACAGCCTCATTCAGGTCTGTGACAGCTGCTGGCTGGGAGGTCAGGTCATAAGCTCTAGGGACGGGTGGAATGGGTGATACAGAGAGAAGAATAGTGGTAGAACTGGGGCAAGGGGCAAAATGATTATTTTGCTGGTAAAAATCATTCCCCTTTATACCATAAAGCACTAAGAAAATGAGTGAGTTAAAAGTTGATGGCCTTTCTCCCCCTTTATAACAGGAGGTAAATTGTAATTATTGTAAGATTAGGCCACTTTTTTCCTAAATATGGAGCTGCTGAACTTACTAAGAGAGCAATTACTTTCCATGAGGACTTTGTGTAGAAATTTAAGTTCCCATTGCCTGTGATCCCACACCTCTGAGAAGGTGCACAGGACCTAGAACTAACACCCCAACTTTGTATGTGTACCTTGCAGCTACCACGAGGGTCTGAGATGGGGCCCTGGGGGCCATCAGCGTTCTGTGGTCCAGTTGCAGACATTGTGGCGCATGCACTGAAATTGCAATAAAACCCTAGAACTCCAGTATTGGGCTGGCTGTTTAAATCACGTTCATTTCCAGAGTGAGCTTTAATGGTGTAAATTTAAACATCTCTTTCCTAAAGATCTCCCATGAAAGGTTGACTTGAGAAGCCTAAATTAGTGAACAACTTAAATTCATGTTAATAGGAACTTTTTTGTATCCAGGCCACATTAAAAAAAATTTGTTTTTACTGTAGAATTAATCGAAGCTGACCTCTGAAATAACTCCTTAATTTCCTCAAGGCATAATAGACTTTAGATATCCTGTCTCAAAGACCGAGAGAGCTGCCCTTTCACAGCAGATGAACAGGGCTGCCCACTCCAGCCACAGCCAAAGGCCGGGAGGAACACGGGCAGCCAGCCACTTGGCCCACGTGGCTGCGTTGGCATTGACTGATAAATGGAGCTTCCAGACTTTAAACTGCCTGTATTTAAACACACACACAACAGAAAATGGGTTAACAGCATATGCAGCACATCAGAAACCTGGGGAAAAAACTGCTTTCTGGAGTTAACTTCTTAGAGTAGACTCTCTACCTAACAATCTCAAAATCAGCTTTGAAAAATGGTAACTATGCTCCCATTTTTAATTTTTCCCTCATTTGAAATATTGTTCATGTAAGGGGAGGGAATGGAGAAATATTTCTAATTGTGTACTCATTTTACAAAGGACTTAAAATTTAATTGTTTCTTAGTTGATGTATATATTATATGTGGTTTATAAGCTAAGCACTGGCCATTCTTTAGTTCTATTGTTAAATTGTATTTTTCTATGTTTAACTAATTATAATAGATTTGGCTCTTTCTGGGTAACAAAGATTGCTTGACTACATATATATAAAACAAGAGTTCTATTTTAGCACAAAAGCATTTTATATTATTTATTGAACTGCTTACGTTCATTTTCCTCGAAGCGTATCCCTTATCATTTCTGCTTTTTATTTGTATAGTTTGTTATTTAAAGAAATGGCAGTCCTTCCTGGTTTTCATAAGATAAAATTGACATCATGCGTACAGCAACGTGGGGCAAACGTCTCCTCTCACTGCCGTGGACGGTTTTCCACAATGCTTCTCCTCTGGCCTGTCCTGAGGGGCATGTGCACCTTTTGGGTAACATCTGACAGCAGAGCTGCTGTGAAATATGCTTTCATCTACCTCTTCAGAAGGCCTCCTGCTTGTTGACAGGTACCCCTGAATGCTTTATTCTAGGCTGTCTGTGTTATCGGAGAATTGCAGTAAAACATCTCGGTGTACTCCCCTCAAGATGCGGATTTGTTTTGAAAGCCACGGCAATGCCAAGGGCCCAGGTGAGCAGGCAGGTAGACTTCCTTCTCTGCAGCTGACTTTCAGGAGCCAAGAAGCACCTGCTGAGCGCCATCTCCTACTCTGTGCCAAATCCCACGACCATTCTTGCCATCGCCGAAGATTGGATTCTGGGACCTGCTGTACCAAGCATTCAATGGGGAAAAGTTCCTCCTTGGCACCCTTCTTTAGAAATTGACCAGCTGTGTTCACAAATGCTGCTTCTAGGAATAGCACATTTGAATGACCTTTTTCCCCTCGCTGCTTGAAAATGGTTTGGAAAAATGGGGTCACAAAGGCAAATGCCCCTGCATACGATTAAAATTTTGCAGGAGGTCTAATTTTGAGCAGACCTGTAAGGATGTATGTGCCGTAGAATGAAGATGGGCCCCTGCTGTGAGGGGAGTGTCTTCTCCTGCTGCCCCTTTTCTCTGTCTGTTTGCCTAGTTGCATAGCCATCAATGTAGTAACATTTGCTATATTCTTGGCAAAGTGTAACACCCTTAAGGGATTCAGTTTTCTATTGTGCATTGCTACACAACGTGAAGCCAGTGAGTTCGATATTATAAATCTAGATGTTGTACCTATAAAATGATTGTGTGTTTTTTCTTTTTTTCATCTTGATTGTCCCCGTGGAGGTTTATATGTTTGCTAGTCTCAGTATACATTCACTAGTGCACGTTTGAAGTAGCCCATGTGCGATGCTGTTTCCCCTCCACTGTCACCTGCCCATGGATGACATGTCACTGCCGGCTGGTATCACCCTCTTCCATGGCTGTTCTGGAGCAGCTAGGCTGGTTTTCTGTGTTGGTAAATTGCTTATATAAATCTCAATAAAAAGGATCTGTATAAGGATACCTACTTTGGTGTGCTATTTTCCCCCCAATTACAAACGATTTCTTTATCAAGCTGTCAAGACATCAGGAGATGGCTCATTTTAAAGAATCCTGGTTTTGGGGGAAACCATGCAGAGGTTGATTTTATAAGGGAAGGGGAGCTGCTGACAAGCATTTCTGCCGATTTCGTGGGTTGTTAGAGCCCAGCCAGCTTCCCAGTGTCGGGTTTGGAGGCCAAGTGTGCATGCATCCTACAAGATGGGTTGCAAGGAAAGAGGGTGAATCAAGTCCAGGCCGTGAGGACACCCAGATGCTCCGTCTCATCTCCTTTGTCTAGGCTACGCCAGGCTCCCCAGCTTACTCTCTGGGCAACCTTAGAGTCCCTCCCGGAAGTTGAGACCCCTTGCTCTGTCCCCGTTCCCACGATGTGCTAAAGGATCCCATGGTACATGTCACTTTAAACCAGAAATCCAAGTAGTTGGCCCCGGAGTCCCAGCTGCCTGGTCAGAACCAAGGTAAGGTGGGTATTTCCTTGAGCTGGAAGCACTGGCTCCTTCTCCTGCTAGTTCAGCAAGGAAGAAAGTCACAATGGAGCCGTGCAGCCATCCAGTTTCCCCTGCAACGTGTGTGTGTTTGGCGATTTAAAAACGGTAACAGTAGAGTTGATAGGAGGCCCAGCTCTTGAGTGGGTAGTCACCTCCATGGACAGACGGCAGCCACACAGCGGCCTTACATAACCCGGGTGCCCCTGAGAACTGCGGAAACCCAGTGACTCCTCGGTGCTCAGGACGAGGCGGGCAGTGCCGGGTTGAATCAGATGATCTTGAATCATTCTAGCCCGTAACATCCTCCAACTTCATGACCGGGGGTGAATGTGAGGGACTTGGACTATACTCACTGATCACAAAGGAAATGCACCCCTGCCCCGCACGTCCCCTGGCTTCTCCCACGTCGTCGTACAGGTAACTGCCTTACTCTCTCTTCCTTCACACTAGAGCCTGTTTGCCTGGTTTACCTGGGCAGGAACTGTGTGAATTGAGAAGGGGACTCAACAATTGAATGCCATTCTTTTCCTGGTCATTTTTTTTTTTTACCAGTCTGGATATCTGGAGATTGAAAAGGGGTTTTCAGTCCAAGTTAATCAGGCTGGCTACGTCTGGGATCAGATTAACCAAGTTAAACCCTGAGCCTTTATTGTGTGCCCACATTGGCAGCTTTGAAAATACATGTAATCAATACAGTCCATGAGGGAAAATGTATTTAGTGCTCATATTAAGATCGGTAACAGAGAGGCAAAATGGGAGACTGAGGCACATAATCATGGCAAGGGGATATTTTGCTTAACTTACAGATGTGACAAACGACTGGTTTTTATATTTTTATTTTTATTCCTTAACCTTGATATCTGGGTAAAATGCCCAGTTGTTCGGTTACCCTTCTGGGTGTAGATACAGTGTTGATTTGATAGCCCATAAAACACATCTCTGCCTGGAGGTAGTTTATGGAGATGGAGTCAGCTTGCCTAGGAGCTGAGCCAGGCTCCCCAGCAAACTCCAGGTGGCTGTGTGCGGCTTCCCTCACCTCTCGGTGCCTGGACCACTTCACATCTGCAGTGGGATGATGATGCGCACCCCAAATGCATCACAGGTTTCTTGAGGATTTTGTAAGTTGAAATATCCAAGTGCGTGAAACAGTATGGGATGTGTGGGATTCACTCAGTACAGACTCACTGGTGGTTTTACTAATATTTTGAACTCCAGGGGGATCCGCAGCCGTGTGCTGTAAACCACAGCTCACTGCACCAGGTATGGGAGTCCTGCAAGTCTGCAAGCCTACACGTTGGAAGGACCTGCTCCTCATTTTCAGGAGTGACGTGCAGAGCCGGGAGCCTCCTGTAAAGACTGGTGGTGCCGCTCTTCCTGTGCTTTTGAAACCTGCCAATTCCTGCAGTCAGGGAGCAGGTCTGGTTAAGAAAACTGCTGCTCTTATGTTCACATAGTGAAATGTGCTCAGCATACATGTACACCATCACCCCTCGAACTGTGTGTGATAGGTGGAGGTGGAGGTGCAGGTGTAATTGTTAAAATCGCAGGAGGGGACCTGGTCCTTCATGTGGCCCGGGGATGCCTCTGACCCCTGGTTCAACTCCTTCTTAATATCAGTGTGATTGACAGAGATTTTTCTAGACAACAGATCAGATTCATAAGGCACAGTGGAGGTGGAGACGTGAAACACCATAACTGAGCTTCCCACTCAGCTCAGGGTCGACTTTGCCCACAACCCTGCCCAGTAGGTGCACAAGTGAGGGTGGGAGCCCTGGATGGTGCCGACTGTGGTCATGAGGTGCTCCACCATCACAAATACATCACGGATGACCTTGGCCAGGGGATCCGTAGAGGACAGTGTCACGTGCTGTCCAGGTCCTCCCTCACTGAAGGGCTTCTCATCTCTGCTAGAGGCGTGGGCATCAGATAGTCCTCGTCTGTGCACCCCTTCTGAGATGGCTCAGCTACAGAGAGCTCCTTGCCCAGTGTCACATCTTTCCCACAGTGCCCACATCCACGACTAGTTGACGCAGATGCGTACAGGCCTGGCCATCTTGTTCCAATTTGGGGAAAACTAGTTCCAGAGGTCACAGTGGGGTTGGCCAAGGCTGGCTGTGGGCCTTTGTCACAACTAGGCATTTCCCTCTGCCCAAACCTGGTTCCTTCTCCATCCTCCCATAGATGTTGATGCCAAGAGCACTCATTACTAAATAGCCGCTCATTACATTCTATCTCAGCTAAGATGTGTGCATTTTATTATACGGACTCAATTTCTAAAAATTCTATTCTGGTATCTGCTTCTCAGGGAACCAGTGTGCAGCTGTGAGTTCAGAGTGTGGTGGGAGAAAGCAGGTGCCAGAATGGGACACGGGAGCTGGACTCCTTGCTGCCCCGCTGGGCAAGGCCACAGGTGGAAGTTGGTGGTAATAGGGGGAACATAGATCGCCCTTAATTCATGGAGGGGGAGGCCCAGTGTTCATATTTTCAACAGGGATGAATGGGGGAGGTACCAGTGGAAAGAGATGCACTGATTCTGTGCCCTATCAAGCTGTAAAAGGGTTTCAATCTAACATAGAACCAGAGGATATAAACTGGAGAACCATGCACAGGTCCTCAGGAAGACAGAACCTAAGGACTAAGAAATGGATTTCCTATAAATGCCCGAGTTACAGAAAATGGATCCTGTTAGGATTTTCTTGGATGGTGGGGGCTTGGTCAGAGGTTGCTTCCTATCAACCCTGGGGAGTTTCACCAGAGGCACACGAGGGAGATGGCCCAGCTTGGACTGGTCCCCCAAAGTGGGCTGAATTGAGCTTTGTGCGTGTGACTGGACTGGTTTTGTCTACTTGGGATGCTTTCTATGCTGGTCTCTGTTTTTTCCCTGCCCATAAATACAACCTATCCCAAACCCTCAGTTGACTCACCCGTGGCTTGCTGCATAGGGGGTGCTTGTCCTGAACTATAGTTCCTCTGCTATTGCCAATTAACCTCACCTGTTTAAGCTTGCCTCCGTTTACCTCTATATTTAGGTGAACAAAGCTTTTGGTAAAAATGAGAGACATGGTACATACAGGATTATGGGACTGGGTGGCTATGGCTAAGTGTAATGGATGCATTGGAAAAATATTTTTTTAAAACAAGCAAAGAGAAATGAATTGCCAATTGAAAAATAAGTGTGAAGGCCAGAGAACCTCCCTAGGAGCAGGAATAGGGGCTGAATCTCTAGCAGGAGGGAAAAGAAAATGCAGGATGCGGTAGTCAGATCAGATGACCGCCAAAGATGCTTAAACTCCCCGCCGAGGCAGGTCTGCTCTGCCTGAGGAAGAATGGGACCTTGTCACACAGCACAGGGACATGGGGCTGACGTCCCTGGGAATCTTGCATCCCCGGAGCCCTCTGAAGTCTCTGAGGCTGCAGGAGTGTTCTGCTCCTCCCTATAAAACAGCAGCATCCTCTTGTTGGAGGACGATTGTGGATAAAGTGAAGGCAGCTATGGCCAGGATTCTCACCTGGCCCTGGTTGGCTAGCTCACTACACACGTGTGGGCAATGCATTGCTATTGACTCTATGTAAAGAGCTCCACCCAGTGCTCTGGGTGACACGGTAGTACAGCTACAGGACTGCAAGGCAGCAGGAGAGCAGACTGGAGTGGTGGCAGTGCCGAGGACAGAGACTGAGACGGAGTGGTGGCAGTGCCGAGGACAGAGACTGAGATGGCTGCGGGGGCAGAGGGGCCCAGAGGCAGAGCCTGGCTTGCTGCATGCAGACTCGCTCTGAGAGGACAGGATTCTCGTGATTGACCTGCCACCGTGGGAATAAAGTTGGGTATAAACCCTTTCACCCCAAGAATGTTCCATTGTCACTTTTCGGTCTCATGGAATCCATAGGTAACTTGCCTGGGGCTGAGACCCATCGGCAAGACAACGATACAGTGGCAGCATGGGCCCTGTCAACATTGGCTGCTGCCCCACCTTACCTCCTACCCCCGCTAAGCTAATATGATGTGAAGTCACCTCGTAGCACAGCTGGGGACGTGCCTGATGAAGGAGGAAGGTCACTATGCAGTGGAGCCATAGACCCAGCCAGCACGAGGGGCAGAAGCAGGACACACGCGCAGGCCTGGGTGCCGAGGGTGGCACATGAGGCTGCCTAGGGTGAGTTAGTGCATTTGGGGTCGCTCTCCTGGGCGACGGGCTCTTACTGTCTGAAGGACACTGGGAGGCGCTGCAAACTCACCATGGGCCTGGCTCTTGCAAGCATGGACAGGCCCATGCTAGGGGTGGCTGAGATGCCAGGACTCCTGTGCTAGATGGTGAGGGAAGGGACAAAGGGCTCAGAGAAGTGGGCCTGCTTGTGGGGATATACTAAGTAAGGCCAAAACCCACGGTGGCACGGAGAGGACACTGCAAGGCCGTCAGGCAAGAGGGCCACTGGGAAGTTCAGGGTTGGCTGTCCTCTGCAGTCAGTGCTGATGTTAGGAAAGCTTTTTCAGATCTACATTTAGACATTCTGTCATTCAGTCATTCAACAAACATCCATTGAGCACCTACCATGGGCCATAAGGAGTGGGACAGTCAGCAGGATCAGCTTCCCCATTTTACAGTGGGGAACCCTGAGGCCCAGGGAGGTGAGGTCACTTCCCTGAGGTTGGGATTGGGCCTGGCTCCAAAGCCTGTGCCCTCCCCCACACCCAGAGCTGGGTGCAGACACCCCACCTCCAGACCCTGGTCAGAGGGTGGGCTTCATTGGGTTTCCTCTCAGGGATCTCTCCCACCTCCACCCCGAGTCTCTGTTCACCCCTTACTCTGTTCACCAAGGATTCTGGGAGCAGCTACTCAATGCCCAGCCCCATGATGGGTGATGAGATGAACAGGATCCCCCAGACTGGTGGGAGATGGACAGACAGATGTCTGGGGAAAGCATCTGTGGGACCAGGTCCTCAGACATGTGCTCCAGCCTAGAATCCCTGTGTTTAGTTATTCATCCCATATGCATTTATGGAGCATTTACTGTGTACCAGCCACTTAAAGAGACAGACACAGATAGACAGTTGCCCTTCATCCCTACGGGGACCATGACAATGACAGACTCCACAGGAGCCACACAGGAGGATTCTCATGACAGCCGCTCAGACACGTGCAGGACTTCTCTCCAGCCTGTTGGCACACAGCTCTCTGATAGTGGGGTGACAGCCCAAGGTGAAAGAGGCTGGTGACATCACTTACCCAGGGGGAAGCAACCGCCCCAGTGTGTGGTGAGGCAGGGGGTGGCCAGGCCAGGGGCTCCTGACTCACAGAACGTGCAGAGATGAGGAACAGACTAGAATGGAGCACCCCAAGAGTCTGGAGAGATGGGTCACCCACAGTCCTACTCGAAAAGAAAATGACAGGTGGCAGGAGGCTGACATCAGTTGCCCCAGTGAAATGTCACTATCCCTTAGCCACACTGTGGAGCCAGAGCTCACCGACTGGAGAAAAGGCCAGGTCTCCAGTGAGAAGGACCAGCAGCCCCAGGGCAGGCGTGCAGGTAATGGCTCCCCTAGTCGTTGCTCGGAAGGACTGATGGACCCTTGGACGGTCCATCCCAACTGGACCAGAAGCACCAGAGGGGGCTTATCACCTGGGGGCCTTGGTAGGAGTGCCTCGCTATCTCGTGCTTTCTGCCCATCCAGATAAATGCCCAGCCAGGGGACAAAATATTGCTCACGAGAGCTGCCCTAAATCAGTGTGGTCAGTGCAATCCTAGATGGTGCCAGGGGATTTTTTACAGCCCACCAAGTGCCCGGGGAACAAAGCAGACATGCCAGGTGCCCTGGGGACAGAAGTTTAAGTCAACTTAAGTATCACTGCAGGGCTAAGCTTTGGAGACCCCCAGCCCCAAGCCCAGAAAGTCAATTCTGCATGTCCATCCAGCCATTTAAGACTGACATCCACGAAGAGATGTACAGGACAGAGAGGCTAGTTTAGGACCTGGCACGAGGTGGGTTCATGTCTTGCCATCAAAGGCTTGAGCACCATGTGGAGAAAACAGGATCAGTCATCTTTAACCTCTTGGTGGGTAGCAACCTAAGGTGTCCCACACCGCCCTCTGCCGGAGACTCCCAGGGACCCCTGCTCAATCTTCACGTTGATTGTAACAGACTGCCATTTCCAATTGGACTTCTTACGGAATGCTAATTCTCAACACCTGGAAAGAAATAAGTACTTGGGGAAAATACTGCTCCACCAGCCACGGGAACAGAAGAGTAACAACGTGGATTCGTGGTTGAAATGCTTCTTCAGAGAAAGAGTGTGTTGTGTTTGAATGACCGTGGGCTTCAGAATGAGAAAGATCTGGATTTGAGCCCCACCCCTGCCCCTTGGTAGCTGTGTGGGCCCACAGGATATATTTATTTTACTGAAATCCCTGCTTTCTTCCATCTGGGGCGTGAGCAAAGCTCTCTTATAACCTCCTGTTTGGTGCAGTGTCTAGGACTGTGCCCTCTGGGGCTGGCACTGCCTGGGTTTGAACCCTGCCTCTCCGCTGCTTTAAAACAAAACAAAACAAAAAACACCTTTCTGGGCCTCAGTCTCACCATCAAATGGGAGTGGGAAAACCCTACCTTAGAGTGTTGTCAGGAATGTTAAGTGAGTTCATCAAAGCCCTCAGGTGGGTGTCTGGGTGCGGTAAGGGCCGCACGCTTCTTACGCCAGGTTTCACTCATGGATTGTTTCCCAAGAGGCACCAACATTAGTTCAAGTTTATCTCCTTGCAGAGCCCAGCTGGGATGTAAGCGCCGGCTCTCCTCCTTTGCCGAGGCCCTGGGGCCTCCAGTTCTCTGCCTGGGGCGGAGTGTGTGTGCTGCCTGCCTGGGACAGGCCGGACGGGTGAGAATGTGCCTGTGTCGGGAGCTGTCCCCTCCTCTGCTCCGTGCCACCAAATATGTCCAATCTCTCTGAGGCCTGGCCAACGGCCACCCCGGCTGCCGTCTCTGGCCAGCCCTGGAGATCACCGGCTAATTTTAGAAATGACTTGTCGACCCAGCTGCTCTATCACACTGGCGCAGAGGGCGGGCGGGGGAGGCCAGGAGGAGCGCTCGGGGAAGGGGAAGTGTGAGCGGGTGCTGAGGGTGCTCCTGACAGTCGTCTGCCCCTGCTGTGCTGGCTTGGTTGGGGCTCTCTGCGCTCTGACCCCTGGGCAGGAGTGGTTCCTGTGACCCGTGGCCTCGCGTGGAGAAGGTACTGTCAAGCTGGGTTTTACCATCAGCTCCTTGCAAGCCGATCGACATAATTTCCAGAACGTGCTTTTGGGGGCTGCGGGGCAGGCGTCTGTTCTTGGGTCTATTCTGGGCCTTTCTGGTGTGGAGAGCCCCGAGGCCCTTCTCCCTTCGCTGTCTGCCCGCCTCCTTCGCTTAGAACACAGGAGTATTTCATGGAGGAATGTTAGCACAGATGCTGGGAGGCACACTCTCTTGAGGATCGCCTTTGTTGGGCCCCTGCTGCTTGCTAATCATTCGTAGAAATACGCGGGGCGTGGGGGGAGGACAGTCTTCCCTGGGGCACCCTGGCTGGCCCACGGCAGGCCTCCTGCCCCTCCTCCGCTCCCAGGGGTGGTCAGTTTCTCGTCAGGGACCCAAACTGTGCCCTGCTCCCGGTGCCAGCCCTGCTGAGCATCGGCCTTGACAGTGAGTTTTTCATTCCCAGTAAGCGCGCGGCGGGGGTGGGGGCAGGCGGCTCGCTCAGGAGGGTTTGAGTTCCGTGCGGCGCTGACCTGGCCCTCTGTCCCAGAAGAGCTGTTTGATCTGGCACGTGCCATTCCCAGGCATTTCTGTGAATGGGGAGGCTTCACAGGCCTCGGTGGCAGGGCCGGTGGGGACGCCGCGGGGGCTGTGCTCTAAACGGCACGCTGTCCCGGAGTCACAGACCTCGCCAGCTGCGGGCCTCAGGGCCACAGCCTCCGAGCGGCTCTCCTGCAGAGGTGGCCCGGAGGGGGAAGCCTAGCCTGCTCCTGGCTGCCCAGTCTGGCCTTGACCTGGCAGGGGCCTGGGCTTCGGTCCCACACGGGGTCCGGAAACCCCAGTTTCTATTTTGCTCTTGTGGCCAGCCAGGAAGATGCCCACCTTGTTCAGGGCACAGCTCACCGAGGCTGAGGGCCCCGCTCGGGCTTCCAGGGTCCCGTAGAGTGGTGGTGCCCTTGGGCGTTGTCTCTGCTGCTGATACATGACACTAATGGTCCAGGCTGGGCCAGGGGAGGACCTCTGCGGCCTCAGCTAGGGATGAGTTCTAGAAAACAGTAACGGGGGGGGGGGGGGGGGGGGGGGGGCGGGGGGGGGGGGGGGCGGGGGGAGGGCAAGGAGGAGGAGCAGAGTCTCTCGGTCTCCTGACGTCTTTTGAGGGCCTGCGTGTCACCAGTTAATGACCATTCGGTGCCACCTCCTCACAGGCCTGGTGGACTGGAATAGCCTGGTTTGGGCTCTGCTGCCTTTATGACCTCTGACGAGTCCCTTCTCCAAATGAGCTTTCGTTTCCCCTTTGAAAGCCTGAGAGGGCCGGGCGAGAGCTTCCCAGAGCGTCCTCAGCACTCCACACCCAAGGAGTCTCTCCGGGGGAAGCACCGACCACCTGCATTCCCTTCCCTTGGGGGCCTGACAATGCAGAGCCCAGAGCTCAGTCTCAGACCTACCGAACAATTCTGGGGAAAGATGCCCAGAAACCCACCGATTTAAAACCTCACCAAAGTTGGAGAGCCGCCTTTGCTCTGGTGAGAGCTAATGAAACTTGGGGGGCTGCTGCTCAGGAGCCACCTTGTCAGAACTTGTTTCACAAACAGGGAGGCCCTGTGGGCGGCTGTCTTAGGGACGGAGTATTGAAAAATTCCATAGGGCCGGTGTTCCCCCAGGGGAAAGATTCAGCCCTCCTGGTGGCATTTTGAGATGGGAACAGGATACGGAAAAGCTGAAGAGCGCCTCCTGGCTGCCAAAGGGACCGGAATTCTGACTAGGCTGTGATGAGACCCCCTTCAGTGAGCCCTGGCTTAGCCGGTGGATAAAAACTGAATGGTCCACTTGAGCAGGGGGTGGGTTACTGTGGGGTGTGGCATACCCTGACTTCTTCTACTTAATAAAGGTAATTTTTAGAACAGTTTTAGGTTCAGAGCAAAACTGGGGGGAAGGTAGCGATTTCCCATATGTCCCCACCCCCGCCAACACGATAGGCTCCTCTGCTGTCCACGTCCCCACCAGAGTGGGGGTTTTGTTAAAATCTGTGAACCTGCACTGGCATGTCATTATCACCCACTGTCCAGTTACATTAGGGCTCCCTCTTGACGGTGCATGGCCTGTGCGTTTGGACGAATGTGCGAGGACGTGAGTCCCTCATTACAGTATCATTCGTACAGAGGATTTCCATCGGCCTAAAAATCCTCTGGGTTCTGCCTGTTCATCTTTTCCTCCCCTCCACCCTGGCAACCGTGGACCCCTTTACTGTCTCCTTAGTTTTGCCTTTTCCAGGATGTCACAGAGTTGGAATCATACAGTACGTCACCTCTTCAGATTGGTTTCTTTCACTTGGTAAAATGCATTTAGGGCTCCTCCGTGTCTTTTCATGACAGCCCTATTGTCTGAAGTACACGAAATTGAATTATTTGAAAAAATAGAGGAAGTGGGTTTGAGGTCAGTGGAAGACCCTTGAGGTACTGTCAGATCCAACCCCATCTGTTCACAGGGTGGGGGGGCAGCTGAGGCACAGAGAGGGAAGGCAGCTTGCTCAAGGACACACAGCTCCACAGTGATGGCATTGGGCTTAGAATAGTCCCTGTCTTCAAGGCTGGCAGGCTGAGGCTCGCTGTTGTAGGAATAATAATAACCCAACTCGCCCTATTACCCCACCCCCAAAACTTCTCCAGCATTATCCTCCAAGCCTCAAAGATAAGGATTCAATCTCAGCTCTAGTTTCAATGGGGACGACAAAAACAGACTTCATGACACTAAGTTTTTGTAACGAGAGCTGATGGGGGTTCTCAGGGCAGATGTCTGTCTCTCTCTCTCACACACACACCCTTCATCTGAGGAGCCAGGGATACCATCAGCGTCATCTGAGTCGCCTCCCCGTAGGGCTTGACTCATCCCGCTCTGTCCTTCCCCTTTTCTGAGCCCCTCCTCTCTAAGCCTCTCCCTCTGCTTATTACCTTGAGGATCCTTGGTTCCTGGCAACGAAGGAAAGAACCTCAAGAATTAGGAAGATGGCTTTGCCGAATGCAGAGCCAGCACTCATGTTCAGGGAAAAGCAGGAATTTTGAGGTCCGGGGTCACAAAGGAATTTAGCTCCACCCGTATAAGACTGAGTGCGTTTTCAGCTGTTTGTTGGGTCCTGCTGGGGTTTGAGTTTCAGTTTCATGGAGGGCAACTGGATTAGCTGTTGAGACAGATGGTTGCTCAATGGAATTCAATATCGCATTCACCCCTGCTCATCCTGTGAGCTTCTGCCGGAGTTACTAGCCCCATTTTACAGATCGGGAAGTGAGATTTAGAGGCTTAAGAGACCCAAGGTCAAGCAGAGTGAAATAAAATGGGGACCCAGTGTTTCTGCGAGAGATCTGTATATTTAGTTCTAATAAAGAGCAAGAGGTAAGATAATAAATTATGCAGCAGATAACAAAAAGCCCATTCATACTCATTATCTCATTTCACCCATTGATAATCAAGGAGGATGACGCTGTTCCAGTTTTACCGAGGAGGAAATTGAGAATCAAGGAGGTTGGTGACGTGCCTAAGAGCACAGAGCTTCTACGGGGTGACAGGTCCAGGAATTTCTCCTCCTACTTTTCTGTCAACAATGGGTTCGCTCATTTTCTCAGGTTTCTCTATTATAATTCTTCTCTATTTATTGTTTAAAGCAAGATTATTTTACCCCCTCTTCCCCCTAATGCTTCTCTCCACTTGACATGCTTTTCCAGATTAGGGTTTCTCAACCTCATACTTCTTCTAGACCAGAGTTTCTGAACCTCATGACTATGGACATTTAGGGCTAGATAATTCTTTATTGTGTGTGTGTGACTGCTCTGTACAATGTAGGACATTGAGCAGTATTCCTGGCCCCAACCCATTAATGCCAGCAGCACCCTCTCTAGCTGTGACAACCAGAAGTGTTCAGGCATTGCCAAATGTCCACTGGTGGGCACAATCACTACCTATCAAAAACCACTCATCTAGTCCAGCTTGGTCCACTAGAACTTTCTGTGAAACAGATATGTTTCCAGTAGAAATCTTCTGTGTCTGTGCTGTTCAGTGTGGTAGCTGCTGGTCACATGTAGTTACTGAGCATTTGAAATGTGGCTAATGTGACTAACAAGCTGAAACTTTAATTTAAATTTAGCTACAAGTGGTTATTAGCTGCTGTATTATACAGCATAGCTCTAGATAGCAACGCAGCAGGGGTAGAAAGAGAGGGCTTTGATGGACCACTTGAACCCTAAAAGCAGTCAGGAGAGGTTCCCAGAAGAAATCTGATCAGCTTCCTGCTTCACTGTGGCCAAGGGAGCACCAGACTAGAAATGACACTTGGCATAGGCACCACCCCTAACCATGCCTGTGCCCACGGTAGGCATTACTAGTCAATTACCACACATTTTCCTACTAGGCCAGGCATACCTCAGGATCTTTCTCAACACAGCCCTTCAGGCAGCCCTAGCTACAGATCAGTGGGTGCTGACATGCAAGAGAAACATTACTGCCCATCCTTGCCCTAGGCCAGAAGGCCCGTCTGTGAGGTCCCGTGTCTCATCAGGCTGTGTGGTGGTTGGCAAAGGGTGTGTGGCCAACCTAGATCAGTGGGGCAACCACAGATTTGGAGTCAGGAAAGGCAACATTCTGGAGGAACCAAGATTTTTCTCTAATTATTTCCGTAAGAAATACACTCACAGCATGATTTAGGAATAGAGACGGGGTGGTGGGGGTGGGGGAGAGGAGGTGCTGGTGTGTCAGCCACTGATGTACAAAGCATTTGGAGATTTCAACAGACCTGTATATGATATTGTGATTTATAAGAAAAATATGTACTTGGCCATTCAGATGATCAACGTGCATTTCTCATGTACTTGGTCTTCATCCACAGTTCCTGACCCATAGCTTCCAAAACCCTTGGAATTTCCTAAGGTTGAGAGTAATAAACCTGTTTTTTTCTCTTTTTTTCTTTTGCTATCATTAATGTACAATTAAACGAACAACATTATGGTTACTAGACCCCCTCTATTATCAAGTCCCCACCATATACCCCATTTCAGTCACTGTCTATCAGCATAGACACTGATAGAGAATCACTATTTGTCTTCTCTGTTATACTGCCTTTCCTGTGTCCCCCGGCTACATTATACGTGCGAATCATAATGCCCCCTTTTCCCCCTTATCCCTGCCTTCCCACCCAACCTCCCCAGTCCCTTTCCCTTTGGTAACTAACTGTTAGTCCATTCTTGGGTTCTGTGAGTCTGCTGCTGTTTTGTTCCTTCAGTTTTTTCTTTGTTCTTATGCTCCACAGATGAGGGAAATCATTTGGTACTTGTCTTTCTCCACCTGGCTTATTTCACTGAGCATAATACCCTCTAGCTCCATCCATGTTGTTGCAAATGGTAGGATTTGTTTTCTTCTTATGGCTGAATAATATTCCATTGTGTATATGTACCACATCTTCTTTATCCATTCGATAAACCTGTTTTTTTATGTTAATGATGTAGCTTTCAGGAAGCACTTAAGGATGGGGGCTGGCTGTCTTCCCCTGTGATTATAGGGTTGGGTCAGTCCCACTCTCCTACTTTGAATTAAATCACCAATGGCCAATATTTGATCAACCAGATCTCCATAATGAAGCCTCCCTAAAAATGTAAAAGGATGGGGTTTGGAGAGCTTCTGAATTGGTAAACACATGAGATTTGGTGAGAGTGGTGCTCGTACAGAGAATTTGGAAGCCCCACTCCTTTTCCCTGTACCTTGCCCTATGCATCTCTCCTATCTGGCTGTTCCTGAATTATATCCTTTCATGATTAACCAGTGACCTAGTAAGTGAAATATTTGAGTTCTGTGAACTGTCCTAGCAAATTAATCAAACCCAAGGAGGGGCGGTGGGAATCTCTGGATTTATGGCCAGAGTTGGTCAGGAGTAACAGCCCGGACTTGCGATGGGCATCCTGAGTTGGAGGGAGTTGCTGGAGCCTTGTTTGGTCAGGAGCATCATAGGAGACAACCTGGCTTTGTGATTGGTGTCTGAAGAAGTGAGGCTTTAACTGTGGGACCTGATGCTATCTGCAGGTAGATAGTGTCAAGATCGAATTCTTGGACACCCTGTGGTGTCCAAGAATTGCTTGCTGTTACCTGGGGAGCCCCTCCCCCCAGCTTTGGAATTGGGTCTAGATACCTGAAGACTGGGATTTGACCTGAGATCATAGGGGACGGGGCTGCTGTGAAATTCAGTAATGGCGCATGGGGGTGCGGAGCCTCCAGTACTCATACTATCCTGTGAGGTGGACAAGAAAGGCCAGTGCACCTACTTGGCAAATGGGGAAGATGCATTCCTGAGAGATTTGACAACAGTCAGGTGGGGCCTAAGCTCAGGTATGTGACCTTCCAGGCTGGTATCAATCCACTAAAGGGTGGGAAGCCTGCTGCATTCATGGTGGTCACACTCTTGCAGAGTGAAGTGTCTGCTTGTGCTGCACAGAGTGGTCTAGAAAACTCCCAGGGAACAGTGGCTGGCGTTCTGAAGGATCTGGGAGCCATGAGAAATCTCTCACCCAAGAAATGAGTGAAGGGTCCAGGTGAGAAAATGGGGGCAGGTCCCACTGGTGTCAGATGGGGAGCCTTAACTGTTGCTCCAGAGAACAGAACAGGGGCCAGCATGTGGCCGTCCTGGCAAGGCCACTCTTAGGAGGAGGAAACAGTGGCCATGGGCATTGGGGGCTGGGGACGTGGTTCTGCTGTCCTCAGAGCTGGGGGCCCTCAGCTGTCTCACTTCCCTTTCCTGGTCTTCAGATGCCAGGACAGGAGAAAGAGGGTTTAATGGCTTCAGTGGACTTTGTAGCTCTGGTTTCAAAGGAGAAGAAAAGCAATTCGAGCAGACCCTGGCTGTCTTATGTGGAGGTGAGCTTCCCGTCATTGGGCACGACCAAGAGGGACTCCCTGACTATCCATCCAGGGAATTCCTCCTAATCAAGGCTGGGTCTTTGAGGCTCTGCCACATGGACAGTCCCATGGAAATGCCCAGTGCTGTGGCACTCTGATGGTGATGGGACATTCCAGCCTGTCTCCATCCCTGCTGCCCGTCCTTTCTCCATTCTTCCCCATCTCAGTACCTCACCTGCTTTTCCCTCCTTCTCTCTCCACTGTCTCTTTTCCTTCTGCCCTTTCTTCTCCGTCATCTCCTGCCCCTTTTGAGTCCAGGATAATGCGGGTTGTCGTGAGTGTGTCTGAATCCTCAGCTAGTTGCTGGCTGTGGGTTTCCTTTGCCCTGACCCAGAGGGGATCTGTGTCACTATGTGACTCTTTGGCTACCAAACTCAAGGTCTGGGTGAGCTTGGCTGGGCCATGCATGAATCGTCAGAGTCACTTTTGTCCATTTAGCTTGCAGATGGCAAATAGATAGCAACTGTGAATCATTCTCTCCTTCCACACCCTGGGCAGACATTAATAATCAATCAGAGAACTCTTTTCCACTGAGCCCAGATGAAAGCTGAGTCCTTCCTGTATAATCCTCCAAAGCAGCAACCAACCTGTCTGTCAGAGCTGATATGTGAATTGAAACCTTCTTGGCCCCTGGCTGTATGGGCCACAGTCCTGCCAGAAAACAGCACACTCAACTGGTGTTTTGGAGAGACTTTTAATGGAGGAATGCTCCCCAGAGGTGTGTGTAGAATTAAGGAAACCAGCTAAGCAGGCTGAACCACCCAGACACTGGCAGTGGTGGGAATCGGTCACTAGCCTTGGGCCTGATGCAGGGGACAGAAGGGTCACAGAGGCTCGGTGGTCTGTGGAAAGTGGTCCATGGACCACTCCAAGGTGCTTGTGGCTATAGATTGAGAAACACAGCCTTTGCCCAAATTAGGGTCTAATGTGGAGGGAGCAGGGTGGAGAGGGGGATAAGTACCCTACCTCTAGTCCTCCCACATGCAGGTCTCCTTCCAGAGCCTTCCACTGACCAGACTTAATGGGAAGCAGAAGAGTAAGGGAGCCCTGTGGCTGCAACCCTCGTGGTCAACTCCCAAGAGCACAGAGCAGGCTGAAGAAAGAAGGGAGGCGGTTGCATCATGAAGCACAGACAGATGAACCAAGCCGTCCCCCATCCTGGGCCTGCACAGACTTGGGGCCCTTCCATTTGGAAAATGGCTGCAGACCTGGCTTCCTGGGGAGAAGGGATGGGGAAGCAGGCCTCAGGGATAGCCAATCGGGTGCTGCACCCTTGGCCTGCAGATCCTGTCCTCTGAACTCTCCCATGAGGCCCTCTTTTTCTCTGGGGGGCACTGGCTCACTCCACTAGGGTCCTTTGAGGAGCGTTGAGGAAAGGGACCATTTCTAGAAGTAGGATTGAATGTGACCATCAACACAGAAGTCAGTAAATGACTGCCTATTGCCTGGTTTCAAAAACAAACCTGGATGGAATCAGCCATGCCTACTCACTTACATGCCATCCAGGGCTGCTTTGGAGGTGCAGAGGGAGAGCTGAGTACAGTTGACCCCTGTACCCCCAACACCCTCCCCAGTCAGTAATCCACATATAACTTTTGACTCCCTCCAAACTTAACTCTAATAGCCTGCTGTTGACTTCATTGTAGCAAATGATAAAATAGACTAGTGTCTACATATATTTTTATGCATTAATGATATACCTAACTTTTTCTTAATATTTTGGATATGTCTAGGCTATGTAGTTCATCTGTCAGTTTTTTCAAATTGTTGCAAACCTTCAAAATGTTTTCCAATATTTTTACCAAAAAAAAAAATCAGCATATAAGTGGGCCTGAACCTGTGTAGTTCAATAGGCAACCATAGTTGCAACAGAGACTCTCTGCCCTTGATGCTTAAAGTGCTTACTATTTGGCCCTTTATGGGAAAAAATGGTGGACCCCCGACCAAGGAATGGTGTAGGACGCTGGGCTAGCAACTGTGGGAGCTGTTACTTCCTCTAGAACCCGGGAGGCAGGGGAGGGGGTTGCTGCCAGAACGGGAGAGGGTAGAGGATGGAGGGGCCATCCTGGGGTGCCTTCGGTGGAGGCACACAGCCGGGAGAGGGCTGAGAACACAGATGCCCGGGGCTGATACCCATTAGCTGAACCCCTGGAAGGTGGGAGAGGTGGAGGATGTGGCTGAAACCCTGCCCAGTGGCTGCACGTGGTGTCTTCCTCTGCCCCAGCCTCCTTCTCTCCCCACTGGCTTCTGATCCCTGCATGCCTGGCCTCCCACATGACCGCCAGAGAGCCCAGATGCCGGGCAGCCAGCTCCTCTCACTGGGCACCTTAGCTCTGCATGCTGGCTCTTATAGTGGCCACCGCCTTCCACCGGCCTCCAGGGACCTTGCGAGCTCGCTAGGGAATGAACATTGACCCTCATGGACCAAACTGTGGGCGAGATAGGTCCTAAACCTGATAGTGACACGTGGCCAGGGGAGCAAAGGGCAGGGTGATGGGCTGACCGGCTGGGGGAGGCAGGAGGCAGGGACTGCCGCAGGGCTGGCACCCTCCTGCCATGGAAGGTGAGCTTTTAGTGAGAAGCTGCTTCAGGCCACACACAGCGACAGTGTTGCTGGAGGAGACCTTGAGCACAGCCTCTGGAGCCACATGTCAGGGTCCAAGAGGCAGTGTGGCCACCTCTCAGCTGGGAGCAAGGCACTTCCCCTGCCCTGCCTGAGCTTCCTGAGCTGGGGTTACTCACAGAATCCACCTTACAGGAGGGGGCCTGGGAAGGCTGAAGGACGTCATCCACTTAAGTTCTCAGCACAGAGCAACGCACAGTCTTTGTGCACGGTCGTCAGTGGCCCTGCTTTGATGCTTCCCTTCCAGCGCAGGAGGACAGAGATCTCGGGGTTGAGCAGAAGGAGTAGGCACGTGGGTACCCAGTTACCCTCATTCTACTGTGTAAACTTGAGTGAATTTGTTAAGCCCTGAGATCCCCAAACTGCGATATGTCAAGCGCTGTCACTAACACCAAACAGAGGCTAAGTAGAATATCAGTGCATACCCAGCCTTACCCTGAATGTACCTACTTGAACCAACTTCCTGGGGTTCCACAACATGCCACCAGGACATAGGGTGCCCCCTGCTCAGCCTTCTCTTATCACCACCAGTGCAGAGCTGTGGGGGAGCTGAGCACGTGTGGGAGAAGTCAAACACACCTGGGTGCAGGGTGGGGTCTCAGTCTGACCTTCTTGCGGGTGACTTCAAGCAGGTTGCCTGTCCTATGGGAGTGATGCCAAACGCATGGCGCTGTCCTGGGAATAACGTGATAATAGCTTATGGGATAATTAAACTCCAGGTCCAGGAGGAATTTACACCTAAGTTGGGGGCAATTTAGGTATAAAGCTCTATCTCAGTGCTTGACAGATACTGGTTCTCCCTAAATATTGGGGAATCATCCTATGCTGGGTCCTGGGGTGGGGTCTCCACACCAGCTTTGACCATGGAGTCAGATGAGAAAGGAAAATACTATTGAGAGCAGTGATTAAGCACCTGTTATCCTCCAGTCATTTTACAGCTGAGAACACAGGCTCAGAGAAATTCCTGGGGTCCTGCCTGGTAAGGGTAGTGGCGTCATTATCAGTGAACTTGGTATCAATGAACTTGGGCCATGGTAACATGTGGTCCCCTGCATGTGGGTGCATACAACCCAGGAAACATCAGAAATCCCTGCCACAGACTTGCTGCCTGTGGCCACTGTGTCCCCTTTCAGCCGCACTCCTAATCATTCATCCCTTCATTCAACAAAAACTTACTGAGAGCTAAGTATGTACCAGCTCTGTTCTAGGCTCTGGGGCTACATAAAGGGACAGAAGAGGTGGCAGTTCTGGCCATGTAGGGGCCACGTTCTGCAGGGGGAGTCAGAAATGAACAAAAAAATATACAGCAGGATGGGCAGTGATTAAATGCTATGAGGGAAAAGAGAGCTGGAGAAGATGATGGGCAATCCTGGGAAGGGTGGGTTAGGGTGGGATGGGGGCTATGCTGCCATTTAAATAGTGTGGTAAAGGCGGGATCATTTGAGATGACTCTGAGCAAAGACCTGAAGGAGGTGAAGTTGTGAGCCACAGAGAAGGGAAAGCACCTGAAGCAGAAGGAACAGAATGTGCAAAGGCCCTGAGGTGGTAACCTATGAGAAGATGCACCCAGGAGGCCAGTGTCACCGATGTGGAGGAGCAAGGGGGAGAGTTGTCGGGGTGGGTAGTCATGAGGGCCTGGGAGGCTGCTATAAAGACTTGGGAGTTTATCCTTTGAGATAGGAGAAGTCACTGGACAATGGCTGCTGTCAGGACTGGACATTGAGGGTGAGAGGGAAAGACTCAGGTTACCCAGGGGCCACTCAGATCTAGCAAGTGTACATGGAAAACTGTTTCAAGCCATCTCTGGCTTTGGGGGTCACCTTTCCTGGGTGACCAGCCTTCCTCATCCCTAGGGAGAGATTGAGACTCTACCATGAATTCCAAGCATCTGGGGCCTCCTCACAGGCTTAAAACAGCAGCTGATGAGGCGGCTGTGCGTTTCAGGCCAGAAAGGGAATTTGGTGATAAGAACACTTGTTAAATTAAGGCTCAACAAAGCCTCCCCAGGAGGACTGGCTCCTGGCCCTTGGTCAGTGGGGCTGGCCTGGCGCCTTTGAGGGGCAGGACGTGTGGAGTGAGGGCCCCGCACAGAGCCCCCCTCTCCCTGCCTGCATGTGCTGTGGCCCTCTGGGCAGGTCAACAGCCCCAGCTGAGGAGAGCCCAGACCAACAGCCAGGATTCCCCCTGGAGGCTTGGAACAGAGGGCGATCCTTGGGAAGTGGCCACTGCCCTGGCCAGGCCTGGGCTGGACAGAAAGGGTGGGAGGGCGCAGTGGCCAGGGCTGCCACTCAGTGTCAGGCCTCTTCATAACCTGGGCTCCACTCCCCAGGCGTGTGGTGGAGCGGATTCCAGCTGAGTCACATGGGGGCTTCTCCAGTGTCTCCCAGGGGGATGAGCGGGCAGGGCATCCTTTATCCCCCTCCTCTGCCCCTGCCCCCCTCCGAAGAGATCTGGCCGGATGCCCACCTTCATCTGCCCCTCCTGTGCCTTTGCAAGCTGGAGAGCCCACACTGGGGGGGACTTTTTCTTAAGGCCGAGACTTGGCTGTTTGCAGGCGGACATGTTTGTAGGTCACCGCATGGGCATGTGACCTCATCAGAGCTGGAATGTCCCTTCTCCGATCTTCAGATCTTGAGATTTCTTCCTTGCCAGGCCCCGCAGGGGTGCTGGGGTCTCAGCCAGTGAGTGATGTGCTGGTCAGTGTTTAATGGCCAGCTCCCGGAACAAAAGCCCGATCAACAGTAGTATTTGCCAGTGTCTGTGGTGTAGGTGCTCCCATGGCTGATTTCAGTTTCCTAATGTGACACCGAGAAACGCGGAGTTGGAGAGAGAGGTTCACCACGTGCTCTTAAGAGTTGAGGAGAGCTGGCTCAGCACAGTGCTGGGGCCCCGCCAGGCCCGCCTCCCCAGCTTCCGGGATGCGCAGCTGTCCACGCGTGAGGCGAGATTGCCTTGAGTGCTGCCCAGGACTTTTCTTACGGCTAAGTCACGGAAACCAGCTTCTCAGAGATCACCAAGCCTTTGCGAAGTCTTGGACGGTCATTGTTGCTCTGACAGCCCGAGATGCGGGGGCCTCTTCCAGGAGAGGGCTGGGAGGGGTCAGTGAGGGACAGCGCCAGGGGATGGGCCCAGCCTGCAGCCAGAACTGAGGAAAGGTGAAGGGAGAAGAAGGGTCTCCACTCACGACCACCTCCACCAAGATCGTGGTGTGGTACCCTCCACTCTTCATTTTCTACAGGTTTTGTCCATGTAGGGTAGTTTTCACTTAACAAGTCCACCTGCACCTGGTCCAGTGTTAGTGCAAATACCTCCCAGCAAGCCTCCTGCACTGCTGGGGGCATGGAAACGGTGCAGCCACTATGGAAAACGGCTTGGCAGTTTCTTAAAAAGCCAAAGCCCCCGTATGACCCAGTAATGCCACTCCTAGGAATCTGCCTAAGAGAAACAGGAAGTATGGGCACAAAAAGATGCCCATGACTTCAGCAGCATTCATCATGCCTCCAAAGTGGAAACAACTCAAATGTCCATCAACTGGTGAATGGAAACAGAAGATGTGAGCTATCCACAATGGAACCATGTTTGGTAACAGAAAGGGATGAAATACCCACTCACAACAATGTGAGTGAACCTCAGAAAATGGTATGCCAAGTGAAAGAAGACAGACATGAGAGACTGCCCACTGTAGGATCCTATTTATGTCAGTATGTCCAGGAAAGGTGATCTGTGGAGGGAGGAAGTAGATCTGTGGTTGACTGAGGCAGAGGGTGGGATGGGTAGTGACTGTGACTGGGCACCGAGGGTCTTTTTGGACTGATGGGTTTATGGTGACAGTTGCAAAACTCTGTCAATTTATTTTATTAACTGTAAATTTGTCAAAAGTTACCACTTTGTATGTTTACAAAGGGCGAATCTTAACAGCTGCCATGGAAATGACACCTCAGTAAGGCTGGCTATACAAAAATATTTCCTATATACCCTTTTCAATGGATCCATAATATTCCTTCATATTAGATGCGGTCTAATTTATTGGTCATTCTCTAGTGACTGGACCCTTGGGTTGAGTCTGGGGTCATTTGTTTTGGTGCTACAAATGACACAGCGATGACATTTTCTGGTTTAGGATTACTCTCTCAAACTTGTCCAGATAGGTGAAAAGTTATGAACATTTGTTAAATGTCTCAGTGCTTCTCCTACGAACATTTGGTAAAACTCTCATCATATTATGATGCTGAATATGCTAAATTGCTTCCCCAAAGCGCTGGGCCAAATAATAGCTTTAGTGTCCTGCCCTTTCCTAATTTACTTGGTCAGACTTTGGAGCCAATTCCCTGGGAAAAGAAAACCACGCTCTTCTACGGCATTAGAAGTCAGGGTAATGGCTGCCCTGGGGGGAAAAGGTAACTGGAAGTGGGCATGGGGGAGTGTCTGGGGACTGGTAATGTTACATTTTTGAATTGAGACACGATTTACATAAGCAATCTTAATTGTACAGCTGTATGAAATTTGACATATGATATACTGTGTAGCTATCACCCAGATCAAGATATAGGGCATTTCCACAGTCTAGAAAGTTCCTTATGCCCCTTCCCAGCCAGAAGTTAACAGCACCTTGACTTCTACCATCACAGATTAGATTTGTCCTGTTCTTGAACTCCTTATACATAAAATATAATTTTTTATTCTTGATCAGGGTGCTGGTTATATAGATTTGTTCTTTATGTAAGAGCTACAAAGCTTTATATTTACTTTTCTTATTAGATAGCTCAATAAAAAGTTAAAGTGTGGGGTCAAGGGGAAAAGGGTTTCAGGCCGCTGTCCACTCCATGGCCAGCAGCCTCCATGCTGGCCACACTCCTCCCAGGAGCAGATGACGGGGTTGTGCTCAGCTGTGTGGCCTTGGTTCATGGCGTAGGTGTGGATGGGGGTGAAGTAGTGTCCACGAGCTAACCTGCCTCTCTTTTCTCTCCTATACTGTGTCTCCATCCATCAGCCTGGTGTCCGTCAGTCCTCACCCGTGCTGCCTGGCAGGGAACCCTATCTCATCGTTTCATCTCACGGTCCTGGTTCTGTCTCAGCATGGCCATCTCATCACGCCTCGCCCTGTGGGAGCAGAAGGAAAGTAATGCTCAGGGCTCGGGCTGCAGCTGCAGGGGCCAACGTGGCCTTTGGAGGACACATCAGAGCCTGGGTGGTCCAGGCTGCCCCCTGCCCCTGCACGCAGGGTGTCTGACAGCCTGCTATCCAGCGCCTCCCTGTAGCATGTCTGGTCCCCCTCCTGTCTTCTCCCAGCCAGTCGGTTAGCCGGGGCCTCTCCAGTCCAGCTGGGCATTACTCACCATGCCCTCGGCTCCTCCCATGACTCCCGGTCTCTCCTCGTTCCTCAGTGGGCAGTGGGGACTGAGGGTAGACCAGCTGTCCTGCCTCCATCCTCAGGGCAGCTTTGAAGAGCCTGGGGTTTGTGTAGGAGGAGGCTGGTGGGCGGTGGGGCAGAGGCAGAGCTGTTGGCTGCCAGGCTAATGCCAAGGGATGCGTTTCTGTGGTCTCTGCCTTCTGTCACCATGGAGACCTGGAAACATGTCCTTCTTCCCAATTATTCCTTTCTTCCCTTTTGTATTTTTCACAAGAAACCGTGAAGAGTTTTCTCTTTGCTGCCTGTCTCTCCCTCCACCCTCCACCCCACACTTGTGCATATGATTTGATGAACGGGAGGCTGAGGGAAGGGGTGGTGGAGAAGCGTGTCTCTGGTTGCCTCCTGACTGCCTCTGCCCCTCTCAGGCCGATCTGGGTGCGCAATCGAGAATCACGCCGAGAGAAGCAGGGGCTGACACCTGCTGAGCGTGCTTTAACAGCCCCTCTCACTTCCGACATGGGTTTCGGTCGGCATGGAGAGGGAGATGTGTGTGTAAACTGAGCCCAGCCTTGCCTGGGCCCCGCTTCTCGCTCCCTGGACAGAGTCTGCATGGACTGGCCCTATCCCTTGGTCTCTGCTTTGTCTCCTGGCCTTTCCTGTCACCTTTGGATTCCCCTTTTATTAGCTGGGCTATAGAGATCAAGTCCTTGTCAGCCACACGCAGAGGCCCTTGATAAGGAGCTTATTTTAAACCATTGTTTAGCTCTGCCACAGAAAGTGCTGGAGAGGTTTTTTCCCCCCTGGTGGGCAGTCTTAGTGATGCTGATTAAAGTCACAGCCACTTTGGCCACAGCCAGTTCCACGCCCCAGCCTCCGAGGTCACGGTGGCCACCAAAGGAGCCTCAGCTGCCACTGAGGCCGGCCGGCTCTGGCCTGGGCCACGCTTCTGGGGTAAAATGCCAGTGGCCGGCCTGTCAGGTTTGAGACCCAGTGATGGGGAGCCCCCAGCTGCCCCGGTCCTGGTGTAAGGACCAAGAAGACACAGTGCTGTAGCCATGGGGTTGGGTCCTCATGTACACCATGGCTACAAGCCCTGCCCTACCTTATCATGTTCCTGGCACACCAGAAATGATTAATTAATTGATTAATCTATTAACTTCGAGCTGAGTTGGAGCAGGAGAATGTGGATGGCTCCCTAGGAGGCATCTGCTCTGGAAAGTGGAAAAGCCCCCTTCGGAGCAGGTCCTCCCAGAGATGGGTTTGTCCCATGCCAAGGAAGGGACCTTGATGGCCTAGATTCATATTTTGAGGAAACTCGATCCAGCCAGAAATCGCATTGACTGGGTAACCTCTGCTATTTCACGCGTTCCATTTTCTGTGCTGTCTTCAGACCTTCCAGAGCCCTGCTGAGCCTCACCTGCTTCGCTGTGGCCTCTCACGCGTGGGCTTGGTCCTGTATGTCCTCCTCGGCCCCTTCCCAGGGTGCACTGCAAACTTTTAAAAGGGCAGCTCGCTCCTGCTGGTTCATTCACCAAGCTTTATCCTTCCTGTTTCTGCAAAACAGATTCGGGAAGAGGACAAGAGCCCTCCACCTTCCTCGCCCCCTCCCCTGTTCTCTGTCATCCCAGGGGGCTTCATTAGGCAACTGGTCCGTGAGACTGAGAAAGAGTCCAAGGAAGCAAGACTGAGGAAGAAGGTAGTGCTCACCTCCCCAGAACAAGAGGTAAGTGACCCTGCTGGAAGGGGACCAGGTGCTTTTCCATGCCCACCATCCTGTCCTAAGAGCCTCCTGAGTCACTCACCATCCTGCCTTTGCCCTTGCTGTCCTCACTTTGAGGTATGTCCTTTCTTCAGCTGAGCTACTGAACTCTTATGCATCCTTCAAAACCCAACTCAAGTAGTACATTTTTGGAAAGTGCTCCAATTGTCTTCCTTCCTCTGATTCCCACTGGACCCTCTAAGTCTGCCTTTACTGTGCTTGTCATTGTAATTATTCGATCATATGACTTATCTAACAATTCCTTAAGGGCAACAGCCATCTCCTTCAGCTCTGTATCTTGAGCGGTCTCATACGTAGTACTTGACCCTTAGTGAGTGCTCAACAAATGTTTGTTTGATGAATGAATGATATCAGCCAATGTATGAATATGGGAATCATTTTACCTCTACATTTAGAGAAAGGCAATCCTAGATATTAGCTAAAGTGTGGTTAGCTCACTTTAATTTAAGCAGAACAGATGTCCAGTTGGTACTCACTGGTTACAGCTGTATTGGCTGTTAGGATATCAAACCCCTTCCACTCCAGGTGGTAAGCAGCCATGACCCCAAGCTCCCCCAGGTGCCCTTCTGCTGCTCCTCTCCTGAGTCCCTGAGAATGGCAAGAAGCCAGTAACTAAAGGGTTAATGTTTAGTGCAGGTAGGAACCTCAGTACCCTGCTCCAACTGGCATCCCTTCTGAGTGGTCAGTGTCCACTAAAATCCTTTAATTATTCTAAATGGCACTTCTGGGTTGGAGTACCAGGTGGACAAGAAACAACCCCTGTGCTTTAAGGACTTGCGGATTTGTCCCCTATGGTGGCCCATGCCATGCTCTCTCCCTCCTTTTCCCCAGCACATTAGCCATGGAACCTGGGCAGAATGATGCGCTGGACACAGGGCAGGCAGGCTTGGCGCGCAGAGTGGCAGTGCGGCACCCTGGGAGGCAGAAAGGGCACCTCCTCATCTCACTGTGGCACCACCTCAAGGGGAGTGAAGGCTGTGATGGCTGGGCCGAGATCCCTGGGCGTCAGGGCCTGGAGGTGGCTTGAGCCCAGGGGCCACCCCGGCTCTGCCCCTCACCCCCCTTCAGCTGTTGTTTGCCCTGCCGGTCTCCCGTGTGCCTGCACCTGTCCAGTTACAGTGTCTTTGCTTCATTAGAGAAGCCCTCGGCTGCCGAACAGCCACAGCTGCTGAAACACCCCTGCCAGGTCTTCGTGGGGGAGGATGACAGGGAGGACCGTCTCTCTCTCCTCCCCAAAGTCAGCCCCACCAGGCTGTTGTTAAGGCTACGATGAAATATTACTGCATGCTGTTTATCGCTGGACAAGGTTCACTTTGCTGCTCGTGGGCTCGTTCGATAACCTGTGCAACAATGGAGTAGGTGGGATGATTCCCACTTATCAGAGTTGGGGACTGAGGTTCAGAGATGTCAGATGATTTACTTAAGGTCCTGAGGCCAGAGAGAGGCAGAGCCGGGCAAGAGTGTATGTTCTCTGAGCTGCCTGGGAACGGCCAGTCTGGGGAGGTAGGCGGCTGGTGTGGTGGCCCCAGAGGCCCGGGGAGGAAAGGGCTCCGCAGGCCTGCAGGCCATGCTGCTGTCGCTGCGCCGAAGTGAAGAAGCAGAGCCGAGCAGAGGATGGGGACGCACTGTCACCGCAGGGCCTGGACAGGCCCAGAGCCACGCTGTAGGACGGACAGGCCTCAGGCCGCAACAGGTGTCTGGGCCGTGGGCCGACATGTTCCCCGGGGCTGGAGCAGGGCAGCCTGGGGTCACGTCCCTGTGAGGCAGCGAGCCTGGCCTGGTTCCTGCCAATTCAATTTTCTTGTCCCAATCAGTAAATAAGTCTGGATTCTCTCCCCCCGCCCCCCCACAGCTGCTTCATTGACTCCCATATAATCCTGGGAAAGGGCGAATAGAATCTACCACCGTTTTGCAGGGATGGAAAACAAAGCTCATGGTTTTCCTAAGGCCCCTCAGCCAGTGAGGGACGCGGAGCGGCTGGAATAACACTGGCGTCGGAAGAGATCCTTACGTCAGGAGACCTGGATTGTAGCTGTGGCCCCATCAGTCCACGTGGTCCAGGCTGAACCCCTTCCCCTCTCTTGGCCTGTTCACTCACCTGGGGAATGGATGTGCTGTGAGTTTCCTCTCAGCCCCAGTGATCTAGAGGTGCCGCTTCCTCTGTATGAAACAGGTGGCAGAAGGGACAGAGGGCCTTGGTGACTGAGGACACCCAGTGGACGAGAGTTCGCGGGTGGGGAGTTGGGATTGGAGGTTGGTTATCTTGCTTGGCCCATCCCCGTGTTGATGTCTCCTCTGCTGTGGTTTGGTTAAAAATAAGGCACTGACTCACTTTTCAAAATGTTGTAGACAGTGCTGAGACCTGCCAAGGGCAGCCAGTCCCCTTCCCAAGGTTCTGCCTTCCATCGCTCCGGAAGGTCAGACTGAGCCCTAGGCCAGGGGTCCTGGAGCAGGTGTCCTCAGCACTGGTGGCACACTGTACTGTAGTCACCTGGGGTGCCACAACCCGGACAACTGCCTCAGACTCTCTGGGGTTGGGGCTTAAGCATCAGTATTTTTTTTTTTTTTGAGAGGGCATCTCTCATATTTATTGATCAAATGGTTGTTAACAGTTAACAACAATAAAATTCTGTACAGGGGACTCAATGCACAATCATTAATCCACCCAAAGCCTAATTCTCATCAGTCTCGGATCTTCTGAAGCACAACAAACAAGTTCTTACATGATGAACAAATTCTTACATAGTGAATAAGTTCTTACATGGTGAACAGTACAAGGGCAGTCATATCACAGAAACTTTAGGTTTTGATCACGCATTATGAACTATAAACAATCAGGTCAAATATGAATATTCGTTTGATTTTTATACTTGATTTATATGTGAATCCCACATTTCTCCCTTATTATTATTATTATTATTATTATTATTATTATTAAATAAAATGCTGAAGTGGTAGGTAGATGCAAGATAAAGGTAGAAAACATAGTTTAGTGCTGTAAGAGGGCAAATGTAGATGATCAGGTGTGTGCCTATAGGCTAAGTATTAATCCAAGCTAGACAAGGGCAGCAAAACATCCACGGATGCAGAAGATTTCTCTCAAAACGGGGGGGGGGGTGAGGTTCTAAGCCTCACCTCTGTTGATCCCCAATTTCTCACCTGATGGCCCCCCTGCGACTGTGCCTGTCTTAGGTTGTTCCTCCCTTGAGGAATCTTACCCGTCTCTGGCTAACCAGTCATCTTCAGGGGCCATACAGGGAAATGTAAAGTTGGTAAATGGGAGAGAAGCAATATTGTTTGAAAAGGTTAGCTTTTTACTTCTTTGCAGATTTATGCTCTGTGGGTTTTATGCCCAGCATTTGTCTCGAGGTATCTTTACCACTTGGAAGAATTATGATACTCGGTAAATTCGATATGAGGCACGAATTCTATTTAAGGGTTGTAATTAGGAAGGAAGAAAAAAAGCTATAGAAGTAGCAGATGGAAGAAAACATGGGAAGATCGGTTATTTCTTTGACATATCTTCTTGTAGAGTAACTTAAGCATGTATAGGTTTTAAACTACTAATTAAATCACGCACACCCATTAACATAGTAGGAATACAGTTACATAACCAAAGCAGACCTACAATTACCAGCCATCTCCAGTGAAACCAAGAAAACCAGTTAGGCACCCTAAGCGTTTGTGAAAACTTATCTATGATATGATGGATATTGTCTAACTGAATTTGAATAGTTTGAGAAAAATCAGACAATTTAAAACAACACATTCCTGGGAACTGTTCACATCCCATATGTTCTTTTAACAGTAGATAGTCTGTAGTCTCAAGATTTTGGAGCGCTGCAACTTGCACTTCTCCTAATTCTTGGTTGAGTTCCAACAGTATAGATCTAGTCAAATTTGTTATTTTACTGTATGCACAGGCCAGCTTAGATATCTCCTTCTTCATTCCAATGGCAATTCCAGGAACCAGTGGGATGAATGCAGCTACAACTGCAGCAGCACCGGGATCTTTGTTGATGTTTTTTGATGATCATCTTCTGGAATGACTCTTCCAGAGGATGTTGATGTTGGAACTTCTTCTTCATGTCGTATCTTAGTTCGTTTTCTGGGTAGCCAAATTAGGCTTTGATCCTCTGTATAAACACAAACAGACCCTTTGCCCACACTTTGATACTTTGATATGCCCTTTATACCATTGTGAAGAACTTATTGGAGGTCACCACACAGGAACTGCTTTTTTTTTTTTTAAGAGAAAGGAATATTATCAGAAAAATGTACTTCCATGGCTGATCATCTGACACCCTTTAAATTATCAAATTAAGGATATTTAAAGCATGCATTAATCGTTGATTTACAGTTAGTTTTATCCTATCAGGGAGTAATCCCCCTTTCTTTCTTTCTTTCTTTCTTTTTTTTTGTTATCATTCATCTACAATTACATGAAGAATATTATGTTTACTAGGCTCTCCCCTATACCAGGTCCCCCCCATAAACCCCTTTACAGTCACTGTCCATCAGCATAGCAAAATAAGCATCAGTATTTTTTAAAGCTTTCAGAAGATACCAGTGAGTCCAAGAGAGACAAGTAAGGCTGTTAATATGCAGCAGTTAAGGGCACTGGTTTTAGTCTCAGAGACCTGCATGACTTTATATTTTGGCTTTGTCTCTTGGGCCATCTAAATGTCTTTGCATTTGCTTCCTTATCCATAGAATGGGAAAAAGAGTTCAGAACCTACTTCATTGGGTTTTTACAAGAGTTAAGATATGATGGTGGTATAGGGCCTGTTCTGAGGGATTTTTAAGTGATAACTATTTTATTCATTTATTAATCATCATCATCATATCATTACAAAAATGAAGACAGAGACTGTGCTTTTGAGGCAGCCACCACCTATAAGAGCAGAGAGACACAGATCAAAGCTAGAATGGATGCAGAATGTGATCATTGATGCAAATGGTGCACCAACACCATGCTCTGGGGCTTCATGGATATATAAGACAACTTCTGGTTAAGGTCTTCAGGCAAAGATTTGCTGAAGAGGTGGCATTTGAGCTGGTATAGAAAGATGAGTAGAACATGGATGTGAAGACAGGGCATTCTGGGCAGCAAGCTCAGTATGAACAAAAACAGGGAAGCATCAGATGTGGGAGGAGATGCGCCGAGTGGGCAAAGCATAGGGCTAAGCAGGGACAATAAGATCAGAATGGAGGGTGACAGCTCCTTGTTGAGGGCTTTGATTGGCAGATGGTGGTATTGAATGATTTTCCTGTAGGCTGTGGAGAGCTGCCAAAACCTTTTAATCAGGTTTAAAATGACTGATAGCAAACACAAGGGACACCAGTTCAGAGGCTGTGACAGTGGCCCAGGTGAGAGATAGTAGACCTGGATTTGGGAAAGGAAACACAGATGTGAAGCTTTGCAGGATAGAATCAACATGATCCTGGGACTGGTTTGGATTTAAGAAGGGTGAGAACCCTGGATTCCCAGGCCCAGGTGTGTGAGAGGCTGGCATTAGCCTGGTACAAGGTGGCAGAACCCAGATTAGGGCAGGTGGTGAAGCCAGGCATCAGGGTAGAATGGCCCACAAGGTCTCTTTCTGCACAAACAGAGGCAAAGCCAGTCCCCTGAGCAGTTCAGGCCAGAGCCAGGTTGGTTTGAGGATGGACGGCTGGGTGGGCATCACACGGCAGGAAAAGGGCCTGGCAGGGGAGCAGGTGGTGGAGACCCCAGGGGTATCCTGTAGCTCAAAAGTCTAGGTCAGGCGAGGGTGGAGGACCTCAGCGGCAGAAACCAGGGTCCTCACCTGGCCTGGGGGTTGGTGTGTGGGGACCGTGGTGGCAAGAGCAGCAGCGACTCCGTCTGTCCAGCCCTCTGTGATTTCTAGAGTGCTCTCCCCATCTTACCCTGCGAGACTGCACGGTCAGCCGGTCACACCGAGGGGTGGGTGGCGCACAGGTGACAGGTGGCTTGCTCATGGCCACCCAGCTGGAAAGTGTACAAGCCAAGCCTGGAATGAGTCCTCTGATGACAAGCTCTGGGTCCTCTCCTGGGCCAGCAAAGATACAACAGCAACGGGAGCAGTGGATGCATGGCAGCTGTTGTTACCGAGTACTGGCTGGGTGCCGGCCTCAGTTTCTGTGCCCACGCTGCAAAGCAGGCCATTACGATCCTCAGATTATTGATTGGGGAACAGACTCAGAGAGGGCAAGTAATTTACCTACGGACACACAGCTTAGTGATTGGCAGAGTCAGGAATTGAACTTGGGTCTGTCAGGCTCCAGAGTCCACTCTCGTCCCATTTGTGTCATTTGGCCAAGATACTGGTCCAAGGTCCAGGGTGCTGGGGTTTGGCTCATTGCCTGGTACAGTGCCCATCAGGTCTTATAGGTGCTTGAAGGTCTTTGGGTGGATGAATGGCTGGGCAAACACATACATGGATGAATGATTGGGTGAGTGAGTGAGTGAGTGAGTGAGTGATGAGGCTGTCTGGTCAGTAAGCAGCTGAGAATTGTTATGGTTCCTCTCCTAGACCACAGAAATTTCCACCAGCCAACCTGACAGCAAGTCCAACAGTGGCACCAAATCTGGACACCAACAAATTTCTCAGGGCAACCAGTCCAGCTCTCCCCAGAGCTCAGACATTCCGGGCAAGGAGAGCGAGACGCCTGGCACCACAGACCCGGTGCTGATCACCAGCATCAACGGTGAGAAGTCCCAGGAGTTGAGCCCCAGTGGGACACCAGCCAAAAAACCCCTGCCCTGCAGGAGAGGTGTGAGGAGGGGTGACGTGCTGCTGATGGTGGCCAAGCTGGATCCGGACTCAGCCAAACTGGAGCAGAAGCCCCAGCCCCATGATGCCCCCACATGCAAGATTCCACTGCCAGCCACAGACCCAGGAGGGGAACCAAAGGGGGGGACCCCAGGTACTCCTCGTGGCCCCCAGGCCAGCTCTGAGGATGCAACCCTGAAGGCTGAGAAGACCCAGACTGGGGGTCTAAGGGACCCAGGAACTGTGCTACTGACAAAAGGCGAGAAGGATCAAGGCACAGTGGGGAAAGGGGGTGGGGCCCCCCAGACCAAAGGGCTGAAAGGGGAGGTGCCCCAGGGCAAAGAGAGGCCAGGTGAGGGGGGACAACTGGGGACTTTGGAGAAGCGGGTAGGGGACCCCCCAAACAAGAAGGCAAAAGAGAATCTCTCCAGGGATGCAGGGGGCGAAGGGAAGTGGGCTGGAGTCCGGCTTCAGGTGAGGAAGTGGGGAGGTTCCCTGGGCAGAAGGAGCAAGTGGGATGGTCCCCAAAGTAAGAAGGACAAAGGCAGCGAGCTCCTGAGTGAGGTGGAGAAGACAGAGGAATCTAAGGCGGAGGCAGAGAAGTTGGGCAAAGTGCTGGGGAAGGTCGGGAAGGTGGGGGAAGCGCCCACCGTGGTGGAGAAATCAAGGGACCCTCCAACTGTGCCTGGGCCGGCAGGTGCGCCCCAGGGTGCTACAGGAGAAGGGGGGCCACCTCAGAGTGAGCCTGCGGAAGCAGGTAAAGCTGGGGATAAGACAGAAAAGGGTCGTAAAGCCCCCAGGGAGGTGGAGGCGCATGGGGAGACCCCAGTAGCAGCTGGGAAGGAGGGCCAGCTAGACAGCCGAGGGCAGAAAGCAGAGGAGTGCAGCGCAAAAGCGGACAATGGGGCTGAGGCCCTGGAGTCGGAGCTGGAGGGGCGCAGACAGCCCGCTCTGGCAAGCAGGGCAGAACGGCCTCAGGCGCGGGAGGACCAGCAGGGGCCTGCCCTGCAGGAGGCGGGCGAAGGAGGCTGGAGCGGAGCCCCGGACCAGGTGAGGGGCCGCAGGCCCAAGGGTGCGCATGGGCGCAGGGACCCATTAGAGGACGAGGGGTGGGCAGGACTTTTCCCTGGAGGGGTGCAAGGCAGGGACAGGAGACAGGACGTTGGAGAGAGGTGGCCCGCCCAGAGGAGGCCACAAGCACTTTCTCCTTGATAAGCCGGCGTCTTGAGGCCCGCGTTGCCCCCTGTCCTGGGGTGGGGATGTCCGTAGAACGAAGGAGATCCCAAGGATTGTGAGACGCCCCCTTGTGGCTGAGCTTACTCATGTCACACGATAGTTCTCAAATTTGGGGCTAAAAAATAGCAGATTGCTCAAAATGCAGATTCCCAAGTCCCCCTTGGAGATTCCATTCAAAAGGTCAGGGGTGGGGCCAAGGCACCTGCTTTTAAATAAGCACCCCTCACCCCCTCAGGGGATTTTGATTTAGGAGTCCCAGATCCCACCAAGAAACTCCCACATAAGGGGCTCGCCCCTCACACGCGGTGGGGAAGGGCAATGTGACCTGGGTCTAATGTACGTAATCTTTGCTCTCAGGCTCCTGAGGACAGATGGTACGAGGCAGAAAAAGTCTGGCTGGTTCAGAAGGATGGATTTACTCTTGGTAATTAGGGCTGTTAGCTCATCTGAGGGTCTAAGTCTTTTTCTCTCGCATCCCCTACTGCTGCTAGCCATATTTGCCAGGTCCTGACCCTTTTTGGGGAGAAAGTTGAGGGTAAGGAGCCCCTAAGACTAGGGTGGGGAAATGTGGCTTTTTGGGGTGGGAGTAGTTGAGGGTCAGTTCACCCTTGGCAGCTGGTCTACTGGGTGCTCTTTGCAAAGGCATTTGAGCCTTAGCAGTTAATCATTTAATTCACTAACGCAACAAGCATTGTTTGATTCATACACAGTGTTCCTCAAGGGAATCTGAGCCCAGGGCGACATTTAGATTTCATCTCATGAGCCCACTTTGGCTGATTAGTTGTGACCACTGTCTACTAGGAGGTGATTCTGAGTCTGTGTAAGAACATAGCTGGGAAGAGTGATTGTTAGTGATGTCTGTCATGGGTGCTGGAAGAGAAATGGCAGGTGTATGCCACTGTCTGCCATCCCAGGTCTAGGTATGAGGTGTGTCAGTGCACCTAGTCCTCTGTGTGCCTGGCCCTGTGCCAGCTGATAAAAGCCCAAGGAGGGTCAAACCCAGCCTCTGTCCTCAAAGGGTTTGAGGGTCACCATTCAGAACCCTTCATGTGAATAGGCCCCAAGGGAAGGGGACGTGGCTCCTTTCTGACCTGTCCTGGACCCCTCTCCAGCTCTCTGGCCTGGCTCATCCACTCAGAGCCTGTCTCTTTTCTCCTCTTCTCTCCCTCTTCTCCTCCCTCTGTCCCTGTGCTGTCCACCAGCAACGGTGCTGAAGCCAGATGAGGGGACAGCTGACCTGCCAGTGGGAAAGGTGCGAGTTTGCATTGATGCTGATAAAACCATTACTGAGGTGGATGAGGATCATGTCCATCGGGTGAGCCCCCTCCCCTTCTGTGTGCCTTCTCCATGCCTTCCCTCCCTCCCTCTGCAACACATTTCCTGGTAGCTGCCTGCAGATGCAGCTATGGCTTGGTGCCCCAGAGGGCGTCATGGGGAAGACCATCCTTGTACTCACTGCTCTGCTTTCTGTACATTGTTAGACAGTCATTGCTCTGTCTCAGTGTCCCCATCATGCAGATATGTTAAGAGACAATGTTTGTTCGGTCTTAGGGCTGAGAATTCTGCTTGACCCAAGAAAGTGATTGCTTTTCATTTTATGGACATTGCCAGTTTTGCTACAGGATGTGTTTCCCTTTTCACTCCAGCTGCCAGGGAGCTCAGTTAAATAAATCTACAGCTTGCCATTAATCATAGCATAGGTTCCAGTGGCCTGTATTTTGGTTTTGCTTTTATAGTTGTTTTGCATAATTTTTGCAATACACTGTAAATCTTTTGGAGGATAATGATAGGGGGAAAAAAGGTTCTGTCCTGATTTTTTCCCCCAGCTGTTATAGCCTATTAATCAAGAATGAGTTTCCTCCAGGAGCTCCATGTGGGCCTTGGTTATCTTCATCCCTGTCCACTCCCCTGCCCACTTCAGGCCTTCCATTCCTATTGGTGCTGGGAGCTTGCAGAGGGCCAGTGTCCTCAGAAGAAAGGCTGACCTATGAGAGAGCTTAGGCTTAACCCAAACCCCAGAGCATTAAGCCCAGAAAGCTCCGTGAAAGAATGGTAGGAACCCTTTTAGAATGGATGCCCCAAGGGGAAGCCACAATCATCCTTTGCTTCTAGAAAAGTTTGGGCCTATTTTCCAGGGATCAATGCAGGTGGGCTATTAGACAAATGAGGCTGTTTGGTCCACCCCTGAGCATCATAGAGCACATACAGATCTCCCCGATGACCCAGAAGAGGAGTCAACAGAAGCAGTCACCCCCTCACTCTGGAACACCCCCTTCTTTCTGTGGTGTCTGAGATACAGAAGGTGCTCCTGTGTGTCTGGGAGCACCTCCCCCTAGTGCAGCGAGCTCAGGAAGGAAGGACTAGTGTGAAGGGAAGGGTGGCTCTCAGGCTGTGCAAAGGGCAAAGGAGAAGGGGTCTTGTCACTCTCTCCAGTCCTTGGGGCTTGTCCTGGCCTTTGGTCACAGCTGTCCAGGGACAGGGTCACTGGGCCTGTGTGTGTGTGTAGGGGTGGTGGTGGTGGCAGCATGGGGGCCCAGAAGGCCAGAAGACACTGTGATGGTTTGCAGGCCAATCCTCCTGAGCTGGATCAGGCCGAGGACCTGGCCTCCCTGGTCAGTGTCAACGAGTCGAGTGTCCTGAACACACTTCTGCACCGCTACCGGGCTCAGCTGCCGCACACCTGCTCAGGGCCGGATCTGATCGCCCTCCAGCCTCGGGGGCCCCTGGCGCCCTCTTCAGGCAAGGTGAGGGGGGACCATGGGGCAAGGCCTGGAGACAGGCACAGGAGGGGCAGGCTGCAGGGGTTTCCCTCTGCACCCCGGAGGAGAGCATAGCAGCTAAAGCCCCCTGCAAACCTGTCTGTCTGTGAGTAACATCCTGTCAGATGCGAGATCCAGGGGCAATGTGGGCATCCTGGGGCATCAAGGACCTGTGATCTCCCCTCCTTAGAGGGTAAAGGTGAGTGACTGATAGAAACAACAGGTACATTAAAGACAAAAATAACAATGAGAGAAAATATTACATGAGTATCAACTCTGTCCCAGGCACTGCTTCAAGCATGTTCACATAGTATTTCAATTAACCTTCTCACCCACCTGCAAAGACAGGAACCATTACTGACCCCATTTCGCAGATGAGATGAAGGGGCTGGGCCAGCCTCGGAGCTCTCATGTCCAGTAGTTGGGTAGCTGCGATAACACCCGGGCTGCCTGCTCGTCTATGCCCTGCATCTCGCACTGGACACTTGGGAGTCCCACATAAATTGGGAAACTGAAGCCTCAAGCTTTTACTTATTTATTTCATGTTACATATAGAAACAGCCAGTTTTTGTTAAGACCGTTGAAGCAAAGGTAATCTCTCAGCGCCCCCTTGTGGGAAGGTGCGCAGCCACAACTGAGTAATTTGAGCCCATGTCCTTCATTGTTTCAATGGCTATTGATGGAGTGGCAGGTTGATACTTCAAGTGTGCTGGAAATAGCAGGGAAGTTGGGCAAATAAACTTGCCCTCACAGACCTTCCATTACAGAGGGGGAGACAGGCCAATAATTCTAAGTAGCTGATGAGTGTGGAGGAGGAGATAGTGAGCAGGTTGGGGCAAACGGGCATGAGGGTCGTGCCAGGTTTCACACATGGTCCTAAGGATTCCAGCTTTTTCTTTAAGCATGATGGCAGCCACTGGAGATTCTAAGCAGAGCAGAGAGACAGTCCGACTGCTGCTATAAAAGGGCGTCCTTGGCTGCTGGGCGGAGAGTAGATGGAGCAGCGTGGGAGACCCATGGGAGGCCAGACATCTTATCTGGGCCCTGTTCTGAGGACTCGTGGGTCAGGGAGAGGCACAGGCCTCTAGAACGCCTGCTAGCGCCCTGAGGATACCTTGGAAAGATCAAGCCTCTTTTGCATCAGAGTTCTCACCCGTCTATTGGGGATGAAAGCCTCATCTTGACCTCTGGAGTCCCACGGGAGAAAATCCACCCCTAGCCTCTGAATGATGCCAAGCCCGTTAAAGAGGACACAGTGCCCTGCATCCCCCTCCCCAAGGCTTCTCTTCTCCAGGCCACCCCATGCCACCCCAGGTCCCACCCCAGCTTGGCTGGCCTTGGCAGGGGTGCGGGAGGACAGCTGAGCACGCGCACTCTCCCCTCCCTTGCTGTGAGGTCTAGGCTTCCGTCGCTGAAGCCCAAGGCCTCTGAGCCTTCTGAGGAGCTGGCGGCTCCTCAGGCTCCTTAGGAGCCCCCAGGAGGGATGTTTTGTACAGGGACCTACTGCAAGCCAGATTCACACTGGCTGTCCTGGATTGAGGCATCCGTTGCAGAGCCTGGGCCAAACAGCCTAAAAATGTAGGCATAAAACGTGAAGTGGATATGAGTCTCGTAATTCCTCTGAGCCCCTGCCCAGTGCCCTGCCCTTCCCTTCACATCCTGTACTCAAACCCTCAGCCACCTAGGTTCTTTGGCTGAGTCGTATGTAGTTTCACAAATGGCCACCAGATGGGAGCACAGACCTGCGGTGAGGCTAGGACTGGCACCCCCTTGAAGATGGGCTGGGCAGTGTGTGGGTCTCACTGGGAGTCTGGGCCCATCTGGCTGCTCTGGAGCTGGGTGTGTGCGGGGGTGGGGGAGCAGGTCTTCTTGGGTGTGAGTGTGGGTGTGATTGAATGGGGTGTAGACGGGCACAGGGGCCTCTGCAGGTTTTGGGTGCATGTGTCGGTGAGCATGCCTGTGTGCAAGCATGCAAGGGTACGTGTGAACAAATACAAGGGCATGTGTGCACATGCACTTGTGTGTGTACACAGGGGCCTCCATCTGCCAAATTCTCTCTTGTCCCCTCCAGTCCTTGGGACTGTCCCTGGAATTCTAGTGTTTCCAGAGTGGGAGGTGGCTCCAGGGTTTAGATTCTGGGGTCTTCTGCCTTCTGTGTGCCCCAAGGCGGTGTCCAGCCCATGTGGGGGGCTTGCCCACCTCTGCCAGCTTTGGGGTCCTGCTGACCCCTGTGTCTTCATCAGAATGAGGACTCATTACTACTGTTCCCAGGGGTCCAGGGGCAGGGAAGGCCAACAGTGCACTGGGGGTGTGGGTTCGGGCAGGGCCTTGCACTCTGTGTCCCTGGTCCTGCTAAGGCCCTGGGGAGGGCAGCAGAGGCCTCACACAGGTGCACCCCAGGGTCCCATGTCCTCCCCCCATCAGGCCCTTCCCCTGCTTCGGCTGGCCTCCCTGTTTCCACTTGCCGTCTTGCCTTCTCCCTAAAGGCTGTGCTAAGCAGACTGCTGTCAAGGTCACCGGTGATCTCCACGCTGCCAAACCCAGTGCTGAGTGGTTACGTCTCTGGCTTCCTCTTTCAGGACCCGTTGGATGGAGCCGGTCCCTCCCTCCTGTGGGCACTCCCTTCCTTGGGCCGGGACTCCACTCTCTGGTTTTCCTGCTGTCCTGCTGGCTCCTCCCCAGCCTCCTCTGCTGGTCTCCCTGACATCTCTGGGTCAGGGTGCCCTGGCCCCACACCTCTTCTCTTCTTTTCTTTAAATGCCCACTTCCTTGGTGATCTCGTCCAGACTCATGGCTTTAAAATGACTCCTATTAGATATAATTGAATTATTTGTTTCGTTTGTCCTCTGTCTCTTCCCAACAGAAAGCAAGTTCAGCAGACTGGCTTTTTGTTTTTCAGCCCAGCTTCCTCAGACACCATTTACAAACAGTCCAAATCACCTTTCTGGTATCCGGTTCTGTGTTTGTCAAGTATGCACACTTGTGTAATAACCGCATCAATTACAGGACAGTTCCATCACCCCAGAAAGTTCTTGGGGCCCTTTGTGGTCCTCCCCTCCTCCGTGTCCTGCCCTTGACAGCCACCGGTCTGGGTTTTCTTTGTCCTTATGGTTTTGCCTTTTCTGAAAAGTCATATAAATGGACTTGTACCGCAGTAACCTTTGGAATCGGCTAGTTTCCACCACGCAGTTGAGAGTCACCCACTGTTGCGGCTTTCAGCCATTCGTTCTTTCTTTTATTGCAGGGGTGCTTTAGTCTGTCGGTCCACTCACAGGGCGACACGGTGTTCTGCTTTTCTCAGGAAGGAGCGTTTTCCAGAAACAGAAGTTTTAATGCTGAAACCAGGATGGTCGGGAGCCCTAGTTTGCCAGTTGACAGACATTTGGGCTGTTTCTACTTTTTGGTGATTTTGAACGTTTTCTCAATGTGACCAGTGCCGTAGAGGGTGTTCTGTGAACAAAAACGTCCATTTCTCTTGGGTAAATACCTAGGCAGGGATTGCTGGGTTCCATGCTGAGTGCGCACCTCGCTGTATGAGTGGTGCCCAGTTGCTCCCGGAGTGTGTCATTTGGCGTCCCCCCCAGCCGTGTATGAGAATCCTAGTTGCTCTCGGTCTTTACCAGAAGTTGGTTGTGAGTGTTAAAGAAATTAAAAACATTTAAAAAGCCATTCTAATAGGTGGACGATGGCATTTCCTCATGGTTGGCAGTTTCTTTATCTGTTTTGGGTAGTGTTTTGCCCCCAGTGCCTGAGACAGTGCCTGCTGCATGGTAGGTACTCAATGAGTTTTTTTTAAATCAAATAAAGAATGAATGGATGGATGAATGAACTGGAAGGGACTTCAGGTATTATCTAAATCTGTGATGGCAAATGCATATAGCAGATGTACCACCAGCTCCCTAACACCCCATTCTGGCTCCATGGCAGACATCACTCATTCATTGGGCCATTTCATCCAGTGCCGCATCATAGGCAGGTATGACCCAATGATTTGAGTACCAAGTCAGATGGGCTCTATAAGCTAACAGTTTTAGTTCAGGCTTCCTGGTAGTTGAAGAGGAGACCCAGGTTCAGTGTAGGCTCAAAGGATGCCCAAGGACTCACTGTGAACCAGGGGTGGGACTAGAACCCCGGGCTGGGCTCTCCCCAAGGATGGAGCAGGATGGGAGGTTGGGACACAGATCTGGGCTAGAGGCTGGGGTGGGGCACTGTCTTGGACTGCTTCCTGGGACTGGCTGGAGAGGGAAAGGCTGATGCCTAAGATCTTCCTGCAGGTGCCCCGGGGCAGCCGGGAGGGCCTGTCTGCCCACGTTGGCTCCCTGGCCCAGCGGGCATACTGGGCACTGCTGAGCCAGCGGAAAGACCAGAGCATTGTGGCCTTGGGCCGGAGTGGCGCCGGGAAGACCACCTGCTGTGAGCAGGTCCTGGAGCACCTGGTGGAGATGGCAGGTGGTGTGGATGGCGGGGTCTCAGGTATAGTAGCCTCCAGGTGACACATATTGTGGGTGGGTTGTGGGAGGAGGGAGAGGAGAGTGGGGGGGGTGTCCTGGACTGCTCCTCCTCACAGTCATTCAGCTAGCATCCACTGAGCACCTGTGCGCAGAGCCTGTGCTTGCTCCTGAGGGGGGTCATCCTAGTCCAGTGGACAACTTTGCACTGGTTAGAAAGAAGGTACCCCTTCCTCAAGATGTTCACAGCCTTCTGCAGAACCATCATCAGATATTAAGATTATTGGAGCCAAACACTAGACCACCAATGTGCTGGGAAATCCTAATAAATATACAAATCTGTGATTCTATGATATATAAGTGATATATAAACACTCCTTAGATGTGGTGTCCTTGTGCAGTGCACAACCTGATGAACTGTACAGAGGGCCCAACAAGTAAAGAGAGAAGAGCAGGGCTGATGTTCATGAGGAGCTGAGAGACAGAGGAAACTGAATGGCACAGATGTACCAAACTCAGATGCTCTGCACAAAGTGCTGGCAGAGGGCTGATTAGTGCAGCGGCAGAGGGAGCCCAGAGGAGGGCGTGAGGGCTTCCTTGAGCAAGAGGCTCCTGAGCCAGCCTCTGAAGAAAGAGGGCCAAGTAACAGTAATCACAATATTTGTAATGATCATAGTAAACACCTGCGGAGCACATAGGCGCCAGGCCCTATTCCAAGCATCTTAAATTATTTATTATTTAAAATAGCCCTATAAGGTAGATACTATTTTTGTTCAAATTTCATAGACAAGGATATTAAGACAGGTTAACTAGCTAGCCCAAAGCCACACAGCCCACATCCTAGAGCTGGGATTCAAACTCAGGCTGTCTGGCTCCAGAACTGTCACCCCTGGGCCCATGTTCTCAGTCTTTCTTTTTTTTTGCACCTCTAGGGAGTCTTTTTAGACATTCCCCCTCCTTAATTACCCTGCTACCATGAAATTTTAATGTCACAGATATACCACGTATCTGTTTGTGCCTGTGTATCTGTGCTCCATGGAGAAAGCAAAGTTCTCTTACTCCCAAGAATCAGTTTTTCACTTTTTGGGGGCAATGTTCTCCCCACTGAGAATACATTGCTTTTCTAGTCCTAATAAATATAATACTAACAACACCATATTTGGAGCACGTTCTAAGCACTTTTTATTGTTAAATCTTTTAGTCATGACAACCCCGCGAGGTAGGTACTGTTACTAGCTTCATCTTAGAGGTGGGATATCTGAAGCACAGAGAGATTAATTAATTTGTCCCAAATCAGGTCACTAGCAAAGGGCAAAGCCCATATTCACATTCACCCACTGAGCTCTGCTTTTCAGCTGGGCTAATTCCAGTACTTTGTCGACCACCTGTTCTACACGGAGCCCATGTTAGGAGCTGGAGATACAGTGGGGACAGGCATCAGTCTTGGCCCTCCAAGAATGTAGTTCTGCTGTGAAGGTGTGTGTTTGTGGGTGGGAGTCAGGCTAGGCTGTATCCAGGAGCCTAGCACAGTGCCCGGCATGTAGTAGGTGCTCTGTAAACATTGTGGAGAGATTGCAGGACTTTCCAGGCTGCTGCTACGCTGTTAGCCCTCTCTGAGCTGGTCTGAGGATGTTAATGCCTCACCCTCCTAGGCTCTCTAAGGCCCCGAGCCCCCACCCTGGGCCCATGTCTCTCCCAGGCTGACTCAATCTTGCTCTTCCTGCACACTGCTTGCAGCACAGGGCCTGGACAGCAGTGGAATATGCATGGTTTAGAGCTGAGCTGGGAGGTACCAGGAAGTGCACTGGGGCTTGCGGCCTGGATCGGGCCTGGCCTGGGGTGGACACCAGTGGGGAACGTAGTCCCGTGTGGGGTGGCAGTGGCAGCGTCTGGGGTGACACCCTGACCTGTTCCCCCACAGTGGAGAAGATCCGAGCCACCTTCACCATCCTCCGGGCCTTTGGCTGTGTGTCCACTGGCCACAGCTGCCACGCCACCCGGTTTGCCATGGTGATGTCGCTGGACTTCAATGCCACAGGCCGAGTCACGGCTGCTCAGCTCCAGGTGAGGCCTCTGGGAGATGGGAGAGGTGGTTCCCAGCCCCACTCAGCAGAGCCCACGCCCCCTGGAATGTGTCTAAGTGGTCACGGCTCACGTGGCCGTGGGGTGCTCTCCCCCAACCTCACTCAGCGCCCCAGAACATGGTGAGCAAGCCAGCCCGTCTGCCCCTCGGAATATCACAGGGATGAAATATTCATGAGTAAATATATAATTCAGTCGCTCATTAGCTGGGCCTTAAAAGCGTAAGCTGAAATTAAACAGTCGCTTGCTGGCCTTCCGCAGCAGTCCATGTGTGACGAACACATGGCCTGTTTGTTCCCATCTCCAAAATCACCAGGCCCTTCTCCTCCCCTGCACAGACACTCTGTTTGAACAGAAAATAGGATTAGGTTATTAGAAGAGTTGTTTGTATGCAGAGTGGAGATAATATCCAGAATCAGGAAAGCTCATCAGTGCTAAGTCCCTCTTCTGTCCTGGCCCTGAAATTCTACCATTAATCACCATTTGGGTCAAGTTATTCAAGGCTTTCGCTAGTAAGAATATGTTGGAGGATGGCTCCGTTTAATTGTTATTACCTTTGGGTACCTTAATCGGCACGAATCTATTGCATTAGCTGAGTCCCTAGATGGACTCTGAACTAGTGAGATGAGGGTCTGATAGTTTGATATGTAGACTGAACCTGAGATGTTGTCTCAAAGAGTGGGTCAGGGTGGGGCATCCTGATGGGGCCTCCGGGGAGCTGGCCACCAGGGAGGGGACAGATGTACCGGAGTGCTGACCAGTGTCCGTCCCGCCCACCACAGACAATGCTTCTGGAGAAGAGCCGTGTGGCGCGGCAGCCGGAAGGGGAAGGCAATTTCGAGGTTTTCTCCCAGATGCTGGCTGGGTTGGACCTGGATCTCAGGTGAGCCACAGGGCTGGGCAGGGACAGTGGAAGACAGCGAGACAAAGAAAACCCTCTCTCCAGGGCCCCAGTCGAGACAGTGGTACGAACGTGACCTCTGAATCCAGCTGCCTGTTACTGCTCATGGGCTGCGTGATGAAGGTCAAGTGCTGCCCACTGTGAACCCCGGTTTTGTCAATGGAGAAAAGAGGCAGACATGAAATAAAGACATTTATTTGGGGTCTCAGGATTGCAATTCAGGGAGCATAGATTTGGGTAGCAACCCAAATTGTGTCCCCGGGGGTGACAAGGATTTTTAAAGACAAAAGAGACTGTATGTGTTGTTTATAAAGAATTGTGATTGGCGTTGGTGGCAGAAAATTGATGATCTTGACTGCATGTAACTGGTTGCTAGGGCCATCACTAAGCAAAGCCTCTCACTGTAGAGTTACAGGTGTTCAGGCTGAGCCCTTGCGGGTATTTGCAGTTTGGCCCAGTTCAAATGTTCATGGTTCCATCCATGAGGACGTGCAGATGGCCTGTCTCCTTAACGGCCTCCTAGCTCCATCTGAAAGCCCCTTGACATAAGTTGACCCCATTTCCTTTCATGTTTCATAGCTTCTTCCTCTGTAAAGTGAAAACAATACCTTGACCATCCTTATAGGATTAAGTGAGATAAGTCACTCACAGCCCTTTATAAACGCTGGGGTGGTGGAGGCGAGCGGCTGGGACCGTGGCCTGTCAGCTTAGGGCCTAACAGCAGCATGGGCGGTGGGTGAGGAACAGAAGATCTGAAGTCTTCCAGAAGTTCCTAAACTCGGTGGGAGCCCTGGGCACACAGAAGGGTTTGCCCAAATGGGGTACGTGAGGACAAGGGGGCACCCAGTGCAGCAGCAAGCAGGGTGGCTAGGCGAAACTCATCTTGGAGGGCTTCCTGGGGGAGGTGGCCCAGTCTCTGCCCCTGCCGGACTCTGTAGGGCATCCTTGGGCACATACGGCTCTCTCTCTCTGAGCCTCGGTTTCCTCATATGTCAAATGAACAGGCAGGGTTCTCAGGCAGCCCCAGGAGAATAAAACTCTGGGTGACAATTTGCAGTTTGCCTTGTGCTTCCCCCAGTGTTTGTCTCCCGTCTGCCTCTGCAGTTGGAAGGACAGGCTCAACCCGGCTGTTGTCCTCGGCTGAGGCCGTAGGACAGCTGTACCCTTTGGAGAGTTTTGCAGAGAGGGCAGGTTACAAGGAAACTCTCCCTTTCCAGAGCAGGGTAACTGAGTTGTAAGGAAGCTTCTGGAAGGCAGTCAGAGCCTCCAGATGAACCTGGAATGGGGCTGTGGCGTATGGTGGCTGGGACCACGGACTCCGGGGCTGAGCTGCAGGGATGTGCATCTGGTTTATCCCCTTGCTGGCTGTGTGACCTCAGGCTGGGGACTCTTCCTTCCTGACCCTCCCTTTCCTGACTTGTAAAATGGGTGTGAAAACATCTACCTTGGAGCACTATGAGAAGGGTTATAAAGTGGACAGGCGTGTGTGCGTAGAGTAGCACCATGGCCAAGCGTGTGCTTTTTGTGTGTTTGTCCATTTTGTGCAGAATGGGATCTGCCCTGACACCCCCCGAGACCCTGAGCAGGGCTGTGCTGGTGAGGATGACTTTGGGCTCAGAGGGATTGTGTTTGGATCCTGCCTGTGCCCTCTGTGGTCCTCTCTGAACCTCAGTTTCCCTTTCTATAGAATGGGTACCTACTAGTGCCAACCCTGCGGGCATTTAAATCCGTTCAAAGCAGCAGGCGCCCTGTTGGTGGACAGCTGGGGCATAACGTGGGAGAACTTCTCATAAACTCTGAACATGGCAGTCTGAATCCTGCATTCCAGCTCTGGCTTCAGGTGAAAGGCTTCACCTCTGGGGCCCTCCATTCCCACATCTCTCAGAGCACTGGCGGGCACGCATATCTCTCTGGGGAACCCGCATCGGGCTGTGTTCTGAGCCTGGAGCCCTTGCCTGCTGGAAAGGGGGCTGCTGGGGGCTCCCTGTGAGATAAGTCCAGGAAGGACAGGGCTGGGCTGCTGTCAGCAGAGGATGCCAAGCCTCTATGCCAGGCCAGGTCCAGCCCGGGAGGGCTCTGTGTCAATGGGCCTGGCAAAGGTGAGTGTGGTGTGCTTAGAGTGATGTGGAAGCTGTGCCTAAGGGGAGGAGGCTGACCCAGATGAGCTTCAGGGACCCAGGGAGATGCGAGAAAAGTGCTTAGCACAGCAAAGACCCTTTAGGGGGTCATAGTCATGCTGGGGCTCTGGTGACCTCCTAGGCTGTCTCCCTTTTCCTACCTCCACTGCTGCCAGGCTCTTCCTTCATTCACAGGAAAGCTATCAAAAGACAAAAACTGGTTCCCACTTTCACAAATGTCCTTATCCCATGCATGCATGTGGCAAACTCCTATTCATCCTTCAAAACCCTCCTTTGAAACCCTTTTGAGGAGTGCAGAATTTCTGACTGTTGCTTCCTCAGTTTCTCCTTTGTGCCATTTTGGTGCCTGGTGTGTGCTTCTGATTCAGCCCTTGCTGCACTGGAGTTTGTGGATCTCTCTTCCCCACCAGGCTGATTGCATGATCTTTGAATCAGGGGCCCTCCTTTATTTCTTTCTGCTTCCCCAGCACTTAGTATAGGACTTGGCACCAGGTAGATGTTCCATAATTGTTTGTCAAGTTGAACTTCCAACTGATGGAATACAGAGCATGTTGAGTGCAAGGGGAACAACTGCAGACTATAGAGTACCTACTGTGTGCCAGCTGGCAGGGGGAGTTTATATATAATAGTTCATCTAATCCTGGGAGGCAAGATGAGCTACAGGGAGACTCAGAGAAAGACCTGGTCCACTACTGGCAGGGCTGGGCTTGGGCTTGAACCCTTTGAGACAAGCGTCCTTCCAGGGCATGAGGCAGAAGCCTGGGCTATGGGGTTCTGCAGGAAACTGGGGGTATGGGCACTAGAGGGCCCAGAACTGGAGAAACTGCCTGGGGACAGGTGAGTAAGCTCTAGTTCCGGGAATCGGTTTGAGCCGCCATGGGGCAGGAAGTGTGGGGGCCTGTGCTGGGCTCTGTGATGCTTTTCCGAGTGAGGTGTGCCTAGGGAGGGGCAGGGCTGGCCGTGCCTCCACCTCCCCTTTTGCTGGCACCCTTCAGGCTTGCAGGGTTGGGCAGCCCGTCTGTAGTTCCCCCTCTTAGGGAACCTCCAGTCTGAACACTGAAATGAGCCGTAAGCATCATGTCACTTTATAGGGTGAAGACAGAGGCCGGGAGAAGGGGCGAGTAGTAGGACAGCATAGGAACCTATACTCTGGGGGCCAAGATTGCTCAGCCCAACTCCTGGCTCCATGTTTGCAGCTGCAGGGGAAAAGTGCTAACTCACAGTGCCTCTGATTTGTCATCTGTAAAATGGGAATCGTATTTGTACCTATTGGGTGGCACTACCATGAATAACCTTCAAATTCAGCATATAGAAAGGACTAATTCAAGTTACCTGTTCTAATACCGTCCTTGAGCAAGTTCACACAGCCAATGAGTGAAGGCTGGAGTTAGGACATACTCCCCTTTTTAGTCTATGACTCTTTCTTCCAGGGTTTTCTGGAATTTGTCAAGGGCCAAGTAAGGGCAGTGAGGAATATTCTGGAAGTGGGGCCGGACCTGGGATTGTCTGGAGCATCGTGTGGAGCCTTGCCAGGTCACTGGTGTCCTTGGGCCTCCCTTACCTAGACCCTTTTCTGCTTTCAGGACAGAGCTGTACCTGCACCAGATGGCAGATAGCAGCTCCTTCGGCATGGGCATGTGGCCTAAGGTAAGGGGGAGGTCCTTTTAGGGTGTCTGGGTGTCTGTCTTCCTATGGCCAGAATGGGAGTGTGATATAGGGGTTCCTTTTGCAACTCTTCTTCTTTGCCACTGGAGTGCAGAGCTGGTAAGGGCTGGCCATGTGCGGGAGGCAGGGGTTACCTTGGCAGCACCTGGCTTGATGGGACAATAAGACTTGTATGAATAAAGAGAACCAGGGGGTGGGAGACCCAGAGGATAAAGTGTGGCTCTGGGAACAGGCTATCCGGTTCAAACCCCAGCTCTGATACTTACTGATATGTGACTTCAGGCATACAGTCTAACTTCTCTGAATGTCTGTGCCCTCTAAAATAATGAGAGTAGTAGCATCTGCCTCATGGAGTGGTTTTAAGGATTAAATGAAATGAGATACATGAAATGCTTAGCACAGGGCTTGGCCTAAATCAATCAACTGAGTACTCTTAGAAAATGTTATTGATGAATAATATGGGTAGGTGCCATCAGAGATGGCTTCTTGGAAGATGTGGCCTGTACATAGGACCTTGAGAAATGGTATTCAATTATTTAAAGCATTTTATATTTCAACAGTTGTTTTCAGAATCATTACACTACCTGCCTCTGATTCTGCTACACACACCACTTCCTCCTGTGCCAAGCCTGTGCTAAGTGCTGCTATAAAAGTCCTCACCCATGAATTTTAACTCTATCAGGAGAAACAAACGTGAGGATTAATGCAGTCATGTAGGATAAGAATATGGCAGAGGTTGCACAAGAGGCTGTGGACACTTGAGGATAGTTGAACACTTGAGATCTATTTGTCCTTAGTCAGGGAAGACTTCCTAGCCAAGGGGACATTTGATCTGGGTTTTGAAGAATGAATAGGAGTTCACCAGGTGGAGGAGGGTAGGTGATTTCAACATTGAAGTTTTTTTCCAAACATACACATCTGGGAAACAGGTGGTACTGGAATAATTGGGTATCTTCATGCAAAAAATAAATTTCAATCCACAACCTCACACCATACTAAAAAATTTTTAAAAAAAGAGTGTAGACCTAAATGTAAAACTTAAAACCATAAAATTTCTAGAAGAAGAGAAATTTTTTTCTACCCTTGGTTTGAGTCAAGATTTCTTAGATGCAACACCGAATGCACAGTCCATAATAGAACAAATAAATCAACTGTAGTTCATCAAAATTAAGAATTTCTGCTGTTTGAAAGTGTTGGTGAATATGAAAATACAAGCCACAGACTGGGAGAAAATATTTGCAGATTACATATCTGATAAAGTATTTGAATCCAGAATATATGAATGACTCTCTAGACAACAACCTAACAAAAAAGACTGGCAAGAGATTTCAACGTACACTTCATGGAAGAATGCCCAATAAGCAGAGGAAAATATGCTCAACATCGTTAAAGAAATTTAAATGGAAACCACAGTGCAGTAGTGTTACGCAATTACAAAAGGCCCACATGTAAAAAAATGGATTATACCAAGTGCTGGTGAGAATTTGTGGTAACTGGAACTCACATACACTGCTGGAGGGGATGGAAAACAGTACTACCATTTTGGAAAACGGGCTCTTAAAAAGTCAAACTTGTCCCTCCTATATGACACACTAGTCTACCCCTGGCTTTCTCTGCAGGAGAAGGAAGACGTCTGTCCATACAAAAACTTCTACATGGAAGTTCCAAGTAGTTTTATTTGTAATCGCCAGAACCTAGAAACCACCCAAGTGTCTGCTGTGAGGTGAACAGATGGAGGTACACTGTAGACTACACGTTAAGATAGTATACTCATCCTCCATAAAAGTGAGTGAAGGATTGCTCTGGTCAAGGACACCACGCTCTCAAAATAATCATGCTGGGTGAGAAATCTCAGAGGAGAGAGTACAGCCCTGTGACCCCATGTATGTGAAACTAGGAAATGTGACCCGTGGTGATGGAAAACAGTCAGTGGTTGCCTGGGACTGGACGGGGTCAGGCGGAGGGGAGAAAAGATTATAAAGGGAAGCTTTTTGGGGCTGAGGGGTATGTCGTCGTCTTCACTGGGGTCATGATAGTTTCATGAGCATGTACCACAAAGCTTACTGACTTGTACATTTTTAAGGTGAGTAATTTATTCTTTGTCAGTTATATCTCAATATACACACTGCTGGGTGCTATCCGCAGAGCTACCATTCAGTAGTTCTGGGGTGGGGCCTGAGAATCTGCACTGCTCACAAGTTCCCAGGTGATGCTTATGCTGGTCTGAGGACCCCGCTTTGAGAATCACTGTGGTTGAGGCTCTGTCTGCAGCAGGTGAAAGTGCAGCTCGTCCATCACTGAATTCTGGATCTACTTGTCTTCCATCTAAATCAACCTAAGTCCACTTCTTCCCGACCCCTCCCTCCATGGGAGGGAGGCCATAGCACGGTGTTTTTTCCATACTCTTACTCCCCATGACTGGGGGCCATTCGGAGCTGGGACCTTAACCTTGACGGCAGAGGATGAGCAGCTATCCTGGCACTTGGGTTTCCTTGTTCACTTAATGAGTTTTGGACAAGTGTATCTAATTGAGTCAGGAAGAGGGTGGCTGGTTATTTTTCCGTCCTTTTTGAGGAGGAAAAGGGCCTGAACTTGGCCCTAGTGAGTTCATCTCAGCCTGATTTGACTGTAAGTCTGTGTACAGGGGTGGGTCACAGCGTCTCCGTGTCCAGGAGGCCTTTGAAATTGTTCTCTTTGTGTGTGTGCGTTTGTGTGTATTTCCGGGGGGTGTTTTCTGGAGGGATGGTTCCTTTGTTCTCTCTCTGCTACCTGGTGGGTATCCCGAGAGTGTCTTCTCTGTTTTCCAAAAACAAAAATAGATTCTGAAAAGTTGCTGGTCTTTGATACAATCCTGGGCTACTATTCTGGGACTGGGCAGGCCAGGTACAGTCTCAGTAAGGGAATCTGAAGGCCAGGGAATGTACCCCAAGAATGCGAGGTGCTAAGTACAAGCCTCCCAAGTTGCCAGGTTTAGCAATAAAAACATGGGGTGCCCAGAACTTGTTCATCTTGTAACTGATCTAACGTACAGCATGATGACCCTAACTAATAATACTGTATTTTTGTGCACTTAAAACTTCCTAGGAGAGTGGATCTTAATTCTTTTCAAAACACACAGAAAAAATGGTAACTCTGTGAAGTGGTGGATGTATTAATTAACTTCATTGTGGTAATTATTTCACCATGTATATGGATGTCAAATCATTGCATGTACACCTAAAAATATGCGGTTTTTATTTGTCAGTTATAATTCAGCAAAATGGAAAAAAAAATGAAAGACTCTCAGTTAAATTTGAATTTCAGATAAATGTTGAATTTTTTTTAGTGTAAATATGTCCCAAGTATTGCATGGGTGGGTCCGGGGTGTTGGAGTTGAATCAGAGAAGGCTGCCTGGAGGAGGTGAGCATTGAGCTGGTCCTGGACTGAGTGAAGTTAGTGCAGTGAAGCCAGCATTCCTGCTATACCAATATTTCAGGGGCATATAATGAACACTAAAAAATTATCCATTGTTTATCAGAAATTCAGATTTAACTAGATGTCTTGCATTTTCTCTAGCAGTTCTACAGCCCAAATTCCTGCCTAGCGGAGCCTTCCTCCCAGCCAGTCCCGGGACTCAGATCAGATCCTGCTTCTGTTTCTTCTGTAACAGCTGGTTTTGTTATCGTCTGAAAATTCACTGATGACAGCAGTTAAGTAAAGGAATCTGGAGTCTGACAGACCCAGGTTCCAGTCTCAGTACCAGCACTTAAGGCTGGGCAGTCTTAAGCAAAGTGAATTTTCTTTTTTGGGCCTCAGTTTCCTCATCTGTAAAACTGGGATGGTCATAACTCCCTCTTGCTCCCGAGTTAAATAAGATAAAGCCCATCAAGTACCTGGGCTTCCAGTGCCTGGAATTCAGCCAGCGTCAGCTTGTATTATTATTGGGTTATTATTCAGCATTAGCCTAGTCGGCAACATTGGACCCGTTGGGTGTACCTTGGCCGTCCACGCCGTGTTTTATCGTTTACCGGTTTTACCTCTATTCTCCTTTAGTTTGTATTGTGAATGGAACATTTATTTAAAGAATTAAGTTAATGCATACTTCCTGTGGGAAATCAGGAAACAGCATTCAGAACAACTAAAACCAAAACACACACACTCACACAAACCAAAAACAGTCACCCATCCAGAGACATCCATTGGTGACATTTCGGCAGATATTCTCAGTATTTTTCTAATGATATTTTACATAATTCATAAAAATCTGTATGTCGTGAAAACTTTCACAAGCAATATTTTTAATGACCAGACAGATATTCATGGTGGAGTCATGATTCCTTGATGTTTTTCCCTTTCTGTTGTCCACTGAAACGTATTGTAAAACCCTTTTGTAGTTCTTAATTAGGAGGTGATCACTATCTTCGCGCATTCATCCGTCTCAGTGCCAGTGCCGCCGCCTTCCCAGCCTGCTGTCCAAGGGGAGGCCTCCTGTTAAGGTCTTTTTTGTGATCTTTCGGTAACAATTTCTCATTGTGTATCACACTCTTTGTTTACTTATAGTCTGTTCCCCTGGACCCTAAGTTCTGAGAGGATGGGGGTCTTGTGTGTCCTGTCCATTGTTTGTATATTATGCAAGACCTAATACTGAGCCAGGCATACAGCAAGTGCCCCTTAAATATTTGTCGAGTGAATAAATAAATGAGCATGTCCCACTTGCCACAACTTGGCTAAGATCACGTCTTTCCTGTTTTCTAACCTTTGCTACCTTGGTAGGCAATGCTCTGTGAATTACACCTGAATTGACCCTTCTGTGTCTTTGAAGGTGTTGCCTAGGGCTTTGGGGGTCTGGTGTCTTTGGATCAACTGCCTGCATCCTGGGAGCTGGGGTGGTTGCTGGGAATCACTGAGGAACTGGAGAGGCAGATTTGAGAGTCTGCGGCTTTTACCCCTCAGCCAGCCTGGGTGTCTGGAGTCCTTGAACACGGAATTACTAGCACCATGGGCCCATCTTATGGGGGACAAACCCTCTTATCAGGGACGCCAACTGGCAGCTCATTGATGTTCCCTCATCAGTGGCTATTTATTGGTCTTACTAGATCACAGGCCCTTACACGGAGAAGTAAGTCAGCCAGGTCTCTATCCCAAAGGACATCATTCCAAACCAGAATGACAGGTGCCTGAATAGAGGTGTATGTAGGCTGAGGCCAGGCTGGGAGTGGTAGAGGCTTATCAGGGAAGGCTTCCTGGAGGAGGTGATAACACACTAACCTGGACTGAGAGTGAAGATGGACAGGTGCAGTGAGGCCAGCATTCCTGCTACACCTAGCACCTAGTACAAAGTAAAGGTGGGGAGATGGCAAACAGTGCAGTGTGGCCAAAGAGCACAGGAGGAAGTGTGGGGTGGGCAGCTGCAGCAGGGGCCCGGGGGGAAGCTCTGAGACCCCCAGGTGGCGCCAGCCCTTGGGGGGCCCCCCTCTGCCTGCTGACCAGCAGTTCTACCTCCTGGTCCTCACACTGTGTACCCCCTGCCTGCCACATTTCAGCTTTTAAATGGAACTTACTTGAGATCTTCCAGGGCACCAAGACACATGTGAAAACACAAAGCTTTCATGTTATTTTCTTCTCTATAATTTATTTTTCTGCAACCTAGCCTGATGTTTTAAGAAAGTGCCCAGCAGCAGTGATAATAATAATAATAATCCTGGGCTCCCAGCACTTGCTTCTGGCTGTCACTTCCCAGGCTTTGGCCAGAGGCACATTTATTTACTATGACCCAGTTGTCAACCGCAGAGGAATGGTCTCCAAGTGCACAGGTGGGGGCCATGCACTGGGGCTGGGAGCTTCCTTAGTTGAATCCTCCTAATGACCCTTTGAGGTAAGGGATTATTTTCACATCTGTTTTTCAGGAAGAATAACCAGGCTCAGAGAGGTGAAGTTATTTGCCCAAGGGCACACAGCCTTTAAGTGGCAGGGACTGGACTGGAATGCAGATTGGCCCGGCTCCAAATTTGCCACAAGTGTTCATCCTGCTCTGTCATCTCAGTCCTGTGTAGTGGCTGAAGACCACGTGCCCTGGGGTCTGACCCAGTGTGTGCCCTTGGGCATCTTTCAGCCTCAGTTTTCTACCTGTGGAATGGACAGAACAGCACCCAACCACTCAGCCTGCTCCTTGGCTTGGGGGCTCTGTAGAGTATCAGCATATTGGGATATTGTCCCACCCCAACTGGGAGGCCTTAGACAAATGCCTAAACCTCTCTGTGCCTCAGTTTCCTCCTCCATTATTTGGAGAGACCCACACCTGCCTTACAAAATAAAAGGTCCATGTAGAGCATAATAGGTGCTCAACTAATGCTTTCTCTCCTCCTTCCTTAAAATGGACTCCCGGTGTCCAGAGAGGATGTAGGCCAAGCAAGACCCAACATGGGGCAGGGACACTTGGAAATGGGTAGCTCCTGGCTCTGGACGGACACCTGTCCTGCCTGCCCCGTGGTCTCCATGAGGTTCACCCACCTGTGCAGGCACTGAGGTTTCCTGCAGAAGAATTGAGTCCATGTTCAGCATTTTCCTCTCCGAGCCTGCTGCAGGCCCTGGGGTCGAGGTGTGCGAATCTCCCGGGCTGATTGGTTGTAGAGAGAGGGGAGCCCACCCCGGCCCTGGAGGAGAGGGGTTGGTTTATAGCCCCCTGAACCTGCCTGAATGCCCCACCCCTTGTGCTGATAACCAGGGAAGAGGACACCCAGGTGCCAGTCCCTTGGCCAGGGAGGCCACCAGCAGCCGCCCGCTCCATCAGAGGGCAGCTGCCCATGCCCTCCCCTCTGCAGGGCAGCCTGCATGACCCTTCTCCGGGTTCTTGGGACCCAGTGCGCTGTGGGCCCCAGCCCTGCACCCTTCGGCTTGGAGACCCTCCCTGCCTCTCCAGCACCCACTACAACTCACTCATTCTGTCTGTGTCCTACACCACTTCTTGCAGGAAGCCTCTGACCCTCCCCGTCTGCTCTTTGCCCCTCCCAGTCTCCCAGCCCCCAGCACTCCCTCTGGACTGTCAGTATCTGCATATCTGTCGCCCTCATTGGACCGGGAGCCCCTCCTGGGCCACTCCTGGTTCAGTTTCCATGGAGTGCTGTGCATGAACTTGGGCAGCGGTGAGGAAGTGTGTCCCTGGAAGGCCGAACAGCCTGGGCAAAGGCATGGGCAGGAGAGATGCAGTGGTGTGTGGACGCCAGCATTGTTTGAGCTCCACTGGGTGCTGGGGCTTTGCACACATCAACTCACTTAGTCCACAGCAGCCCTAGAAGGAGGGTAGGCTATTATTTCCATTCTACAGAAGTGGAAACTGAGCCTCAGTTCAAGGGTAAGAGATTAATGCAAAGTCATCCACTGGGAATGCAGAGTCAAGAGACACCCGGTCCCGCCTGACTCCCAATCCAAACCTGACCATCGTCCGTATTGTGGGAGTCTCCTGGGTACTCTGAGCACAGCTCAGGTTCATGTGGAGAGAACATTTTAGATTTTCTTTTTCACTGAATTACCTGCAGTCTTTGGTTGACCTTGAGTCTTTCATTGCATCAGACCCTGGATATCTTGTGAGTTGACATTTTTTCTTCATTAATGTTTTAAGAATTGAGGCAAGACATAAAGCATATTAACTGCACCAATTTTAAGTGTCCAACTCAATGATGATTATATTCTTAAACACACTGGCAGCCACAGCCCAGATCAAGACCTAGAACACTCTGCATTCTGATGAAGGCTCCCTTGAGTCCCCTCCCGTCAGGGGCCCCCCGCCAGTCGTTATTCCTCTTCCAGAGGTTAGTTTTGTCCATGTTTGAATGTCACATACATGGAATCCTGGGTGTGAATTCTTCCACATCTGGCTCCTCCGGCTCACCCTGGGTCTGTGGTGCCCCATTCTTTTTCATTGCTGCATAGTACTCCATCACAGCACCCTGGCCACCCCACCCTTTGCTTATCCATTCTCTGGTGGATGGACATTTCTGCTATGAGTTGGTTTTTTCCCACTAATTTGATCATTCATTTCATGATTTTGATGCAAGCAGGGGCTTTCATCAGGGCATTGTGCAGAGTTGTTTGGTTTCCCAGAAGTTTAAGGAACTGTGAACATTTTCCTGGTCTGATTTGCTTTGGAGCAGAAATATATATATATTTGCAACTCCAAGTCTTTCATTGGAACACAGACTTGGGAGGGGCTCGGGCGAGGGAGAGAAAAGGAAGCAAATAAGCTTTAGTGAAGTTTTCTCCTTCTCTTCACATGAGCTAAGTGGCAGCTGATGGAGTCTGCCTGTAACTTAAAGTCAAATGCTCCTAGCTGACAGTGGGGGCCATAATAAATGAGCTGCCACTGTCCTTTTGGTGTCCTTTCTCTGCTACTTTGAAATCTCATAAATAACAGAGCATGTTGGTAAGACGCCTTCCTTCCCTTCATTTGCTCCAGTGGAGCAGCTGCGGTTGCTAGGCTGAGCTCCTAGTTGCTAGGGATTTTGTGGTCCTATGGTGGCCCAGAAATATGATGGATCAGTGGAAACATGCTTTTGCTATTAATTGAAACGTTTCCACAGTGAATCTCTCAATGTCACTGCCTGCTTTGACATCGCCCCAATTGGTCGATGTTCTTTGCAGGTTTCTTTCCTAGTTAGAAGAAGTGCCTTGAATGGAAGGGATAACTGACCTAGGCTGGAAATCAGAAAAGCCCGATTCTAGTCTGTATCTGATATTAATTTGCCCTGTGACCTTGGGCAAGCATCATCCCCTGTCTGGGCATTGAATGCCACAACATTCAAGGACCTGCCAGCTTTCACAGCCCACGGTTCATCACCCAAGCTCTGTAAGCAGACCAAGTGCAAACCAGTTCCTCATTATCAGCCAGTGGATTATTGACAGAAGCATTCTTGTCCCCAGCTCACTTCCTCTCAACCCAGCAGGCTTCTGGGCTGAGTCTCCTTGGCCAGATGGTGTGTGTGCAAGAGTTTCAGACTAATTTTAATATTCAATCAAATATAATTGGAGTCGTAAATCTGAAAAAGCAAAAACAACACCCTACAGTCCATAAACATCTGATCATGTCATTTTCTCTTTCCTCCGGCTTAAAAGCCTTTGGCAGCCTCCCACCGCTTGCACCGGGGATGGCGCACGGTGTTCATTTCGGTCGTCGAGACAGATCAGTTGGTGGTGGCTGCAAGAGGTGATGTCCTGAGAAGAATTTGGACTCACTGGCTTGCCGTGGGATCTTGATCGATTAATAATGTCTGCCACAGGTCCAGGAATGTGAACAGGGATGCGTATTTGCAAATCGTGGCTGAAATATAAAGCCCATGCCTGTTAATATCATGTTTGAGGCTTTCACAGTCGGCACCTGCAAGCTTCTCATGCTCTATCTCTTCTACTTCTCTGTCTGGCCCACCTTCAAAAATACTTGCTTCTGGGTCCACATTCAGTTGATCACCGGTTGTCTCCAAAGATCTAAAAATGTTGTCCATTTAGTCCCTTCTGTCTATTGTGACCTTTAGTATATGACATTGGTCAACTCTGCCTATTTATCTTTCAAACTTCAATCACCACTTTGTCTCATCTTCTATGGCATTCTCTTTGACTCTCTTGGGTGGGATTAATTAGTTCATTCCTACCTCTGATATCCCGTAATTCCCCACTTATACCCAAATCCTACCGCTTGGCCTGTTTCACGCTTCGTTGCTTTTATGTCTCTTTCCACTGTTCCCTTGCAAGGTCCTCAACGTCAAGTCCTAGGTTTTGCTCATCTTTGCATCCCAGAGCCCAGCCAGCACAGAGCAGAGCCCCAATAAATCTACTCAATGAACGAATGAATGGATAAAAATCACACTACATTTCCAAAGTCAGATAGAAATGCTTTTTATAACTTTCCCGACACTCTTGAGTTCTATGTGCCAACACTCCTCAGCCTACCTAATTGTGGGTGATTCGCTGTGATAATAAAGTGACCACATGTTCGCCTGAGACCAAACTTGGCTTCAAGTTGTGAGTTTGCATTTGCTTCACCATGACGACCTCTTTTTCTTTCTTTTTCCTTCCACTCTCAGCCTGAAGACAAGCAGAAGGCAGTGGCTGCCTTTGCCCAGCTCCAGGGTGCCATGGAGACGCTGGGCATTTCGGAGAGTGAGCAGCAAGCCATTTGGCGGGTGTTGGCAGCCATCTACCATCTCGGAGCAGCGGGAGCCTGCAAAGGTACGTCCTTCCTGCTGCGCTCACCTGGGCTGCCAGCTGTCACCACTGGCAGGTGCCTGACAAGGCCCTTCTCTCCACGAGGTGGGACAGGCTCAATCTGTCGTCTTCTGTGTCTCTGGGACGGCTCTTCAGGAGGCTGCTAAACCAGGCACGGTGAGAAGGAAACAGGGCTGGGTTTTTCAGGCAGACCTTGTAGAACAACTCTGTCCAACAGAACTTTCTGTGATGATGGAGGTGGACTTCCGTGCTGTCCAGCATAGAAACCACTGGCTACATCTGGCTATTGAGCACTCAGCTTGTAGCTCATGTAGCTGAATAGTTGAGATTTAATTGCATTAAATTTTAATTAATGTAAATTTAAATAACCACGTGGCCATTGTACCGAGCAAAGAAGCTCTAGACCGTGTAAGAGGTTGGGTCCAAGCAATAAAGGTGTGTTTCTACCTAAACATCTTGGAGGTGTGCCCTTCCATATGTGCTGATGCTAAGCCAGCTATCCTTCTCTCCCTGACTCTGCTGTCCTCCATAATTGTCTGTTTGTTGATTATGCCTACTTCGACTTAGTTTCCTACCTGGTTCTGATCATTCTTCTCATCCTCACCTCTCCCTCTCCAATTATTCACCTGGCCCTTTAGATTCTGTCTATGACAACATTTGAATGCTGGTTTCTGACCTCTCTATTTGCCAGTCTTTTTTTCTTTTTGCATGGACTGTTGCAGTAGCCTCGTTGCTGATGCCTTCACTCTTCCCTCTGACCTTCCTCACTGTGACCATTGGCCCCTGTCTGAAACATAGACCTGTTGTGCCATTCCCCTGCCTAGAATCCTCTGGAGGGTTTTTGCTTGCTTATTAAAGCAAGTGAAATTCCATGGCTTGGCACTCAAGTCTCCTCACTTCCCTACCCAGCCTCATCTGCTATATCTTTTGGCCCTGTGAAAGGTCCTGGGGTGACAGTAGGGATTAAGAGCAATATGGTTCCTGCCTTGGACTATCACTGTTCTTGTCTAGGTCTTTCCAGTACGGATGGCTTTCTTTGGGCCCACACAGATTTGGAATTGACTTGTTAAGAGCACATGTGAATTGCAGTCTGTGCTCTGTACATCAACTCTGGCTGACGTTCTGGGTCTTATATGGGGAAAAAGACTCTCTGGAATGTGCTGGCACATCATTACTGTCACTCCTACACTTGTGGGCTTGTGGTCCATTCTTTTCCTTCTCACGCACTTGAACTACATGTGTTGGCCCACTGATTTGATTTTGGAAATTTCTAGAAATTATGCCAAGTCCGAAATAAGTAAGGTAGGGATCCCTAAGTTGTTCCAAAGCAAGGGTAGACATGATTGAATGTGAGAAATCAAAGCCACTTGCCTTTCCAAACTCAGTTGTGCACCAGGCTCAATGCCTCAGCTGTTGGGGTATCACATCCTTTTTGCTCATGGTAATGCTTCTCACTCAGCTTTGTGGTCACTGAGACCAACCTGGGTCACGCACATTAGAGTGTGAGAACATGGTCCGTGCATATGTCCAGCTGCATTTCTCTTCCTGCAAAACTCACCTGTCAGAAATCTCTGCCTGTGCATCTCACTTCTTCCACACCAGAGGTCAGTGACCTATGGCTTGTGGGCTAAACCCAGCCTGCCACCTGCTTTTATATAGCCTGAGAGCTAAGAATAGATTTTACCTCTTACGTAGATGAAAACAAAATATATGTGTAAATATACTATTTGGGGACATGTGGAAATTATATAGTGTTCAAATTATAGTTTCCACAATTAAAGTTTTATTGAAACACAGCCATTCCCATTCATTTATATGTCTTTGGCTGCATTCCTGCTAAGTGGCAGAGTTGAGTTATTGAGACAGAGATTGTATGGCCTGCAAAGCCTAAAATAATTATTCCATGGCTCTTTACAGAAGAAGTTGACCAGCCCCTATTTCTAAACCACCCCTGTGGAAGATCATGCCCTCAGAGGTCTTTGTGGCTCTGACCTCCCTAACTAGTTTTGCTCTGAAAAATCTCCTCTGTCCTCCTCAGACCTAGACAAACCAGAGGCACGATGTCAGGAATCCAGCTCTGTCCCCACTTGCTGTGTGATTGTAAGCAATCCCCTCTCTCTCTGGTTTCTCAGTATTTCTCAGATGTGAAATTCTGGAATTGGGAAAGATTAGAGGCTCTTCAAGTAGGATCCAGGCACCTGTCCACCAGGAGTTTAATGTGTGGATTTCAGGGTGTATATTGGTTTCCTAAGGCTGTTGTAACAAATCACCACAAACTGAGTGGCTGTTTTCTAACAGTGCTGGAGGCTGGAAGTCCAAGCTCAAGGTGCCAGCAGGGCTGGTTTCTGCTGCGGCCTCTTCCCTTGGCTTGCAGACGGCCACTGTCTTGCTGTCCTCACATGGTCATCCCTGCATGTGTGGGTGCTGACCGTGTCCCGATCTCCTCTTCTTGTAAGGACACCAGTCATACTGGATTAGGGCTTCCCCCGTGACCTTATTGTACTTTAATTACCTCTTTAAAGGCTCAATCAACAAATACAGACGCAATTTGAGGTGCTAGAGGCTAGGTCTTCAACGTATGAATTTTGGGAGGATGTAATTCAGCCCATAATGCACCGCGGTCCCTGGGATGAGCCAACATGTGCTTTGTGGCCAGACCTGGCAGAGGGCGGGGTAGGAGGAGCTGCGAGGATAGGGCCTCTTCTTGTGAGCTTGTCATCTTATTTAGAGAGATGGGACTTCTAAACCGGAAGCTGTCAGCCAGCCTGTGAGCTTTTGGGGTTGGGGGTGGAATTGCACAGCTCAAGCTGGGAAAGCCACAGAGTTGGGACGTCGTAGGTTGGGGATGTGTGGAAGGAAGCAAGCCTGTTTTACAGATTGGGAAACAGGCTCAGAAGGGCTTGGAGCAATAAATCAAAGGGTCAAAAATTGAGCTGCTCTGAGCTCCAGTGGGGGTCTCTTTCAGTGGGCCAGGAATGGAGTTGATGTGAGGATCAAGTGACATAAGGGAGAGGAGGCCGAATTAGGCTGGGTTCCCTGGAAGCAGACCCTGAGACACAGAGCTGGGTGCATGTAGCTTTTCTGGGAGTGGGGGAAGGGAGACAAGGAAGGGGAGGCGGGTGATGCTGGGTGCATTAATGCCTCGGTTACCTCTGGGCAGTTTGGGCCTAGTTCCCTTTGAACCTCTGGAGACTCTGGTTGTATTACTCTTAGCTGGTTGTATTGCTCAGGAGGGGAGGGAGCCAGACATTATCCACCTCCTGCTTCTCCTTAGTTGAAGCAGTTCCTGGGGGAGAACGTTTCCTCCTGTGCTTCCAGCTTGTCCGGTGCATGAGGTGAGCCTGCTCCTGCAGCCAGAGAAAGCAGGACACGGACAGGCTCCTGCAGTGACAGGCCAGGGCAAGGGGCAGCGGGGAGGTCATCAGTAGTGCTGAGCTTGGGGCAGTCCTTCAGGAGAGGGCGACTCCATGAGCCTGGGTTAGGTGACTCTCCCACAGTAACCCAGCTGCTTGCCTCTTGGCCACACTCAGCTCACACAGGGTTGCTCCCATGGGGCACTCACAGGCTTGGGAAGAGTACAACCTGCAGACAGGTGGGACCTTCTGATTTCCACCCTTGAAGCATCTCTGCCTCCAATGCAGCGGAACGGAGGTTAGTGGAGCCCCCTGGCTAGGTGACCTGTCACCAGAGAAGTTTGGTGCCTGAGTGTCTCCTCCTGGGGCACAGGGGCGCCCTTCTGGTATGGGTTCAGGAACTCAGCCCATACCTATAGCTGTCTGTAATGAATAGAAGTGAAAGTTACATTTATAAATATTTTATTAATACATGATTATGGCAATAATTTCTGCAAGCCTCCCCCAACCCCACCTTATAAATTATTTTAAGAGGAGCTGCCGTCAGTCTGCCTGGAAGGACTGGCTGATGGTTGACTTCCTCTATATTCTGCTTTGGAAGATCTCATAATAGGTTGCTCTAAAATCAGCTATTAAGACATTCAAAGTCGTATATAAATGTCTTTGCTTTGTGTCATAACAGAATCACTTTGAAATATATTAAGAATCATTTCCATTAATCAGTTTTTTTTTCATTAAAATGATGATCTCTTTCCCACCATGTATGGCTCCCTTAACTTATTTCCAGAGGCCTAATCTTATTTTTAAAAACCACACTCAGTCCCTTGTGGGGAAATTTTAGGCCTTAAAACGGGACTCGGGGTTTTTTAATGTTATAACAATAACCACAAGCACCACCGATGTCGGTTTAGCACTTGACAGTTTCCAAAGCACTTATACCCCTGTTAGGCCTTCTGGTCTGATTAGATTCGTGCAGTAACCTGGTGAGGAAGAACGCAGCCAAGGGCCAGAGCCAGGAGTCAGCCTGCTGCCCCTGGACACTGGCTTGGCCTCTCTGAACCTCAGTTTCCTTCTCTATAGAATGGAGCTAATGATGGGATCTGCTTTGTAGGCTTGTAGTGAGTGTGAAATGAGTCAGTGCCCACAAGTAAGAGCACAGGGCCTGGCTCATGGTGGGAGGCTTCATAAATTGTTCACTTTCATCCATGTGCATTTGATAGATTCGAAAATGGTGGCTCAGAGCAGGGCTGGGACTTACCTGATATCACACAGGTACTATGTTCCCTACTGAGATTTGGAACCTCAGCCAGTCTCCCTACAGGTGTCACCCCACTTCCCTAGACTGTGCAGCAAGCCATCAGGGTCATTCCCTGGTTGAGAATTCACTTGTTTTTCTGAGCCCTGAGCTGAGTGCCTACAGACATGACAGTGTCTGCACAACCTTAGAACAGCCCCGGGGGGGTGAGGGGAGGAAGTTGACAACTATTGTGATGCCCATTCTACAGATGAGGAGACTGAGCCCTGCCAGAGAGATGCACCCCTATCTCCTACAGCCAGAGGTGGGATTGGACACAGGCTGCCTGTGCTCTGAGCCCTGCCTCCAGGACCTCATCCCCTGCCTCCCTAGCACCCCGTCCTGCTGCCTTTGTCCTCAAAGGCTCCAAGAGGGACTGTGATGTTGCTTTATCGCTGGGGTGCTCTGAACTGTTTTTACTTATGGTACTTTCGACGTCAAATATGCAAGGTTTGCCCTTACACCAACCGATCCTGCATTTCTCCAGACATCAGTCGGGTGTCCTACAGTTCAGGTCAATTCTGATGCCACTTGGGGTTAGTGCAGACCCCACAGGTTAAGGGCTCAGTCCCTTAGGCCTGCCTGACTTCAGATGCCAATCACGGCCACCTGTACTTCTGACTGGCCAGCTCAGGTTGACCGGGAGCCTCAGGTTTGATAATTTGCTAGAACAGCTCACAGAACTCAGGAAGACAGTTTACTTACTGTTAATGGCTAATTGTAAAGGGCGCAACTCAGAAATGGCCAATGGAAGAGGTGGCCAAGAGGGCAAGGTGGGAGGCAGGGACACTGTCTGGGCCAACCCTCCTGGCACCTCCGTGTGCTTACCAACCGAGAAGCTCTCTGAACCTCATAGTTTAGGGTTTTTAGGGAGGTTTCACTACGTAGGTAGGTTTGATGAGGTTCTTGGCCACTGGCGATTAGCTCAGTCTCCAGCCCCTTGTTCCCCTCCCCTCCCAGGGAGGTCAGTGAGTGGGGCTGAAAGTTCCATGTTCCTAATCAGGCCTTGCTCCTTCTGGTGACCAGCCCCCACCATGAAGCCGTGAGGGCCCCCAGACACCAGTCATCTCATTAGCACACAGAAGACTCTCATCACTTCATGGAAGGGTTTTAGGAGTTGTGTGCCAGGAACTGGGATGGAGACCACATACATATTTATCAGAAACCAAGCCCTGTGCAAGAGCCCCAGATCCAGCTGGCCCTGTAAAAGGCCACTGAATGCATGTGGAGTGGTTCTAGGCTTTTGGGGGCCCAGGCCCTCAGGTCACCACATTGCCAGTGTGCTCATGGTCCCTGCTGGGTTTGGCTTCTGCCTACGGAGCCTTTAAGAGCTGACAACACACTTGACCCCAGCATAACCCTCTGCTGCTCCGAGCCTACCACTTTGTGGGGGTGGTATCTTATTCCCCCTAAAGCCCACCGACCTCTGAGTTCCTGCAGAGCTCTGCCTCCATGACCTTCCCCTAGCCCTTCTCAGTCCCTTTGGCCCCTGAGACATGGTGTCCTTTATCCAAAGAGGGTAGCAGCTGCGTATGTGGCTGTGGCCTGCGCAGCATCAGAGCCAGAGGGGGGTTGCATCCCCTCAAGATGTGGCAAGAGAAAGGATGTGGCCGTTTGGAGTCAGCCAGTCCTGGTTTCAGATCCCTCCTTGGTCTTTTATTTGTTGTGTGTGACCTGAGCCAAGTCCTATATCTCAGCTGAGCTCATTGCAAGAGGGAGAAAGGTTGACATAGAGCTTCCTGGGGGGTTACCTGAGGTCGCGGTGCTAATAATGCTCCTGTTCTCGGCCACTTTTCACGGACAGGCCAGGTGGCTCCTGACTTAGTCGGTTCATGATGAAAAGACTTGTTTGAAGAGGCCAGCGCCGCTGGGTCTTAGTACATGTGCTCTCATGGTGGAAGAGGGACCGTTCTCTCGGTCCCTCTACTGTGTCTCCATTTCATCCCTCTCAGAGTCGCTCTCCTGGACAGGCCCCTTGGGAAGGCAGCAGGAGGGGGCCCTGGGGACTGGCTCCACTCAGCAGGCAGAAAATCCTGAGTGATTTGACATCACAGTTGGTTTGCTCTTAACCAAGGCTCACGGCCCGAGTCACCCCTCAGGAGCCATCACTAAACCATTCATCCAACCTCGTGTTTTTTCCTTTGGCAAAAAGTGGCCCATGGAACAATTAACTGGTGCTCATATGTTTTGAGTGGCAGTAAAAGGATGCCCTCTGGAGCTCCCTTGATAGGGAGATGGGGAGGGAGGAGGGAAGAGGTGGGTCCCTGCGACTGGAAAGAGCTGGCTTTGAACCCAGGCTCAGCTATCTCTGGGCTGAGATTTTAATTCATGCATTTAACTCATGATGTCACCTCCCTGGACTGAGCTTCCATGTCTATAAAATGGTAATGTCCCCACTTTAATTTGATGGTCAGATAATGGATGCATGGCATTTACGAGGTATTCAGAAAACTGTAAGTCTCTTCTCCTTGCAAAGCACCTTTGTTATTTGCCGTCTTGGTATTAAAGCCAGCCCCCAAGGTGGGTTGGGTGGGGTCTTTATGCCCATTTGGTGGGTGAAGAGCCCAAGCCTCTCATAGGTGGCGCTCCTTGCCTAAGGGCACCTAATGGCACTTCTGCATTAAGGAATGGCCAGTTCAGAACCAGAATCCAGGACTGGACTCTCATTCCAGTGCTCTTTCCCCAGCTTAGCAGAAGGTCCTGAGGAGCAAGGACAGTGCAGGGTAGTGGTCAGAGCAGTCAGGAGGGACACAGACCTGCACTCAAATGGAAGTGAGGATTCTAATCCTTGCTAGCTTGTGACCAGTCCAGTTATCATGCTGTGTAACAGACCAGCCCAACTTCATACCTTAAACTGCGATCATTTGATCATCTCCCGGGGTTTCTATAGGTCTGCACTTTGGAAGGACTCATCTGGTTGGTTCTGGTTTGAGGTCCCTCATGCGGTTGCAGTCAGACGTGGGCTGATGGGATGCAGTGGGGGCTGGGACCGGTTGGGCAACTCCCTGTCTTTGTGTGCTCTGATGGCTGTCCCCTGGGCTTGGTGGGCTTCCCCATGGCATGGCAGCTTTAGGGCCCCAAGAACAGATTTCCAGGGAGCAACATGGAAATGGCATAAAGGGTTATGCACTTTCTGAACTGGCCTCAGAGATTATGCATCAGTTATTCTGTCATGTTCTGTTGGTTATAAGCATTTAATAGTTCAGGAACTAGAGGAGCCCGACTCTACCCTTTGATGGGGGAGCGACATGGTTCTAGAATATGTAGGATGGGAGATATGGGTATGGCCACATTTTGCCATAGAGGTTTGAGCAAGTAACTTAAGCTTTCTGAGGCTCCGTTTTCTGGCCTGTAAAATGGGACTGAAGTGAGTAGTGACTTCACAGGTCTGCTGTGCAGGTGAACTGAGATGCTGTCTGTCAAGGGCTTAGGACAGCACCTAGCACGTGGTGAGTTCTGGCTGTTGTAAGTTGTGATGTTTCAAAGCTTGTGCAGTTCCACAGCCTGTTCTTCCAGGCTCCCTGCTGAGGTGACAAGAGGACCCTCAGGGACTTGTGCTCTCTGATTTTATTGCTAACATCCCCCCACTATCCTCTGATGCCCCCTAAGAACCCTCTTCCCACAGAAGAGTAAACTGAAGATGAACTCAGTGCCCTCTTTGCAGTAAGACCAGTTCCTCTGTCTCAGGTCCCTTGGCTCTGAGAAAGTAAAACCAGACACAGCTCTCCTCCCAGGAATGAACAAAACCCACTTGGAATCTCCTGTTTCTGCCTCAGCGCAGGACTGGGGGTCATTTTACCTGTGTTCTCTTTCTTGATTCTCCCAGCACTCCTGACATGGAGGGAAGGAATTCCCATTGTATGGTTCAGGATGCTGAGGCTCAGAGAGGTTGTGTAACATTGCCAAAGTCGAACAGCATTGTGTGGTGCAGCCAAGGTGAGAACCAGGCCAAGGTGAGACTCAGCGCCTGTCTGCACCTGGGTTCTATCCCAGTTCTCCTGAGTGATCTCAGCACCTCTCTTGACATCTGACTCTCAGTGTCTTCATCTGGAGAATGGGGATAATACTAGTGCCTCCCTCCTAGGTTATTGTGAGGCTTAAAATACTTAATTTGAATATGTAAAGCCTTGTCATCATCAATATTATTGGTATTTATTATTAGTATGGATAGAAAGTCCATCTACTGCCCAGGCAAGTTTTCCCCAGTGAAGCTTGAGTCCGCGAGGCTGACTTGGGCTGATCCTTAATCCTCTCCAGCCCCTGTGGTTCCGTAGCTGTAAGAGACGATGTACTCTCTCCCTAGAAAGTCTGAGACTATTTGTCATTCTGCTTCCTGTCCCGCACTGATTCACAGCAATGGCAATAATGTTGAGAATCCAAAATAGCAGCAAGGATGAGCGATGCCTGCCTTGGTGGTTGTGTTATTTGCTTTCCTTTTTCTCTGAAGGCCAATGGGAGGTTTAATTTATTTGTCTTTCACTAAATTTGCCAGTCTACTTGCCACTGACCCCATTGCCTAATATATGATATAGTCAGGGCCGTATATAACCCAAGGAGGGGTCGTTAAATGAGTTGATGAAGGAGACTGCCAGTCAGCCGGCAATTCCTCGCCTGTTGTAATAAAGATGTCAGTCCCTGAATGGATGGGGCCGTGACTCGGGGAGCCCAGAGGTGCCCATAGGAAGGAGAGACAATAGCCCCAATGACAAGGACCCAGCCCTCGCCCTCTGCTGGGACACCCTGACATCCAGCAGCCAGGGCAGCCCTCCAAGGATGGGAGGAGCTGGCCAGATACTCCCCAAGCCAGGGTAAGACCCCAAATGCAGAAGGCCAAGTGGGCATAGTGATGCCATTGACACAAAACAATGACCATATATTCAAGCACTTTGTGAAGTGTCTCACTATTTTGTTTTAAAACAGCTGCATAAATAATGCCATAAAGTTGTCTTCGTATGAAGAATGAAAACAATGCAAAGGACTGTAGAATAAAAAAGGTCGGTCCCTCCCTGTCTCTGCCCAGATCGCTCTGCCCTCAAAAGTGACCATTGTTAGAGGTGATGTTTATTACAATTGATGAACCAATATTGATACACTGTTTTTAACCAAAGTCCATGGTTTCCATTAGGGTTCACTGTTGGGGTTGTACATTCTGCTGGTTTGGGCGAACATTTGATGCCATATTCCACCATGCCAGAATCATCTGGGTAGTTTCAATGCCCAACAGGCTGGGTGTTTTTCTCTTAAACTTTTCAGTTTGAAGTAGTTATAAACTCATGGGAAGTTGTAACAATAATCCATAGAGTCCTGTGCACCCCTCTCCCAAAGGTGGCATCTGTAGAGTGGCAGTACTTACCCAAACCAGGAGATTGATGTCAGTGTGTCCCTGTAACCTAGCCTCAGTCCTTATGGTCAGGCCTTGAAAAACTGTATTTAGGCACATCTGTGTACATTTGCATAACAAATATGTAGGGTGTTTGGTGCTGTTTTGACACAGATGGGTTCACACCATCTCTGCTTCTATACCCTTTGCCTTTTTCATGTCATAGTGCATCTTCAACCTCTTTGCATGCTGGCTCATAATGATGTCCCAGATTCTCTTTGTTGATTGCAGGGGCTTACCCAGAATGGGTGGCCTCCCTTTATGTAGCAGTTCTCTGTTGATGATCATTCAGGCTGTTTCCTACTTGTTGGTGTCTGAACGATGCCACCCTGAACATCTGTGTATGTAGAGACTGTACTCACGAGTGAGCATTTTGGAGGCATGATCTCCTGGACATAGAACTGCTGGATCAAAGGGTCTGTTTACGGTTACATGTCAGTGAATAGGGCCCAATTGCCTTCCCCTGGGTGTTTATCGGGTTGGCTTATTTAACCCTCACGAGCCTATGGAGTATGTAGTGCTGTTGTCATTTCCATTTGCAGGTGGGGAAGCCAAGGCTCAGAGAGGTGAAGTCACTAAGTCAGGGTCACACCTCTCTAAGTGGCACAAAGCTGGACCTTCTGCCTGCCACACACTGTATCACTGGGGGTCAGAGGAAGGCTTGGCATTTCAAACTGGACCTGCTTTCTCCAGTTTAGGGACACTATTTCTGTCCACCACTCCAAAACACATCCTCAGCCTGCCCTCCGTTGCTCCTCTGAGCTGACTTCTGTCTCCACCAGTGAAGCATGCAAAGGAGCTGAAGGCAGTTTCTCATCAGCAGTTCTTCTCTGTGGCTCAGCACTCAGCCTCACTCCTCCAACTGAGAGGGGCTTCTTCCTCCCCATTCTGCACCCCAACTGCACACTTGTAACAAGGGGCTTAGAGCTCAGAGTACACGTGCCTCCCCTACATTTTCCCCAAGAGAGCTGATTAGGGTTGGTGTCTGCACCCCAGCTGGCTGGGATCAGCACTGCTTATTTCTTCAGGCTCTGGGTTAAGGGACATCAAGAGTTGTCAAGTCAGGGGGAGCAAGACACCCGCCGTTTCGGCCTGGATGGCTTCTCTGTGCAGAGAGCCTTGGATGGCAAGCTCAGCCTCCCATAGCCTCATCCTACCCAGGGAACACCTCCTTGCATGACTGCAGAGGACATCCCTGTGGGGATGCAGATCCATGTGCTAAGGGGCGGCTGAGAGGGTGGCCAACCTGAGCCCCTCGTTGCCCAGGGTAGGGATCACACGGCAAAGCTGCAGGGAGGTGGAACTAAAAGCCATGTCTCTGGGCTCCTGGGCCATTGCTGCATTTATTCTGCTCAGAACCCTCCTTTTCCCCTTCCTCCCTTCCCACCTTCATCTTTTCCTTCCTCCCTCATTTCTCTCCTCTTTCCTGTCTTCTCCTCTGTACCTTTGGGATGACAGACCCTTGGCTGCCCTGGGACAACACCCTCACATTCCAAGAGAAAATTTCCATCTGATCAAGGGAGATAGACCCAGACAAGTGCATTGATGATGCCAAAGAAAACTGTAGTCAGGAGGAACCCAAAGTTTAGAGTGGTCAGCCCCACCCAAGGGGTCCTCAGGCTGGGGCCCTTGAGCTGGGTCTCCAAAAACTGAGACGAAATGAGAGAGGATGCTCCAGGCGGGTGCACCTCAGTGCGCAAAGGCATGGTGGCTTGAGCAAGGCTGGGACCTCTGGGTCCCACTGCGAGGCGCCCACCCAAGTGCCCTTGCCCTGGTGCTGTGCTACTGAAATGGGATCGGGTTAGAAGAGGATTGATTTTTAGGTACAACCTAAAGATTTCCTTGATCTGAACTTGGACCCAGCACCCCTGAGGCCTGTTCACTCCCATGCACTGTCCCACCTGCTTGCTTTCCCGTGGCCACAGGCCCTGAACCCTCTGCCCTGGCCCGGCTGGTGGCTTGGCTCCCTGCCTGACAGCCAGTGCCGGCGGGCTCATTCTGGGCCATGGGCAAGGATTTATTCTGCGTTTTCTGAGCATGTTGAATTCATTCGTTAAGCTGGCATGGCTGCTCTGGATTATAAACAGGCATATTTTAAAAATCCCACAAAATCCCGAAGTGGCCGATGCCAGAAGGTGTCACACACTGGAAGCCCCACACCTTGGGAGGGTGGGGCAGGGGGGCTGGAACACCTGGGGACCCAGGTCAAGCCACTCACTTGCTGGGTGGCTCTACAAAAGCCTCTCCCCTCTTCTTGGTCTGTTTCCCGTAAATAATAACAGCAGCTGATACTTACCTAGAGCTTACCGTGTGCCAGGCACAGTTTTAAGAGCTTTGGCCATCTCAGCAATCCCATGGAGTCGGCTCCATTACTCTGTTTTACAGATGAGGAAACTGAGGCTCAGAAAGGGGAAAGGATGGGCCTGACGGGAATGGATTAGATGCTCTTGGAGGTCTCTCTCAGTCTGGATCACCAGAAATTCCATCAGCCAGTTGTTGGAAGGGAGACAGTGAGAACACACTTGCATGGGCCTGGACTCACCATTCAGAGTCTGAGTGTAACACTGCTACCGGCAGTAACGATGATGATGATGGAATTATTAACTGTTACTATTTACTGAGAATGCACTCTGCCAGGTAGCTTATATAGACTATTTCATTTAAACCTCATAACCCTGTATGGTAGGTCACACCCATTTTACTGATGTCAGTGGAGGCTCAGAGGGGTAAAATAAGTTATCTGAGGTCATGGGCTTGGGAAGGGCAGAAGCCTAACTTGGAACTGAGCAGTTCTGTCTTTCAAGCCTTTCTGCCTGTTCTTTATGCCACATTATGCTGCACGGTTCATGGCGTCATCAATGAATGGAATTAGTAATCATGCCTTTTTGCATGGGGGTTGTACTGATGACATTAAGTGCCTAGAACATAGTCAGGTATGTAGTGAATGCTCAGGAAACACCAGCTATATTGAGCTTTCTTTGGGCCCCAGGAAAAAGCTTCCAAAGGGGATGGCTTGATGGGTTGAGTGACCCCTGCTCATCCTGCCTTGGTGAGGGACATTGAATGTGGAAAGAGCACTGGACTGGGGGCCAGCCAGGGCTGGATTTGGCCCTGGCTTCTGCCTCACGAGACGTGTGGCCTCAGGCAAGTCACTCAGGGACCTGCTGCTGGTCCTACCCCGGAGCCTTTGCTCCCGCAGGACCCCCGTGGGGCACCTTCTGGCTGAGATCTCCCTGATAGCTCTGCTTCTCAGCTCGCGTCGCTTGCTCTGGGGACAGTCCCAGGCATCTTCACATCTAATGTCTCATTTCAGCCTCAAAACAACCCTGTGGGAGAGGAGCCACCCATTCTACAGATAGGGAAACTGAGGCTCAGCGCGGTGAGGTCTTGCAGTCAGCCTGAGACTGTCTTTGGGTGTCGAGGCTCCAGTTCTTTCCACAGGTCCCCACCACCTGAAAGATGTCACGTCAGCCTTTCCCCTCCTGCATCTCGATCAAATTAACTCAGGAGACCCCTCCCCAGGTTCGCCTTCTCTGGCAAATTCCCAGCGCTCACTGGCGTACTAAGGATTCCGAGAAGAACTGCAGGAAAGCAGTCCCTTGTGCTTGGTTTTCATGCTGACCCGACTGACTTGTCTAACAAGCCCTTTTAGTCCAGAACACCTGCTCATAGTCCCCAGAGCATGGCAAGTGGTGCATCCATTGTCTTTCCAGCTCTTAGAGTGTAGGCATGGTTCCAGTTTGGATTCTGAGCAACTCAGCAACCATTTATAGATGGCTCGTTGGCCAGGCCTTATAGGGAGCATTGACGTGCAGACAGGCAAAGTCCCTGGGGCAGAGGGCATCTTTCTCCAAAGCCAGACAGGTGGAACAATATGTCCAGGTTTGCGGACCTGCCTCAGGGAGACCTGAGGACAAGCAGGAGCCGTAAGAAGCAGGAAGGACTAACAGGGTCATATTTTCCAAGGTTCAACAATGGAACTTCACGGGGTGTCCCTGGGCAGAAAACCACAGCTACCTGAATTAATTGTTCCCTGGGATTTCCTTTCTGATCATTGTCTGCTTTAAGGGCAGAAATCTTGGAGTGTGGTCATAATAATAAGAGTTGACATTTGTTGAGCAGGTCCTGTGCTAAATGATCTATACATAGAACCTCACTGAGACTTTACAAGAACTCCATGGGGGTAGATTCCCATTTTACGGAAGGGGGCACTGAGACTCAGAGAGGTGATATGACTTCCCCAACATGAAGCGGCAGATGTGGGATTCGAACTCAGGCAGTCGGCCTCTGGAGTCCTGCTGCCTTCTCTTGGAGGGGAGAGGAGAGCCGCTTCTCTCTTCCCACAGGTGGCCTCTGCCTTCACAGGCCTGGGAATTGTAAACCTCTGTGTCGGGAGATGCTACCTGGATGCAGCAGTGTTGTAAGTACATCACACAATGTTCAGTAACTCAGCCCCAGCAGGGCTATTGTTAGAGGGAGAAATAACTTGGTTATTAATAAATATAGGAGACCACAGTAACTGATTGCAATTGAACTCATGGTGTGCAGGGAGAAAACAGTCATGTTATTTGTTTCTTTCTCTCTCTTTCTTTGTATTGAGCATAAAGAAAAAAATCTGCCTTTGCGGGTGGATTTGAGCATCTCAGAAGCCGTAGTTCCATTGCTTTCCCTTGCTCCTTTTTTCTCTCATTTGCTTCTTTGTTCATTCTCTCTATTCCAATCCTGGCCTGCCTCTTACCAGTGGAGTGACCTTGCGTAAGTGACCCAGGTGAGGTAATTTGCCCAGGGTCACTGGTTAATTGAGGGCTTTTTCAGCTATACCAGTATTTCCTAAACTAGGGTCTCATCTGCGAGATGCTCTATGAAAGCTGTCTGAGGCCAAACAAGTCTGCAGAAAATGTTCCTTTCTTGGAGATTCATAAGATGTACTTTACAGGCCCTGAGAAGTCCTGAGGTTAAAAAACTTGTTTCACCCAGCGACTGACTTGTATGATACAGGGTTTATTTTTTCCCTGTGTCACTGATGAATGTTCCGTGGAACAACCACTACGAGGAGCCTCTTTGGGAAACTGAGCCGCAGCTGTGTGGCTGCTCAGCCCTGCTGCACCCGCCCCCACCCCATGAAGAGTTCTTGACTCAGCCCTGCCCTGGGGAGCACGCTGGCTGGAGCCAGGCCTCGCCTGAGACGTGCAGATGGCTCCCGAGGAAGAGGCAAAGGCGCAGAGAAAGAGCAGCGTGCCAAGACCTTGTCTCTTTTATCAGAGACAAAGACAACAGGCAGTTATTCTGCTGGCTTGAATAATTTGAAGGGAAAATCAAACCAAACCTTGCTAAGTGTGCTCAGCCTCTGAAGCCGTCTCTTAGCCTCAGCACCTGAGAAGGGTGCTGTTGCTGAGACAAGATTTCAGGGGCAAGATGTCTCATGTAGGAGGTGATCCCAGGAAGCAGAGGGAGGGGTGTGAGGAAGGGAAGTGGGGAAGGGAAGGCAGCCACAAAGGGTGTGTTATCCAGCTGGCTAACACTGTGGGCAACCAGGGGTGTGTGTGGTTCCACTAGGGACCTCTGGGAGGCAGCAGAGAGCAAGCACCTGAGTTACCCTACTCAGAGGTAAGGACCTTCAGTCATTAGTTGAAGGGTGGGGATGATAATTCGTGGCACCTCTAACCTGCTCTGTGCCAGTAGGAGAAAACACCCTAAGCAGGAGATAGCACAGTAAGGCCTCTGGGATATGGGGGAGCAGGGACAGCTCTGCTCTAGGCCCACCCCACCATCTGAACTTGTGTTTCCTTTTGACTTGACCTACAGGGCATGTGTATGCTCAAGTGAAGTCTAAAACAGGATATGTGGGGGTACTAGAGCCGTCCCTAACCCCATACAATGACCTGGGTGTCAGGGGACCTGGACTCAAGGTCTAGTGCGGCCACTGACGTGCTGCGTGACCCAGGCCAGGGCAAGGTCTTCCTTGGTCTTCCTGTGTCTCAGTGGCCTCTATTATAAAACCAGTCCTTAAAAGCTCTCAGCCTGCAGACCTTGCAAGGCAGTGGGAGATCGGTGTAGGTCACACAACTGTCCTCTCCCTCAGTGGGGCCACGCTCAGGTGTGCATCCTCCAGGTCGTGGTGAGATGCACAGATCATTTGCCACTAAGAATAGTAATAGAATTGGTTTTATTATAAAACAGATTCAAGGGTAGGCCATACATGCATTGTATTTATATTAAATCATACGTGCAAAGGCAAATGTGAGGCTGGTGGCAACATACTTTTACATACATCATGGCCCCTAAAGGCGAGCCACCCATTTCCTTTGGGGTTCTGCTGGATGGAAAGCTTGCTTTGTGAGACTCGTGAAAATATGCTCCAATACTCTATGTCATGGGCAATTTTGGAGCTTCTGAGGGATAATTTAAGTGCACTTGATTTTTTGCCTTAGACTCTGACAGCAGAGTGACACTGCCTTGTGAGAGAAGGCCCTCTGCACGGTGCCATGGTTAGGATAGCGGATGCTGAGTCAAGAGGCCCAGGTTCAAATCCTGCCTCTGCCACTTCCCAACTGCATGACCTTGGAAGGTCACCCTCTCTGAGGCTCAGTTTTCTCAGAAGTCAAGTGGTGATATTAATATTGAGCCCAGTGAGGTAAATGGAGCTGCAGGTGCTCAGTGACTGGCCTGGCTGGCATGATGAAATTAAGGGCGCCTCTGTAATACCACTGAGCAATTACATTCTGATATCTTTCTCTTAGGTGGGTGAGACAGAGGAGAGGGGATGAGTAGGGAGCCAGGGAGTGTTTCCTACTGGTCAATATCACATCTTGCATCTTAGAGAAGAAAAAGTAGAGGATCCCTAAATATCAGATGTAAAAGCCCATTTCCCTTGCTAAGCCCCGGGTCCACCCGCCACGGCTCCGGTTTCCCACCAGCAACCTGGGGAATGGCTGGCCGCTCAGTGCACGTGCTGGAAAGGACCAATGCATTTAGTGCTAGGATTGTCCTGGACACAGCATCCTTGCCTCCTGATGGGTGGCAAGAAAGCATCTGGACAGAGTGTGTGATGCCCTCTGGAGGGGGCTAGAGGCAGGGCAGGTGGCTCAAACCCTCCCCACCAAGGAGAGCCTTTGAGGGACCAGCCTGTCTCCCTGTTTCCCGTCTGTTGCCTTGCCCTTCCTGTGTCTCTGCTTCTCTCACTTTCATGTTGTCTTTTATTTGATCCTCCCTGTTAGAGACGCCGTGTCTAGGGCTTGGCTGGCTGGTTCCTCGGGGAGGGGATCCCAGAGTTTCTCCTGAATCTTGGAGAAGGGGTGAGGGGAAGCAGGCAGGGCTGGCCTAAACCCAAGAAACATTCATTCCTTCACTGATTCCTTCCTTCATTTAATCACTCACTTTACAAATGTTTCTTGAGCGCCTTCCCGGGCCAGCTCTGTCCTGAATAGAGCAGTGGCCATCCAGACCTCTGCCCGTGGAGACGGCAGGCGACCGCTACAGTCTCAGGTCAGCGCAGCGGGAGGGGATCCTGGTCTGCCTCGCCCTTACCTCCTGGGACTAGAAACTTGGCCTTGCTGAGTCTGTTCCCCCCATGTGAGTATCTCCGAGGTTTTTTACAAGAGTAAAGGAGTGAGGCAGGGTCTCAGCACCGAGCACAGTATCTGGCACAAAGGACAAGCTCAGCACTTGATGGCTAAGTAAGTGACAGCTTTACAGGAGAGGAAGCTGCCCGTGTGCGTGAGCATTACTTGTACAGGAATCTCCCAACTTCGGTGGCTTTCTGAGGACAGCTTTGTCCCTGGCTTTGGGGTAGGTTGGTAGGAGTCCCTGAGCCCCGGTGTCTGCTTGTCGGTGGGAGAGAAATGACCTCAACTGGCTCAAAATCCCTGGGGTGTGACCTGAATCCAGAGTGCCGCGATTATCGCTGTTGCCCGCATCCTCTGCAGCCTCCAGGGCAGGTGACCCCTGTCAGGATGAATGGCGCCTCTTTACTCTCTGCAGGTGAGGAAGGGAATTGAAATTTCTGGAGCGCCTTCTCAGGGCCAGGTGTTCTGACGGGTGTCTCACACCTAACATTTTCTCACTTAGCCCTCGCAGCCCCAGTGTTTGGGGTTTTATGACTCCATCTTACAGATGAGGGAAATTGAGGCTCAAGAAGGCTGTGCACCCAGCCCAAAGACTGGCAGCTGGGGATGGCAGAACTGGGAACTGGACCCAGGTCCTGTCAGGTCCAAGGTCCATGTTCTCATTTGCTCCCTTTCTCCCTGCCTCGGGTGCCGCCTCAGGGTTCTCATCCTCCGCTGAGGACGCTTTTGGCCTCCATGTGATCTTGTGCCCTGGCCAGGCTTGGGGAGCTGGAAGCAGAAAGGTGTTTTGCTGGCAGAGCTCCCTGTGTGCCTCCTGGGGGTCACCAGCAGGACGCTGCTCAGCACAGTTGGAAGTATCCCCCTTGGCAGCAGGATTTAGAGGGGCTGCCTGAGTCCATTCACTGCTCCCTGTGTCAGAAATAGCGCCCATTGGTTCTCTTCAAGTTCTCCCCAGCTCCTGGGGCCACAGAAGGTCATGCAGGTGCAGTATGGGGCAGTATTTTAGAGAGCGGCAGTGAGGGCTGATGGGGCAGGAGAGGGTCAGGACATCGTCCACCTGGAAGTTCTTGTCTATTTAATTCACTCTCAACCCCCAGCGTTGGAAGTAAGTGTCATTCAGGGCTAATAGTCTTTAACTTCTCTTTCTGATGCTGGCTAATCTCCCTTTGAAACAGAGAGCAGACCTTAAGCTCCCAGGTAACTTGATGTAATTAGGATCTAAAGATATTTTTGTGCTCATACTGTATTTAATTCTACTTTGTGACAAGTGATAATGGTGTTGGTTGGCAAACTGGCCCCAGACACGGACGGCGGGGAGAGACCGAAGAAAGAGGCCACTCCAGATGGGCAGGTGGCAGTTTAATAAGCAAGGGGACTTACATATCAGGCTTTTCTTGGGCAGCCACAGGATGAGTAGATCTCCAAACCTGCCCACCAGGATCTTAAAAGTTTCTAGAGGGGACTTAATGTGGTTCAGTTGGTGTCATGAGACCATATTCAGTCCAGGTGGTCTCAGCACCACATCACCGTCCGAAGCCTGTGTCCTTAAAAAGGGCTCCCACTGTGGACGCTGTGGGCAGGAGGTACATTTTAAGGACGGGGGAGGGGGTGCCGAGCCTCTGGTTGCCGGGGGCCAGCCCCCAGTCAGCCTGCAGTCCTGCCTCTTGATTACCGCTCTGAACCAGTGGGTTCTCATTTAACCTAGTGCTGTGACATTTCCTTTCACAACTATTTAAGTGAAAAAGATAAAAGAGCCCATTGAAAGAAAATCTAATCCAGGGTTGCAGGGATATGGAAAATTTCCTAAAGGTGGTACTTGAAGGCTGATTAGGGGAGCAGTAGTTCTGCCACTTAATATCAGTCTGATTTCTGCTGACTTGTGAGTCAGTTTGCCCATCTATAAAATGTGGATGATAACACTGCTTACTAGGACTCTTGTGAAGATTTAATAATGATGATGATAATAATTTGAGCTTTTTCCCTGAGTCACACGCGGAACTCCAATGCAGGCTGACTCCAAAAGCCAGGAGCTGAACAAAGATGACATATTGAATGAAATGGGGTCAGTGACTGGTGACACTTCATCACCACCATCATCGTCACATTCTTTATCATTTTGAAAGTGGCAGGGCTAGTTTATTAGCCACATCACCTCTCTGAGACTCAGTTTCATCACCCAGAAAATGGAGGTAAAATGATGTCCTTGTGATAATCAGAGCTGGGTCCGGACACATAGGAGGACCTCAATAGGCAGTGGCTGTTTGGGGCCCCTCAGGGACCTGGGACCAGAGCTCCTCCATGGTGGAAACTGGTGAAGTCCCAGATAAAGCCTTTTTCCAAATTTCCCTTTTTGCCTTAAACCAGGCTGATTCTTCAGCACGTCTGTTTGAAGACGTGCATCCTAATGATCTTTGTGTTGCACTGGAAAATACGTTGGCAGCTGTCACACTTATTTCAAGGCATGAAACACATTGTTAGGAAAGATAAGAGATGGGGGAAAAGTGTTTAAGGATGGCACTGTTATTTGTTTTAATAAGTCATATTTTTAAATTAGCGTTACAAAATTAATTCCTAACCACTGTAGAAAATTTGGAAAATAGAAAATCCCCTTACCTAGCAGTGATTGTTAATATTTGGCTATCGTTCCTTATTACGATTTCTTTTTATAGCCATTTGGGATGATTTACACGGTTCATATCATACTGTAGTGTGGTTTTCTATTTCATTTTTCATTTAACGTTTGATGGAAAGCATGGTCCATGTTGTGCAAAGTCTTTGTTGCTGATTTAAGTGGCGTTATAATGGTCCATAGAGTGACTTCTCTTTGCTTCTTTAGCCTCATCTGGTTTCTCCTCTCCCCTGCTTATTATTCCAGCCACCTGGCTTCTTGGTATTTCTCTAACACACATCTTGCTCATTTCTACCTCAGGGCCTTTGTACTGCCTTTTTCTACCACTAAAGCTCTTCCCTGGGTCTTTATGCAGCCGGCTTCTTCTCACCTTCTACAACTTAAACGAGATTCACATTCTCTCTGACCACCACAGATTTCAGAGCAACTCCCCTGGTTTCTCTTGATATCGTTTACCCAGTTTAATTTTCTCTTTCTGAAGGGAGAACACTTTATCATTTTATCGTCCTGAAATTACCTGATTTATCTGTTTACTTGTTTATTGTCTCTAGATTGTAATAGACTGTAAACTCCATGAAGGCAGGTATCTTGTCTGTTTGCTCATTGTTGATTCCCAGCGCCTAACATAGTGCCTGTCATATAGGAGCTTAATTAACATGTTTTGAATAAATGGATGGGTGGTGAGATGGTTGGATGTGTGGCTGGGTGGGTAGTTGAATGGATAGGTAGGTAGGTGGCAGAGGGGAGTGGATGGTAGATGGATCGATAAGTATATATATGGGTGGATAAGTCATACTTCTACTAACCATTCCCTAATTCTACATTCAGGGTGTTCCCCTTGATAATTTGAATTGCTGTGAAAAAGCGAATAATGCAGATGTCAAAGAAATAGGATAAACATGCCTCTAGGAGAACATGACCCCTGCCTGGGGACATCTGCTGGGGGCCCAGGCTGGGCAGTTTCTCAGGCTCCCTGTTGAAGAGGAGTGGCCTGAGGCTGGGGGGCGGTGAGAGTCTCCAGGGTCCTCATGTAGGTCCACCCACTGCATTCCCAGGACCTCACCACCATGCTTCTGCTCTGTCCCTTGTGCAGTGGGCCGGAAGCAGTTCATGCGGTTTGAGTGTGCAAACCACGCAGCCGAGGCCCTGGGCTGCGAGTATGAGGAGCTGAACACAGCCACCTTCAAGCACCACCTGCGACAGATCATTGAGCAAGTGACGTCTGGGCCCAGTCGACGGGGCCCCGAGGATGAGGACACTGGCTCAGGTACTGCCCTGCTGCCTCTCTGGGTGGCCTTGGGCCCCGCTGGGCAGCCCCTGGGATTCTCCAGCATCTTTTTCCCTATTCCCCAAGGGCTCATCTAGGATCCACTATAGGCAGACCGTCCATGTGCAGGCAGGTCCTGGTGGGTGGGAAGGGGCATTGTTCCTGCCTGCGTGGTACTTATGGTCAGATAGTTGGCTCTGTCTGGAGTCACGGGGCTGCTAAAACCCAAAGGGGCCCCTGTGCGGTGGAGAAGGGGCACTGCAGGGCCCAGGGATCAGGGCTTCTCCACTGGGTTTTATGTTTGCTGAGCCACCACTGCGCAGGGGGAAGACTGACCTTCCGGTCTGAGGAATAGAAGTAGGCGAGGGTGGCTGGAGCGTGATGTGGGGTCCAGCTCGTGTAAGCATCCAAAAACTAAGGTGTTTATTCTCAGACAGGTGGGAAGCCTGCAGGGCATAAGCAGGGAAATGTTCTGCTTTGACTCATTTTTCATGAAGCTGAGTCTAGAGGAAGATTAGGGGATGAGAGGGAGAGGAAGGGGCACCCAGGAGGCTGTACAAGTCCCCCTGGTGACATGAGGGTGGCTGGACAAGGGGCGTGGTGGTGGAGCTGGGATGAAGTGGACATGATCAAGGTCTAGTTCATACATGGAGATGATAGCGTGGGTCCTGAGGGACAGCAAGGGACCAGGGCAGCTTCCAGGAGTTTGGCCTGAGCAGCTAGAGGAACGGGGGTGCGCTGAACAGATGTGGGAAAAAGCAGGAGGCTTTCTACGGCACCCGTGGAATGTGAGCTGCTGAGTCCCAGGTCTGCAGCCCTGGCCGGCCAAACACGTCGGGTGCAGACGGTGAGGGCAAAGGGCCCACTCGGTGCCCCAGGGCCTCTGAGAGCTGTCGGGAGTAGCTCCCCTGGAGGCTGCAGAGTCTGGGAGTTGTGGGGAGCACAGTCGGAGCTGCGGTTCTGGGGCCCACCTCTTAGAGGCCTCTTGGGGCTGCTCTACCTTCTAGGACCTTCAGCTTGATGCCTCACGCTATTCGGATTCACTGTCCATTTATGGTTCCTTCAGTTGCAGGTGTGAGTCTGCTTATGGGTGCCCCTCTTCTCTGAAACACACAGACATACGCACACATGTACCACCTGCACATACATGTATACACACATACAACCACACAGTGTGCTCATGTGCACACATGCTATACACACACACCACATGCCCAAACACATGTAACACACCCATGTGCACACACAGGCCCCTACACATACTGCAAACATGCACACATGTGTGCAGCACATTCATAGACAGAAACACCAAACATATGCACATGGATAGACACTACACATCACAGACAGTGCATGCACCACACACAGCCACAAACATGTTCAAGACCAATACCACCTAAATGTACACACACATAGCACACATGTGCATAGCACAACACACACAAGCACAGGCACATGCACACACTGCTTTGTGCGGCTGAGTCAGGCTGAGGTCTCAAGGGTAGATGCTAAGCAGGAAGGGACTAGCAGGCTTAGGAGAGATGCTGGGAAGCAGTGGGTTGCCTAGCAACAGCCCAGGTTGGGGGTGAAGTTAAAGGAGGGATGGAAAATGCTTGGGGGTTGCAGTGGGCTGCCTGGAATGTGCAAGCAGATCTGTTTTTCCAGGTGCAAGTGCGTGCAGATGTGGAGACTGTGTTTCCAATTCTGCGGATGCAATGAAACCTAGGGTCGGGGTTTGTGATCTGACCCTTCCTCTTCCCCCGAACTCTTCACTCTTCTTTGTTAAATGCACCCTAATCGATGCTGGTTATTTTAATGGGTCCAGAGTGTGTGTGTGTGTGTGTGTGTGTGTGTGTGTGTGTTTAAGCAAAATTGAGACCACAACTATAATAATAGTTCTCTAAGCTTTTTTTATTCCTCCTAACATTTTAGGTAGGTGTTTTCCATCTCATACCATGTTCTTCTACACCCGACTTGAAACATTCCTTTGTACAGACAGACCTGTAAATTATCTAACCCATTTGCTATTGTCGGACAGTCAAGTGGTTTCAAAAAAGTGGTTTTTGCCAATTTAATCAACACTTGGGAGAACATATGTACCCAGAAATCTTTGTTTCTCTGAATATTTCATTAGAAGAAAAGCCTGAGAGTAAAATTATTAGGTCCAAGTATATGAACATTTTATGGCTTCTGAAATAAAACTGCCAACCTTCCCTCCAGCAAGAATGCCTCCAGAAAGCATTTACAGAGTGCCCACTCTGTGCCGGGCCCTGGGGACTTGGAAGCCCACAAGCCCCATCCTTAGGGCACTGCCAGCCTGGCCGGGGAGGCACAGTGAGTAAGATCACCACGGAAGCAAACATACGCTGTGGTCAGGGCTATCAGTCAGGCAGATTTGTTCTCCTGTGTCTGGCTTATTGCACCAGCATAATGTCCGCCACCTTCATCTGTGTTGTAGCGAATGGCAGATTCCCTTCTTTCTTAAAGCTGAATAATATTCTAGATGCTCCCATTAACATCAGGAATCTTAAAAAGTCAAGAGAGAAGCAGAGAGTGGAATGGTGGTTACCAGGGGCTGGAGAGAAGGGACAATGGGTGATATCGATCAAGGGGTACATAGTTTCACTTATGCAGGATGAATTAATCCTAGAGCATAGGTGAATAAGTAGATTAATAAGATCAGTAGATGACTAAGTCTAATGTACCTGCCTAACAATACCGTATTGCATACTTAAATAAAATTTTAGAGGGTAGATCTTATGTTAAATGTTCTTATCTCACAGACACACACACACACACCAGGAGGGAGGGAGGAAACTTTTAGAGGTGATGGTTCCATTTATGGCATTATTTATGGTGATGTATACTTACCTTCAAACTCAACAGGATGTATACATTAAATAGGTAGGTAAGCTTTTTGCATATCAATCGTACCTCAATAAAAAGATTAATTAAAAAAAGGAAGCAAGGTTTAGCTGGGAATTGGCCTGCTATGGTGGTGGTCAAGGCAGGCTTCCCTGAAGAGGTGACACTGGGCTGAGCCCTGAGGGATGAGCAGGAGAGCACGTGGGAGAGGAGGTAGGGCCAGGTTCCACCAACACCTGTAGGTCCTGATAAGACGCTTGAACTTGATCCTAAAAACGTGGTTATGTACTTTCAGCAATGGAGGGGTGTGTGTGTGGAAGAGGGGTTCCCTAGCCACAATGCCTGTGAAGAGTTATCCTTGGCCCCAGGCAGGGACCTGACCGTGGGGACCGTCCTTTCCCTCTTTCCCATTCCAGAGCTCAAGATGACCGGCGTGGAGTGTGTGGAGGGCATGGCCTCGGGCCTGTACCAAGAGCTCTTTGCTGCCGTGGTCTCCCTCATCAACAGGTAAGGGCAGCCTTCCTGGGCACCCAGGTAGCCTCTTTGCGGGCACACAAATGAGCCCAAGCATGGGGCAGCTTAGTGGACAGGGTATTTTTTTTTTTTTGAGCCAGGAAGTGAGCGTTTGAGCTACAGAGTGTTGGGTTTAATTCCATGGTGGCCACTCAAGGCACAGTAGGTCCCCTCCCTGACACCCCTTCCACATATGTAAAGTAGTTCTATCTCCCGGGGTCATGGCGAGGATCAAAACATGGGTGAAATAGGTGAGGGGCCCAAAAGGGCATGGGATCTCAATCATAGTATAGTCCTGAGGATGAAAGTACAGCCTAGGGAATATAGCCGATAATACTGTGACATCTTCTGTGTTGACAGACAGTAACTACATTGGTTGGGGGAGCATCTAATAATGTAGATAAACTGTGGAATCCCTATGCTGTGTACTTGAAACCAACATAATATTGTATATCAGCTGTACTTCTAATTTAAAAAAATGTATTTAAATAACTTCCAAGTAGTGATCATGAAAATACCAACAATAAAAGCTAGCGATTTGGGGGTACCAAGTGAGGATCAGGGTCTGCACTGATTGTTCCACTCCCCTTGTGTCATTTAATATTCACATCAGCCCCTTTGACAGATGGGACAACTAAGGCATGGAGAGGTGAAGCTGGGATATGTTCCCACCTGGGGCCATCAGGTGTCCTTGAATAACCCGCCACATTGCTGTCAACCATTTATTTTTCTGTGGGGCAATGGGGAGCAGCCAGGGTAGCATTTTTGGGCCAGGATGTGTCTTTCCAAAATGTGTCTATGGGGCTGCAGGTACCTGGAACCTCTTTTTTTTTTCTCACATGTGAACAGTGCTCTGAGCTCGCCCTTGGAAATCTTTAAGTGATTTCATTAGGGCTGATCCAGAGCCCCGGCAAGAGCTTCCCTCCCTCCCCTTGGAAAGCCGGAGGTGTAATTAGGCTTCCAACATCCAGTTAAGAGGAAGAGGCCGGTACATAGCAACTGAGCAGCCCAGTCCTCCAAGGCGGCTGTGGACACGGAATCAAATCCTTCTCGTTGCTGTAGTAATTACCACCGGAGGCTGCAGACACATGATCTTGAAACCAAGGGGAGTGTGTGTGCCTCAAGGGAGGAGAACTGTCCATGGGAAATGAACGGCCCATGGAGGAAGCCGTCTCAGCCCACAGGGGGCAGCTGCTTCGTAGCTTGGTGCTTAGAACCCACATCCGTAGAATGGGTGTATTGGTGACAGCAATAGCTACTACCCCACCATTTCTGAGCACCTAGCAGGCATCTGGCTTTCTCAACATTAAGTGACTTAATATTCATGCGTGTCTATGCAGTGGCAGATCATACTGACCCCACTGTATAGATGGAAAATAGTGGTAAGTAACGGAGCAGAGCTGAAGTTCCAGCCAAGGGCCCTCCAAGGCATATAGTCGACCATGCTTGTGATAAGCTTTGCAGGTGACATTCACTGAGCACTTACCATGTGGCCAGCCTTCAAAGCCCTGGATGTCTTATCATGTCCAACCCTCCTGACAGCCCTGAGTTGTCTGCATCAGTAACCCTTTCACAGCAAAGGCACAGAGAGGTCAGGCAACTCTCCCAAGATACACAGCCCCTCCATTCAGAGTGACAGTTGGAGTCTGTGACTGTCTCTGCATCTCTTACCTCCTGCATTTTTCTGTGGATAATCCCTTCTCTGTCCAGCCGATAGATTCATTAAGAGGACCAAGGAGATGCCAGCTTAAAAAGGTTTTGTAAACAGAGTCTCTGAACGAAATTGTTTTCCTATTGCACTTCTTGTCACCAAACAAGAAAAGGAGGCCCTAGTCTAAGGGCGTCCCTTTTGTCAATGCAATTCCCTTCCTAGGAGGCATCCTAGGGAAGCTCTGTGAATATGAACCAGGGAACATGTAGGAACACTTCTAACTTTATAGCCAATTTGCTGTGTGACCTTGGGCAAGTTATTTCTCTACTACTCTGGGCCTGGTGGAGAGAAGGCATTTCCTGAAGGCCTGCTGTATCCAAGGGAGGCACTTTCCATATTTTAACTCCTTTGATTCTTACTGCAGCCCCTGGGATCATCTACTCATCCCCACCATCATTTAACAGTTGGAGAAACCCGTACTCACAGAGGTTGAGTAACCTGCCCAAGGTCACACAGCCTGTAAGTGGTGAGCCTGGTTTTGAATCTAGATCTGCTGGATCCCCAGCCCCAGCAGGAATGCTGCCTCAGTTTCTCCATCTCTGTGATGGGAGAGTGGGAGGCTTGGACCAGCAAGCAGGGCTCTAAGACCCCGTGTCGTCTCCGGGCCTCTCTCCTCTCTCCCCAGGTCCTTCTTCTCCCACCACCTCTCCATGGCCTCCATCATGGTGGTGGATGGTCCGGGCTTTCAAAACCCCCGGCACCAAGGCAAGGACAGGGCCGCCACCTTCGAGGAGCTGTGCCACAACTATGCTCACGAGCGCTTGCAGCTGCTTTTCTACCAGCGGACGTTTGTCTCGGCGCTGGAGCGGTATCGGGAGGTATGGCGGCTGGAGTGGGGTGTTCTCCGGGGCTCAGTGGGCGATGTGAGGCCGGACAGGAGCCCAGCACTCTGTTGTCCCAGGAATCTTTGGCTTCACCCTGTTTGGCCACTGAACAAAAACCTGGACTTCGGGCCTGGGTCCCCCATTCCATCTGTGGCCCCCTATACTCTACAGTCCAAAAATCCCAGGGAACTTGGGGCTCCCAGGCCTTGCTCCCATGGCTGACCCTCCTTTGGGGTGACCTACTCCTCCTCGCCTGCTTCACCAGAGCCGAATCCTCCTCTAGCTTGTACCTTGCATCTTGCCCGTGGGGGCCCTTCAGGCTCCTTTACTGGGTGACACAATGGGCTTGCGCACTTTGGACTCTCACGGGGCAAGATCTCAACGAAGTCAAAGGGGCAGTGCCTTCCTAGGGGGCATCCTAGAGAGACTCTGTGAATATGAACCAGGGAATGTGTAGGCACACATTCTTGCCAGCCTTTCTTTTCTTGGTAGAAAAATGTTTAAATCGAACTGTAACGTTTACACAGAAGAGTGCGTATATCAGCAGTGTACAGCTTGGTGAGTTTATCCAAATGAGCCTGCTCATGGGTGTGCCATCCAGGTGAAAAGCAGGACACTGCCAGCATCACAGATGCCCCTGCCAATATGTACTCCCTCCTTCCTCCCTGAAGGGGACCCCTTTGACTCCAGCAAGTGCTAGTAGCGAAATATTCGAAATGACCATATTGCCTATCAATAGAATAACAGTACTGAAGTTATGGTCAAGTCCTGTATTGGAGCCTGCCCAGCAATAAACATGAAAGCATCAGCAAGGATAAATTTCCAACCATGACACTGAGGAGGCCCAGTGTCTGACTCTTAACTATTGTCCCTTATTGGCTGTGTGGCCTTAGGGAAGTTGCTCTCCCTCTCTGATCCTCTATTTCATAACATGTAACATAGAAATAGCAATAGTCCTATATCAGTTACTATTAGCTACATAAATGTTACATAATGAATGACCCCCAAACATAGTGGTATTAAAAATAACCTTCTGTTATTGCTTATAAGTCTCTGGGTGGCCTGAGCAGCTCTTCTGCCCTTGGCTGGGAGACCTCTTGTAGTCAGGTGCAGGGTGGGTAGGTGGTTCTGCTGGTCTCAGCGGGCTCTCTCTGGTGTCTGGGCGTCAGCTGGCCATGAGCTGACCCAGGCCAGCCTTGGCTAAGATGACTCATCTGGGCTCCAGGCCTGGCCTGTCCTGAGCAGGGAAGCCCAGGCTGTTCCAGTGGGAGAGCAAGCAGATATGTGCAGGGCCCCTTGAGATCTGGACTTGGAACTAGCAGTGTCACTGCTGCTGTCTTCAGTTGGTCACTGCAAGTCCAAGGCTGAGCCCTGACTCAAGGAGTGGGGAAATAGCTTTTGCCTCTTGATGGGGAAAATTGCAGTATCTCTGTGTAAAGAGCATGGGTACAGGGAGGGAGGGAGAATGGGGGTTATTTTTCTAATAATTTTTACCACAGTGCTTAATGGAGCTATTTTGAGCATTTAATCAAGTAGGATAGACAATGCCTCATCTGTACTAGGCATTCAATATATGGGAGCAGCTATCGTATTTTTCTGTAATGTTTTATTTCTGATGATCAAAGTAATGCACGTTCTTTATTAAAAAACTAGAAAGTGCATAGAAGTGTCAGGAAGCAGAAAACACAACCTCTTTTAGCCCACCAGCCAGAGACTGTTACTGCTGTCTGTATTTTATAGCAGTTTTTCCATGCATTGTCTTCTCTGCAGATTTCTGAGACTGCTGCATACATGCTTTTGTTTGCCTCACAGCATTCTGTTACTCACATTTCCTCACTCTGTTTGTAACTCTGAGGAAACGTGCATTTCAGTGGTTGTGTCTGATTCTGTATCAGCTGTCCTCTGGACACTTGGGTGGTTTCCATGATTAAGCCATTATAAACAACACTGTGATGAACATCTCTGTGCATAGACATGTCCAGGCACTTCTGGTTATTTTCATATGGCAACTGTTATTTTCCATAGTTTATGCTTGCTTGTTCCCTCCAAGACTCAGCACTCAGCCCAGCACTTATGAGTAAATATGAGAAAAGTTTGGATTGAATTAGCAGTTCCTGGTAAAAGTCCTCACCAGGATTGCTGGCAACTCTGCAGGATAAATAGTATCAGGATGTTATTGGGACGTTGCTCTTTCTTCTCATGCAAGGTCCAAGGGGTGATGATAAAAACAAACAGCCCTATTAAAAATAGGCAAAGGACTTGACTAGGTATTTCTCCAAAAAAGATACAGAGATGGCCAATAGTACTTAAAAAGATGATCAATGTCACAAATTTGGGGAAATGAAAATGAAAATCACATTGACATATCATTTCGTACCCATTAGAATGGTTATTATTTAAAAAACAAACAGACAGAAAATAACACATATTGGTGAGGATGTAGAGAACTTGGAACCCTGGTGGGAAAATAAAATGGTGCAGCCACTATGCAAAATACTAATTTTTCTCAAAAAATTATAAGTAGAATTGCCATATGGTACAGCAATCTCACTTCTGGGTAGCTACTCCAGGAGAATTGAAAGCAGCGCTCTTTGCAGCCGCCAAAAGGTGGGAGCAACCCGTGTCCATCGATGGATGAACGCATAAACAAACTGTGGTGGACACATTTAATGGAATAATATTCGACCATAAAAAGGAAGGAAATTTTGACTCATGCTACAGAATAGATGAGCCTGCACTATGCTAAGTGCAGTTGGCCAGTCACAAAAAAGACAAAAACTATATGATTCCACTCATATGAGCTACTTAGTCAAATTCATGGACAGAAAAAGTAGAAAGGTGGGTGCCAGGGGTTGTGGGGACAAGGGAATGGGGAGTCAGTGTTTAGGGGGAGCAGAGTTTGCAAGATGAAAAAGTCCTGGAGATGGCGGTGGTGACGGCTGCACAGCAATGGGAATGTACTTAAGGCCGCTGAACTGCACGCTTCACAGTGACTGAATGCTGACCTCTATGCTGTGTATATTTTACCACAATTTAAAAATGATAGTTAAAAAAAAAAAGCTGAGGGGTGATGAAAGTCCTCACATCTCTTTCTTCCTCCAGAAGTTTTCTATCCCATTCGGGTCAGGGATGGAACTAACGCTGACCTTCTGTGACTTTCCAGGAGGGGATACCTGTGCGGTTTGACCTCCCAGAGCCGTCCCCGGGGACCACGGTGGCTGTTGTGGATCAGAATCCCTCCCAGGTAACACGAGGCCCAGCATACCAAGGCTCTCAGACACCATGAGGCCTTTTAACTAAAATACTAGCAGATTTGAGCCTTTTAGCTACTAGTTCTCAAAGGTGTCCACACCTAGAATCAGCCAGAGACTGTTGAAAATGCTGATGCCTGGGGCCCGCTCCCAGGGTCTGCACTGATTGGTATGGGGGTGTGACCTGGGCAACAAATATTTAAATCCCGTGAGGTTGAGAATGACTGTTCTGTGTCTGAGTCTGTGTCTTAGAATGTGCTCGCATGTGGGGACCTGTGGGCTGAGCTGAGGGGCGTTCAGGGCCAGGGCCTTCAGCCACTCTTACCTGGAAGCAGCAGGTGTTCAGATGCAGGTGACAGGGACCACCGGGAATGGGGAAGGGGGCAGTGCTGGACCTGGACTACTGGCCTCCCTTTGGGGGCAGACAGGCCTTTTTGGGGAGATCTGAACCTTACCTCACTTCTCCTTTCTAGGGAGACCCCTCTGCAGACCCCAGACCCGCTCCTCTGCCCAACTCTTTCCCAGAAGCACCCCAGACCATTTCATTTGGTTTGCCAGGTTCTGGTCCAGTGTGATGATTTGGGGCAGCTCACTTCACCAATCCCAGTCTCAGATTTTTTCACTTCCAAAAGGGGAGCAAGAGTCTCCACTGCTGTGAATGCCCATGAGAGCTTGCACATAAGGCGCCTGGCCGGGGGCTTGGCACCTAGTAGGTGTCCTGCAGGCCACATTTCTCCTGCCCCTTGATACCATAGGCTGCCATTGTCCTCATTCCTTGTCTCCTTTGGCCAGGTGCTTTCCAGGCCTTGTCTTGGCTCACAGTGGGCTGCACCTTGTCCCTGAGCCCTGCCGCCCGCTGCCTGCTCGTACTCCTTGTTGACACCTCTTGGGCCGGCTCCCCTGCCCCGTTGTGCGTCCTGCCTGCAGGGGGCAGGCCTGAAGGATAAACCCAAGCGGTGTGAGGAGGGAAGGGCTGTGCTGTCCCCAGGATGCCTGGGCAGTGGCTGGGAATGGCTACCTTCTGAAGATGGGCTGGCTATTGATTTTGACGCCAGTAAAGAAGACCAAGGTGAAGGCTCAGGATTCCTGGGATCCAGTCCCTGCTCGGCCCCTGTGCCTCACTGTGTGACCCTGGATGGGTCCCTCTCCTCTCTGGGCCTCTGAGGGGATGCACCCATATGTCCAAGTCAGGGAGACCAGCTGTCCTGGTTTGCTAGGGACTTGGCTGGCTTTAGCGCTGAAATGCTCATATCTCAGGAAGGCCCTCAGTCCCGGTCACCGAGGGGTGGTTGGTCACTGTACACATTCATTTCCTCCAGCACCATTTGGCACCATTTTGGGTTGTGCCAGCTCACAGAGGACCTCAGATAAGCCCCGTAGACTCTGCAGGCATGTCTCAGTTTCCCATCTGGAAACTGCAGTGTTGCCTAGATGGTCTCTGAAGCTCCTGGCTAAACTTAAAATTCTTTGTCTGAACCAAGTTCACTGTCTCCTCAAAAATGTTCTTCAGGCGTTTTTTGTTTCTCCTTCAAGATTTTAGTTTAAAAAACTACAAAGACTTGTAAGAGGAAGTGAAGTGGATGGAATTAACCCATTTGCTTTTGGCTATGCACAAATTCATGCAGGCACCGGTGTGTATCCAGAAACATGTAATTTACAAAGGGCTTTCCCTTGTTGAATTCCCGCTACACCCTCTGAGGAAGGCATTGCCAGTTTCCAGCTTATGTAAGAGGAAATGAGGCTCAGAGAGGTGCAGTAAGTTGCCCAAGGTCACACAGGAAGTGAGAGCAGAGGCAGGATTTGAACCTCTTATAACTGAGAGGTTGGTACTGAGTTTGGTGGTTTCAATACTGGGAGTCTGGGGAGTGGGGTCATGGATGCAGCTGGCGCATCTGAGTTGTGCTGCCTGGGACTCAGATCCCTGACTCCCGTATGTGGAAAGAGAAGCTCAGGACTGGCCTCTGATGGGGATCAGGGCCCCTCAGTGTATCCTGATGTCCCACCAGGTCCGCTTACCAGCTGGAGGAGGTACTGAGGACATCAGGGGTCTTTTCTGGGTCCTGGATGAGGAGGTCCGGGTGGAGGGCTCCAGTGACAGCGTGGTGCTCGAGCGCCTCTGTGCAGCCTTTGAGAAGAAAGGAGCTGGGGCTGAAGGTAAGGGAGCAAGGGAAAAGGATGCTGAGCCAAGCCTGGGAGTTGGAATCTGTCCTTGCTGGCTGCAGAAAAAGCCCTGACAAGGCCTGCACCGGAGTTGGGTGGGGTTCTGTGTGCAAAGCTGTCTGTGTGCCTGCCAGTATGTGCTTTCATTCATCTGTGGGTTTGGCAAACTTACTGAGCAGCTGCTATGTGCTGGGTACCATACTATGCAGGGGTAAACCAGCCTGATGTGACCCATGTCCTCACAGGGGAGGGGAAGTGGGAAGAGATTATGGACAAGCTCATGGATAAGCATGTACGTGTACAGTGAGCCTGACATGACAGACTGTGACACATGGTGGTGTACCTCAGAGGGCTCTTGGGGAGATGCACGCAGGTAAATCTGGTAGGGGAGATGGAGCACAGTACAGGACAAGGTGGAGATGTTGCCTGGCCTCAGAACGCAGAGGTGAGGGTGCTGTGCTAGAAACATTGGTCTTAAGCTGTGAGCAATGAGAAGCTGAAAAGGATTCTGGGTAGTAGGAGGTATGACCAGATTCATGTTCTGAGAAGTTCATCCAGGCTGAGGCTTGGGAGGCCACCAGGAGGAGCTGGCCTGCCTCGGGGAGGTGGGTAGACTGGAGGGATTCAGCAGGTGGAACTGCAGCCCCTGTAATGGGTCAGATTGGCTGGAAAGGGAGGCAGGGGGAAAGCTGAGACATCCAGCCACGATGGGAGATCAGATGTCATGGGATTCAGCTTCAGTCGGCTCCAAGTTCAAGTCTGGCTGTCCATACTTTCAACCAATGTGATCCTGGGCAAACCTTGCACTGTCTCAAGGGGGTGTACACAGTGCGGGTGGGGATCACCCGGCCTCCCGTTCAACAGAATTGCTGCTGCACTGATGGGGTGAGACGTGTACTTGCAGTGCTTTGTGATCAGCTGCCAGGTGTCTCGGGTGCGACTGATGGGTTAGGCTGCTGCTGCTGATGAAGAATATCACCCCTGCCGTTTAAGGGGCTGGAGAACTGCTGCCTGGGCTCCATGCAGGGCACCATGCTCAGAGCTGTGTGCATGTTGCCTAGGGAGATTCTGTCACATGTCCACAGGTTGGTATTCTTAACCCCCAAGGTGTGGAAACTGAGCTCTAGAGAGATGCTTGTCTAAGGTCACCCAGACTGCGAGGATCAGGAGGAAGGGTCAAAGCGGGCTCGGTCTGGACTTAAACGTCTTGTGATCGCCAGTCACCTGGGGTGCCCTCAGGCATTTACGAAGCAGTACACCTTGAGATCTTATAGGTCCCAGCTGATATGGTGGTCAGGATGAGGGCTTGTGTCACTCAACAAATATTTATGGGGCCCCTACTATGTGGCAGCTGTTGTCCTAGGCTGGGAGAGACACCCCTGAACCAAGCAAACACCTCCGCCCCCACGGGACTGCCGTTCTAGCAGAGGAGATGAGTTGCCAAGCCCCTGAATCCCTAAGAAGGAGACCGAGGACCACAGTTCTGGTTGAGGTCACTGGAGGGAATGTGGGTTGGCAGAGAAGGTGGCCAAGGATTCAGCACTGGGACATCCAGTGTCGGGGGGCCAGGGACACGGGGAGCCACCAGCAAAGGCAACTGACGTGGCGGGTGTGGAGGACTGGCCGCTGACTTGGCACGTGGAGGTCATTGGTGTCCAAGCCCGGTGTGATTTCAATGAACTGTTCAGGGTAAATGTCTGAACACAAAGATTTGTGAGGAATTGGGAGAAGGCTTGGAGAAGGACACAGGACCACTCTCACTGCTGCTGTCCTCTGGGCTGGGGCCATCAGAAGCCTCCACCCCAAGGGGACCAGCTGAGGCCCTCTGTCCAGGACAGTCATGGAACATCCCAACACTCACATCAGGACAAGATTTTCTAGGCAGGACCAGCCCATGATGGCTGCAGCGGCCCCTCAGACCAAGCTCAGCACGTCAGTATCCAGATCACACCCAGAGAGTGGCTCTGCCAGCGACAGGCCCCGGCCGACTTCACCAGGCACAGGACCGGCAGTGCCTGGGGCTTGTGCCACTTTAAGGGGCCCACAGAAATGTTTTCATTTCTGTTAAAAGCAGAAGTAAAAAAAAGAATTTTTAGGTGAAATACCACATTTATGTATGTATGACTGAATTGTATCCCCCCCAAATTTATGTGTTGAATCCTAACCCACATACCTCAGAATGTGACTATATTTGGAGATAGTGTCTTTAAAAAGGTCATTAAGATTAACTGAGGTCATGGGATTGAGTTCTGATTACATATGACTGGTTTCTTTAAAAAGATATTAGGACACGGACATGCCACAGAGGAAAGAGGCAGGACCGGGTGGCCATCTACAAACCAGGGAGTGAGGCCTTGGAGGGAAATTAAACCTGTTGACACCTTGATCTTGGACTTCCAGCCTCCAGAATTATGAGAAAATAAATTTCTGTTGTCGAAGTCACCCTGACATGGTACTTTGTAATGACAGCCATAGCAAATACAGTTTACTCATGTATTATTAATCCGTCTGCCTTTATACCAACAGTCATGAAATACAATTTTTAATATTATTTTTTATGTAGGAAGGTTACCCACGAAAACAATAGTGCCTAGGGTCCAGAGAAGTCCTAATGCAGCCCCAGACGGCCCTCACCCTTGAGGGATCCCAGTGCTCGACTTGACCCTGACAATGGTCCTCTCTGTCCGCTGAAGATCACCTCCCTTCTGTTAAGTACATCCGCCCTTTTGCCAGCAAGTGAAGGAGGCTAGAGGGCCGGAGGAAATAGCTATTGTGTTTATGTGAAGTCTTTGGTCTGAGCCAAGCCTGCTGGGGAACAGGCCCAGGAGGGCCCTGTGGGCACAGAGAACAGAGCTAGTGCTAAGCTTGGGAGTCCTCTCAACAAAGTCCAGGCAGACCCGTGACCCCCTTCCAGGCTGCCGACATGGTCCTGCCTTCAGGGAATGACTCCAGGGCTCAGGAATGGAGTTTTGGGGCCTGGGGGAACCTTACTCAGATCCTCAGGAAGCTGGGGGGCAGAGCTGTTAAAGGTCACCCAGGCTGTGGGCCCCAGAGGCCTGGGATGGATCCCGGCACCACTTCCTAATTGCAATGAGTGTGACTTCTGAGAAGTGACGTCCTCTGTCTGCAAAATGGTAATAACGGTAACACTTGCCTCAGGGGGCTGGTGTGCAGACAGATGAGCGGATGGGCGCAAAGAAGCATTTCTGCATCGTTCTCCACCAGTGCCCGCTTGGAGGGCTCCTCCTCAGACACCTTCCTGAGCTGGCTGAAGCTGTCCGCTCTGCAGCCATGCTATCCCCTCAGAACTGCCCGGTTATTTCTTTCAAGGCCCTTTCCTAGCTCCGCAATGTTTGACTGGCAGAGAAGAAGGCCAGTGATTCAGCCTTGGGACATGACAATGTCAAGGGGCCAGGGGCAAGGCCAGTGTCATTCCAATGTCAAGGCCCCGACTGGCACTCCGGTCCCCCTTCCCCTGCTCCCCATTTCCCCACTGCAGCCATCACTGTGGCATGCGAGGCACCTGCCCACTCGGGCCTGTCAGTTCCATGAGGACAGCGGCTGGGCTGGTCACCTCTGTGTCGGCCCCTGGAACAGTGCTGGCCTGATGCAGTGAGTCCTTAATGCAGACAGATGGAGATCCAGAGGCGAATGAAATGGGTTTCCCAAACGGAATGCTTGCCGGATCCTGACAGAGAGTAGACTCAAGAGGGGGAGGCGCCTTGTAGGGGCAGGAAGGGATTTGGCCTGATTTGTGCTCCCTGGCCTTTCCCGGTGAAGCCTGTTGGTGCCCATCCCACGTACCTGAGCAGGATGCTATGAAGCTCTCAGTTCCCAGGGGAGTGACTGTTATGTCCTTTGACCTGGACTGATGGAGATAGACACATTAATTCAGACAGTTTGGTTTTAAAAAAAACATCTTTTGCCTCTAGGTCTTTCTCATTAGTTCTGAGTTAATGAGAACATTCAATCAAGCAGAACATGTGGGGCTTTCTGGCTAAGCCAGCGCTCGCGATCTATCACTTATCAGCTAAGAGTGCCTGCTGGGGGCTGGGCAGCCCCCGTGGAGCCCAGGCCTGGTGGACAGTCAGCTGATAGACGGTTGTGACGCAGCCGCAGAGGAGCCCAGAGAAGCCCCGGCCCCGGGCTGGGTGGGGGCAGGCTCCTGGGGGAGTGATGGTGCTAAGCCACGAGAGGGATTCTGGGTGAGGCTCCATCCAACAGGTGTTTGCGTGGGGCTCCTGCAGGACAAGCTGCCATGTGCTTGGTTGAACAAAACTGGTGGGAAACCAGCACCAAGAGGAAGGGGAGGAGAGGACCGAGCAGGCCTGTACCTTGGGCGCTGTTTCCAGGAGATTCCTGGGAAATGTGGCACCCCCATCTACAGGCCACCGCCTGTGACAGAGACAGGCTTTGGGCCGGCCGACCTGTGTCCTCATGCTGGCACTGCCCTGATGGGCTACTCTAGCCAAGCTGGCTCATCTCTCTGAACCTCAATATAGAGGCTTCACCTTGCAGAAGCCAACCCAGCGATGCTCACATCACAGACAAGAGAGGGACTGAGTGACCTCATGCACAGTAGTATGTCCAGCGGAGGCTGGCCAGGGCTCAGCAAACATGAACGTCCTTTCTTCTCTCTTGTCTTCCATCCCTATCTCTGTCCCCAAATCCCCAAGCACTCCTGGGGTCCTCATTCCGAACCCAGCTCTGCGCTAGCTGCGGGACATAATGGAGTGAACACAGACCCTGCCCTCAAGTTGCTTCCAGTCCCGTGCCAGGAGGCAGCCATGGAGAAACCTGCAGCCCTGGAGAGGCAGCGTGGACGTAGGGGCCAGAGCCAGCTGTGTTTTTGTCACCGTGCTGTCCCTGGAAGGCGACTTGCTTGCAGACAGCTGCATGGCTCTGAAGGGCTCATGGCAGGCTCCTGACCCAGCAGTTCTTCACTTAGCCAGAAGGGTTCCTTGCCAGTCAACCTCAGTGATCCAGAATGCAGAGGCCATCTGGGAAGTGGGCACGAAGCACCTCCAGGAAACCAAACACATGGCAGAACCCACAGCCCTTACTCATCAAAAGCCGGCAGACTCCAAGACTGTTTATTCTGTACAGAGTTCCAGGAAGTGCGGGTCCCTGGTTTCCTAGCTCACTGTAGCAGATCAGAATTTGGGAGCAGGGCTCAAGGTGCTGGTACCTGCTGGTACGTTGAGAACAGAAGGATGGGAAAGCACAGAAAGGTCATTCGGAATAGATACAGGAAACAGAACAACACTACCGCCCCTGATAGTAACTGGTCTGGGGCCATTACAATCTGAGAGCATCAATGTAATTAGAGTGATGTGATTAATAACCAGCAATTCATTCATTCAGTCATTCCACAAGCACTTCCAGACTTTATTCCTGTATGTATTATTTAACCCATATTTTACCGTGGAGACTGAGACTCAGAGATTTAAGTGGCTTGGCCCTTGTCGTATGGTAATAAATGATAGAGCCAGGATTTGAACCCAGGTCTTCTCTCACTCCAAGCCCATTTGTTTCTCCTGCTCAGTCCGTTACGAACAAGTGTGCCAGCGTCTCACAGGAATATGTGTGCATTTATTTGGTTGGTGCTATTTAAGATGATTTTAGGTGGCACATGAATAAATATCTCCAAGATATTTAATGGTTACATATTTATTTCCATGCATATTAGAAAATAAATATAGCTTGCACATCAAGCCTGCATGCAGTATAATGCTCCTTTATAAATGGATTTACTTGTAAAAATGTGTCAAATTAAAGGAAACATTAAACATATAACAGCCTAGGTGGTACCTCAGTACGGCAAAAATTATAAAGATAGTAAGAACTAATGATATTGGGGGAAACAGGTATCCTGGATTTATGAACGCAAGAGGGACAGGATCCATAAATGCACCAAGTGGGAGAATGTGGGTGCCTGGTGCTGGTAGCCTCAGCTCTCTGGAAACATGTTTAACTGGAAAAGTGTGTTCTTGGTGACATCCACCGTGTCCCCGCCAGGCCCCAACTCTGATGTACTGTGTCTGCTTTCAGGGACCTCTGCCTTTCGTCCCTGTGAACAGCCCCTCCAGTGTGAGATTGCCCACCAGCTGGGCCAGGACCCTGTGCGCTACGACCTCACGGGCTGGCTCCACAGGGCCAAGCCCAACCTCTCGGCCCTGGATGCCCCCCAGCTCCTGCAGCAGTCAAGAAGGTGAGCCTGGCCAGGGCTGGGGACAGGGCAGCGGCAATTTCCCCCGCCTCTGGGGTCACACAGCCATGACTCACCAAGGGAGGGCTGGCCCGGGAGTCCCATCGCTCTGGTGCCCTTCCTCCCTGGGGCCAGCGTGCGGCCGGCTGAGGAGAAAGGTTGGCCTTCAGGGCACACAGAACAAAAGCGAAAAAGCTGTGACTTCTTCTGGCTTTTTGCCTTCATTAAGTATCTGAAAGATGGTGTGTCTGGAACAACTTTTATGGACATCCTAGAACTAGGGGGTCATAAAATCAAAGTGATAACGTTTTGTGGCATTAGGAAAAGCTCATGCATTCCCTGAATACTCACAGAAGTGCTGGCAGAGGGCTGGCAGCAATCCCTGCTTTCAGTTCAGAGCTGTTGGGAAATGTGTCTGTGTGAGCGTGTGTGCAAATATGCACGGTGATCCTCCCACGTTCAGTGCTGGACTCCTGCAGGCGCAGAGGTTAGAGATGAGAAGAGAAGCTGAGACCACCAGGGAGGTGTGGGGAAGGAACAACATTTATGGACCACCTGCTAGATGCCTGGCATCAGATAACCGTAAATGCTTCATAAGTATCTTAGTAATCCTTACAACAACCACCGTATTCTTAGCCCCATTTTACACATGAGAAAACTGAGGCCTCAGGAGGTGAAGTAGCTCTCCTTCGATCATATAGCAAAAAAGTAGCAGAGCTGGGATATGACTTGGATCTAAGTTATCCTTGCAGAAGCTCTCAGGACATTATGGTCAGATTTGATTGGAAACTCAATATGCAGGAGGGCATGCGGCTCCTGAAAGGAGATCAAGTCAGGGGATGGGGCACAAGGCAGGGTAATGAGCAACACAGAGAGCCAGGGGACCCGGGCCAAGTGCTAGCCCTGCCCCGTCTCACCCAGGTGACTGTGGAGTGTCCCTTTCCAGGTAAATTCCCCTCCTCTAAAACCTGGTGGCCCAAGTTGGGTGAGAGGTTATAGGGTTAGGAAAGGTGGCGGTGAACCATTGTTGACCACATGGCCTGGTGGCTGAGAGACATTCTGAGAAGAAGGAACAGCATGTGCAAGGTCACAGCCCATGGGGGTGAGAGAGCACGGCTGGTTGGGGGTAAATCCTATAAAGATGTCTTGTATGCTTAAGAGCCAAGCATTGGTGATTTTTGAGAACAAACAGTGCTTTTTTTAAGAGGGCTAGCGCCCCCAGGACTGCTCCTTTAACATTCTGGTTCCCGGGCACCCCCCAATCTCTCTGGATGCTTGCCTTGTCCACAGGCTCCCCAGAGGTGCTCAGGTGCACTCGTTTCAGAACCGTGGTTTGGGTGAAGCCCTTTTGCTCATACACAGTGAGCTGAGACCCAAAGTGGACACAGCTTCCCAGGGTCACCCCATGAACTGAAGACCAGAGGTCAGGTCTCCCAACCCTACAGACGGGCAGCCCACATACCGGGTCAGGGCTGGGGACACAGACTCCTCCTCTGGTACCGGCGGGCGGGGTCCACATGCCCCCGGGCCCTGCCCTCGCCTCTCAGGGCTCCTGCTTCCAGGGCCACCGCCTCAGATTGAATTTTCAGCATGAGTGTAGCCAAGCCATTGGTAATCTTTGTGCAGAAAGATGAACAATACCTTTGACTCATCTGGGTGAGACTCCTTCCTCAATAGTTTGGATGGTGGGCGTTGGTGCAGGGGGAGAGGGAGAAGGCATCTTCAGGGCTGGGGCCCAGTGCGGCCTGGATTTGCAGGGCCACTGGGTGCTTCCAATGTGGGGGATGGGCAGGTGGGACCCAGGGGGCATGAGGTCTTCCCTGGGTCTCAGCCCCATCCTAGGGCACAGCAGGGTCTGCCCAGCCTTCTCAGCCCTTTGTTGCCCAAGCAGTAAGGTGGGCCAGCTCAGGTTTTTCAAAGCATATCTGTAAGGAGCCCTGGCCCTTGCCAACTGACCTCCGAACCTGTGCGTTGTAGGAGCGCTGGGCAAAGGCACTGCTGGCCGCTTAGCATCAGGCTGGACGTTTCACTGATGTTACCTTGAAGGTCCAGAATCTGCCTGTTCAGCCTGAATTACTCATTCTTGTGTGAAACATACAGTAAGCACCTACTATGTACTGCAATGTTGTAGGGAATCACCGAGATGATTTTGCACTCTAAGAAAGTGCAGGTTTGGTAGAATTCCTGCAGGTATGTAGGTGACAAGAACATACAGGAGAAGGAGACCTGCTGTCAGGTCAGGCAGGGAGAGGTGGGGAGGATGTTGCTGGCGTTCTTCACAAAGCAAAGACTCCTCTGGCTGAAGAGACTGTGAATAAAGGGGTAGCAGCTAGAATGTGATTCAAGGAGGGGGTTCGCGAAGCACGTCAGAGTAAAGCAAGGTGGACTCATTCCCCGTGAGCCCCTAAAGCCCTCTGCTTCGCCTCCCACCTGCCAGAGAGGAGCTGAGGCGCCTGTTCCAGCCCCGGGCCCAGGTGCCCCCAGTGTGCCGGGCCGTGGCGGGCCTGGAGGGCACGTCCTCGCAGGCCCTGCAGAGATGCCGCGCGGTGAGGAGAACGTTTGCCAGCAGTTTTGCTGCTGTGAGGAGGAAAGCCCCGTGCTCCCAGATCAAGCTGCAGATGGTGAGTGGGTGCCCTGTCCCTTCGGGGTTGTCGCCTCCCCTGCCACATATCCGTGCCCTCCTCCAGGTGGGTATCCACCTGCATTACCTCCAGCCTCGTCAGCCAGCCTGGAGAAGCTGGCGTGCCCCTGTGCTCTGAGGAGGAAACTGAGGCTCAGAACAGCAAAAACACGTGACCCTGGTCCCGTGCCTGGGAAGTGGTCCATCTGGCTGAGGCCGAAGCCTTGGCTGCTTGGTATTGCCGGGAGCTGCCTGGGAAGTGCCCAGGAACTGTGAATGCCCTCGTGACCAAGGGGCCATGTATCACAGTTAGGCCAGCCCCGTCTGCCTTCCTCCCTCTCGAATACCTGCGTTACTACCACGAGGCTCTCCCTGGGGGAGGCGGCAGGATCCAGCCCTGGACGGAGACATGCTACCTAGGTACTTTATCCAATAACAAATGGGACTGGCCAGTGGTGAGATGGGACCCAGAAGGAAGGGGCAGGGGTGGGACTGGAACCCTCAGCTAGGCCCTAGGTGCTGGTCCACCTCCTCTGCTAGTGGTCTGGGTGACTTGGGGGCCACTCGGTTGCCCTCTCTATGCCTCGGTTTACCCCCATGTCTTACAATAAGGGCTGTTACTCTCATGGGTATTTCTCTTACAATAAGGCCCTTACTTCTCATGAGTACAAACCAGCCTACAGACAGGAGGTCCATGGTATAGAATATAGAGGCCCTCGCAGGTGCCCAGGCCAAGCTGAACGTACATTTGGAGAATCTCCAGACCCCTGTGTGTCTTGCTGTAGGACAGCTGGCCCTAACCGCCTCTCCTCTTCATCCTAGGATGCGTTGACCAGCATGCTCCGACGATCTCAGTTACACTTTATTCACTGCCTGGTGCCGAGCCCAGTGGTAGAGGGCAGGGGCGGGCAGGGGTCTCTGACTCCACCACAGCCTGGTGGAGACAAGCCTGGGGCAGGCGGGCCTCTGACCCTGGACATCCCAGCCCTGAGGGTGCAACTTGCAGGGTCCTACATCCTGGAGGCGCTGCGTCTGCACAGGACAGGTAAGAGTCAGCCAGGGAGTGAGCACCTTGTCTCTGACTCCCGGGACATGCCCACCGACCAGCTCCCACCAATTACATGCCAAGAGCTTTCCGTGCAGCATCCCATTTATTCCCCCCAGTAGCCCTGGGAAGGGGAAGCTATGATTACCCCCATTTTACAGATGAAGAAACTGGAGCTCAAAGATGGGAAAGGACTTGCCCAAGGTCACACAGCTGGGACATGGCAAAGCCTGGATTGGACCTAGGTGTCATTGAGTCCAACGTCCATCTCATTTCTGGAATTACTGATGCACTCATGGAAAGCTAGGGCTTTGTGTTTCTCATCTTCCATTCAACAACAAATCCCTAAGGAGCTCTACATTGAAACAGAGAATAGAATTCCCACAATGAGTATATTTTGGCCTTTATGATGCTCAGCCTGGTTTGGGAGGTCAGTGTGGAAGAGGAGATGATAAAATGACATGACACGTGGTATGTGATACGATGTGATATGATGTGAATCACATGGGGATGCAGGAGGTACCCGGGTGCCTAGAGGAGGGTGCTCCATGCTCTCACTGGAGAGACTGACAAAACCTTCTTCCTAGGGGAGGTGACATATTTCCTGGGTCTTGAAACAAAATAAGCAGCTCCACTCCAGGAGGTGGGAGGGGAGGGAATGCAAGGCAGAGAGATCAGCATATGCAAAGGCAGGGAGGTGTGGAGGAGCCTGGGTTTTCAGGGAATGGGGTTCAAACTGAGGGAGGGAATCATACAAGATGAGGCAGGCGGATCCCCCAGGGGAGGCTGGGAATGCCGTCTTTGGAAGTTGGCTCACTCCCCAGGCCTGAGGAGATAATGGGGTGGAAGAAGGGGTTTGAATCAGAGGAATGAAGTCTTTAGGCCTGCATTTGAGAAAGCGAGCGCCCATCCAAGCTTTCCTCCCCGAGCTCTTCTTATGCCTGCAGTCTGATCTGAATCCTTCTGAGATTTTTCTGCCTCTTGGACCCTGGAGGCAGCAGCTACACTGAGTCCCCTTCCTGACAGTTAAAAATGGCTCTGGTGTAGCCATTTGTCTGCAGGGGAAGCTAGGGCTGGTGGGGAGTCTAGGTGAGCGTCCATTTGTTTAACGTGGCTGTGGTCACTGACACGGACACTCCAGCTTGTGGTTTCTGTCCCACCTCCTCCCGCTGCGTTAATGATGAAACCCCCAGTACAAGGTATTGGACAGAGACGCTGGGAGCAGCTGGAAGCAGAGAGGAGAGCCCCACTGCCCTGAGCACCTCATTGATTTTCCTGCCTGTGCAGCCACAGGAGAGGGGAGACAGAGAATGCCACAGGGGAAGAGTGAAATGGTCACAGCTAGTGGCCAATCGATTCTTCCTGGCTGGCTGGCAGGAAGTGCTGGGCCTTTGCAGGTGCCCTACACTGCCTATTAGAACCGCTGCGTGCATGCTGCAGGTGGCACGTCCCCTTCCTCAGGCCTCATGTCCTCGCTGTGGGGTCTGGCCCTGCATTCTCAGCACGGCCCAACTCTATCAGGATGAGTTTTCCGAGTAAGTAAAGGATTGATGTCATGGTAGAACTTTCTAATTTCTACCTCCCAGTCCTGGTTCATTTCATTTTTTTCTGCCCTAAGTCACTCCGTATCTCTCACACTGTAGGAGAAATACTTAGATGCATTCTAGATACATACACACATATCAAATACTTACGATTTTGAATTCATGCCCATACATAATGCACACATATGTATGCTATTTATTGAGCACTTATTGTCATCAGATTTAAACCTTGTAGTGACCCTGTGAAAAAAAGATCTTGTTCTCATCTGACAAGTGAAGAATTGAATCACAAAGAAATGGGGTCATTTGCCACTGGTCAGAGGGTTAATAAGGGCAGAAATGGGATGTGAACCCGGGTAAGTCTGACCTGAAAGGCAGGCTTTTACCCATCCAGCCCTGCTGCCTCTGCAGTCAACATCCTTTGAACCTGGCCTGAGAGCCTCCTCTTCCCCCAGGATGGCCTCCTGGATTCACTGTACACACCCACCATCCCTTTTCCTCAAGGTTTATGTATTTGACTGATTATGAAGTGGTCTCAAAAGCAGAGTGAGATCTCACCAGACCTTCTCCCACCCAGCCGCCTGAGGGGTCTTTTTGAGGCAGCTGAGGCTCTACCATGTCCCCTGCATCCAGGACAGAGTCCAAACCTCAGGGCTTGGAATTTGACGTCGAGTTCCTTTGGGATCGTCTCCTTGCTCATCTTTGACCTCATCATTGGCTCTCCTCCACTGGACTAGTTATTCTGACTGCCTGGGTTTGTTCCCAGCTGAGAAGGTTGCTATCCGGGTCACTCGGGGCTGGGTGACTTGAACTTCCACATCTGTAAAATGGGTATAGTAACATCGGCCCAGGGCGTCTGTAACGCAAGGAAGTTGTTACCCATGTGCCTTGCACACATAAGCTGTCATAGTAAATGCTAGTAAATGACTGTGAAACAAACCTCAGATTTCCCTGCTGCAGCTCTCTCTGCCTAGACTTCCCCTCCACACCAAATTGTCTGGCAAACTCTTAGAGCTGCTTTGAAGGCTTGTTCTAAGGGCACCTTCTCTAGGTAGCTTTCCATATGCTTCTTCCTATTTTCCACACTGAAGAGAGCAGCTGTGTCTATCCTATGTGTTAGATTTAAAAGCCCTTAGATAATATCTGGCGCAGAATTTCCTACCTGCAGTCTGTGTGGTGGTAAAAAGTATTAGACCAAAAACAACTTTGTTCCATGTTCATATGGGTTTGGAAAATTCCAGATTAAGTAAAACTAATTAGACATCTCCCCTGCAGAGGCGCTCAGAGCCTTTGCCACCGATGCTGATACACACTGTGACCTCCCAAGAAGCAAATGAAAGCATAGCTTTCTCAAACTTTCGGCAGAGCATTTTATAGGGTTCATGTTCTGGGGGACATGTTTGGGAAATGCTGATAGAACCCCATCTCTTACATTAGCAAATGGGGAAACGAAGGCCCCTGAGAAGTGAGTCCACACAGCATGCCACTAGCCCGGCTGGGAGCAAGGCAGGGCTGCCCGAATGGCCAGGGCCCTGGGCTGGTCTTCTCACTTGGACTCCATGTTCTTCTCCTGCTCCCACCCGGCAGGCTACGCTGACCACATGGGGCTCCCTCAGTTCCGCCGGCGGTTCCAGGTGCTGGACCCTCTGCTCATGAAGAAGCTCACGTTGGCCTCTGAGGGAGTAGATGAGAGGAAGGTACGTGGCGCTGGGCACAGGAGGGGCAGAGGCCCTGGACGATTCTGTTCCACAGGGGAGTTCCCAGAGGGCATCTGGACCAGCTGGGGTCTGAGGGCCAGGCCTTGGGGGCAAAGATAAGGGTGGCGTGAGGTTTGGCCCAGAACCCTGCTCCAGCCTGCACCCCTGCAGTATCGCTGAGGGGTATACCCATCCCAGGGTGGCCCTTCTGAAACCCTGCATGAGGACACGCAGGACAGGAATGACAGCCCTGAGAAAAGCATGTCTCAGCTTGAAGGGCCCCTAGCAAGTTGGAAAGCCATCATGTCCAAACGGGAGTTCCTCTTCATAGACAGCCTATGAAAAGAGGGTTTCTCTGCTCTCCTGCCTTAGAGAATCGCAGTGGGCACTGCCCTCAGGGCCTTTGCGCTAGCTCTTTCCCAAAGGGCCCTCTGCCTGGAGCACTCTTCCTCCCAAAATCTTTGCATGGCCAATGTCATCTTGCTATTCAGATCTTGGCTTAGTTTTTACTGTTCATCACACACATCCCTGTATCTGAAATCATGCAGATCTCTTACATGTTTTCTGGCTCATAGCAAGTACACAATACATTTTCTGTTGAATGAATGAATGAATGAATGAATGGCTACACATACCTAACCTTGTATTTCTGACCCTATGGATCTCCTTTCTGCAACTCTGCTGTAAACTCCTAGGACTGGAACCTCATCTTTACCCCTAGGGCCAAACCATCAATAAATGTTTCTATTGAAAATGGCCTCCAACTGATCAGTGATTACAGAGCTCTTCAGAATTTGCAAAGCCCTGTTGCATCCTCGCCACAGCCTTGCAAAACAAGAGCTATTATGTCCTTTTTGCTGATGAGTAATGGAGGCTCAGAGACATGAACTGACTCCCCCCCGAGGCCACACAGCTGAGCACCCATGGGTTTTGTCCTGAAATCCATTTCTTGGTTCCAGGGAGTGTAGTTAGGGCAGCATGGGCTCCAGAGTCCAAAGAGCTACTGTTGACTCCCAGCTGGGGAGTGTGAACTGAAACAAGTTACTTCATCTTTCTGCCTCAGTTTCCTTATCGGTTAAAGTGGGAGCAACCATAATGCCTATCTCAAGAGAGTGTTTGGAGGATAACGTATAACAGTACAGTTGATGTGCCTGACACAGAGCCTGCTATCTAATAAGGACTCTATACAGACGAACCGCTACCATCAGCATCAACATCAGCACAGGCATCCTCCTCCTCTGTCCAGGCCAGAGTGATGGCCGCCAAGCCGTACGGCCTCTGCATAGCAACCACGTTGAAATTCCGCCTCCGGGGGGCTATGTTCGGGTGTGCCTGAGATTGCCAATGCTGGAATCCTCCATCAGGGAGGCACGATGCAAGAAGGGTAAACAGAGCCATGATTTTGAGGTCCTTTGTTGGCTCTTCTCTGCAGTAGGGACCAGGGCACAGGCCACATCTTCTGTGCAGCTTTCCTGACTCGCCAGGAGGAGGGGACAGCAGATCTAGCTGGCATGGTGCAGGGATTTCTGCTCCCTGGTGGCAGCCCATTTGGGAAGCCGTGGAAGTCTGCCTGGCTTGGTACCACCAACCACTCTGTACCAACCTTCATTTGGGGTTCCTCATCCTTGGTCCCCCAAAACTTGATCTCTGTTCAGAGCCTCTGCAATGGAGCCATTGGAAGGATCTTGGGCTCCTCTGCAGTTGAAAACAGCACCAAAGTGGAGTGTGGGGGAGTTTCCTGTGGGGGCAATGAGTGCAGCATATGGAAGCTTTTCTATTCTGGACGACTCAGCAGTTCACTGTTGTAGCCGAACTGAAACCACCTCCATACACACACTGGAGGCCTCAGAAAATGGAAAATTACTGGTGGAATGGACTTGGTTGGGGATTTTTGCGTCTTCTTATTCTATTTTTATTTGCTCACAAATTTCATTTGCTTCTGCATAGAATTTTGGTAGCAACAAAAGGAAACACCATCCCGCCTCTTATGAAAAAGCTGATAAATATTCATTTGCCAGGCCACGTGACATGCCATGCATTATACATGAACACGTGCTCGGGTGGGCAAACTGTCAGCCTCTGTGTGCAAAGCAGTTAAGACCTCAGGATTTAATAAGACAAGCTTGACAGCTAGAAAAGGTCAGTATTGTCATTAGACACTAGACGGCAGCAGAGGGAATTCACTGTCAGGGTGGAAAACGGGCCTTGGTGAGGTTCCCCACTTGCCTAACATGGGGTACCTACACAAGGCTCTTTCTCTTTTGGTGGGTACCTGCTGGATATTTTGTGTTCCTGAAATAAAAATAGCGTATGCCTTTTGCCGCATATGCACAAACTCTCATCACAAAATAGCAGGCACAGTGGGAAAAGGTCACAGACCCTGGACCTGAAAGAGCCCCCCAAAGATGCAGCCTTCTCACTCTGGGGATTATCACCACTTGACAACAGAAGTGACTGCGACAGACCATCGCTTCCCAGCCAGGTCCTGGAAGGACTGGGATTTGAACTCAGGCTCTCAGCTTCCCCACACAGGGCTTATTATTTGTTGTGGTAAGATACATATAACACAAAACTTACCAATTCACCATTTTTAAGTGCCCAGGTCACAGACATTAAGTATGTTTATATCGTTGTGCAGCCATCACCACCATCATCCTATAAAACGGAAACCCTGTCCCAGTTACACACTCACTCCCCGTTTCCCCGTCCTACCAGACCCGGCACCCAGCATTCTACTACTTTCTGCCTCTGAATCTGACTACTTTAAGTCCCTTGTGTAAGTGGAATCCTACACTATTTGTCCTTTCTGTGACTGGCTTATTGCACTTCGTACAATGTCCTCAGGTTCATCCATGTCATAGTGTGGGTCAGAATTTCCTTCCTTTTTAGGCTGAGGAATATTCTGGTGTGTGCTTATCCATCCGTCAGTGGACACTGGGGTTTCCTCTATCGTTTGGCTCCTGTGAGTGACTCTGCTGTGAACACGGGTGTGCAAATACCTCTTTGAGACCCTGCTTTCAGTTCTTTTGGGTGAATACCCAGAAGTGGAATTACTGGGTCATGTGGTAATCTTATGTTTAATTTTTTTTTGAGGAACCACTGTCTGGTGAACCATCTTGTGTTCCCACCAACAGTGCACAAAGATTCCGATTTCTTCACATCCTCGCTGACCTTTGCACTTCCTGTGTGTTTGATAGCAATCGTCCTAATGGGGGTGAGGTGGTGTCGCCTTGCAGTTTTGATGTGCATTTCCTGATGGTCAGTGACGCTGAGCATCTTTTGATGTTCACACAAGACCTTTGAATGGAAGCCTTCTGAGGACAGGCAGGGTGTTCATTGAGGTTCTGTACAGAACGCATCACCCGTGATGTTAAAGTACTTATTGTTGATTTAATCCGACTTTAACCAAGTGTCTGCTTTGCACTAGGCCCTGTGCGAGGTGCCAGAGTTACAGGGATGGACAGAACACACAGTCTCAAGGGTTGGGGTGGGGGAAAGACAAAAACAGACAATTTCCATATAGAGGATGATGGCTTTGGGATGCCCCAGGAACACCCCTAAAACTTTTGATATTTGCAGTAGGGATGCAGGTGGGGCACTTACGGAGGACATCTTGGAGCAGGTGATGACTGAGTTGGGCTTTGTGGAACAATATGGGGGAATCAGGTGAGAGTCCAGGGCAGTCCACCTTGAGGGTAGCACGTACAAAGATCCAGAATGAGGTTGCATGCTAGTTTAGGGCAGTGGGAGCATAAAGGATGCCAAGTGTCAAGAAAAGGGCCTGAGGACATTGGCAGGAGCCAGGCAGCAGAACTTGAGAGTCTAGGCTTTATCAGGTGGGCAGTGGTCAGCCGAAAGGTTATCAGCAGGGGTGTCACAAGATCTGAGCTTTATTCCTTGAACTGGCCTAAGCAGGATTACAGAGGATGCCAAGTGCCTGCTGCCCCCTTCCGTGGTCCTCTCTGAGCAGCAGCAGCCTCACGTTGACATCCAACTGTTCAGGATGCATTTTTCTCTCCTAGACACCCAGGCACATGCTCAGGCCTCCAGAATGACCCTGTCTTCCCCTTCTTCTCACCATCTGGGGTCCCATTCCCCTCCCAGGTCCACCCATCTGGTTAAGATTGTGCCTTAACCTACCCTGAAACCCACTCGGATAGACAGTAATCGTGGAAGCCCAGACAGGTCCGTGCTTGAGCGCTTTCAGCTCACCTTGGCTCTGTCCCAGCTTCTGGGCCCTTCAATCTCTCTGATGCTTGGGCAGGACTTGCCAAGCCTCTCTGATCGATGTAAGGAAATCCTGAGGCCTGCTCTCTGCCCCTCTCAGCGTCTACAGTTTTGATTGATTTTAGCCAACAAAATCTCTCTCCCTGGGGACTTGATCACAATTACGGGATGTCAATCCATCTTCTCAAAGGCAGCCACTCCTGTTCTGTCTCAAACTCTGGTGGACACTCCCAGTTTCCTCTGAGATTGAGTCCTGTTTGTGCTGGGGAGAAGCCTCTAGGAGCCCATGGCTGGGAGGGAGAGCTGTCCCCTCTCGGTGTGCTGAACAATTTATTCAGAGGTTCCCACAGCCTTAGCCTTCTGGAATTTATGCATCATCCTTTTTTTGTGTACCTTATTGTCCTCCTCCAGTTTGGGTCTACTGTTTTAATAATCTTACATGTTTTCTATTCAGTGTTAACCAACCCAATTATGTGTGTGTGTGTGCGTATGTGTGTGTGTGTGTGTATGTTCACACAGTTTCTGCTTTGTGCCAGGCATTCTCTTTACAATTCTGAGCATACAGAGTTAAGAAATGGAGACATAGTCCCCACCCTTATAGAATGATTTGATCAGTCTGAGAGGTTAGTGTTTAAAAGCACGTGGTTTAGAGTCAGACAGACTTGTGTTCAAACCCTGGTTTCTGCAAACTCTTTCCATTCATTCATGCCCCTTGATATTTGATAGCTGTATGACCACGGGTAAGAGGTCACAGGGCATAATGAAGTGCCTGGCACATAGTAGGTGCCCATCAGATGGCAGCCTTTGAGCCATGGTGGCTATTGGGCCATGATGTCAATTGCACAGAGGGGATGCTGTGCTGACAGCAGGCCAGTGGCTCCCTGGGGGAGCACCTGGTTCCACAGACACGGATTCCTCTGGTATCACACTGATCACTGAGGAGAGAGTCGGGGAATTACTTCCCAGCCAGGGCTTTGCCCCATTCCCAGAGTCTCTCACTGTCTGTCTGGCACGTCCAGCTTAATATGAGATGTCAGACCATATGCTTTCTGGGTGCCACTTTGTTGAACACTGGTGAGAAATCGCTTTGCCCAATTCAAGGACACAAATGGGCTGTGCAAGTGGAAACATGAGCTGGGTTTCTTCTTGGCACATTCACAGACTCAGAATTTGAGCCTAGAATGGTAGAGGCGAAGGGTGGGGCATCATCCCGCAGTGCCAGTGAGGAGCTTGTAACCTCAGGACTTCCACCAGTTATTAATCAGCACTTAACTGAAACTTAGCACGGGCCGGGCATCATAGCAGGCACCCTCTGTACATTGTCATAGCTCCTTGGAAGTCTTTGTTCAGCCCGATGTCTAAGCCCAGGGAAAGTTTCTCCTGACGGCTTTTTCTTTTGTTTCCTTGGGCGTAGATCACACTTCCCAGTTTTGTTGCATGTCTTGTAATTTTTTGTTGTAACTTGGACATTTTAGATAATATGTAATAGCACCTTTAGGTTCTCATCTTTTCTCAATTATTTAGTAACTTATCTGGACTAGATAGATTCATGGAGTCTGATTGCTGATATCTCTGCTCTGGTTTTTTATTCTTGTTTTTATTAAAAACCCTAGATTCTCAGGGATTGTCCCTTCATCAGCATAGCTTAGTGGTCAGCAGAGGTTGTGATCAAATACTGTGAATCTGTGAGGCTTCTGCCTAATTCTTACCGAGTTATATGTGTACTGGAAAACGTGTTCCGTGTTCAGACATTTACAATTGTGCCACAGATTTTACTTTTCGTCAGGCTCTTTTACATGTTTTCTTCCTGTGTACATAGCTTTATGCTTACGTAAGGACATGCAGACAGCAGGGGCCCTCTTGGCCTCCCTGTGCACACCTACAGCTTTAAGCATGTGTGCAGACCTCCAGGTTACAGCCTTATGTGGGGGCTTACCAAGGCCCACTCTGACTGTCCCATTCTGTCTCTCTGGCTAGTTAATGTCCATTGTTAGCTGTGATCAGGATAACAGTCTTTGGCAAGCTGTGCCATTGACCTTCTCCATTTGTTTGCTGCCAAGTTTTCCTTGAATAATTGCCTTTCAATTTGTCGTATTCCCTTGCTCAATTTCCAGAATATTGGAACTTACTGTTTTTGAAAATTGCATCCATTCTTATCATTGCTTTTGGGGGGAGAGGATTTATCAAGTTCTTTGCTCCACAATTCCGGAAGTCTCACTCCTACATGGTACTTTTATGACATCATTAAACTCCCACTGCATCCTTGTAGAATGGGCATGATTACCCCAGATTCTAGACCAGGGCACTGCAGATCAGAGAGGTAGCATGGCTTGCTCAGGGTCACACAGCTAATGAATGTGGAGGCAGACTGGACCCCAGGATCAGAGGGCAAAGAACAAGCTCAAGAATCTGATTCCTGGGGGTTATGTCCCCCTCCATCACTTCCTAGCAGGTGACCTTTGGTAAGTCATTTCACTGCATTGGACCTTATTTTCCTTTTCTGTAAAATGGACATAAAATAGTGTCTGTTGCAAAGGTTTGAAAATGACATGAGTTATGTGTAAACACTTAAAATAATACTCAGACTCAAAAACAAAAGAGAAAACTGTTTCCTTAGAGCAAATGGTCAACATTTCCTTAGCTTTCCATGCTGAGAGGGATAAACCTCAATTATTTGGACCATTTAGGTAGAATAGCTGATCCCATAAAGGATAACAGTAACCCGGATTACTTTTAGTAACCTGGATTCTCACCCTATCTACCACCAGCTGGCTGTTAGGTGATGATTACATCGTGCAGAATCAAATGAAATCCCTGATAATTGGCCTAAACCTGTGACAATTTCATATGGTTCCATCTAAGAATAATATTCATTATGATAATAATAATAAGCAATTAAGTACAAAGTCACTTACAAAGTCCTTTTCACATGTTTTCATTTAACTGTCCCAACACCTGGGCAGTCTAGGTAGGGAATATTATCACCATATTGCAGGTGAGAAACGTGAGGATCGGAAGCACAGTTCAATGCATATAGCCACCTATTTGCTCTATTATTTGAACCTAAATTCATCTGTAAAATGAGATCAACAGGGCAGGATGTCTTTGTTAGGTCTAATATCCTTGGCCGCACAGACTTCCAAAGCACTCTAAGCAAACTGAGCGACAGAGAAGAATCCTTGGGTATCGTGGAGGTCAGCTGTGTGTTTTGGCAGTGTGAGGGGTGGGCCTGAGAAATGGAAGCTTTGTCCATGCTCTGTAGCATCTTCCCAGGTTTTGACTGAGACAGAGCTGGGAGGACTAGCTCAGGACATCAGGACTAGCCCATAATGTTTATTGGGTGCTTCCTGTATACTCGGAACTGTGTGGCACCCTCACAAAACAATCAGCATCTTTTGAAATAGGTGCTGCTATGTCCTCCCAGTTCTCAGAAGAAAAGCCTGCAGCTCAGAGTAAAATGCTTGTCCAAGGTCACGCCGTTCAGGAGTGGTCAAACCACCCTCTCAGCCCCAAGGACCTAACTCCAGATGCTGATTTCTTTGCCCGGCAAACACTGGGTCTTAACTCTCAGGTAGGCTTAGAAAAATTCCATTCACTGTAGGCTTCATTTATTGTTCATTCATCCATCTTATTTTCAGCCAATTTTTATTTTGTTTTCCTCTTGTGCAGAGAGCAAACATGCTGTGTTTTGAATGTATTGATTTTATACATCTAGCTATCTACAGCTCCCTTGGAACATTTTTGGCTAAAAAGTAAAAAGTGAAACCACTGGATTTTTGGAGGGGTGTTACGGAATGTTCTAGGAGGTCAGAAGAGGAAACTTCCTTCTAAATTATAGTCTTGGACTAGACTTTTAATAAGCATTTTTTTTTGTATCCTAGGAAGTTTTCTGTGATGCTGATGACCCATGGAATTGAAACTCATCTGCTAAATGACTCTAGTCTCATAATACCTTTTGTTTCTTGAGTGTTGCAATTACTTTTCTGACAGTTTATTTTAAAAATAGACTTTGCGATTTTTCAGTGAATGGAAGGTCCATGAGGGATGGTATGGGGGTGGAGTGGGAGGGGAACCGGCAGTCACAAAGGAACCAGGTGTGACCTGTATTTATCTGAGGGTTGTTTCAGACCCTGCACAACCTTCTACCAAGAGGAAAATTCCATTAAGTGGCTGGTGATTTGCCCAACGCTGCATTCAGGAATCTCTTTGAATTTGTTTCTCCTGAATGGGTCTGCTTTTCTCCCTACTCCCACCCCTCGTTTCTTCTCTTATTGGGTCACTCTTGTTTATTTGTTTATTCATTCAGTCATCATATTTACTGAGCTCCTACTGTATGCATAAAACAGTACCAGGTTCAGGGGAAGAAATAAGAGGTGAATTAAAACTCTCATTTCGTAATCTAGGGCAGACACACAAGGTTAACGACCATGTCGTTTATTCAGCAAATATTTGTGAGTGAGGCAGTCACTGGCAAGTACACTGAGAGGACAGAGTTCTGGGGAGGCTGTCACAGAGGACTTTGGTGACACAACAGGTGGATTTCCTAGTGGTCTAGGGTCCTCTGGAGCTGTCCTGTAAACAGTCAAGCACAGATGTTGCAAAGTTTTAAAGTGGCCAGTCAGCTCCCTCAGAGGCTCAGGAAGTCATATTGAGGTCCCAGTTGACAGGAAGTTAACTTTTAATAAATGATATGTCTTAATATTATTTCCTCCCATACCATAACACTTAATCTTCATGGCCCGGGCATGATAGGCAGGGCAGAAAATCACTAGTTTTGAGTTTGATGAAAAGGAGATGATGAAAAGGACTCAAATTTGCCTCTGCCCGTGTGTCCCTTGTAACCCTGGAGCAATGACTTCATTGAGGTTTTTGTTTTAATTGTGGTAAAACACACATAACAAAATTTACCATTTTAATGATTTTTCAGTGCACAGTTCAACGGTATTAAGTACGTTCACACTGTTGTAACCATCACCACCAGCCATTCCCGGGAACCCTTTCCATCCTGCAAAACTGGACCTCTGTTCCCATTAAACACTAACTCCCCAACCTCCCCTGCTCCCAAGCCCCTGGTAACCACCATCTCCTTCCTGTCTCTGTGAATTTGATATTCTAGGTACCTCATGTAAGTGCAATCATGCAGTATTTGTCTTTGTGTGACTGGTTAATTTCCCTTACCATAATGTCCTCGGGGTTCATCCACATAGCATGTGTCAGAATTTCATTCCCTTTTAAAGCAGATCCGTATCCCATTGTGTGTATAGATCACATCTGTTTATCCATTCATTTGTTGATGGACACTTGGGTTGCGTCCACCTTTTGGCTATTATGAATAGTGCTACAATGAATGTGGGTGTACAAATATCTGTTCAAGTCTCTGCTGTCACTTGTTTTGGGTGTATATCCAGCAGTGGAGTTACTGGATCATACGGTAATTCTGTTTAATTTTTTTAGGAACCACTGTACGGTTTTCCATAGCAGACACATCCTTCATTTAGTCTTCTGTCTTCGGTTTCCTCCTCCGTAAAATCAGTGTGGCAGTATGATGCCCCACCTAGGGGTGCTGTGAAGGTCCCAGCAGAGTGATGGCACACAGGAGGGGCTCAGTGCATGCCCATCCTTGCCTGGGTGAGGTGGGGCTCTGTTAGCTAAAGCTCATGGGCACACAGGGTCTTGCTCTCTCTCCAGATGCACTGGCCATCCAGCCACCTGACCCTCTGCTTCCTTCCACTTCAGGAGTCTCCTGCATTCCATCTATCTTCTCCACTTTTTCTCTCCTCCCTAGGCCGTGGAGGAGCTGCTGCAGAACCTGGATCTGGAGAAGAAGGTAGTGGCCATGGGGCACAGCCAAGTGAGTAGAGTTCCTTTCTTATGCCATCCTGCCCCTCCCATCAGGGACCCGGATGAGACCTGCCTCTTGTCTTACCTCACTGATTGCTACGTTCGTGCATTTCCTTTTCATCAAACTCAAAACTAGTGATTTTCTGCCCTGCCTATCATGCCCGGGCCATGAAGATTAAGTGTTATGGTATGGGAGGAAATAATATTAAGACATACCATTTATTAAAAGTTAACTTCCTGTCAACTGGGACCTCAGTATGACTTCCTGAGCCTCTGAGGGAGCTGCCATAAAACCTGAGAAGCACTCATCTCCACTCATAGACTTTCAACATTGACTTCGTAACCAATGGTAACATGCTAATCCTAGCTCATGAGCTGCAATAAGCGAAAAGGAAGAAACGGCTTGGGAAGAAGGCACTTACTTAAGTTTAGAGCTGAGAGAAATAGCTTTTTCCAAACTGGTATTGAGCCCAAACCTCTTCCAAAAATGTTTAAACGTTTAGAGAAGAATTTCACTGGCCCTGATATGTTCATATAGCTTATAAGTTTTTAAGAAGGAAAGGAATATTCAGGGCTTCACAAATGATTTGGCCATGGGACTCCCCACCTTTCTGTGGAAGACCTCTTACCAGAGCTTGGGAGAATCGTGAACTCTCAGGTGCCACCCCAAATCTGAAATGCTTGGCATGGAACCCAGCAGCCTGGGTGGTGACAAGCCCTCTGGGGGATTCTAGTGAACACTTAAGTTTGAGAACTGCTGGTCTAGGTAATTAGTTATTTCATGAATACAAAAATCAGCCCTTACAATCCCAGCAGCCATTGCTGAGCAAGGAAGAAGGTGGAAAGTCACTCTACAGGGTTTCATAGTGGCGAGGGCCCATCACTAAACCAAAATGCCCCAATAATAAAACATTACCATAATTGAGTAATACTTGGTATTCACTACGAAACTGTCAAGAGCAAGATAGGTCAGTGTGTCCTTTTGGAAGCCAGGCTAGCCTGAGGTTTTGAAGGGCAGATGCAAGTTGCATGCACTGTGGGATTAGACACTTCATGGGTGGGAAAGTCATAAAGTGGAGAAGAGTCCACACTGAGGTCCGTCACCTCCTAAATGCAAATCTTGAGTGAGTGATTTAGCCTTTCTGAGCATCACCTGTAAAATGGAGCCACTGCCTTCTACCTCCCAGGTTGGCTGTGGGAATCAGTAAATTGTCATTTAATAGGAGTTGGCTGTCATTATTTGTTGAATGCATTTGTCAGTGGGGCAAGATGCTTGATTTGTCAAATAGGATCACATTTTAATGTTTAAAGGATGAAACTTCTCTAATCTGGAAAATTACTAAGAGGAGAGAAGCTAATTCCTCAGCAGTACCAGATATGGGAGCTACTGCTATATCAGATTTTTAAACCCTGGCATCAGCATTTTGAGAGGAGAAGCATCTTGCATGGCACTGGTTCCCAGAGATTCCTTAGACATGGAAATGTCGGGGTGTCATACTCTGCTTGGGTCTGATAAGCAGCTGGACCCATGAAAAGTGAATAATTTAGATTGTTATTTGTGATTCTTAGCCCCTGGCACCTTATTGAGGCCTGTGCCCAGAGCCATGACATTTATGAGAAGGTGGGATTCCATAGCAGCCAGCTTCTGGCCAGAAATATGCTTTTTAAAGGAAAAAAACATCAAGAAAAGATTCTGCAGAGGCGATGACATATTCCCATTCTGTGTGTGGTCGTTTCCAATTATCTTTTTAATGAAAGCTTCATACTTAATCAATAGTGGTTCTGGCAGCCCCCGCTGCCTTTTGTAATATATGAACTACTGCTGTCATCACTTTGATCATTGATTTTTTTTTTATGGCAGCTTTTGGGACTCACTAGCTTGTGAAATTAATACAGTCATTATTGAGGCAATCTGATAGGTAATGAGTCAATTGTGTCTTTATTTCAATGAGGCTAATTGTCACAGTGGCCCTTGCTGTTAGTAAGTGTTCTGTAAAGTGACAGAGGGTTGCAAAACAGAGTTAGCACCGATTGGGTTGTGCTAATTTTCATTTTCCCATTGAGGAACTGTTCACTGTGGGATCGGCAGAGTGGTCTCCATTAGCGGAAAGAGGGTTACAGAATGGAGAACAGATGGAGACCCTTTGTTCCACCTGCAATCAAATTGCAATTCAACTTCAGACTTCAGGCGTTTGTATCATAATGAAAGAGGAAAGGAAGCCTCTTGCTGAGGTGGAGAATGGGTGCTAGAGATGAACTCAGGGTTTTGGGTTCAAGTCTTAGCTTCGTTGATCACCAGCTATGTGAACTTGAGTCGACGACATAACCTCTCTGAGCCAATAGATAACTTAAAGGATTGTTTCAGAATAAAAATGGGACCCGGGTGAAAGAGCTTTGAAAAATGTAGATGCCACACAAATGTTAATTACATTCAGTGATAATTATGGTCTTGTCTGGAGTCAGAAGGAAAGAAATCCTGGTGTTGCCATGTGCCAGTAGAGGATGGGTGGCAAATGGCTTGTTTGCAGCCTTCATTTCTCCCTCCATGAAATGGGAGGATCACAATAGTTACCAAAGAGGATTAGGCATGTAGAGTATTTCATGTGCATAGTAAGTGGTTAGTCCAGATCCACAGCACGGTAAAGGCTCCATAAAATGTTAGCCCTTGATTGATAATGTCACTGATTACTTGATAATATCACTAATGAAGATGGAGCTATCCAGCACCTCCAGAAACATTGAACGCGTTTGGGGTTAGAAGTCACCGCTGGCAAAGAAGCACCTGGGGCTGTTCATAAAAATGAGCAGCATGAGGGCATCTGCAACCGTCCCCTCCCTATCTTGGACTGTTCCCCCCTGAGGCATCTCCCCTTTGCCTCTGGAGAGGTGAGGCCACCTATAGCTGACCCACCACGCTGGTGGGAGCAGCCTTGGCCCCAAAGCTTCAGATTCTCTCAGAAGATCCTTCATATTACCTGCGGTCTATTCAAGGGCAGCCCTGCAGGGTGTCGCGAAGGCCCTGATCGCCTTGCTGCGGAGGCCTTCATCCATTATTGATGAGCGGCGGCATGGAAGTTACAGACCTCACACTGTTTCCCCATAGAAGCCTGAGCACCTTCTGTGGGTGGCTCTGGCCTAACCCCATCCTCTCCCGACTGAAGAGGCCACCCTCACTACCCCCACATTCTCTGCTCCTTCTTAGGAGGCAGAACCTTATAAGGCATTTCTAGGGCACCACTTCTCTTGGACGGCCAAAGGCCCTTATCAAAAGAATGCACGTCCCCAGCCCAGGCATCAAACCCACCCATTTGACCTTTCCTGGGGCAAGGCCAGGGAATCTGCCTTTCCCACACTCCCTGGGTGATTCTGGTGCACAGAGTAGTCTATACAGGTCTGTCCTAGTGGTGGTTCTCAAATGACCATGTGCATGAACCCCCTGGGGATCATGTCAAAATGCCAGCTCTGATTCCACAGGTCTGGGCTGGGTCCCCGATTCTGCATTTCTAACAAGCTCCCTGGTGGTGTTGAAGCTGCTGGTGTACAGGCCACTCGCTGAGTACCCAGGGGCTAGAGGAAGGCAAAGAGGGGGTCATCGGGAGACAAGGTGCTTTGATAATCTAGACTCTCAGTCAAGGGTGGCTGCTAACAAATATTTAGGGTGGAGGCAAGAAAACGGGTCTGAGCGGGACCCGCCTCCTAGGCAGACAATCTTGATTCAGAGTCACCTGCTGCCTTCTCTCCTTCCAGGTTTTCCTCAAGGCAGGCGTGGTCTCCAGACTTGAGAAACAGCGCCGGAAGCTGGTGGGTCCCAGCATCATTTTATTCCAGGCGGCTTGCAAGGGCTTCCTGTCTCGCCAGGAGTTCAAGAAGCTGAAGGTACGGAGGCGTGCATGGCCCGGCATCCAGCAGAGGCGGTGGTCATGGAACAGCGCCACCGTGCTGGTCCCCTGCTTCTCACACTTCTCACACTTGCTCTTGTGCATAAATACCCGGCAAGCACATTAGCATTAGCATATTGTGGGCTCACTGGTCCACTGCAGTTGAGTAGCTCATGCCTTGAGGTGATTTGGAATAGAGATTAATTCAGAGCCTGGGCTCTGTCTGCAGCCAGACTCCAGGGATTCAGATCCTCATTCTGCCACTGAGAAGGTGTGTGACCCTAGGCATCTGACTGTACCTCTCTGCACCTTTGTTTTTCCATCTGTAAAATGGAGATATGACAGCACCTATCTTCACAGGGCTGTAGTGAAGACTGGGCTAAAGTGTGTAAGGTGCACGCACAGGGCGGTGCCTGGCCTGTAGAAAGTGTCATGTCAGTTGTCTGTGCGCTGGCTGCTGTGATGTTGGTAGAGGAAAGGATCCCCTGGCTTAGTTTGTTAGCTAGTCAGCATGATTCCAGCCCATGATAAGAATGAATTACGTCAGTGGTTCTCAAGGTGTGGTACCCAGGCTAGCAGCGTCCACATCGGTGGGGGTTGTTGGCAGTGGTATCTTGGGTCCCACCTTAGCCCTACTGAATCAGACCCTCTGCGAGTGGAGCCCAGCCATCTGTGGTCTAACAAGCTCTCCGGGTGATTCTGATGTGCACTTAGGTTTGAGAAACATGAAACTCATGTTGAAATACACTAAAAACAAGATCTGTCTCCTAGACATCAACTAACAACGTAATCATGGCCATTGTCATTTGTGCGCTATTTCAGCGGTTTTCAAGGAGTATTTTTGCCTCACATGGTGCCTTGTGAGCCTACTCCCCATTATCAGGTGTGACACTGTTGTATAATGTTTCCACCCCTCATCCTACTGTTATTATTAGGCTATGCAAGAGTAAATTGCAGCTTAGTACCTGATGCCCAGAGCCTGACTCCATGAAAGGAGGCTTTGGAACTTTTTAAGTCACCTAATGCTTCCCACTAGGCTATAAACCCACTTTCCGCATCCCCCAAGCCACCCTCCACCTCCTCTCTTTCCGTCACCTTCACCGGGTTGGGAGAGACCCCCCTCAAGTCTCTTATCTCCTTCCCTTGCAGATTCGCCGACTGGCTGCACAGTGCATCCGCAAGAACATAGATGTGTTCCTGGTGGTCAAGGACTGGCCGTGGTGGCAGCTCCTTGGTTCCCTCCGGCCCCTGCTGAGTGCCAACGTTGGGGATGAACAGCTCCGTGCCAAGGAGGTGGGTCCACGCAGCAGACAGGGCGCCAGGTGGCTGCTCCCTTCCCCTGCCCCATTTGGTGCTTGTGTCCAGACTGGGAGCCCCAGCCCTACAAATTTTTGATCTAGGCATGCTCCACCCAACAGCTCTCAATGCCCTGCTCCAGACACCTCTATGCTTGCATCAATGCAGACCACCCTCTGTCCCATGCCCAGCCACACTCTAGGCTAGTGGCTGCCCATGACTACCCAGGGCACAGGCACTCTTCCCGCTTATCCCAGAGGGACTTGGCAGTGGACTCTCTGAGTCCTTTATCTTCTTACGTCTCACAGAAGAATATTCCCTTTACTTTCCGTTCTATCCTGTTAGCCACCCACTTTTCACAGGTAACTTATATTGGTTTCTTCCTATTATTTCTCTTTATAAAAAATAGCAAATACACACCGACACACCTTTTCTTTTCTTTCTTAAGCAAAAACTAGCATATTATATATACTCATGCAACTTGCATTTTTCACTTAAAATATATTTTGAGAATCATGTCCATTTTTATAGAGATCTTCCTGGTTCAGCCACACAATATTCCTATGTGTGTGTGTTTCATCAACCTTCTGTGGGTAAGCATTTAAGTTGCTCCTGTTGGTGGTATTGGAAGCATCCTGCCGAGCCACTGGTGAAAAGTGGTATTCGGGGAGGTGTAGGAAAGAAGATGATCGCACAATCTCGCTCAGGCGTGCCCAGTGTCAGGTTAAGCAATGGATGTTCTGAGGATTTGCATTCAGCCCTAAGACTGGGCTGATAGGGACCAGACTTTGCATGAACAGAGATGCTGATATTTGGAAATGGGGAAAGAACAAATCCCTTCAGGAACTTAGCATTTGTGAGCATCACCACGGATAGGCTGGCTGACGCACCCACTCCATTCCCCAGCTGCTCTTAACACATGTGGAACCGAAGCCTCTTGTCCAGAATGGCTTCTGTTAAGGTGTCTGTTTTTTGTAGGAGGAGCTTACAATGCTGAGACGGAAGCTAGAAAAATCAGAGACGTCTCGGAATGAACTCCGGCAGAACACAGACCTGCTGGAAAGCAAGGTAGCCCCCTCCCGTCCTATGTGGGGTCCCTGTGTGGGTGAGGTCCACTGACAGGGGAAATGCTGAGGTGCCTGGCTCTGGGCCGAGTGTTTTCTGAGATCCCTCAAAATAACCTCCAAGGTGCATGCTGCTATTGTCCCCATTTTACAGAGGAGGAAACTGAGACCCTGGGCTATTAGGTATCTTCCTGAGGCCACAAAACTAGTGTGTGTAGATTCAAACCCATGGCCTCTGGCCCCAAAGGGAAGAATTTCTTACTTAAGTCACAAAAGCACATCACAAGATAAAAAGAATCGATTTGGCTACCTGAAAGCAGTCAACTTCTGTTTATCAAAGCACAAAATGAAGACACACCACATGCTCAGAGATGATGTTTGCAACACATGTAACTGGCAAAGAGTATTGAAAATATGCAAAGAACTTCCTTAAATCACTGGAAAAAGGGAAACACTCCAATACAGAAAAAAAATGACCAAAAATAGGAGTCAGCAGGTCCCAAGAGGGGAACTGTTATTTCAAGAGGTCACATGTTCAGGAATTCAAATGGCCCATAAACCCATGAAAAGGTACTCTACCTAAATAGCAATCGGGAAATACGAATTAACATCACAGTAGGTACCATTTCACACTTTAGATGGGCAAAATTGAAAAGTCTGATGTAGCCAGGTGCTGGCAAGGATGTGTAGCCACAGGAACTCGTGTGCTGTGGGTGGGAGTGTAAACTGAGCTCATTGCCCTTTAGTAACCTAGCATTATTGCTGAAATTTGAACCTGTCATACCCTGTACCCCAGCTATTCCACTTTGGGTTATATATTCTGAAGAATCTTCTCTGTGTACGTATGCAAAGACAAGAATAATACAGTGGCCATGTTGTTAGGTTGAAGAAATGTAAACACCCAAATGGGAGTCTACAGATAAGAGAGAGAACGAACACATTCTGTTCTATTAAAAATCGAGTTACCGACAGCAGAGATGAATGAAGAGGCAGGCATATCTGCCCTGAAGGCCAAATCCAGTTCACCAGCTTCTTTTTTTTTTTGAGAGGGCATCTCTCATATTTATTGATCATATGGTTGTTATCAACAATAAAATTCTGTATAGGGGACTCAATGCACAATCATTAATCAACCCCAAGCTTAATTCTCAACAGTCTCCAATCTTCTGAAGCATAACGAACAAGTTCTTACATAGTGAACAAGTTCTTATATAGTGAATAAGTTCTCACATGGTGAACAGTGCAAGGGCAGTCATCACAGAAACTTTCGGTTTTGATCACACATCATGAACTATAAACAATCAGGTCAAATATGAATATTCGTTAGATTTTTATACTTGATTTATATGTGAATCCCACATTTCTCCCTTATTATTATTATTATTTTTAATAAAATGCTGAAGTGGTAGGTAGATGCAAGATAAAGGTAGAAAACATAGTTTCGTCACCAGCTTCTTTTTGTCAATAAAGTTTTATTGGCACACAGCCATGCCCATTCATGTGTCTATAGTTTCTAGCTGCTTTCCTGCCACAGAAGCAGAGTCGACTAGTTTGCAACAGAGCATGTACGACCTGCAAAGATAAAATATTTACTATCTGGCTCTGTACAGGAAAAATTTCCTGGCTCTCCAACTAGAGAGACATGAATCAAAGTGGCTTGCCTTTGCAAATATAACACCCAGGAAAATGGTTAAGTCACAAGAGGCTATCTAAAAAATGATACATATTATGTATCATGTTGTATGACTTATAAAATATGGTTACATATTATTTTTTTAACATGCAGAATGATACTATATATTGGTTAAGGCATATACTGTATGATTGTGGTGTACAGATATTCATGGGAATAATACCACCAAATTCAGAGTAGTGGTCACCTCTGGGGGATGCAGGGGACATGTGATCAGAGAAAATTTTGGTGTGTGTCTGACGGCCTTGCTGATGTTTTCTTTGTCTAGTTGGGTGTTGAATTCATGGGCTGGGGATGAAGACATGAGCTAGATGGTTCCTGGTCCCAAGTAACTACAGAAAAGCATAGATTCTTAAATTCATACAGTATGATGTGGGACAGTCAGAGAGCTGTGGGTAGACCAAGGAAGAGCTCTTTTTGGAAAACTGCCCTGCTTTTAGCCTCGCAGGGCTGGAACTAAGGAGTAGAGCGTAAGGCACTGATCTAGAGCACAAAACGTAAAGGGACACAAAAATTCAGTAAGATAAATATTTCAGTGCAGTATCTTTAAAAGTGTAAACTAATGCCCCAAATCCACAGTGAGCAAAATATCAAAATTTTCAATAAACACAGAGTTGGGGCTAGAGTTAAGGGTTTTTTATTTAAAATTTTATTAAATATTCCTTAAAATTTTTTTAATTGCTATAAAATTTTGATATTTATTGTGGAATTTTCATTTTTAAATTTTGCATTAAAATGTTATTTATCTTGATTTCTGAGGTTTTTTTTTTTTTTTTTGTACTCTCTTAAATTTGTACCCTGGCTGAAGGCTTTTCTCACCTCCTCCTCCATCTCCGCTATCTTTTTCCCTGAAGCCCTGGGCACCTCACAGGGATCTACTGAAAGTCAAACTGAATCCATTTATACCCATTCAACACACAGGTCTGAGCACCTCTCAGCTGTCAGGTATATGGTAGCCCCCTTGGATACAGCCAGGGAGGAGGCAAGCCCCTGTCCGCACAAGGTCTCCAGGGCAGTAGAGGGAGATAGACAAAAAGTGAATAAGTATGCAAACTAGTAAACTAGTTCAGACTGGGAGGTGCTGCAGGTTTAAGCAGAGGTTAAGTCAACAGTGAAGGGAAATAGGGTCGGGGCTGTTTTTGCCTTCAAGGAAAGGCTTCCATGGATCAAGATGTTTGATTCTGGTTCTGAACGATTTGAAAGAGCCATTTATGTGCAGATCTGGGGGGAAGAGTAGAAATGGCAAGTCCAAAGGTCCTGAGGCCATATGGGACAGTATTTGTCAGTCTAGAGCAAAACTAGAGCTTTCTACACCCACAAGGCTGTGGTTTTATTATTTCTGATAAAATCGCTCGGTTTGGTTGATGGATAATGGTGACTGTCATTGGATTCATGATCAAACCAACAGAACGCATCGTCTTCCTGTTGACAGCCCTAGTTGAGCCCAGGCTGGCTCCCACGGGAATACTGAGTGAAGTTTGGGGAGGGGGCTCTCTCTTTTCTATCCCTTCTCATGCTCCCCATGATTGTGTCCACACTCCCCCCACCAAGGGTTTTCTGTCTGTTTAACCCATGCCCACCCAGACAAGGAAAGGGCGGGAACTCCTGGAAGGGAGAGTCACATGCGCACATAGGAGAAGCCGGGCTGAGACAGGCACCGTGAGTCCGCACGGAGGAGAGGAAACGGCACCAGGGCTCACTTTCTATTCAGGTTCTAGAGAGTGGGCAGCCCGGCCTCTCTTGCTGGAAATAGCAATGAGTAGAGCAGCAGAAGCAAGAAACCAGGGAACCGTGGGCTGGTTGGGAATATCGGTGACAGCCATGTGGAGACTCCTTCCCGTTGAGCTGGCTGTTGATGCAGTAAATCATCATGAGCTGTCAAGTCAGACATGGGGGTTTACAATGCATCTGATGCTGGGGGGGATACTTGGAGGGATGAGGTGAACACCGCTAGCTTCTAGAGCTACAGCTGTGGAACCCCAGGAGCAGGCTTCTGAGACCCAAACCAAGCATATGGGTGTCGCCACCTACAGAATATTCTGCCTGGGTTCTTTGTGGTGTCTTTATATCACACATGGTTACATAAAAGACACATGGGGCCTGGAAAAAATAAGATAGAAATGAAAAGCTAAGAAAACCAGAGCAAATGGAAATAAGAGTTGAAGAGTATACAAAACCAGAGAAACAAGAAATGGAAATTTACTGTTGGCCTCAGACTCACTCTCATTTCAAAGCGTTTGCATGTGCTGTTCCCTCTGCCTGGAACATTTGCCTCCACCCTCACCACCTTGTTAATGCTTGGCCATCCCTTTGCACTCAGTTCAGGTGGTATCCCCTCCAAGAAGCCTTCTTTGACTCTTAAAGAGTGTCTAGGCCCCTGCTATATGTGATCACTGGCCCTGTGCTTCCTGTCACAGCATCAGCTGGCATGTTGACCACCTCCTGCATGCCTGTGTCCCAGCTAGACTGTGAGACCCCAGCTCCAGGCACAGGGATGTGACTGGCTCATCACATCAGCACATCCCCTAGTACAGAACAGACCCAGAGTGGGTGAATGGAGCCATTAAAGGTGGGCTGAAATTTTTGCCACTGAGCTTCCTAGCAACCAAGGGAAAGAGGAAAACAAGATATTCCACAGATACATTGTGCCTAGGTTAAACACACACACATACACACACACACCACACACACCACACACATGCCTCTTTCCTGAGAAAAGAATAACTTTTCAGGGTATTGAGATATTAGAGAAGTTTCTCCCCTGAGTCCTCCTGAAAAGGGGTACTAAGGGATATGGCAAAGTAAGACCTCAGTGATATTCACACAGTAAATAAAAGAGGGGTTCCGTTGGAGTGCTTTTGGTAGCATTAACTTGAACTGTGAGCCAAGGCTGTGAAGTCAATTCCATAAAAAAAATTCAACTAGGAGTCAAAGCAAGGCTTTATCCAGGAAGCACCTGTAGATGACTGTTACGATCCCTCCCCCACCTCCCCAGCTCCTCTCCCTTCCCCCTCCACCTCTTCCTCCTTTATAAACTTTATCTTAAGGTTGAACCTACAAAAAGGTGCACACCTCCTAGGTGTATGGTTCAGTGAATTTTCACAAAGAGAACACCCCAATGCAGGCAGCATTCCTGACACAGATCATTTCCAGCTCCCCCCAAATCCCCCCAGCGCCCCCTTTCAGCTACTACCCTCCAAAGGTAGCCACCACACCGACTTCTAATGCTATAGATTGGGTTTTGTTCCCCCTATTTTGAACTTTACCTGACTGTGACCAAATGCATGGACTCATTTGTCTGGTTTCTTTCACGTGACTTCATGTTTGTGGCATTTGTCTGTGTTGTTATGGGTGGTTGTGGCTCCCCCATTCTCATTGCCGTGTACTATTCCATCATATATAGAGACCACATTCATCCATTCTACTCAAAATGAACATGTGGTGGTTTCCAGTTTTGCCCTACTATGAATAAGCCTGCTATGACATTCTTACACATGTCTTTTGGTTGCACATATCATGTATTTCTGTTAGGAATATACCTATGAATGAATGGAACTGCTGAATTTTAAGTTATTTCCATGTTCAGTTTGAATAGATACTGCCAGACAGGTTGCTAAAGCGTTTGCATCAATTTACACTTCCACAGCAATGGGTAAGATTTCCAGTTGCTCCACATCCATACCAGCACTTGATATTGTCTCTTTCTCATTTAGCAGTTTTGGTGGGTATGCTGTAGTCCCACATTGTGATTCTCATGTGCACCTTTTCACATATTTTTGGCTATTTGGTTACCTTCTTTAGCAAGTTGAACTCATTTTCCCATTTTTGTATTACTTTTCTCATCGATTTATAGTAATTCTGTATACACTGTGGGTATAATAAGTTCAGTTGTGTAATGTATGCAGTACAGAGCTCTTCCTCTGCTCTGTGGCTTGCCTACTCTGCTGCAATATTTTGCAGTCGTATTTTCTGAACCCCAAGTCTCTTCCAACCTGCCAAAGGGTGAGGAAGAGACCAGAGGGCTCCAGAACTCCCAAACTTGAGCATCCATTGCAGTAGATGCACTTTGGTTTTATTCTATATTTTATCGATTCTCAGATGCACATTATTTTCCACCTTTCTTCATCTCTGGCATTGGGATGCATCTCAACAATCAATGACATCTTACACTGAAAATTGGCAGCACTTTCTTATGTCCTGTAGCAGCACATCTTACAATCAATGGGAGCTCATATTTGGTGAAATGTAGCATATGAGGGGGTCCAAGAAAAAAAGGTCCCTGATTTCCTTCCCCTACCAAAAAGCTACTTTGATTTTTGCTGGTTGTGTTTACACTTTAAAGAGCGTCAGGGTGACCCAGGGTAGCTGTTATCTGTAGTTTCCCCAGACCTGTCCTCCAAGGGTTTGACCAGGAGGGAATCCCGCGGAGGGGTGCCCTTCACTGCTTCCTTAGCGAACCCCGAGGAGAGCCCGGTGTAGAGAGTCATGTCCTGCTGTGGGAGGGCAGTGGTTCTCCTACTTGCAAATGTGTCAGAATCCCCTGAAGCGTGTGTTAGAATATAGAGGGCTGGACACCGGCTCTGGAGATTCAGAGTCAGTAGGCTTGGGGTGGCCCTGGGGATTCTGTGTTTCTAAGTTCTCAGGTGACGCTAAACCTGCTGGCCTGGAGACCCCACTTTGAGAAACAGGCTGGAGAACAAATACAAGGTATCCTCTCCCGTGCAGTTTTACTTTCTTAGAAGAGAGTTTCTGTGAACAGTTGGGGAGCAGATACTCCATCCGGGCCATCGGTTGTGAAAACACCCCGGCCCCGTTTACCGTTCACAGCCTCTGTACCCACCCCCTTGTCTCAGGAGGGGGCAAACAGCTGATGGCAGTGTTACTGTGCATGCTGCTGTGCCTCATCAGTGGAAACTCCATTTGACTAGGCTTATTAAAAAGACAACATTATTGCAAAATGATTTAAGGGCTTCATTTGCCAAGGAACAGAAGGGGAGATGAGGGGCCTCAGAGAAGCTGGCTATAAATATTTTTCAAGCGGGTAAAATCTGCCCTAATGCAAAGTGGGGTTTTTGACTTTCGTAAGAAACCAGGCCTGCTTCTTGTAGGAAGTCCTATAAGGCCATGGGAGCACAGGAGGATACAAGAAAATGAGGTGTTTTCTCCCCTCTCTGGAATATATCCTGGGTGTTCCCTATGACCTTACTTACGGCAAAAGACTGAAGTCTGTGCACTCAGGATGTCTGATCTCATTAGCCTGAGAAATTTCACTTCGTAGTAAGGAACTGCTGAGAGAACCCCCCCGAGGATAGAGCAGAGACTGGAAATTTGGGTCAGAAAGTAAGCGTCAGGGGAGTTTGGTCCTGATGGCTGTGAATGGGGCCAGCAGGTGCTGAGCTCCACGAGGGGAGGTGACTTGGTGGGGGTCATGTGGACAAATGGTGACTGAGTCTAGATTACACCCTAGGTCTCCTGACATTTAGTTCCACGCTCGGCCGCAGTGCCATGCCTCTGTGGGGACCTGATGTTTTCACTCCCTGATCCTCAGGTGAATAAGACAGCCTGGTTTCCTATCTGCTTCAGGATGTTGGCATCTCTGGGGCCTTTAACGTGGGGCACGTGGGAGGGCAACCTTCCAGGAGAAAGCTGGCTGCAGTGGTTCTCTGCCACAGTGTGGGCGTGATCACAGATGACCTCTGTGTGGCTGGCTAAGGCTCCACAGAGGAATGCACAGCTGGAATGGGCGGTGTGCCTCAGTCTGCCCATATAAAAATTGGGATCATAATAAGCCCTTCTCTACCTACTTGTAGCTCATATGAAGATGCGAGGTAAGGGATGAGTACAGTGGCCTGACCTGGTATATCTGGTACAGCTGCAGAGGGTCCATCAGGATGGCTGGCTTTGTACCCTTATTGCTACGGGATTGTGGGTAAATCTTCAGGTGTCTGAGCCTGTGTGTCAATATCAGTAAAATGGTGACAGTAATAGTTAGGTATTCCTCTCCACAAGGTTGTGGTGAGGAGGCGCATATAAAGTCATGTCACACTGTCTCTTACACAGCAAGCCTTCAACCCCACTTAACTTATATTTGATTTTTTTCCTACTCTCCCTAGGCGTAGACTGAGTTCCACAAAGATAATGATACATCTAGCTATTTCTATATCCCTCAAAGCGTTCAATGCCAATTGAATGACTGGAATAATGCTGAATTTAGTAAGTGAAGTAACCTTTTATGAGCAATGTGTCTGTGCCAGGTGCTGTGAGAAATCCTTTATCTGCATTATCTGATTTTACCTTCAAATCAAACTGTGAGGAAGGTGTTCCCCTTGTGATAGATGAGGAAAGTGGAAGCCGAGAGGGGAAGCGATTTGCCCAATATCACACAGCTGGTGAGTAGCAGAGCCGGGATTTGAACCCAGGTTTGGCTGGATCTGATAGAGGAGGAGCATCTACCAGCACTGGGAATGGGGTTCAGGGGGCGGGGGTCTTGAAGGATGAGCAGGAGCTAGCCAGGTGATGAGGCGGGGAGGCATGCCAGGCAGAGGGCACAGCAAGAGCAGAAACAGAGCAGGGGGCCTGCTCTGGCACCTGGAGTCTGGTGGTCCGAGTGCCCCGTTGCATGGGGTGGGTCCTGGGCAGAGGTCAGGCCACGAGAACCATGGTTGAGGTTTGAACTCCATCCTGACAGTGAGCCCAGACCAAAGAACATTTTCAAGTTGGGACGTGTGGGTGACAGCATTCAAGGGGTTATTTCCTCTTTTGCAGGGCACTAAGGAACCATGAATCTCCCCTTCCAAAGCTCGAGAGGGCCCATAACTATGCCTTCTTCCCCTGGGGCCAGTCGCTGATCAGTTATTCCCCTGTGTCCTGCTCCCAGGCATGACATTTCTTACAAAAGTGGCCCCAGTCCCACTGACAGAGCCTGAGGTTGCAGGGCCCTCCCTTTACTCCTTGGCTCACACAGACATCTGTCAGTTTACCTAGCATGGACTCTTTGAGGCCCAAGAGGCAATTAAAAAAATACAGATATATATATATTTTTTATTTTGGTATCATTAATCTACAATTGCATGAGCAACATTATGTTTACTAGACTCTCCCCATTGTCAAGTCCAACCCACATACCCCATTACAGTCACTGTCCATCAGTGTAGTAAGATGCTATAGAGTCACTACTTGTCTCCTCTGTGTTATACCACCCTCCCCATGCCCCCCCACAACATTATGTGTGCTAATCGTAATACCCCTTTTTTTCCCCCTTATCCCTCCCTTCCCACTCATTCTCCCCAGTCCCTTTCCCTTTGGTAACTGTTAGTCCATTCTTGGGTTCTGTGAGTCTGCTGCTGTTTTGTTCCTTCGGTTTTTTTCTTTGTTTTTTATACTCCACAGAAGAGTGAAATCATTTGATACTTGTCTTTTTCCACCTGGCTTATTTCACTGAGCATAATACCCTCTAGCTCCATCCATGTTGTTCCAAATGGTAGGATTTGTTTTCTTCCTATGGCTGAATAATATTCCATTGTGTATATGTACCACATCTTCTTTATCCATTCATCTACTGATGGACACTTAGGTTGCTTCCATTTCTTGGCTATTGTAAATAGTGCTGCGATAAACATAGGGGTGCATCTGTCTTTTTCAAACTGGGCTGCTGCATTCTTAGGGTAAATTCCTAGGAGTAGAATTCCTGGGTCAAATGGTGTTTCTATTTTCAGTTTTTTGAGGAACCTCCATACTGCTTTCCGCAATGGTTGAACTAATTTACATTCCCACCAGCAATGTAGGAGGGATCCCCTTTCTCCACAACCTCGCCAACATTTGTTGTTGTTTGTCTTTTGGATGGTGGCCATCCTAACTGGTGTGAGGTGATATCTCATTGTGGTTTTAATTTGCATTTCTCTGATGATTAGTGATGTGGAGCATCTTTTCATGTGTCTGTTGGCCATCGGAATTTCTTCTTCGGAGAAGTGTCTGTTCAGATCCTGTGCCCATTTTTTAATTGGATTATTTCCTTTTTATTTGTTGAGGTGCATGAGTTCTTTATATATTTTGTATATCAACCCTTTATCGGATCTGTCATTTATGAATATATTCTCCCATGCTGTAGGGTGCCTTTTTGTTCTTTTAATGGTGTCCTTTGCTGTACAGAAGCTTTTCAGCTTGATATAGTCCTACTTGTTCACTTTTACCCAAGAGGCAATTTAATGGTGTGGTTCGGAGGGAAGGCTTTGGAGTCTTGATTCACACCCAGCTCTGCCCCTGGCCTCCTGGGTGTGCTTGGGTGAGTGTCTGCACCCTGTTGCCTCAGTTTACCAATCTGGAGATAGCAGTCCCTACTGTCCATGTTGCCATGAAGGTTCTGTAGGTTACCCCAGGCCAGGCATGGTAAGCACACTCTGTGGCAGTGATTCTTATTAGTGTAGTTATTACTGTGCCCAAATGGGAAGAAAAATACTCAGGGTGTATGAACCGGTGCCTGGCGTGTGTTTATGGGGAACCCCAGAGCCAGCCACTAAGCTAGGGATTTGCTCTGAATTTTCCCTAATGAGAGAGGCAGCTCTGGAGGCAGGTACCTCGAGCTTGAAGCCATGGCTTAATCTCCTTGACAAGCAGGCAACACACCAGCCAGCTGGCTCTTCATCTATTGATTTATTTTTCTCTCTTCTTTTTACATTTTCTCTTTCAGTCACTCAGGTTGATGGGGATGGGGCTTCCCTTATGCTGGGGTCCACACAGGCTCCCTTTGGCCGTAGCCCCGCCTGGGGGCTGGGGGTCCAGAGCTTATGTGGCCTCTGATCCATAGCCCGCTGGCTGTTGCAGTTCCTCCTTGATCCACTCCTTCCAGATCTGTGCCAGGCACAAGGTGACGCCTGCTCTGCTGAGGCCCCCTCCTCAGGGACTTGGGGGTGGGGGAGGATTGAATCACCCAGTGGATATAGGCCGGGACAGGGCTGCAGTTAGGAGCCAGGGCCTGGGACTCAGGCTTCCTGGGCTGGACTCCCTCTGCAACTTACCAGCTATAATCTTGAGCAGATGTTTCATCGTCAGTGCCTCAGTTTCCTTCCCTGTGAATGGGAATAACAAAAATACCCTCCTCCTAAGGCATTTGATGGGCTTAAAGAAGATGGCATAGTCCAAGTGCTTAGCACATGCCCGTCCCTCACATTCAATGAGTGTGAGCTATTTCTCATGTAAGAGCTTCTAATGCACAGATCCTTGTGGTTAAATGGAAAAATACAGGAAAAGAGTGAAAAAAGCATCTTTGCTCTCTATAGGTGAGGTAGTTTGGAGAATTTTGAGAGTCCTTAAATATAAGAGCTAAGAGCTAAGGGTTGAGCTAAGACATGTGGGTGCCCCACGTGTGGTTTACTTATCTCCCCTTAAATCAACAGTGGGGTGCTTGAGGGCAGGGCCCAGCACACAGTAGGTGCTCATATAATGAGAAATGATAGTGACAGCCTAAGTGACCCTTGACATTTAACAGCCATCATTCCTGTTACCCACGGTTCCCCCAAACCGCAAATAATGCCAGTTTACAGGATATATTGTTTGACTCAATGCAAAATGTACAGCAAATTCATTCATTCCTGTCCCCTTCTCTCTGCCAGAACTTTGGAGTCATTGTCTATAAGTAGAAAGAGGGTTTCTGATGATTTGGACACATGGGGGACCCAGGGAGGTCTCCAGAGTAATTGCCAGCTAATTGGTCCTTGAATAATCTACAAGGACCCGTCTGGATTTGCAAACCAGACTCTTCCCTCATTAAATTGGTTTTCATTTTGCATTCACCTCATAGCTCTGGGCATGGTGCCCACACCTCACCTCTATGAACAAAGCCCCCAGACCTTGAAATGTGGGAAGGAGAGGGATTTGTGGGGACAAGGAAAGGTCAGGGGCTATTTGTCTCTGTGAGAAGCATCTGTCATTTCTACAATTTGAAGGGACTAATTGTCCTTTGGGCTCCAGTCTTGGGTTCTGTGGATCTCAAAATTAATGCATCAAATTAATTTTGTGGTCCCTTTGCTCAGGCTGATTAGCACAAATTAAATTTCACACTAATTGTCTAAGGTGGAGAGAACACAGTCCTGGTGTTTGCGATCAAGGCTGATCACGGGGATGGTGGGTGGCAGGGACAGGGAGGTTCCCGGATTGTGCCCACCTTTAGCCGGTGTCCTTTGCAAGTGACCACCTCTCCTGCCCCCGTGCTTGTGTGTGTTTATAAGCAAATCTAACCTGTCTATAGCCGAGTGTGAAGCCACAGTTAGGAGGAGATCCTGGCAGTTTCTGTGGCAGTAATTTTTAAACTTTGCTGGGCTTCAGAATCACCCTGCAGTGTGTTAAAATTCATATTTCCTGAACCCCATTGCAGAAATTACGGTTTGGGGTGCTGAAGATCCTAGAATTTGCATTCTGACAGCCATCCCGGGTCATTGCAATGCAAGTGTTTCCTCAGAACACTTTAAACAGGACAGTGTATGGAGTGGCAGAGGGTTGCCCCACCCACAAGACAGCCAGGAGCACCCTGGGAGAGTCCCATTGCTCATTGACTGGTGGCCGTGACTTGGATCTGATGGATTTGGGTTCAAGCCCCAGCTCTGTCACTTACTCACTGTATGACTTTGGAATGCTGCCCCTAAGTCTCCTTTTCTCCACATAACAGTTGAAATCTGCACTGCATTCTGCCCATCCAGTGGTGGGGGCAGCAGGATAGGCAGCCGATGGGCTGGCGAGGGAAAAGGCTGGGAAGCTTGTGCAGAACAGACTCAGATTTGTAGCTCCATTATTGTTTTGACTATTTTTTAAAGATAATTATTTTGTGTGTTTCTGATTACAAAAATAATATAAAAAATCAGCAGTACAGAAATACATCGCAAGGAATTTGGATCCCCTCTGAGCCCACTCTTCCAGGAAAAAAAACCCTCCCAATGAACAGTTTGGGAGGGACTTTTTCTGTTCAATTATAAACAAAAATGGGCACAGGCCGCACGTTCTACAGCTTTGCCTTCCTTTCCCCCTAGGCAATATGCCTTGGGGGATTTATTTTCATGTCAGAACATGTAGATCTTCATTCTTCTTGAATGATTTTTGAGGCAGCCTGGGAGCTGTTAGTATAGAAGGGAACTAGCTCAGAAGGGCAACTGGATTCTACACTGGAAGGCCACTTAGCGTCCCTGTGATAAACCCCACAGTTGTCCGCCTGTGTGACACAGTCTGATGGGAGGGTGGGGTGTTTTGACATGTTCATGCACAACATTTATGGCACTAACTATTACTTAATTCAAAGCATTTGATGGCTAAGTGACCGAAGCCACAGAGACGAAGAGATTTGCTCAAGGTCAAACAATATGTTAGTTGTTGTATCCTGACTTGAACCCTGTACTTGACCCTCTTTTATTTATTTTTCCTTTTCCTTCTGTCCTTCTTGACTTTAACCACTGTCTTGCCTGGGCTGAGAGGTAGTTCTCAGTTTTAGGAGGTCCCTTCTGTGCAAGTTCATTTCTGAGTCTCTTGGTCATAAATAGTCCACTTGTGTTTCTCTCCTTAATTTCTTCAGCCTGCCCTTGAACCTGGAAATGCATTTTGGAACAATAATACCACAGAAGCCCAGACCCATTTGGTATCTGTAGTTAGTTAAGTGGGGAAAAAAGTGCAAGTGGAAATTCAGAAAAAAATAAACATTTTCATTTTTACCTTTGAGCATGTCTACCTTAACTCGTTGTATTTCTGAGGTAGGAACAAAGCCTTTAGAATCTGAACATCTTGACTTGAGATCCACTTATTTCATTCTTAAACCATGCCCCTAATACTTGACTATGTGATTGTGATTTCTTTAAAAGTAGAGCAAATGTCAAGTACTTTGTATGCAGAAACCTAATCTTTTATTTCTAGTTTTTTTGCACCTATACTGATCTGACAGAATTTTAAGAAACAATTTCCATTTTCATTCCTTCCAAAGAGCATTCAACCTAATTTTCATGGAAACTCTTGGTCCAGTATTTTATAGGTTTATGCAGCAGCTAATTGGACAGATAATTAGAGTAAAAATGCAACAAGCATAAACGTGGTTGGGGGAAACCCACACAGGTGATACTGGGTGTGCGTGACCATCGCCTTGTAGAGGCAGATGGACCACGGTGAACCAAAGAGGTTTCCTGGCCAAGAGCATTTCCAGGTGGCGGACATCTGTGCATGTGTCTTCCTGAGGGAGCCTGTCGGTTGGTCTAGCAAGATGGCTCACTGAAGGATGGCTAGAGAGTTTCTACTAGAATAAGGTTTTAAATTGAGCACTTACTATGTGCCAGGACTGTACTAAGCTGTATGTGTATTATCTCTTTAAGTCTCGAAACAATTCTGAATGTTATTCCCCCGCCATCTGAAGTTGAGAAAACTGAGACTCAGAGAGGCATCCTGCCTGGCTCAAAGTCACACAGCTAGTGAGTGTGGGGCCAAGAATTCTAACACCCAAGACCAGTGAAATTCTGACACCCAGGCTCATAACCATCGTGTAACACTGAAGGGTTGTTTTTCCGTGAAAGCCAGTGACTTGTCCTGGGCTGGTCCTGGGGAGTGCATGTTGGGGAGAAGGGTTGGCGGCCCTGACAAGAGACCCTGCTTTAACCCTCCCATCCCAGATTGCTGGCCTGATCACAGAGCTTGCCGATGAGCGCTTCAAAGGGGATGTGGCCTGCCAGGTGCTGGAGGGCGAGCGTGCTGAGCGGTTGCAGGCCTTCCGGGAGGTCCAGGAGCTGAAGGTGAGCCGTGAGAAGTGGCAGGGGTTGTGGCGAAACAGCGTGGCTGGGAGCGCGTGGACCTGGCCCCCTCTGCTCACAGCTGGGAGCAGTAAGCCTCCACGAGATGCACCGGCTCACTGACTCCCAGGCTCAAGGTCCTGCAGGACATCTGGGCCTTCCTAAGGCTTGGCCTTGGAATGGTCCTGGGTGAAGACTGGGCAGAGGGTGGCCAGTCCCCAGCTGTGAAGATGCCATGGATGCGGTGGCCATCGCAGGCTTCTGTCTAGCTGCAGGCCTTTCTTCCAGAGCAAGTATGAGCGAGTCCAGAAGAATTTGAAAGAAGTGGAGAAGCAGCTGGAAGAAGCCCAGCAGAAAATTCAGCTGAGTGACTTGGAAAGGAGTCACACTGGGAGGGGTGAGTGGACTGAGACCTGTGGGATTAGGCCCTGGTGGGAAAAACACTCATTCATTCATTCACTGAAACACACTGAGTGCTCCCTGAGCACTAGACAGAGCAGGCAGGCGCCCTCCCTGCCCTCCTGGAGCTTACAGTCTAGAGGGACAGGCAGACATCAAGCAGATGGTCCAACAGTCTCCCAAATAATAAGTTACCCAGGTCAGAGGTACTGTTCAGTAATAATGCAAAAAACAATGGAAAAAAGCACTGGTTCTAAGAACAAGGCACCTGTATATGGATATTTGCAATATCTGTTTCGAGGAAGGCAGTTCAGAGGTTTAATGTGGTTAAAAGTCTATAAACTTGAGTTTCTGACTTGAATCTAGGCTCATCTTTTATTAGCTGGATGGCTTTGGGCAAAAGCAGTATCATGCCTTAGTTTTCTCATCTTTCAAAGGGATGTAGTCATAGGTGAGCATGACTATTTTAATTATCTATCAATATGACTAATACATGCGGGGACTAGTGGGATCATTGTTCACACCCATAAGGGGAGCAGAAACTACTGCTAAACCTATTGAGAAGCAACATTAGATGCTCAGTGATGACTGAATGAATGGAGAGGGGATGAGAGGGCCCCGAACTGCCAGAGATCCGGAAACTCTGCGGACCCAGGGTTCCTGGTGGTGTCCACCTTACGGTTGCCTGGAGACCCACATCTCATGGTTGGACAGGCCTGGTGACATCTCTGTCAACTCCTCTCCCCCGTCTAAATGAGGTACATGAGAAGGATGCCCAGGGAGTCTGTCAGCTTTTAGAAAATGCTGGCATCATTCATTCGGTGCCCCCAGAGGATACATGCTCTTGAAACGTCAGGGGCCCTCAGAGGAATGGAGGTCATGCGGCTGTGGAGAAGAGGCAAGGATTTGCCCTCTATGCCCCTCTCGGCCTTTCATCCTGGCTACTCCATGGCAAGCATTTACCGGGCACCTTAATGCCAAGGAGTCTGGGATTCTCTGATACACGAGACCCAGCACGGTAGGGTATGTGCAAGGAGCAGCAGATGTGTTTGCACAGACCAGCCATGTGGGATACTGCAGGTTCCCCAGAAGAACACCAGTCCCCACTGCATGCTGACTGTGACTTATGTCACAGTGATGGCCCTGGGTTTGTCTCCCATGGGAAGATACAGGGGCTGAATGAGAGGACCAGCCGTGCCTAGCACAGGAGCCCATGAGTCACAATGCTGTAGAGGCCCTCAGCTCTGGATGCCTGCTCCAGGAAGCCCATCCACAAATACTTTGTTTTTCATTATGAAAATGGTACATAATCATCATAGAAAATTTCTAAAATGTAGGAAAGTTAAAAGGAGCAATAAAACACTTGAATCACACCACTGCAAAGCCACCACCTCCTCTTCTATCATGTTTATATTCCTATCATGTTAGGAGTATAAATTATAAATTATTAAATGGATGTTTTTCTACTGTGTATGGTTAAATATATAAAGAGAACCTTTTATGGTATGCATCTAGCACTAAACTGGACACTAGGGGTTTACAAGAAGAATTTTAGTTGGGTCCTACTCTCAAGAAGCTTGCAGTATAAATGGGGAGGTCAGATCAACCCAGGAAAGATGTGACTGGACAGTGAAAGTCTGAATTACACATACTAACTAAGAATAAGCACCCTTGGAGAGGAGGGGGCGGAAGTGGAAATCAGTTCGGGGAATGGAGAACGGTTTCCTCATCAGCTCATGGTGGCCATTCATGCCACTTTCTCTGTAGCGCATCAGAGCACAGAGCACACGGGCACCCACAGAAATGCTTCCTGCTTTCTCTTTCTTTTGCAGGCTATGCTGTTTGTTACTTGAGATTTCTTTTCCTGGTGAGGAGACAGGATTCTTTTCCCATGATGATACTATTTTCCTTGGCAGAAACTTGAACAAGCTCTAAGTCCTTACAGTTATATCATCCTTCTGATCGGGTTGGTTATGTGGGAATCCCTGTCGGGGTCACCTCTCCCAAGACCTCGGTCCTACCATCCATCCATCCCCAATCACCCACCTATCCATCTACTCTGCCATCCATTTATCTATCCACCTATCCATATATCTATCCATTACCCATCCATCCATCCATCCATCCACCCTAACATCCATCCAGTGAACGTTATGGAGTGTTTGTGATACACTATTGTACTAAGTCCTGTGGACACAATCGTGAACAAAAAAGGGTTTGCTGCCCTTATGCGTTCCAGTCCTCCTCTTAATTTCTGTAAGCTTCCCTTAGGGAAGCTCTGATCGTGCTAGGTTATAGTTATCTTTTTACATTGTTGGGCCTTCCACCAGGCTCTCCTTGAAGGTAGAATGGTTTTTTTGGTCATTTCCTTGTCCATTGTGCCTGGTATGGAATAGTGTCCTCAGTGAGTGTTTGGGTGGATGGAAGTAGATAAACAGTGTATGATGGATGGAACAATGGATGGATGGATGGATGGATGGATGGAGAGAGAGATCAGGTGGATGGTCTCTGTCTTAAGCTGTCCACCTGTGCAGTGTTTCCCATAGTTCCATTAACTTAAGGAAATTATTATCCAGACAGTCAAATGATAAGACATCATAACCCATTCTAGCCCATTCTATTTAGCCAAACAATTTCATCATGTCAGCAAATAATTTTTTTAGATATTTATCAAGTCAAGATATTGTTCAATTTTCTCATATAGATATCTTGTGACCAATGTCTCTGTTGTTAGGCATTCAGCAGACCCTTTAATTATTGCTCATTTACTTGTTAATTTAATCAATGGTTACTGATTGCATACTCTGTAACCCAATATGGGGGCCAGTAAGATTATTCCAACTGGTGAACTTGTATCATGTGTATGGGGAAACTTCTATGTGTAGGGAACTCTTCTAGAAAGTGTTAAGGATCCACAAATGACTATAACAGCTCCCCTGCCCTCAAGGACCATAGAATGTCCTTGGAAAAAGAAAGGTATGTATTCAAAGAAATTGAACAGTATAAGTAACCAGGCTTAAAATAGTGAGTAGTCAATAACTTAAAACAATTAGAGGGAGTCAGGACAGACTGCCTGGATGGAGTGTTTTTTTTTTTATAAAGCTTGGACTTAGAGCAGAATTTCCTAGCCTGAAGTCCAAGGCTGAGCCTCAAGAACTCTATTAATATTGTAATATTATGTGCAAGGAGCTAAGAAAGTGGCAGGGAGCCACCCTCACTTACCTGGTCTTTCTGACTTTGTCAAACAGCAGATGAGTGGCAAATGCGCTTCGACTGTGCTCAGATGGAGAATGAGTTCCTCCGAAAGCGTTTACAACAATTTGAGGAGAGGCTGGAATCAGAGCTGACGTCCAGGAAAGAGTTGGAGCAGAAGGTAAGAGGTAATAGGTAGTCTGAGTCACAAAAGGGTAAGGGAAAATTGTAAGCAGGTTCTTAACCTCCACTATTCAAGGTATGGGCTGGACCTTGGGAGCGAGAAGGGGCACCACCCATTCTATATTTTATCCATTCCCGTTGCCTCTAACCTGCCACCTCCATCTCTCATCTAAACCAAAGCCACAGCCCCCACCTGGTCTCCTTTCCTCCAGCCTCTCCCCTTAAGCATCTATCACACTGCGGCCATCATCTTTCAGAGCCTCTTTCAAATTGTTCTGCATTGCAACTCATACCGATCCTTGTGTGTTTTGCACGTTTTGATAGTGAGCTCATCTTCAACAGGTCTTTCTATTCCCACCACCGTAGCCCCAGGTGGTCTGCTTGATGGAATGTTCCTATTTTCCCCCCCTCTGACTCAGGGCAAATTTTTTTCTGTGTATTTAAGTATTTAAAAAAATTTTTGAGCTGATCTTATTTTAAAAAGTTTTTAAACTCTTAATTGATTTTAATGGAAGTCCCATGTTTATGGGGTGGTGGATGTGTTCCTCTAAGGGCAGCACTTTCGTACTTTCTCCTGAGCAATTCCTGGGATGATGCTAAATTCTCCGTGTCAGAATTGTCCGATATGTGCAATTGAGCTCTAAATCCTCATGAGGCTTAGACCTGGGGTTTTGATTTCTTGTGGGAATACTTACTCCCCAGCCCAGAGCCAGAGCGGCAGCAGGATTTCTTACCACCTTCCAGGCCGGTGGGTGGAACTCTTCCTGCCCCTTCTCACCAAGGTGCAGCTCTTTGAGGGCTCTGGTTTAATAAAAGGGTCTTCATTCCAACTTCCTGTCTTCCATGGGCTCAGGGCCTTGTCTCCTGTCTCCGGGCATTCAAACATAGCCCCTATCCTTAGGGGTATTTCTGTATCTTTCAACTGCTTCTCCTCTCCCCCATCTTGGCTGCCATGGTGTCAGCATCTACCATTATTGCTCTTGTTTTGTGTCCTCTGCATTCCTGACGGTCTGAAATTTCCCTTTCTTTTTTGAAATTGAAGCTAGACATTGCAAATATAATGTAACCTTACCTTGTGTTTCTATAAGAATGTGGTGATAGTTTAGCTCCTTGCTGATTTTGCATTGTCTACATTCCAACACGACTACACTTTACAACTAGTGGTGCACTGATAAACGGACTCTCTGAAAACAAACACACACCCTGATATGTTGCATTTGCCAACTGCCAGTTGCTGTGGTGTAAATACTCCCACCAGGGCCAATTTCAAGCTACCATTGTGGTGTCACTGAATGTGGAATTGGGAAGAGAATTACAGTCAACTCTCATCAGCAGGTCAAGTCAGCTCTAGCACACCACTGAGTCCAACCACACTCAGGTGTTTAAGGCTCCCAGCATAGTTGAGGGAAGGTATAGAGATTTTCCATGCGCCCTCACCCCCGCATATATACAGTCTCCACCATTATTAACATCCTCCACTAGAGTGGAGGATACAATCGATACAACTGATGAACATACTTTGACACATCATTATCACCCAAAGATCAGAGTTGACATTAGGGTTCACGCTTGGTAGTGTACATTCCATGGGTTTGGACAAGTGTATACTGACACGTACCCACCATTGTAGTTTCATGCAGTGTGGTTTCATTGTCCTAATGTCCTCTGTGCTCTGCCTGTTATCTCTCTCCCCCAGCCCCTGGCAACCACTGATAGGTGCACTGTCTCCATAATTTTGCCTTTTCCAGAATGTCACAGAGTTGGAATCATACCATATATAGTCTTTTCAGATTGGTTTCTTTCATTTAGTGATGTGCATTTAAGGTTCCTCCACATCTTTTAATGGCTTGATAGCTTATTTCTTTTTAGCACTGAATAATAGTCCATCATCTGAATGTACCACAGTTTGTCTATTCATCTACTGAAGAACATCTTGGTTGCTTCCAATTTGGCAATTATGAATAAAACTGCAACAAACATCTGTGTGTGGGTTTTTATGTGGACATACGTTTTCAGCCCCTTTGGGTAAATGCCAAGGAACATGATAACTATATCATGCGGTAAGAGTATGTGTAGTTTTGTAAGAAACCACCAAACCATCTCACAAAGTAGCCATGCCATTTTGCATTCTCACCAGCAAAGAGTAAGTGTTTCAGTTGCTTAACATCCTTGTCAACATTTGGTGTAATCAGTGCTCCAGATTTTAGCCATTCTAATAGACATGTAGTAGTATCTCATTGTTTTAATTTGCAATTCCCTGATGACATAAAATATGGAGCATCTTTTGATATGCTCATTCACCATCTATCTTCTTTGGTGAAACGTCTGTTAAAATCTTTGACCAATTTTTTAATTGAGAGGTTTTCTTATTGTTGAGTTTTAAGATATTTTGTATTTAGATACAGTCTTTTAGCAGATACGTCTTTTACAGATATTTTCTCCTAGCTATGGCTTGTCTTTTCACTCTCTTAATGAGTGTCACTTAAAGAGCATACTTTTTAATTTTAATAAAGTCTAGGCTATAAGTTCTCTCTCATGAGTCATGGCTTTGGTGTCATATTTAAAAAAGTCATTGCCAAGCCCAGAGTCATCCAGGCTTTTCCTCTGTTTTCTTTCAGGATCTGTTTGTAGTTTTGTATTATACATTTAGGTCTGTGATTCATTTTGAGTTAATTTTTGTGAAGGGTGTAAGGTCTGTGTCTAGATTCATTTTTTTGCATGTGGGTGTCCAATTGGGCCAGCACCATTTGTTAAAAAGATTTTGTTTGTGCCATTGTATTGACTTTGCCCTTTATTAAAGGTCAGTTGACTATTTTGGTGAGTCTACTACTGCGCTCTCTATTCTGTTCCATTGCACTATATTTTTCTCTCCTCCAGAAAATGCCTTATTGTTTCTCACCTCTGGGCCTTTGCATATGCTGTTTCCTCTTCCTAGCACACTCTTTCTCTCCCCTGTCTATATATCTCCAACTCTCCTTAATATTTCAGCTTAATTAAGTGTTCTCTTACCAGAAAATCTTCCCTGACAGATTGGATTGAGTGCCCCTGAATCATTCCCCAAATATAAGCTTTGTCATGCTATATTGTTATTATTTGCTTCCTTGGTCTCTCCATAGAGGTAAGCACCATGAGAGCTAAGGTCATATTTGCCAGCCCTACTATAATTATAGCTCCTCATCGTCAAGAGACAAGTATCTTGGGCTATCTTGCAAGTGAACCAGGGCAAGATCCTTACATGGGATCTTATAAACAAGAGAAGTTGGGGCTCATTATCCACCATGGTGGTGGTGATTTTAGTGTTTGATTCCAAGACTGACGTTCTATTGTGTTCCTCAAGAGACATACTAAGCTATAGATGAACACAGGACAACTACAGGGAAACAGCCCAGTTCTTTAATAACAAATTATAAAGTCAGGTCAGTTTTCCCAAGGAAGGGTGGATATTCATGCTACATTAAAATGTAATAAAACTGCAACCTTTTCTGAGCAGCAGAATATAAGAAAACATTCCATTTGCCTTCGAATACTGAATTTAGAATTACAGGCTTCATTAGCTTAGAGTTTTGCTTATTTAAAACAATTCTTTAATGAGGCCATTCCTTCAAAGCCAGTGTGCTGAGTTGCCCTCTCTCCCAGATCGAAACTAGGACATTTGGGAGGGTGTTTCGTCGAGGAAGATGTAAGGGGCATCCTCTCTGTATGCAGCCATGTGCATTCCTGTGCAATTTGGGCCTGGGTTTCCTGGGCTGATTTCTATGTGTGCCCTTCTAGCTGTTTCATGGCTAATGCTCACACGGCTCTGCAGATTATGCCAGCTGATGGGGGCATTAATTATACAGTATTCTAGGGGCTGTCAAGTTTAAACAGGGCATGTGAAGAATCTGGGGGTGTGTTGGCAGGAGGATTATTGAGGAAAATTAAATACCAACCTATGAAGTTGATGTAATTACCCCTTTTTTTACCCCTGAGCAAACTGAGGGTTCCTTAAAGTGACACAGGTAGAAAGTGGTCAAGACCCAATCTTTCTGGCGCCAGTGCCCATCATGCTCACCTTGGAAGTGGCAGCTGCTTGAAATAAAGTAGGAAGTCCACTCAGTGCTACCAGAGTGGGCTGATTGATCCTGTTACTCCCACAGCTCGGGGAGCTCCAGGGTGCTTACGAGGGGGCCAAGAAGATGGCTCACCAGCTTAAGAGGAAGTGCCACCATCTGACCTGTGACCTGGAGGACACCCACCTCCAGCTAGAGAATGAGCAAAGCCGAAACCACGAGCTGGAGAAGAAACAGAAGAAGTGAGTCACATTCTGCATCGTCCCCTGGGTACCAGGGTGCGCGCATTGGTGCTGGGGTCCACTGGGGTCTCTGGTTTCTCCTCCCAAGCTCCCTCACTCTGTCAGGGTTCCTCATCCCTAGGGCTGAACCCTCTTTTTCTGCCAACTCCCTTGTTTCCTTCCCCAACCCACACCTTATTCTTGCGAGGTTCTCCTAAGAATATGGCAAAAAATCATTCTTTTCTGTTACCCAATTTGAGCCCTATTACCCATGGAGCATGTGTCCTTGGGAACTTTCTTGGCCTCTCGGGAACTCAGTGTCTCCATTTATCAATGAAGAGTTTGTCCATGGAAGACAAAGAGCCTAGCATGATGGTTAGGAGCAAAGTGCTGACATCATACCACCCTGGTTCAAGTCCCAGCTGTGCCTCTTTCTAGTTGTGCGACCTTGGACTTGTCCTTCAACCCTTCTCAGCCTCAGATTGTTTTCCTTAAGAGGGGGTGAGATTGTTCTTACCCTTGTGGTAAGAACTAAATAATATGGCTGGTGTATCCAACAGGCCAGATCCTGCCTGGTTCCCAGTCCCATTGTGGAAAATGGGGAAAGAGAAGGAAGGCAGAATACTGAGCCCCTGCCTTTTTCGTTTAGGGTCTGGATGCTCAGGTCAGTTCTGGCCGGGACTGGACCTTGGGTATGAACAAGATCCCAAGTGTGAAGCTGCATGCTGGTTCACATGCTTGCTTTCCCACTGGGATGCTGTCACAGCTCGCCAGTGGCGGAGCCTAGAGCAGCAGAGCCCAGGTCCACACTCACCGGTTTCCTTTTGCAAAACCTCAGCGCCTGAGGTGCTTTCATCTCTGGACACCCTGGCTGTGTCTGCAGCTCTTCAGCTTGTTTGAGAAGAGTAAAGATGTGGAGGGCTCCTGTTTTGAGCCAGACTAGCCCTCATGGAGACTTGCTAGGAGGCACCTGGATGCATCACAGCCTCTTTTAGAAGGTCCAGGATACAAACACAGGAAAACATTCCTGCGTGTGCCAGAACATGGTCTTGCTGAGAGCCTTTTCCAAGAGGTAGCAAACTGAATTACATTTCCATGGGAGTGGCATAGGTTTTGATCTTGATCTGCGTTAGATATTGTCTCTGTGTTTATCTTTGAGCTTTTCTGAGCGGACGTTTTCATCTGAAAAATGAGTCAGAAAGCATGGCTCTCAAAATGAGAGGTCTATGTGACTGATTTCCAACTGTTTCCTTTTTCACATGCCCATGGGGGTTCTTGCTGAACATTGTCCTTGCAGTGGGGAAAATGACTTTGTCCGACCTTGTGTGACCTTGTGAAATGACACCACCTCTCTGGGCCAGAGAGTGACTGATGTTGCAGAAGAGTCCTTGTTCTTAAACAGGCCACCTGGTGTTGAAGAACAGCTCTGACAGGCCCAGCCCCGACCCTGACCGACCCCAATCTGCAAATTGAGAGGCGTGGACTCCATCACCCCCCAGATCTCTGGAGCTATGACAATGTTAGCCCTCACCTATGGTTCCACCCCTGTGCTGAAGGTGGATGGTTTCAGCTCTCTAAGAGTTAGGGGGACTGTCTTTGGATTTATGCAGCCAGAAAATTCATCTCTCTGGTTGTTTCCTAACCCCCTTGGGTTATCCCTTATTCTAGGACTTAAGAGCGCCCCTATAATGCCCCCCCTGTGAAAATCCCCATTTCTTCATACTTAATTTCTTCCTCTTACCTGTCCTATAATGCTTTCCACTTAGCTACCGTCTCTTCAGAGAAGTTAATTTATGTTTTGATGCTAATTACAAATAGCAACCATTGTCTTTCTAGATGAGCCTAGCATTTTGGCAGGAGCCTATGAGGGCAGTAGAAGTCTCAACCTAATGGTGGAAATTCAGGCAGAATGACCAGTGAGGGAGAGATCTAGAAATTAGCAATACTTCCGCATACCTCTGTAAGTTTAATCCAGTTACAGGTGCAGCCACCCCCTGAGTTTGCTGGGCCCAGGACGGAGGGACGTCTCCTCACCGGTAGAGTCCACTGTTCTGACCTTGGCTTCTAAGTCTAGAGTGGCCCATTCTGGTTCCATTTGGACTTGGCTTCTTGTTGCCATGGTTACCCATGGGTCACAACACTCAGTTCTGAGGGCTGATGGAACTCCCAGCCCGCTTCTACTGGGTAAGGCCTGGGCTGGGTTCGTTGACTCCCACACTCAAGGGATGCTGGGCATTGGGCCCACTCCTAGTGGGGTGAATGGGGTGTGCCAATCTGTCTGGCCTCAGGCAGTGGGTCGGCTGGTGTGTTCCAGAAGTTAGGGTCTGTAGGAGCCATTCTTTGGCATCAGGTGGCTTATTAAGTCACGGACAACTTTGGAATATCAGCCACTGTCTGGCTCCCACTGTCTTATCGTACCTGTCCCAGAGTATAGGCTGGTAGATGAGAGACGAGCTGGAATGGTAGACAGGCTGGGCTCCAACCTGCTTCCACCACTTTGGAATTTTAGGCTGAATCACTCCACTGCTCTGAATGTCAGGTTTTTCTTCTGTGAAATGTGTATAACAACATGTTTCTTGCTCTTGTTATAAAGACCAAATGGACCCCAGACCAGAGCCTGGCTGTTTGTGACCACTGAATCCTTATACCATCACAGTGTTTCCATTCACAGGCAACCAATAGTGCCTCTTGAATGATGCCACCAACAGCCAATCACAAAGCTCCCGGGCTGTTTCGGCAGAAGCGATCCCTCATGGGACTCATGATTGGCTTCCTCAGGAGTCTGAGACTTTGAATGACCATCTAGTGTCAAGGGACATTGGATAATCTTGTAACAAGGGTAACGTTCTTCTTACCAAGGCCCAAGGCCCAAGCCCCATGCCCAATTTGGCCATTCTGGCCACACCATGTTCCCGGGAGCAGTGGGACTTCCTGTATGGGCCAAGGACAAGTGGCCAGGGTCCCATCTTACTGAGGCCTGGCAGAGCCTTCTATTGGTTTCCTCATCTCTGATAGAGGTAGAGGCTGAGACGGCTGCGTGGAATGATGTCACACCCAGGGAGTGCCTCTCACCTAGTGGCCACCATCATGGAGGGGCCGGGATTGCCCCAGGCGAGGCCTTTCCTAATTTCCAGGAAATGGACCCCCAGTAGGACTGTCTAGTCTCTGTGTATTCTGCTTGAGAGACAAAGGAAGACAAGATTGAATGTACTAACATCCAGCATTTTATCAATAATTACCCCACTCTAATATGGCATACAAGTGCATAGCCAGATAATAATCATGTAAAATATGAAATGTAGAATATCCCTTGTTTGTGCAGATTATACATTCATCCATTCACCAACCAATTACTGTTAGACACCAAACCAGGCCTTGTAGAGTTAAAGGTTCTTGGCATACACTGATAAACCACATTGATTGGATCTTTCTATATATCTATGTTTTTTATTTTTATTCTTTATCTGTATATAATTGTATTCTATTTTCATTTTCATCTATGTATTTTTTATCATATTTTACTTAAGTCTCCAGTATTTCTGTAGAAACCTATAAAAGCCTATATAAACCCTGCAAGTTGCTCTCTGGCGTTGCAGATTCCTATCCCGCACCCACAGCCTTGCACCAAAGCCCTGAGCAGACCCTCCATGTCATTCTCACCCTTGAGTGGTTCTCTCCAGCCCCCTTCCTCCCTTGCCCCAGGTCCCCCCACCAGGGTGCCATGACACGTGTTCTGCTTGGACAGGTTTGACATGCAGCTGGCCCAGGCCCTGGGTGAGTCTGTGTTTGAGAAGGGCCTCCGCGAGAAAGTGACGCAGGAGAACACAGGCGTGCGGTGGGAACTCGGCCAACTTCAGCAGCAGTTGAAGGTAAGCGATAGAGCACATGGAACCCATTCGGCTCTGGGTTGCTGACTCAGAAAACCTCACCATGCGTCTGCTGTAAACAGTGCAAGGAGAGAACTCTGGGTAGATGTCCTGGTCTGCCAGCCAGCTGGAGCCATGGGTTCCAGCATGCCTTAATAAAACAAAGAGTTCACGGCAGATTGATAATCAGGCCTCCCTAGCTTGATGTCCTTCCTGTTCTTGCTCTGCCCACCAGCATGAGTTCCAAGGTGCCCACCTGGGAGGCGTGGAGGGCTTGGCACAGAATGAGTCAGCTGCAGCCTTGTCCCGTGCAGGGGGATTGAATTAGAATATGGCATAGGCATCTTACTTGGCTGAGCCTCACCCTTCTGTGGCTCCCTGTTATCCTTGGGAGAACCTCTTAGCCTTTGGTGTCCCACCAGGGGTACTGTGCAGGGCTGCAAGGGTGAGATGTAGCTGGCAGCTCATAGAGGTAACCCTGGGGGGAGGGGAGGCATAGTCACGTGACTCCAGATCTCTGTCCCCTTTGTTTCTGTAGCAAAAGGAGCAGGAGACATTGCAGCTGACTCAAGAGGTGAAGACGCTGCAGGCCCAAAAACGGGAGCTGCTGGGGCCGCTCTCTTCGGGGGGAAATTGTGTCGCTGGTTTGAAGGAGAGGCTCTGGGAGCTGGAATCCAGTGCCCTCGAGCAACAGAAAATCCACAGCCAGCAGGAAAACACCATCAAGCAACTGGAGCAGGTAGGCAAGCCCTGCCCATTGCTGGCTCCAGTGCAGAGCGGAGTTATTTAAATATAACATTGGCAACTCACTCAGCTTCTCCTCTTCTTTCTGTGGCTCCCTGTTGCCCCAGAGAGCCTCTAAAGCCCTACGTCTGACATTCAGAGCCTTCGTGATCCAGCCCATGCTCGCCTTCCTGCAAGTGTCAGTGTCATCTCAGAGAACTTGCCCTCATCACCCTCTTGGATAAAGCCCCACCCGTACACCATTCACTTTCTGTCTCCTTAGCTGGTCTCTTCTCCTTCATATTCAATAGTATTTTAAAAAATTTGCTCAATGCTTCTCTCCTCCATTAGGATGTATGTTTCAGGAAGACAGGGTTTTGTGTTGATCTTACTTGTCAGGGTATCCCTAGAGTCTAAAGTGAGGCCAGGTACATAGTTGGTGCTCAATAAATAACCATTGACCAAGATCTGACACTTATTGAGCGCTGACTGCGTACCAGACTCAGCCCTAAGCTCTCCCCGCTTAATCATCTCAGGAATCGGCACAAGAACTTAACATAGGGAGCTATTAGTATCATCCCCACTTTACAGATGTGGAAGTGAGGTTCAGAGATGCAGAGAAAGCAGCAGGGGTAGAACTTGAAGGCTGGCCATCTGACTCCATGGTGCCTGGCATACCTACTGTGTGCATTTGCTGTACACAAACTTGAGGAAGATTGGAGAGTTACTGTTTGGAAACTGCAAAATAACTAAGGGGGATAGACAGGAATATCAAATACTCTAGTACCAGCATCTTCCACAAAGTACCAGGTGAAGATTTTATATGTCTGCTTGTTTATTTATATGCCCACTTCATCTGACAGAATTAGAAGCCGCTTACAGGTTGTATGTGCAATAAAATAGAAAAATTATAAAGAAAACAATCTAAACCAGAAAAACGCAAACTAGAATAGATGCTAAGGAGGGGCAGGGATGGTGGATTAATATGCAGATACGCAAAACATAGGATCTTCCATACTTAGTAGTTTTACATCTAAAACTCCTGGTGGCCAGAGAGAAAAAGGAAATGTGAACTTGGTACTTTTTTTTTTATCCCATGATAAAGACAAACCAGTTTTTCAAGGGGAAGCAAGGCTTTTCCTGATGCTTAGCTTGTAAGAAATTTCTCACATGGGATTTCATAAGTGGCAATTATTTTGAAGTGGTCCTAAGGGCAGAGCCCCTTTTTCAAGAAAATCTGAGCAGGCAGTGTGGATTTGTAAGGCAGTTGAACTCTGAGCAGCTCTGATAAAGTGGGGTGAGAGAGTGGGGAGTTAGGAGGTGAGGGGGGTGTGGGACGTGGGGTGGGAAGATCGAGGTGCCCTCCTTGCTTCTCCCCTATTCCCGCTGCATGGACATGGAGCCCACCAAGTATTGAGACCAGGGTGTGGTGGGCATCAAAGGACAGAGTCTGAAATTGTTCAGAAAACAGAGCTGCCTTACTTACTCAGTCAACCAGTATTTATCAAGTACCTATTTGGTGTCATATGCTAAGGATGCAGCTGAAATAAGACAAATGTGGTCTTTGCCCTCCTGATAGTTATAGTCACGCTTAATGTCCTGGGGAAGCTTAATTTGCAGATCTGGCTTAGGAGCATAGCTGGGGAAACAGGGAAGGCTTCTTGGAGGAAGTCACATTTATCAAAGCTGCAAGGTGAAGGATGAATCCAAGTTGGCTCATCAAGAGAGTTCTAGGCAGAAGGAACAGCCTGCACAAAGGCCTAAGACAGGAAAGTCATGTGGCACTTAAGCAGCTGTAATATGGTCACATCCAGATGGGTTCCTCAAGGTAGTGCCTTGTCTGTATGACCTTAGACAAGTCCTCAGTTATCGCTAGACTTTGGTCTCCTCATTTGTACAATGAAATCAGAGCCTCATCAATCCCTTAGGTTGCCCCTAACCCCAGCTATGGATCCGAGAAGGTTCATGAAGGAGGTGGAATGTCCGCGTAGGTCATTAAAGGTTCACCATCACATAGCAACCCAGAGTCAAGAATAAAGCAAGCTCTTTGGAAAACTGTTAACTCTTTAAGCTCCCAGCAGGGGGCTACTCAGTGCTCCGAAGCAGAAATGTCCTCCCGTGACTTCCGGGACCCCAGCGGTAATGCTGATTCCTGAATTTCCACCTTCACTTCACACAAGAGGCAAGGCTGACTCACCACTTTCAAATATCTTTGGCCTCACCCATAACCTCATCCCACATTATGTCCTTGTAGACATCGAGGCAATATTTATTGATTACAATATAGCACTTTTTCCAGGGAATTTTATGTTAACTCATACAAGCTTGACATAAATGGTATTGCAGATGTCAGGAGTACCCAAGAGGCTAGAAAAAAATGAAAAAGAAATATTGTATTTACTTGCTTAAGCTCCTTGTTTTGGATTATCTCCCCATAACCTCTGTCATTTTAAAGGAGGCAGGGAAGGAAGTTGACATTTAAAGTGAGCCTGCTTTATGCCAGGAACTATAATAGGGGGAACCCTCCTTTTTTCTCTTTACCACAGTCCTACAGAGCAGAAAATACTATCAACACTTTAAAAGACCAAGATCGTTTTTTCTCAACTTAATTTCCTTGGAAGGAAAAGCAATTGCAACCCTCTGAAAGCTTGGTGAGAGGTTCTGGGGTGGTGCAGGAAATGGTCAGAAAGTTACGGTTTGTACAATGTTATCCATCCATGGTATTGGGTTCCAAATGCAGCTCCATGAATCAACAGTGTAAAGAGTGTAGGTAATTGAAAGCTTAAAACTAGATTCTTAGGGCCTGTATCCTGGAGATTCTGATCCAATAGGTTGAGGGAGAATCTCTGGAATTTAATTTTTTTAATGCATGAAGTAATTCTAATATGCCACAGAATTTGAGAAGCCAGAGCTCGGGCCAGTCTTAGGAAGATCAAGAGAGTATAATTTTGAACTAGAACTGGAACCCATGACTTCTGCCTCCAATTCTAGAACCTTTTATGTAACATCACGCAGTTTGACTACCGTGCACAGCACTTTTGTCTGCTCTGAGCACGTTTTGGGGGCTCTCACGTAAAAGACTCACTGACTTCATGGGGACACAGATCTTGACTAAGTCGGGCTGTGAGGACCGGAGGGGAGAGTCCTTTCTCCCTCTTTTCAAAATAATGGTTAAAGAGAAAGTAGTATTCATGTACTAGATGCTTTACATGGATTATTTCATTTAATTCTCATCAAGCATTCCAAGGCGGTTGTTCTCTATAGAGAAAGGTACCTGGAGGCGACGTGAATTGTCCATGGCAACACTGCGGGCAAGTTATCTCTCCCTCCCCAGGCTTTGAAATCTTCATAAATAAACTTCTAGTTTATCATCCATCCACCCACTTATTTACCCATCCAAAAAAACCATCACTGCTCCAGGCATGACAAATTTGTTTCATCTTAAGCGTGTTGAGAAGGATTCTGAGGCTACATTGAAACTCAGTGGAAAAGAGTATGACCCCTGTGACCACAGGAAGGCATAGAGGCAGCATTTGGGCCATGTACCTTCCATTTCTGACCTTCCTGGGTGCCTGGGGGAGAACTCCACTTTCATCCACGCACTCCAAAAATAAAAAATGCAACTGGAATGCCAAGGATGACTTGGTTGGTGTGGGTCACCCTCCTGTGTTCTCCTTGCTTCCCGCAGCTCCGCCAGCGGTTTGAGCTGGAGATCGAGCGGATGAAGCAGATGCATCAGAAGGACCGGGAAGACCGGGAGGAGGAGCTGGAGGACGTCCGCCAGTCCTGCCAGAAGCGGGTATGTGAGCAGCGAGCACGCTGTGCCCTTGCGCCCTGGCAGGTCCGGTCTTGGTTACCTCTCTCTTAGGGTGAGGGGCACTCCAGGGCCTGGGGATAGGCGCTTTCTGCTCCACTGGAGGCCTTAGCTCTGTTGGTGCTTTCAAGGTGGCTGGAGTAGAAGTGCCTTCAGGATTTTAAATATAATCCTGGAACTTTCAGAAGTCTCTAGAACTGTCCAGCACAATCATCCCAAGATTTCTGCCAAGAGTCCGTCTTGCCATGTGATTTATGCCTTGGGTAAGGGCTTAACATTTGACGAAGAGGACCAATCTTTTCTGATTCTTTCCTTTGCAAATAATTTCTTACATTTCATCCAAGCTCTTTACAGACGTTTCCAACAGTGTATAAGGAAAGCAGTAAACCTTGAAGTCTTACCACCTGGAGGCGATCATTATTACTCTTTCTAAAAGTTCTTTCATATCTCTCTCATTGTATACACACACATGCATATTTGTAGAGAGACCATTTTACCTAACTGGGGTCATGGTGTTTTGAAGCCTGCCATTTTCACAAGGCAGTGAACTTAGATCAGCCTGACTCCAAAGCTCAGTCTCTTAATCAAAATACTAGATTTTTAAAAAACTTTTTATTTTGCAAATGTTTGGACTATCGAAGGTCATTTGGGAGGCACCTGACAGAAGTCAGCCTTGGACAGGGCTACCTCCTTTAGCCCTTCCTGCACGTGAACTTACCACCAAAGGCTCTGATAAGTCCTGCCCTGAGGAACCTGTTAACTCAATGGTTCCCACACTTATTCTAGCTTGGACACACACACATCACATCTATGAACGCCCTATGGAAATATTCTAGGAAATACACGCCAGAAAACATTGTCTTGCTCAATATATAGTTTTGATTATTTTGCATATTTTTTAAAAAGAGTTTTAGCTTCTTAGCCATTATTCTAAAAGCAGATGTGAGCAGAGTGCCTTGTGTCTCTGCCTCTTAAAATAAAGTTTTGAAATGAAGCTGCTTTCAACGTAAGTGACCACCAATCAGCATTTGCTTTCTTTCCGAGGGTCAGGAGATGGCAGCTCCGTGTGCCCTTAGGTGAGGGCAACTGCACCATTTCTGGTGCATTCCAAGAGCGCCTCACAGCACCGTGAGTGTGCCCTGAGCCAGGGCCCTTGACTAGTTGGAGATGTGACCCAGACCCTCCTGGGGCTTTTCTGTGGACAGATTTATAAAGGGAGATGGCGAGGTCAGAGAAAGGTGTTTTTCTCCTCGAGACAGACACTAACATCGACTCCACATCTAGTGATTGCTCTGGTCAGTCTCCCTGTCACGGTGGCAGGAAATCAATTGTTAGCCACCTGGGAGGGGATGCTGATGGCTGCCTGGTGTGGCAGGAGGGGTGGGGCCGGGAGACAGAACGCTAACCGCTCTCGGCAGCAACCGCCTAGGAGTACACGGTTCAGAATCTCTCCCCGATTCAGTTTGTTCACCCGTGAATTGGGGTCACTGATAGCGTGAGTTGGAGAGGGAGGATCGAAGGGATGAGATAACATAGGAGAGAGGCTGGTAGGGAGGAGGGTGTGCAAAGCACACTTCTCGTGGGTGTTCACTTTAGCAGGCAGTGCCTGACTGCTGGCTGATCGCTGAGAAAGCAGAGTTGACTGGAAACTAAATGAGTTGCTCTTAGGCAAATGCCTTCGTCTGGGCGGATGTAACAGAATATCGCAGGCTGGGGCTTAAACAAACATTTTTTTTCTCACAGTTCCCAGGGGTGCTGAGAAGTCCAAGATCCAGGCGCCCACAGATCAGTGCCTAGTGAGAGCCCTCCCGGGCTCATAGAACCAAGCCGCTTCTCGCTTCCTCACGCAGGGGAGAGAGAGGGAGGCCGCGAGCTCTCTGTGCCTCTTCTTATAGGGGCAGTAATCCCAGCCTGGTGCTCCACCCTCATGACGTCATCTACACCTGATTATTTCCCAGAGGCCCCCTCCCCCCACCCCGTCTCCAAATAATATTGCACTGGGGGTTAAGATTTCAACATAGGAAATTTGGAGAGATAACTACACAGTCCATACCACCAAGTAACCTCAAATGCAATTTTTTTTTTACCTGCATCATAGTATGTTTAATAAGGGAGGTAGAAGCATTCTATTATGTTGGATATAAGACTGTGCAAAGCCTGGAAAAGTCAGAGTGCCAAGATTTGTAAATATTCAAACTAGGTCATGGCATAGGAAGGCATCATGCAGTAGAGAATGGGGAGCAGACGAGGTGAAGGCTACACAGTGAATGGCAGGGGCTCCCCATAATTTGCCAGCTCATAGTTGTCCAACTTCCAAGCTTTTAGGCTCCAGAGTCCTGGACACAGACAGCCCCCCACCCCCGCCCCTAATCACTAGGGCAGACTTGGCGGAACTGAGCAAGGGGCTGTGAGCTCCACATCCCTCCTTCCCCCGGGGATCCCTGCCTTGTGGGACTTGTCCTGATTGAGCTCATTTATCCTATGCATTCGTCTGCCCTTTGTGCCCGCAGCTCCGCCAGCTGGAAATGCAGCTGGAACAAGCATGTGAGGAGAAGCAGATGGTCCTCCATGAGAAGCAGGATTTGGAAGGCTTGATTGGAACCCTCTGTGATCAGGTACGGGGAGGCACCGGCAGATATTTGGAAGAACACATATCCTGCCTCTGGGTCCTATTCGAGAGATGGAGGGGTCTGCAGGAAAGGCCTCCACCTGCTTCTCCCAAGTGCCCTCTTCTCCACCAGTTTTGTCCCTTTCCACACACTCATTCTTCAAAGAAGACCTTCTGGGGGTGGGGGATGGTCCACACACAGCAGGGGTTTGGAAGAACCTGTGAGAATAATCAGCATGGGCCCAGCCAGCTGTGACATATGAGGTCACCTTGCTTTGAGCAGCTTTTTGGGTGAGAGTGTAAACAGCCCTTGCTTGAATCCAGTGACTGTGAATGACCACCAGCCTCACAGCTGGCCTCATGAGAACTTTTGCTAGAGGTAGCCAGGCCCAGGTTCCTGCAAATGGAGCCTTCCTGAAACCCTAGCTGGGCCACTTCCATCTACGTGGCTTTGGCTGAGCTCATTCACTGCCCTGAACTTCGGGAGAGCAGAGCCCGTGGGCTTGCAGCATCACCGTACACCAGGCTTCTCGCCCACACCACTGTGGACACCTTGGCCACAGTGTTCTTGGTGGAGGGGACCGTCCTGGGCATTATAGGGTGTTGTGAGCTTTCCTGGCCTCCACCCACGAAATGCCATCAGTACAACCCCCTCCTGCCACTTGTGGCCAGAAATGTCCACAGACACTGTGAAATGTCTCTTAAGGACAAAATCCACCTCCCCCTTTACAGAGCCTGCAGAGCACAGAGCCGGCTTCTGGTTTCAGAGCTGGGGGAATCTCCCCTCCATCCCCCGAAGATTCCTTTCCCTGCCTCTGCTGCTCCACAAAGCCCTAGCATTGGAGGGAAACGCCTGTGGCTTCTCTAATTTCTTTTAAAGTAGCATCGGAGTGTATTTTAATGTGTTTACTTAACATGCGTTCACTATCTTTTCATTAGTAAATATCTTGTTATCAATCACCTTCTCCCAAAGTCTTTCCTTTTATTCACAAAGGAATGTGGGCCCCCTTCAAATGGCCATCCAGGGCAGGCAGGCCTTGGACAAATGGGTTCTCACTATAAATATATTTTTTGTAATTGATAAAATCAGTGAATCCTGGGGCAGGACCATGGCAGCGGTGAGTGTGAGAGTTGGGAGCTGAGGGAATCCACAGGAGAGCTGTACCATCTTCCTTCTCTTGGTTTTCTGGCTTGTCTGCCAAGGAAACCAGGGCCCCTGAGTGCAGAGCCATTGAGGACGTTGTCCCTCAGTGTAAGAGAACACAGCCCAGTATTTGAGTCTAGAATGATAATCAGAAATCGTGGGAAGAAGGTTGCATGCAATTCTGTGTGGTCCACTTGGGAAAACAAAATATAGAATGGTTTTTATAGATGCTGCAAACATTAAAAATTTTCCGTGCAAAGGAAAGGTAACTTTGAATGAATAAAATGCTGATTTTGTGTTAGTCCCCAAGTGGGAGCCTTAAATAAATGATCACATTTGATAATGTTTAATGACTTGATTAAAGGTACTTGCCAAACACATGGAAAGGCAGAACAGATACTATAATGGATGCTTATGTGCCAAGCACCCAGGGGCCACATAAATTAACATTTTGCACATTTAAGATGTTTTTAAGGGCACAAAACATTTCCAAAACAGTTGGTGGCCCCTTGGGTTCCTTCTCCCTCCTTCTCCCTCTTCTCTCTCCCAGAGGGGTCCCCTGTCCTAAGGCTGGAGTGTGTAACTCCCCTGCCTGCGTATTGGAACTTAAACCACATACAGCACAAATGACCTGCATTTTAATTTTGTTCCCCTTCATACTGCTTTTGAGATGAGTCCACGATAATACCTCCAGCTCTGATTCATTCCGTTTTAACCTCTGCACACTATTCTATTTTTTTTTTTTTAGTGTTAAATCATGAGACACCATTTTTTTTGGTATCATTACTCTACAATTACATGAGGAACATTATGTTTACTAGATTCCCCCCATCACCAAGTTCCCCCCACATACCCCATTGCAGTCACTATCCATCTGCGTAGTAAGATGCTGTAGAGTCACTACTTGTCTTCTCTGTGTTGCACAGCCCTTCTCATACCCCCTCCCACATTATACATGCTAATCGTAATGCCTCTTTATCTCTCCCTTACCACCCATCCTCCCTAGTTCCTTTCCCTTTGGTAACTGTTAGTCCCTTCTTGGGTTCTGTGAGTCTGCTGCTGTTTTGTTCTTTCAGTTTTTGCTTTGTTCTTTTACTCCACAGATGAGTGAAATCATTTGGTGCTTGTCTTTTTCCACCTGGCTTATTTCACTGAGCATAATACTCTCTAGATCCATCCATGTTGTTGCAAATGGTGGGATTTTTCTTTTTATGGCTGAATAATATTCCATTGTGTATATGTACCACATCTTCTTTATCCATTCATCTACTGATGGACACTTAGGTTGCTTCCATGTCTTGGCTATTGTAAATAGTGCTGCAATTATTCTTTCTATTTTTAATTCCATTCTTCTGTTGAAGGATAATGTAGTTGTTTCCATTCTAAGACACAGAACTACAGCGCATATTCCTGCATATGTCCCACCGGGCATGAGGGCAGCATGTCCAGAGGATGCTGCTAGAGGAAGACTGCCTAACTCCTAGGAAAGTATCATTTTGGAATTCCTAGATGTTGCCCAAATTGAAGTGAAGGATGGTGGCAGTGTACACCATCACCAGTGGTTTTGAGGGGTTTTTAAAATTATGTTTTCTGCTTCTCCACACCCCATGTCAGAGTTTGTCTCTCATTACTAGTGAAGTTGTGCATTTTTCATGTGTATTATGTTTTCCTCTTATGTGAATTGCCTGTTTATAATGTTCTGTCTCCTTTTTTCCTATTGATCATTCATGAACCTTACACAGAATGCTAACTCACTTTTGGTTATGTATTTTGTATGTATCTTCTACTCCACAGATTATCATTTCCCTTTGTATATAATCTCCATGTAATAAAAAAAAGTGTTTTTAAGTAGTCATGTTAATCAGTCACTTTTTATACTTTGTGTCTTTAATATCTTCAGATATCTTTCCTTAACTGAGGTCATAAAGATTTCCACCATATTTTCAAAAAGATCGAAGGTTTTTGACAGTTTGAGGTCCTTAATCCACCTAGATTTTGTACTGTGAGTTAGGAACCTATTTTTTTTCTGATGGAGATCACCTTTTGTTATATTTCATGAATAATATTTTCTACAACTTCCATGTATATTTAGGTATGTTTATGGGCTACCCATGCTGTTTAATTGGTTTATTTGTCTATTTCTGCACCATATGGTCTGAATGGTTGTATTTGATAAATTGTAGAACAGCTTACATTGCTCAGCTCTAAAATTGTCTGATCTCTTCTTAATCTTTTAATCTTCTTATTAAAATTCCATAGCAAAGCCTGAAGTGATTTTCAAATGCACTGGTTTGCAAGTTAGTCGGAAACAATCGACATATTGTTATGTTGAACCACTGCATTCATAAGCATGGCTTTCAGTAATATTTTATTTTATTTTTTCCATGTAAGTCTTGAACGTTTTCATTAGATGTATTTCTAGGAACCTTGTAGTTTCTACAGTTAAATTATCAATGGAATACTTTTCTGTATTCTATGTTTCAATTAGTTATTGTGGCACACAGGGATACTATTGATTATTATATTGATTTGTATCCAACAGAGTTACTTATTTTTTTCATATTTCATTGGGATATCCCTTTGAATTATCTGCATAGACACTGTTGCCATTTAACAATGAGAATAGCTTTGCCTCTTTTTCTCCAATTTTTAGACCTTTTGTTTTTTGTTTTTTCTTACCTTATTTCATTGGCTTAGATTTAAGATCAGTGGTAGAGAAGATAGTGGGCACTCTTTCCTTGTTTCTGACCTTTATAGGAATGCTTCTAAAGTTTCATCATTTACCTGACATTGCAGTGTCTATTTGATAAGTGAGTCTAATCAGGCTAAGTCAGTCTTCTATTTGAGGTTTTCTAATATTTTTTAAAAATAATATTTGGTTATTGCTTTTTCTGCAATTTTAGTAATCTTATGACTTGCCTCATTTATTTATTAGCGTAATATATTTTGGGTTTTACAACATACCCTGTTAGATTTCCCAGGTAAATCTAACTATGTAAGACTATATACTAGTCATATATTTTTTAATGCACTGCTCTTTTTTGAGTTGCTAACATTTATCCAGGATTTTTTAAACTAGGCTCATGAGTAAGATTGGTTTGTAGTTTTCTGTTCTTATATTACCTTTGTCCGGTGTCGTACTAACCTCATAAAATGAGTTTGCAACTGTGTCTGACAATTTTTATAAAATTTGGATTATGTACTTCTTGAAGGCTGAGTACATCTTGCCTGTAAAGCTATTTGGGCCTGGTTTCTTTTTAAGGGGTAGGGTGAATATTGATTAGAGTCTTGAAATTTTGTAATCATAACTGAACACAAATTCAGATATTATTCATTTCCTGACTGAGTGAATTTTGATAGCAAATATTTTTCTAGACATTTATTATTTCATCCGATTTTTCAGAAAGGCTGGCATAAAAGTTTTTTTGTGGTATTTTCTTATGATCTAAAAATTTTACTGTATCAGAGTTTAAAAATTCTATCACTTCCTTTTTCAGCCACAGAAATGTGTACTTTTGGGATTTTTGTTATTGTTACTGATCAGTCTTGTCAGAGATTTGTCTATTAATCCTTTCAAAGAACCTGCTTTGCTTCCATCTTTTCTTGTTTTATTTATGAATGTCTCCCTTTATCTTTGTTTCTTGTTCCTTCTCCTTTCCTTTGATTTACTCTTGTTCTATTTTTTAGTTTTGGAGTTGAAAATGTTAGCTTTTCAATATTTTCAATATTTCTTATTCTATTTTAAATGTTTTTTAATGTACATTTCAGACTACTGCTCTCCTCAGCATGTGTCATTCTTACATGCCAAGCATTTTGTCATGTTCTTTTGTCATTTCCTCCTTTAATCTGTAATTATTCAGAAATTGAGTTTTATATTTATTAATATTTGGGATTATTTGGAGTATTTATCTTACTGTTGATTTTTAATTTTTTGACATTTTGGACAGATAGCATGGTAGAATTCATCACATTTTTTTCTTTGAAATTATTGAGACTGTTATGTTGTCTCACTTCATGGTCTAGTTTAATAAATTATCAACTGGAAAAGAATCTACCTATTGGAGGCTTATGGTTTCATACATGGCAAATAGGTCAAGCTTGTTAATTTTTTTATCTAAATATTATATTCAAATATAAAACCATAAACCTCAAAGGAAACATTAGAAATATGATCATATTTTAAAAGTCACTTCTCGTTACTTTGATTTTGCCTGTTTAATATGTTTCTAAGAAAGTTCTAATATATTCCCACTATGATTGTGGTTCTGCCATGTTTTGCTTATAATTCTTATAGTTTTCTCTTTCTCTATTTTGGGATTATATTTTTAGGTTCATCTATGTTTATTATTGTTTTATTTCCTCGACAGAATATTCCTTTCATTATTATATGGTGTCTCTATTTTCTCTGTGGACAATTTTTGCCTTATTTTATTTTGCTTGGTTTGTTTTAATTAATTTGTATGCAAGACCTTTTTTAGTCCCTTCATTTCCAAATGTGTATGCATGTATGTTTCCTTTAAATAGCTGGATACTTTTAAATTCAATATTTTAGTCTCTAACTTTTCATAGGAGAATCTAATTCATTTACACTTATTACAATGACTGCTATATTTGACATTATTTCTGTTCTCTTTTTTTTGTATTTAGTGTTTGTTAGTTTGTTTTCCCATTTATTTGCTTCTTCCTTTATTCCTTTCCTGCTTTTGAATAGATTGATAATGCTTTTTATAACCTTTTTTTGTTCCACGTTTTCTAAAGTTACAAACCATATTTGTATTCTTTCAGTAAATAAGTATTTTAATTTTCACAACAATGCCATGGGATATGTATAATTAGTTCCTTCGTATATATGATGGAAGTGATACCCAAAAAAGTAAAGCAAATTACCCAAGATCATATAGCTTGGTAGTGGCATGAGTGGATTTGAAATCAGGTCTATAATATCTGTAAAGTGGCTTGATTATCTCTAACAGCATTTCCAGACCACATTAAAAAAAATCCTCAGAGTTATTTGACAACTGACATTTAACAGCTGCCCCAAACAATCTGCCTTTATGATAAATAGTGAAAAAATTGAGGTTTAAGTAAGGTTTCCCATAGCAACACTAAACATCATTTAGATATATTGCTTAATTATTCACTAGCTTTATCCAGATTTGAATCTTTCTGCTGCAACATGTGAACTTGTGGAATGACATTTGTTTCCCATTAACCTAATGGGGTCTCTTTTTTCTCTCTCTCTCCTGTCTTGTAGCAATCAATTATAAAGGGGAGGGAGACTTGGTCTGAGATTTTGTTGTGAATTTTATTTTCAGTGACCTCTGTGGAAAGGAGAGGTCATTCAGGGACATCCTGGCAGTGAAGATGGTAGAATCTGAGCCATCCTTACTGTGTGGTCAGTGCCCACATGAGAGAATGTTCTTGATGCCAACTTGCCCCACAGGAGAATTAAAGGCATTTTAGGATATCACAAGGACAGATGCAAAAATTAAGAAAAATGCTAAGCACGCTGCATTAATGCCTGTTAAAAAGCCTGGGCTTGAGTTAGTAAGTCAAGTTTCAGGTTCCACCAGGCCTTGTGGTGCAGCTGTTGGGGACATGCACTGGAATGCTTTACTGCCTGGGTTTAAATCCTTGCCTAGCCAAGCATGACCTTGCACAGTCCACTTACTCTCTCCATATCAATGTTACAGCTGTACTTCCATTTCCCAACCACAGTACATACTTCAGAGACTCACATAGCTCACAGACAAGAGCTGGCCGCAGTGACCCTCCAGCCCCACCCCTTGCATACACAAGACTGTTTCTCGGCCTTTGCTCATGGCATCCTTCTCCCTGGAATGCCCTCCCTGTACCTCAGCTAGCTAGCTAGCTCCTCTGTACCTATGACGCTTTCCACTCTCATCCCAGCTTGAGCTGGGTGATGTTCCTCTGTGCCCCCATAACACATTTTTTTAAATTAAAAGATAAAACTTACCTCTCTCACAGTTTATTTTACTTAAATTGTGTCTTTCCAGCCAGAAAAGCTGGGTTTGTGTCCTAATTATGGCCACTTACTAGTTGTGTGATCTTGGGCAAATTATTGCACCTCGGTAAAGCTTTAGTTTCATCATCTGTAAAATGGAATCATAATACTATACATCCTGTAGATTCATCATGAGGACTAAATGTATTAATATCTGTAAAATGTTTAGGACTGTGTCTGCCACTTAGAAAGCCCTCTCTCTAAAGGTAGGCTATTACTACTTTTATAAAGGCAATAACAGTAATGTCTATTTTTAAGAGGTTGTCACAGGAGTTAAATGCAATAATATGTGACAAAGGGCCTGGCACAATGCCCAGTCCTTGGCTCAGCTGGTGAGATTATGTATGTATATATATGTATGTGATACATATTATATATGTATATGTATATATATATCCCCACACACACATAAATATTAAACCAGCATTTTAAACTTAGCAAAGCAATACATCTGAGAACAAAGAGGCCATATTCGAAGCAACAACCTATTTTTCAAAGAATTCAAAATGTGTGGCAGAGAAATAGTAATGCAAAATCCAGACGACCACATTTTAGGTCATCAGACAGTACTCATAATCTTTTATATTTGTAAAACACTTGACATAGTACAAAGTGCTTTCCGATCCATTATCATGCCTGATCCTTGTCTTATCTCAACACAGAAGATAGGAGCTTCTTTTTTTTTTTTTTTAACCTCTTTTATCAACAGTAAACTCAGGTTCAGAGAGTTGTCATGACTCAGCCACCTCTCCCACCACCAGCAAGTGGTGAGCTGGGGTTTAAAACCTGGGTCACCTCATTCTAAATCCCACATTCTTTGTAGAATATTCTGGGGGCATTCTGAGCATCGTAGGAATGGCTGTGCTATGTATAGAGGCACAGTATCCAGGAGTGTATAAAGTAGGTCCCGTGGTTAATGCACCTGGACCTCCATTTTCTTTAAAATTCCCATCCTATGGGTGGTGCCTCCTCCGGTAGTCTTCCTAGGAATGGTGTGGGTCTTTTTTTTTTTTTTCACAGATGCTAACCCAATGCATTTTAGTCAGAGCTGCTTCTAGGGAGACTGCAAGGTGTTAGTGTTTCATGTCAGACCCCTGTGTAATGCTGCACCTGCCTCAATTTCTCTCAGCCTGTATTGTTGGCCACTGGGAATTGTCACCCTCTTGGTGCCGAGTCCAGGATGTGGCTTCTTCAGGAGCCACCTGATCCCTGTCTGCTTGGAGAACAGAGCCTGCAGATACAGGAATCGGGAGGAGGAATGTCCTCACCTCTGTGTAAGGTCCCTTTGCAGAAAATGACCTCATCAACCTGTCCTTAAACTGGCAACGGGAAGCAGCTCAAAGGATAGAAAAGCTTGATTTAGTCCTTCAAAAGCAGCACAGCTATTTTTAATACTGTTTGCATGCAGAGAAACATACCATATCCCACCTATCCAGCTCGATGAATTTTCATAAACTCATGAAACCAGCACCCAGATTAATATTAAAACCCCTGAAGCGCTCCTCCTGCCCTCATATTCTTAACCCCTCCAAGGTCACTGCTGCCCCCTCTTCTATCAGCAGAGGGCCACTCCTGACATGCAGGCTCTTGTAGGTGAGGAGAGGCCGTATCGATGACTTTGGTGCAAAAGAGAAGACAGAATGACTCTGGTTCTTACAGGCCATGGTAACAGCAAGGGTAACAGCTCAAATGCATTGTGCTTTTGCTCTGAGTCAGGCATTAGGCTAAGCACATATTTGATCTCAGCAGCGTCCTTGGGCGGTTGCTGCCATTCCCGTTCTGTGGATCAGGAAACTGAGGCTTGGGGTCGGGGAGAAGGGTCTTATCCAGGGTCACACCCTGCGAGTGGCTGACACAGGATTCCATCTCAGGGAGCCTGGTTCTGGAGAACTTGGGCTCTGGCCACTGTTTTGTCATCGTAGCTCACAAGAGCCTTCCCTTGGCTTGCAGATTGGCCACCGGGATTTTGACGTGGAGAAGCGTCTTCGGAGGGACCTCAGAAGGACCCATGCGCTACTGTCAGATGTGCAGCTCCTTCTGGGCACCATGGAAGACAGCAAGACGACAGTCAGCAAGGAGGAGCTGGAGAAAGTGCACAGCCAGGTGGGTGCAGGGGGACCAGGTGGGGCGGGTGCTGCAGGCGGTGGGAACAGCTGTCCGTCCCAGGTGTGGGCGTGGCCACACCGCTGACCTCCACTTTCCAAGACCTGCCTGGAGATGGGGACACTGGGGGTAGGCTGGGTCACCTGGAGGTGGGAGATGACAGGGAGGGTTTATAAATGACCCCTGTTCAGGGCTAGCAGAATGCATCTAGGGGGCTTGGGCAGGTCAGGGCTGAATGCAGAGAGAGAGAGAGAGAGAGTGTGTGTGTGTGTGTGTGTAACACATTAAAGTGCCAATAATGCAAAACCCACCCCTAACAGCAGCAGCAGACAGTAGTGGTTTAATGCCTGCTCGGATGCTATCGGTGTCCATCCTCATATGATGTTGGTCTCTGGCTCTCACCTGCAGGAGCCCAGGCTTTGTAGAGCCTACACATTACATAGTGTTCTCAGGAGTGTTGGGGGAGCTGAGATTCATCACCTCCATGTCACAAGTGAGGTGAACTAGGTGCAAAGAGGGGAAGTGACCCTCGCAAAGTCACACAGCTAGCAAGTGGCAGAAGCAGGATTCGCAGTCAGGTCTTCACCATCCCTGGCTGACTCAGAGTTGGCCTGGAGGTGGGTGGTAGGTGTGGCGAGGCAGGAGCTAAGGACCAGGCAGATGTGACAGGCTTGGGCTGCGCTGAGCAGAGACAATGTGGCCCTGGGTGGCGGGTGTTGAGAGGTGTGAGGTCAGGTTCTGGGGGGCTGGAAGACTTGGGGAGAGAGGCTTCAGAGCCAAATGATGCAACAGGGATACAGGATTTGCTTCCCATCCCCATGGGGAGCTGGACCCATGGGAGGCACAGACTTGCTGGAGGTGGTGTATGCATGCATTTGGTGTTACCTTCTCAGCCACACACCCTCCCTCGGAGAAGCCATTTGTGCATATGTCAGGCAGAGGGTGGAAGGCATTCCCTGCTGCCTTCACCCCCTCACCTTCTTGGATCATTGCCGCCCCTTCTTCTTCTTTCTCGGGCCTTCTATCATATGGCCACAGTCACCACATGGCCAAGGGCTTCTTTATTGTCACAGAATACTGCCAGAACTCAGATGGGTGATCTGTTAATCTGTACTTATTAGACAGACTCCCAAATGAAACTTCCTGAGGACAGGACTCGGCTTCAAGTCTGATGGTGCCCATCCAGTCTACTGCACATAATACATACTGAATAAGTGCCTCCCTGTTGGATTCAAATGACTTGTTTGACAAATGAGGAAACCAGGGAACAGAGAGGGTGAGGATTTGCCAAAGGTCACACAGCCTGTTAAAGGCAGAGCTGAACCTTGACCCCACATTCCCTCACTCCAAAACCAGTGCTCCTCTCTTCTGGAAAAGCTGTGACAGCCAGCAGGTCCCCAGGAAGGCAGCAGGAGGCAGCAGAGTCCAGCTCCAGATCTTAGAAACTTACCCAGAGCTGCCTCCACTTGCCATCTCTGACGTCAATTTTCCATATGTGAAATGAAAGGTTTTAGGTAGAGATTATTAGCTAAAATAGAAAACTTTTTAAAATACTAAATTCTAGGCTTGGTGCACATTTCACCAGTGTCTCCGTTAATATGCTTTTCCTGCCCCAGGATCCAAGCTCCACACTGCATTTGGGTGGCATGCCTGCCCAGGCCCCTGTGGTCTGGGACTGCTTCCTGGTCTTACCTTATTTTCATGACCTTGACTGTTTTGAGGACTACTGGCCAAGTATCCTGCAAAATATCCCCAATCTTGGTTTTCCTGATATTTTTCTCATGATTAGACCAGGTTTATGGGCTTTTGGCAAGAACATTGCAGAGCTTCAGTGCTGTTAAACCAGAAGACACTTAGAGGTACTTCCCTCTTACATCTCTATGATTTTTCACAGTTTCCTTCATCAAGTCATGCTCTTCTAGGCCAGCCAGCTATCTCAGCTTGTCCCAGACTGTCCTGGTTTTAGGGCTGAGAGTCCCATGTCTCAGGCAAGCCCTCCCTGCCAGGCAGACCAGGACAGTTGGTCCTCTTCATGCCCATGTCAGAAAATTAGAATCATCTGTATTAGAATGCATCTCTTCACCCAATCCTCACGATAACCTCTGGGGGTGAGGAAGTGATATTGTGCCCATTTTACAGATGGAGAAATTCTGTTCCAAGGTGGGAAGCAATGTGCCCAAGGGTGACAGAGCAAGTTCTACATGCAGAATCTGGGAGTCCTTTTGCTTTACCCTGTGTCTTCCTGTCTGTCTGGCCAATCAGGTAGGTGGAGGCCCCTGAGCTTTGAGGACTTGCCTCAGGTGGGCAGAGATGTCCATGGGCTCGGGCAGGGGTCAGGCATCTCGGGCTTGTGCAGCCCTCTTGACAAAGGGCCTGTCTCCCACCAGAATATCTCCCCTCCCCACAGGTGAATATTCTTGAAAAGGAACCATAGCGGTTTTGTTTCTTTCTTCTTTCTTTCTTTTTTTTTTAGTATTCATGAGAATCTCCCTCTGCAGGGTTAAAATGTGTGTTCTTGGAAAAGAGTGGTATTTAATGAAGGCGCGCCTTGAGCTGAATCAAAGGGCTTCATTCTTTCTCAAAGTCCTTCTTCCCCGTCTCCGCATCCGGCTCCTATCAAAGGGAATTCACAGCCTTGGCTTTCTGTTGCGTTGTCATGGAAATCGGTGTAAGGATGGGGTGGTATGGACCAGAGGTCAGGGTACAGTTGCTTTGGCTCCCAGCGCACGTGTCCCGGATGCGGGAGTCAGAGCTAATCGAATGAAGCACTGATGACACTGGGCATTGCCGCGTCTCCTTTCTGATGTGTGGCATTTGTCCTTTACCTGAAGGCTTCCGGGACAGAAGCAGGGAGAGCTGACAGGATGGGGAGCAGTGGGGGCAGGGAACCCACCTTACTGCTGGCTGGGGGCGGTGCTGGGCAACTCCAGTCACTCACTGTTCCATGCGGCACCTACTATGTGTCATGTGAGATGGGACAGCTTGGTGTGTGATGGTTAATAAGACAGATACCCTCCCATGTGAAACTTACATCTGATGGAAAAGAAGACAAGCAAACAATGACACAGATCAATAGAAACACCCCACACCTTAATTTGGGTAATAAAGGAAATAAGCAAGAAAAAGGCCCTGGAATAAGAAATTGGGAGGGGTCCCTGGCAGGAGGAGAAGCAGGCGGGGATCGGAACATGCGACCTGGAAGGCTTTGGTTTTATTCCAAAGGTGGTGAGAGCCATGGAGCGATTTGGAGCAGAGTGTGAACATAATCTGATTCATGCTTTAGAGGATCACTTTTCTGTGTGGAGAAGGATGGAAGGGATGAATGGATGCCGTTTGGAGGCTGGAGTTCCCTTCTAGGCCAGAGGAAAGGTCCACCTGGGTTAAGTGCTGGCAGAGATGGTGAGAAGGGACAGACTTGGGGTTGGTTTGAAGTTGGTGGGACTTGTAGATGGTGTGGGTAGCAGCAATAAGTTCATTATTTAGGTAATCCTCCCCATAACCCTGGGAGATGGATATTACTATTTTAACCCACTTTACTAAAAAGGATTTGAGTGATTTACTACCCATGGACATACAGTGATGTCTGTCTGAAAGCTCTGAGTGCCAACAGGTCTGTCCCCGTGTAACTTGGCTTGTGTAGTTTGGGTCCTGTTAACATTTGTCAAGCACCTGCTATGTACCAGGCTTTTTCCTGGGGTCCCTAGACTTGGCCGCATATCAGACAGTTTAAGCACTGATTAAAAATCGCAGATTTCTAGATCTTACCTGACATGTTCTTTTTTTTTTCCAGCAAGTCTGGGCTGGGACTTGGGGTCTCCACTTTTTTTATTAAGGTATTTATGAAGGTTTCACATGATAACCATTGTGGACGCTACATTTACCCATATTATGAAGTGTCCCCCCCCATTGAAGTCACTGTCCATCAGTGTAGTAAGATGCCACAAAGTCATTACTTGTCTTCTCTGTGCTACACTGTCTTCCCCATGATCCCCCCCACACCATGTGTACTAATCATAATACCCCTCAATCCCCTTCTCCCTCCCTCCCCGCCCACCCACCCTCCTCCACCCCTTCCCCTTAGGTAACTGCTAGTCCCTTCTTGGAGTCTGTGAGTCTGCTGCTGTTTTGCTTCATTGTTATACTCCACAAATGAGGGAAATCATTTGGTACTTGTCTTTCTCCGCCTGACTTATTTCACTGAGCATAATACCCTCTAGCTCCATCCACGTTGTTGTAAACGGTAGGATTTGTTTTCTTCTTATGGCTGAATAATATTCCATTGTGTATATGTACCACATCTTCTTTATCCATTCATCTACTGATGGACACTTAGGCTGCTTCCACGTCTTGTAAATAGTGCTGCGATAAACATAGGGGTGCATAAGTCTTTTAGAATCTGTGATTTTGTTTTCTTTGGGTAAATTCCTAGGAGTGGAATTCCTGGGTCAAATGGTATTCCTATTTTTAGTTTTTTGAGAAATGTCCATATTGCTTTCCACAATGGTTGAACTAGCTTACATTCCCACCAGCAGTGTAGGAGGGTTCCCCTTTCTCTGCATCCTCGCCAGCATTTGTTGTTCCTAGTCTTTTCAATTTTGACCATCCTAACTGGTGTGAGGTGATATCTCATTGTGGTTTTAATTTGCATTTCCCTGATAATTAGCGATGTGGAGCATCTTTTCATGTGCCTGTTGGCCATCTGAATTTCTTATTAGAGGAATTATCTGTTCATATCCTCTGCCCATTTTTTAAAAGGGTTATTTGCTTTTTGGGTGTTGAGGCATGTGAATTCTTTATATATTTTGGATGTTAACCTCTTGTCGGATATGTCATTTACATATATGTTCTCCCATACCATCCATGGCTTTTTGTTCTACTGATGGTGTCCTTTGCTGTACAGAAGCTTTTTAGTTTGATGTAGTCCCGTTTGTTCATTTTTGCTTTTGTTTCCCTTGCCCGAGGAGATGCATTCAGGAAAAAGTTGCTCACGTTTATATTCAAGAGATTTTTGCTTATGCTTTCTTCTAAGAGTTTTATAGTTTCATGACTTACATTCAGGTCTTTGATCCATTTCGAGTTTACTTTTGTGTGTGAAGTTAGACAGTAACCCAGTTTCATTCTCTTACATGTAGCTGTCCAGTTTTGCCAACACCAGCTGTTGAAATCTCCCCATTATATATCCATGGCTCCTTTATCTTATATTAGTTGAGCATATATGCTTGGGTTTATATCTGGGCTATCTATTCTGTTCCATTGATTTATGGGTCTGTTCTTGTGCTAGTACCAAATTGTCTTGATTACTGTGGCTTTGTAGTAGAGCTTGAACTTGGGGAGTGTAATCTCCCCTGCTTTATTCTACCTTCTCAGGATTGCTTTGGCTATTCGGGGTCTTTGTGGTTCCATATGAATTTTAGAACTATTTTCTCTAGTTCACTAAGGAATGCTGTTGGTATTTTGATAGGGATTGCATTGAATCTATAAATTGCTTTAGGCAGGATGGCCATTTTGACAATTCTTCCTATCTGTGAGCATGGGATGTATTTCCATTTATTGGTATCTTCTTTAATTTCTCTCATGAATGTCTTTAGTTTTCAGGGTATAGGTCTTTCACTTCCTTGGTTAGATTTAGTCCTAGGTATTTTATTCTTTTTGATGCAATTGTGAATGGAATTGTTTTCCTGATTTCTCTTTCTGCTAGTTCATCATTAGTATATAGGAATGCAACAGATTTCTGTGTATGAATTTTGTATCCTGCAACTTTGCTGAATTCAGTTATTAGTTCTAGTACTTTTGGGGTGGATTCTTCAAGGTTTTCTATGTACAATATCATGTCATCTGCAAATAGTGACAGTTTAACTTTTTCCTTACCAGTCTGGATGCCTTTTATTTCTTTGTGTTGTCTGATTGCCATGGCTAGGACCTCCAGAAATATGTTGAATAAAAATGGGGAGAGTGGGCATCCTTGTCTTGTTCCCAATCTTAAAGGAAAAGCTTTCAGCTTCTCACTGTTAAGTATGATATTGACTGTGGGTTTGTCATATATGGCCTTTGTTATGTTGAGGTAGTTGCCCTCTATACCCATCTTGTTGAGAGTTTTTATCATAAATGGAATTTGAATTTTGTCATATATATAAATGGATGTTGAACTTTTTCAGCATCTATGGAGATGATCCTGTGGTTTATATCCTTCTTTTTGTTGATGTGATGGATGATGTTGATGGATTTTCGAATGTTGTGCCATCCTTGCATCCCTGGAATAAATCCTACTTGATCATGATGGATGATCTTTTTGATGTATTTTTGAATTCAGTTTGCTAATATTTTGTTGAGTATTTTTGCATCTATGTTCATCAGGGATATTGGTATGTAATTTTCTTTTTTTGTGGTGTCTTTTTCTGGTATTGGTATTAGAGTGATGTTGGCTTCATAGAATGAGTTTGGAAGTATTCCCTCCTCTTCTACTTTTTGGAAAACTTTAAGGAGGATGGGTATTAGGTCTTCACTAAAAGTTTGATAAAATTCAGCAGTGAAGCCATCTGGTGCAGGAGTTTTGTTCTTAGGTAGTTTTTTGATTACCAATTCAATTTCCTTGCTGGTAATTGTCTGTTCAGATTTTCTGTTTCTTCCTGCGTCAGTCTTAGAAGATTGTATTTTTCTAGAAAGTTGTCAGTTTTTTTTAGGTTATCCAATTTGTTAGCATATAATTTTTCATAGTATTCTCTCTTAATTCTTTGTATTTCTGTGGTGTCTGTAGTGGTTGTTCCTTTCGCATTTCTGATTCTGTTTATGTGTGTAGACTCTCTTTTTTTCTTGATAAGTCTGGTTAGGGGGTTATCTGTTTTGTTTATTTTCTCAAAGAACCAGTTTTTGGTTTCATTAATTCTTTCTATTATTTTATGCTTCTCAATTTTATTTATTTCTGCTCTGATCTTTAATGTCCCTCCTTCTACTGACTTTGGGCCTCATTTATTCTGGTTTTTTGTGGTTTCATTAATTTTGAGTTTAGACTGTTCATATGGGATTGTTCTTCTTTCCTGAGGTAGCCCTGTATTGCAATATACTTCCCTCTTAGTATGGCCTTTGCTGTGTCCCACAGATTTTGCAGTGTTAAATTATTGTTGTAATTTGTCTCCATATATTGCTTGATCTCTGTTTTTATTTGGTTATTGACCCATTGATTATTTAAGAGCATGTTGTTAAGCCTCCATGTGTTTTTGGGCTTTTTGTTTTCTTTGCATAATTTATTTCTAGTTTTGTACCTTTGTGTTCTGAGAAGCTGGTTGGTACATTTCAATCCTTTTGAATTTACTGAGGCTCTTTTTGTGGCCTAGTATATGATCTATTCTTGAAAATATTCCATGTGCATTTGAGAAGAATGTGTATGCTGCTGCTTTTGTGTAGAGTCTTCTGTAGATGTCTGTTAGGTCCATGTGTTCTAATATGCTGTTCAGGGACTCTGTCTCCTTACTTATTTTCTGTCTGGTTGATCTGTCCTTTGGAGTGAGTGGGGTGTTGAAGTCTCCTAAAATGAATGCATTGCATTCTATTTCCCCCTTCAGTTATGTTAGTATTTATTTCATATATGTAGGTGCTCCTGTGTTGGGTGCATAGATATTTATAATGGTTATATACTCTTGTTGAATTGACCCCTTTATCATTATGTAATGTCCTTCTTTGTCTCTTGCTACTTTCTTTGTTTTGAAGTCTATTTTGTCTGATACAAGTACTGCAACTCCTACTTTTTCCTCCCTATTAGTTGCATGAAATATCTTTTTCCATCCCTTCACTTTTAGTCTGTGTAGATCTTTGGGTTTGAAGCGAGTCTCTTGTAGGCAGCATATAGATGGCTCTTGTTTTTTTAATCCTTTCAGTGACTCTTTGACTTTTGATCAGTGTATTCAGACCATTTACATTTACAGTGATTGTCGATAGGTATGTACTTTTTGCCATGGCAGGCTTTAGATTTGTGCTTACCAAAGGTTCAAGGGTAACTTCCTTACTATCTAACAGTCTAATGTATCTCACTTAGTAAACTATTATAAGCACAATCTAAAGGTCCTTTTATTTTTTTCCTCCTTTTCCTTCCTCCTCCATTCTTTATGTATTAGGTATCATATTCTGTACTCTTTGTCTATTCCTTGACTGACTTTGGGGTGGTTGATTTGATTTTGCATCTGCTTGGTAATTAATTGGTCTACTTTCTTACTATGGTTTTACTTCTTCTGGTGATAGCTATTTAGCTTTAGGAACACTTCCATCTATAGCAGTCCCTCTAAAATATGCTGTAGAGATGGTTTATGGGAGGTAAAATCTCTCAGCTTTTGCTTATCTGGAAATTGTTTAATCCCTCCTTCAAATTTACAGTGATAATCTTGCCGGGTAGAGTGTTCTTGGTTTGAGGCCCTTCTGCTTCATTGCATTAAATATATCAAGCCACTCCCTTCTGACCTGTAAGGTTTGTTGAAAAGTCTGATGACAGCCTGATGGGTTTTCCTTTCTATGTGAACCCCTTCCCACCCCCACCTGCTTTTAACACTCTGTCTTCATCCTTGATCTTTGTCATTTTAATTATTATATGTCTTGGAGTTGTCTTACTTGGGTCCCTTGTGTTGGGAGATCTGTGCACCTCCATGGCCTGAGAGACTATCTCCTTCCACAGATTGGGGAAGTTTTCAGCAATTACCTCATCAAAGACACTTTGTATCCTTTTTTCTCTCTTCTTCTTCTGGTACTCCTATAATGCGAATATTATTCCATTTGGATTGGTCACACAGTTCTCTCAATAGTCTTTCATTCCTAGACATATTTTTTCTCTCTGTGCCTCAGCTTCTTTGTATTCCTGTTCTCTAATTTCTGTTTTATTTACTATCTCCTCTACTTCATCTAATCTGCTTCTAAATCCCTCCATTGTATGTTTTATTTTAGATACTGTGTTCTTGAACCTTTGTGTCTCATTCCTGAATTCTTTCCTGAGTTCTTGATTTTTCTGTAGCTCCATGAGCATGTTTATGATTTTTATTTTGAAATATCTTTCTGGAAGATTGATGAGTTCATTTTCCCTTGGCCCTCTTTCTGGTGTTTGTGGTATTTTGGTTTGAACCAGGTTCCTTTGATGTTTCATATTTGTAGGTTGTACCCTCTAGTGCTTAAAAGCTCTACTCTCTGGAGCTGCTCAGCCCCTGGAGCGATGGCAGGGGAGCATCGAGTATGCAGGGAAAAGTCTCTATGCTTTCACTTGTAGCTGCCATAGGTGGGGCTGCCCTCTGACTGGCCTGGCACAGTGGCAGGGGCAGCCGGTTTATGAGCCAGTGCCATTGGGAGAAAGGCTGAAGTGGGTGGGGGTGGGGGGGCTCTGAACTGTGTAGCCAGCCCAGGGGATAGAATTCTTGAAGCTCCTGAAAGTTCCCAACCTGCTGGGTAGAGTGTGCCTGGACAATGTTCTCCACCTGTCCTTTCTCCTGAGCAACAAGCTCTGTGCAGTCCTTGCCCCTTTAGCAGCCCTCTCACTGTTAGGGAGTCTCTCAGACTGCCTGCCTTTCTTTTGTCCCAGAGGGGCTGGATGTGGATCCCTGTTTTCCACAAGTGGCTGGTATCTCAGTCTCCCTAAGTATTCCACCTGTCTGAGCTTTCCAACCCCACTAATCTCCAGAGCACCATGTAACATAGGTTCATGCTCCCAGAGCACATCTCCATGACTGGGTGCTCATCAGTCCTAGGCCTCCACCCCTTCCTGGCTCCCTTTCTCTTCCTCCCTCCAGTGAGCTGGTGTGGGGGAAGGGCTTTGGTCCCTCCAGATCATGGCTTTGGTATTTTGCCCTTTTCCTTGAGGTCCGCTGGTTTCCCCAGGTGTAGACAGTCTGCTGCAGCCTTCGTACCTGTTGCTCTTTCAGGATTTGATGTATTTGCTATGTTTTCATATTATATGTGGTTTTGGGAGGAGGTTTCTGTCTCACCTCTCACGCTGCCATCTTTGGGGTCTCCATTTTTTAAGTCACATCAGGGGACTCTGATGCTGGTCTTAGGAAAATAAGCGGCCTCATTTATCAGTGGTCCAAAGCACCCTTTCAAGTTTGGTGGTACCATGTCCATTTTTGCAAATGAGAAAACTCATGGCAAAATTATATTAGCATGAAGATCTTAATTCAGCCAGTTCTAAAATTAATTAAATTTTGAGTCAAGAGAACTCGATGGGGCACTTGCTAATTGTGTGACTTGACATGCGGCATGACCTTTCTGAGCCCTTTTCCTAAAGCGGAGTGTCATCATCACTTGATGTCCCAGGTGCCTGTCGGGGCGCTGATGAGGTCAAGCCAGCAAGGGCTTCAGAAACCTGAACGCACTTTGCAGCCTTTACAGCCCGCTGACTGCAGTGCCAGCTCGCCTAGAGAAAAGTTTGCTCCATCCAGGAGTGGCTGAGCAGAGATTTGTGTGTATTCAGCAAATACTGATTTGGTCCCCACTCTGTGATGGATTCAAGGCCAGCCTGCAGGATAAATAAATTTGGGACAAGCTCCCTTCCCCCAAGGGCCTCCCAGTCCAGGCTGGAGGCAGCCCTCAGAGCAGACTGTTGCCAAGCAGGGTGATGAGCTCTTTATGGGGAGGGGGGGTGGATGTCAGGGTTTAGTGGAAGAGGATGCCCTTAATTTAGCCATGGGAGAAGATCTGGGGCTTCAAATGTCTCTTTAAAGATGGGAATGAATTGCTGGTTAGTAAGAGATGCATGGACATTCTAGGAAAAAGCCACAGAGCAGAACGGGGCAGAGGCCTGTGGAAACAGGATGCGTCTTCCTCTTGGCACGGTGGTGCTGGAGTGTAAAGTGCCTGGAGGTAGAGCAGAGAGGGCTGTGTTGGTCACAGGCTGGAGCCAGCTCTGGAGTGGTTTCATGAACCAGACTTTGGCATAAAGTCTGGGCTTTATGCCAAAGGTGATAGGGAGCCCTAGAGAGTTACTGAGCAGAGAAGGGCATGATCAAAGTGCTTCTAAGAAATGGCAGGATTCCAGGCTCCAGAAGCTCTTGTGTGCAGCCTGCCAGACTCAACCAGCAGCATGGGAGAGGTCCTGTGGACAGGTGTCTTCCTGAGTCCTCAGGTTCTGTCCCCTCTGCCCACTGCCCCCCTGTCTAGAACCCCAAGAGAATTATTTGGCTCTTTCCACCCAGTTTCCCTCCATTGGGAGCCTTGGATGTATCTCAGGTAAGACCTGAGGTTTAAGACCCTTATGACAAAACATGCAAAACTCCCAGAGGGCAGGCAGAACCTACTGGGTTCAAATCCTGCCTCGGCTACCTAACTAGCTGTATAATTTGGGGCAAATCCTTCTGCCTTTCAGGGCTTCCTTTTTCTCACCTAAAATAGGAGCATGGTATTCCCAGCTATTGGGCTGATAGAAGGAACCCTGGACTATGGATTTGAAAGCATCCTCTGAATTGAAAACTATTAAGACTATGATTTTAAAATGCCAGGCTCCCCACTGGCTGTCCTTTCCTACCCACCACTGGTGTCAGCTGTTGGAAGACTTTGGTTTCTGGGCACCTGGTTTTACAAGACCTTGTGGAACAAGCCAGTGTGTGAGGTTGCTCTAGTGACACCTGTTCTGTAGGAGTCAATTGCTAATTAATTCCATGGAATGTTTCCACCAGAAACAAACTCACTTGGAGACAGAAGCAATTCCAACCACCACGATCTATAACGGAGATAATCGCTATGCATGCATGACATCTGTGAGTAGCAGGTGCTGGCACCTGGCTCCAGGGAGAAAGTGGAAGATGATGTCTTCTCCAGGGCTGTGGTTGTTTTTTGTCTCCCCACCCCTCATTTGATTCATGTCTTTAACCTCCGTCTCCTCCCCAGAGGAAATATATTATTTGCCTTTTGTTAAGTGGAGAAGAGTTTGCGCTGAGCCTTTAGTGGTTTACTTAATTCATGCCAGGGGCTGTAGTCAACCTTTCCTGCTGAGGACAAAGCTGTCACAGGAGCCTCAGTCACTGTGCCTCTGTAAATAGCTCTTGTGTCCATTCACTCCGTCTCCCCATCTCAGCACATACCACCTGTATCTCTCATTTGGAACTCTTAACTCTGCTGACCTTGGTCCTGTCCAGACAATCTTTCTACCACCTGATCTTTAGAGAGAGAATTTTAAAATTTAAACTCATTCTTGGCACCAAGTTTCAGATCCATCAGTGGCTGCCCATTGCCTTCACAATACAGCCTAGGTTCCTCAGCCTGACCCTTGAGGATGTCCAGTCCAGCTCCTGCCTTTCTGTTACCCCCTGACCAGCAGCTTACAACAGCTTGGGGTCCCTCACACCTGCTCCCCCTCTCCACCTTTGCCTAAGATATGCCCAAGTTGAGCTCGAGCTTTCCCCCCCCAAACCTCCTTACCTGATGAACATCAGGTTCACCTTCTGAACTTGGGTTTGGACACGGACCGTGGGAATTGTCTCTGACCCTCCAGGGGCTGGGTGATGGTCCTATTCTCTTCTCTGTCACTGGATTACACTTAGGGTATGTACATCATTCTCTCGTAATTACCCCTTCTACCTGCCGGTTTCCCCCAGTTACTTTCCAGTACCTTAAAGGCAGGGGTTGGGATGAATAAACATAGTGTAAGACTTGTCCAAAGGCACAAAGGAGGGTCAAACTTGGGGTTGGTTTGAAGTTGGTGGAACTTGTAGACAGAACACTCCCCTGTGGCATTTTTAATAAGAGATGGAGGTGGGATTTGAACCCACAGAGTCTGACTTCAACAACTGGGAGTTTAATAACTGCTACTCTGAGCCACCAGTGAACCTTCTAAGGCCCCCTGCCATCTCTGGGCTCTCTCGTCCCCTCTGGAAGCCCCATGTGCTCCTGTGGACTCTCCACTGAGGCATTCAGGGCTCAGCCTCCGTTCACTAGGTAGTCCATTAGGCCCGGTGCTTCGCCTGCACCGTGAACTCCCAGTGGTGGTTAGGGAACAGTCTGAGTTCCCCCCTTTAGTGCTCAGAAGACTGATAACCCTTGATTTACCCCCAGTGCCCTTCACTGGATGTTTGTCACCGTGTGTCACCCATGTTTCCATGAGACATTGAAAATAAGCAATAAGCTCTGGGAAGATGGCCCTGGTGGGAATCTTCCATACAGTGAGCACCTTCTGAACACTTCTCCCCAGCCAGGAACCACATCCAGACCCGGATATTTTATTTGAAGACACTTTTTTTTTTAATTTAAAAAGATGATATTGGAGTGAATTGACTCAATATTAACATAACCTCCTGCCAGAGGAGATAAAATTCAAAGTGCAATTGGTGTAAGACATGGTTATCACAGGCCTGTTCACCCCACAAATATTGACACTCTAATGCTGTGATGAATGAGCAGGTAAAGGATGGCTTCATCACAGGCAGGGATGCCATGCAGGCATCGCCCCCAGAGGGCCCGTTACATTTAGCTGTGGAGGGCGCAGCCCCAGCCCAGCCCCTCCATCCACAGGGATGGTAATGACCCTCTTAACAACAGAGGTATTGACAGTGAGTGTCCACTGTTGAAGCTGTGCCAGGCATGGTGCAAGCACTAAGATGTCAGGGCCTAATTTTATCCCCCCTCATTTTATCACTTGAATGTAGCGAATTCCATCAGAGCAGGAACTTCAGTTTTGATTCAGAGTATAGGGAATGCATGTGCCCAGACAACAAGTGCTCTGTCAATGAACAGGCACGCATCTCCATCAGAAACAGTCTGATGCCCATTTTATGTAGGAGGAAGCTCAGCAAATAGGAAACTAGCCCCAAGGCACAGAGTTTGGGGGGAAATACCCTTCACCTGCTTTCATCAGTTTTTAACATCTTGTCATGTTTGCTCTGTCATTTCCTCTCTAACTTGCATTTCCCAAATTATTTGAAAGCATATCGTAGACATCGTGCCCCTCTGCCTAATCAGAATGGAAAATTTAACATTGATAAAAAAACTGTTTTCTAATCCAGGGGTCAGCGAACAGTGGCCCATAGGTGAAATCCAACCCACTGCCTGTTTTTGTTTTTTGAAGTATTTTTTTTTAAATTACAGCCTAAGAGCTAAGAATTATTTTCATGTTTTGAAATAATTACATTTAAAGTGGTTAGGTAAGTATAGTACTTCCTCTATCTTTCAGTTTTGCCTCTTGACCTGCAAAGCCAAAAATATTTGCTCTCTGGCCTTTGAAGGAAAAGTTGGCTGACCCCCGATCTGATTTACTGGCTGTTCGCATTTTGTCCATCGCCCCATTAATGTTCTTAGCAACGTTGCTCCCTGTTCAGGATCCAACCTGAGATACGCAAGTGCTTGCATTCGGTTTTCATGCTGTCACAGGCCTGCATTCTTTCTTTACATTTTATGATGCTGGCATGTGGGGAGAGCTCAGGTCGGCTGTGCTACAGAAGGTCCCTGCCTTGGGGTGAATGGGAATTTGAATTGTTAATTTCCCTGTCTTTTTAATTTCAGAACCATTTGGATTTACGCAGGTCTAAAGATGTTCCTGCGACGCAGGACTTCCGATTTTGAAACCAGCAAAGTGCCAGACAAACAGGGCTGAGCCGAGCATCCTATAGCCAGTATCTCAGGCACTTAGTAACTCTGGGGAAGATAAAAAAGCCTCCTTGCCTTTCAGGAAGGTTCTCAAAAGGTTCCCACAGGTTTAGGGGAGAGGGCAATGGACCAGATGCCAGTGTAGGAGCCTTTCCTAGATGATCTGCTCATGTGGCTCCTTAGCTGAATTCTCGCTCTGAATGTTCTGGCTTCGAGTCTTGCTTTTTTTTGCTCCATTTATGCATCCTAGATGTTTCCATGATTGTATGTAGTAGTTGGCACATTCTCCTTGCTGTTTTAGGAGACTGTCTCACAATTTTAGCCATTTTGCTATTGATAGACCTGTAGGTTGTGTCTAAACTTCGGTTATTAGGAATTCAGCCACTATGAACATTTTCCCCAGATTATTTTGGTTGAGTGTGGGGCTCAAGTGTGTGTATTTCTGTAGGGCGTATACCTGCAAGTACAGTATCTCTGGATCATAGTATATGTTTCTTTAACTGTAGAAGGTACTGCCAGATGGTTTCCCAAAGTGTCTGCAGATACATACACTCTTGCCCGCAGAATGTAAGAGTCCCACTGGCGTCCCAACCTTGTCAGCAGGTGGCTTTCTGACGGGGTGTTTGGGGTTTGTGTGGGCAGTGGGCAGCTCAGTCTGCAGATGCAGGTGGCCCTGCTGACCAGGCTGGGTGAGTGACACCCCGAGCTGATGTCTCCACCTGGCTCCTTCAGTACAAGTGTTTGGAGGCCCTACTGGGCGCAGACCCAGAGGTGAGCAAGACCCAGGTGGCCTCCGGGGGTCTGCTGTCCAGTGGGGAGACAGATATGGAGGCACTCGGATGCTGTGCTGTTTAGGGGTGCTGGAAGGTAATATAAAAGGGGGTCGTGAATAGGATAGGGGGCAGGGAGGTTTTGTTGAGCATTTTATCTTTAAAGGTATCTTTTAAAATATCAATAGTGTTTTGAGTATTTTTTCCTGTTTTTCCCAGTGTCTTTTTCTTTCTTTCTCTGGAGAACATCAGTGGGCTCCAAATCCATTATCCCCGGATGTGAAGTCAGGAAAGAAATTCCTGAGGTCTGTTCTGTCACATAGGACCTTTATAGTCCTTAGATCTTATAAAGCAAAATTAGGATGGACTCGTAAACCCTCAAAGAAATAGACTTAAAACAAAGAAAAGGAGACCTGCTTTATTCATCAGGTGGTAAGCACATGCCATGGGGTTTTTAAGAAAAAGGTGTGGATATAAAAGATACCTGAGTTCTGGTTCTGGCCCCATTCACCATTTTTTAGCTGCGTGACTTTGACAAGTTAACTCACCTCTCTGAGCCTCAGTTTCCTCATCTATGAAATGGGGGTGAAAAATACCTATTTCATAGAGTCATTGCATGTTGCAAATTAACATATACATGGTGAGCATTCATGGAGAGGAATTATTAGTCCACCACTAATAATGATTCATATTGCTCTGAAGAAGGCGGAAATGATACTCAGAGAACATTTCAGTATAACATAAATGATGGTCCTCTAGCATAATTTAAGAAAAATTCTGGAATGTTTAGTATAAGCCCAAATATTTTGAGATCAAAGACACAGAGAATAACCACCGTACGGTCTTAGGAAATCTCTCCTTGGGGACACTGTCATCAGACAACTGGGCTGGACAGACCATTGGTGGATCTGGACTGATGTTTTTAATATGTTTGATTTTAATATATTTTTTTAGTATCAGGGCTGTCTGTAGTTTGAGATGTTGGTAATTCCCTTCAGGAAAAGCCTTACTACTGAAGGTTAATTCTTCTGAATGCCCTGATGGGAAGTCAAGGTCTGGAATGTGTTGAGATTAGCCTGCCAAAGACACCATTTCTTAGACAGAACACTCCCCCGTGGCATTTGTGATACGGTATTTTTAAATCCTCTGAGTTGTCCAGCCAGACCCCCAAAATCCAGGCTCTTAACCACTTTGCTGAAATATCAGAATCTTCCCCCTCCCCATCTCATTCCGTATGTCTAGCCAACTCATCGAGTAGCTCGATAAGCCCAAAGCAAACATTTTACCCAGGTATTTAAAGCAAGCAGATGGCTTCGCATAGGAAAGTAATGCTATTCATCGGTTTGTAGTTGATGTATATGTGATGAGAATCTCAACTGCCCTCGCACTGAATGGAAGGAGGGGCATGTGGCACAGAAAACGCCCGAGATGAACGCGGCAGTAGAGGAAGACCTGTGTGCGCAGCCTAGGAGTGCCGTGGGTTTGGAGTCTCGTCTACTTGAATGTGACCTTGGATGGGTCGCTGGTCCCACCCAGACGATGGTTTCCTCATTTGTAGCATGCTGGCCGATTCCTCCCTGGCAGGGCTGTTGTGGACTACCGTGATAATGACCATCCGATGCTGATAAGGCCAGCATCGGAGAAATTGCCATTTCTCTTTTCCCCCCATTGAACAGTCAGGAAGGGGAAATATTTATCCCCCTAGGGGGAGGACAGGTAAACAATAAATGATTGATACTCTATCACAGGGTTTTGGATGGAGCTACTTTTTTCCACTTTTGGCAGAATAACATCAAGAAACGTCAATGAACAGCAATAACATCAATGAACACGGTCACCAATGGTTATGGGTGTTTGCTGTATGGCTGACACTGTATACGTATTATTCGCTCTAACTTGCTTACTCATTCTGTATCTGGATTCCAGGTACAGCAACCCCGCTCCAACTGGCTTGAGCAGAGAAAGGGAAGTTATTGACCAAAATAGCTGAGAAGTGCTCAGGTTAAGACTACCTTCAGACTTGGCTGGGTCCAGGTGCCACAACCATGTCATCTAGCATGTGTCTCCTGCTTCAGCAACCTTGATGTCACCTTGTACTCTTAGGCAGTCTCTTCTTGGTGGGAAGAGGGCCCCAGACACTCCAAGCAAACCTCCTGCATCAGACAAGCCAACCTTGTTTCCATAGTTCCTGCAAAAATCTTGGTATCAGCCATGCTTATCCACAACAGCCTCTATGGCCAACAGGGGGTGGTGCTCTGATTGGCTAGGCTGAGTCACAGGCCTTCCTCCAAGCTCAGTGGGAGAGGTCAGCCCCTTCAGGATCACATGGACATTTGGGGGACAGACATTTTTTTTGCAAGGAAGATGGGTGCTGCTATCAAAAGAAGGGAGAGTCAATCCTATGCAGACACATCACAGGTTTCTCCCGCCGAGCACCTGTGGTGGGCACTACTGCTGCAGAAGTGCAGTGTGATGGCTCAGCGTGGGCCCTTGGTGGCCAGACTGCCTGGGTTCGCATCCCAGCTCTGCCTCCTAGTGTCTGTGTGACTTTTGGTAAGTCACTTGTTATCTATTCCTCAGTTTCCTCAACTGTAAAAACAGGTATGGTCACAGACTCTACTTCACAGTGTTGTTGCAAAGGTTACGTGAGTTAATACATGACAAGTATTCAGAGCTGTGCCTGGCACAGAACAAGAGCTCATCATCATAACCCACGTGCATGTCATCCCCTAGGCTTGTGCAGTGCACGGCGAATACAACTGTACTCAGTAGTCCTGCTCAATGAATTGAATCATTATGTGCCCCATTTGGTAGGTGGGGGACAGCAAAACTCAGAGTGACTAACTAACCTGCTTGAGGTCACAGGCTCATCGGTAGAGCAGGTGGGACTGGAACCCAGCTCTGCGTGACCAGTTGGTCTGGTCTTAACCACCAAGCAATGCTCTGTGGGGTCAAATGTCCCACGTCGTCGTAGATGAGAGGCCGTACTGGGAGAATGCACCCACCCCACCACTGTCCTTTGATGAGATGTGTTCAGAGCAGCGCCAGGTGCAGAGTTAAGAGCACATTGTCATAACCCATGTATATGGCAACCCTCAGGCTTATGCAACACTTGATTCTAGACGGTGTTCGTCTCATCTTGCCCCTAAGAACCCCAGGCTCCAAGGACCTCCATCCCCCACATTCGCTGAGGAGTTAGAGCCGCCCATCTGTAGCTATGGTATGGGGAGGGCCGGGAACAGGCACATGCCCATTCAACAGAGGACACTTAACTCTAGGGGCTGGGAAGGAAATGACACCTTCCTTGGATGCCTGCCTTTCAGAATTTGAGCAGATTCTTGGGAAGGGTGGCTTTAATTAGTGATAGAATGACAACATGAAGAAGGGAGTTTTCTGGCTCTCAGAGTTATTCTGGTGCTGTGTAGCATTGTACTGATTTTGCAAAAATTTGTCTTTATTGGAAAAGGAAGGAAAATATGAACGTATATGAAAATCAAATCAGTTATGTCGTTGAGAGGCTATTGTGGGTCCAGCTCCCACTAGATCTGGAGAGGGAGGGACTCAGCCAGTTCAATCTTGTATTGCCCTAAACTTCTCTACCCTACATCTCGAAGATCTGATACAAACCCAAGAGGGCCTGTGCTCCCAGGACATGATGGGGACTTGGAGCTGAAAGGTGTGAGGTGTCAGCTGCTATCTGGCATCCGCATGGCCACACTGCCAGGGCTGGAGAATGGACCCCAGGTACCCCTCCTGAGGAGTCACTTGTTGCCTGGCTGCCTCTGCTCCCTGGCTGTACCGTCTGGAGCTCCTCCTGGGAAGGCATTTTCAAAGCAGTGTTGGGCAGTGTCACTCGGCTGAAGGATCTGATCTGGGCCCTACAGTGACTTGCCACCCGACTTCATAAAAATGCCTGTCAAATGGCCCCCGTATGGAAATACTGTGCAGTGAGTTATTCTTACACCGGGTAATCCATAATGGAAAATCAGCCCGACATGGCCCTGTATTTCTTCTCACTCTCTAAAGTGTAATATATTGAATTTTTAAAGCTCGGCATTACGACAGCTTGTCAGCAGAACCTGCCCAGTGGAGGCCTTGGGCTGGGGACGTCCTGATCTTGCCCATCCAGATTCCTACTAAAATCTGGGCCTTACCTGATCTGTGTGCCTCTGGGGTGGGCACCGTGCTTCCCCCGACCCCAGTCTGCCAGGAAGCCTAAAATGCCCCCTCAAGGTGATGAGGCCCTGCTTCCTCCTGGTGATGTGACCTTGATAGTTCCTTGGCCTCTCCTGCATTCTCCCTTCTAAAGTGGGGCGAAAAGTCCCTGCTTTTTAGGCTGTTAAGGGGATGAAAGGGACAAGCAGAAGCGGCAGCTGACACCATCCTCTTTGTAGCATTTGCTCAGTGCCAGGTATGGTGTCACTCATTATCCTGCATAGATCCTGCGATGTGACCATCCCCATCTGACAGGTGGGGAAACTGAGGCACAGCAAGGTTTAGTGACCAGCTGGGAGGGCCGATCCCCCAGTCCCAATTCTCAAGCTCTGAAATTTCCAGGGCCCAAGCTCTGGCCTCTGACAAGTACCAGTAAGCGCCGGTCTCTTTCCTCTTTGCTTTCGGATGAAATTGTTCATCTCCAAAGGTGCCACACCATCATTCACATTCCGAGTCCTGTCCATTTTCTCTTATTTATCTACTTCTCATTTCACAGTCCCAGACTGGGCCAGGCCTGCAGGACACTGCCTGTGGGGCTTCCATTATAGCACCCAGCCACTGAGCCACCTGTGCGTGCTCAGCAGTTGAGCTCTCGCTTTATTTTAACACATCCTAGCCAGGTGGTCCAGACTTCCCAGTGAGGGGCTTTCCGTGAGGGGCTGTGGAGCCCAACAGTTAAGAGCTTGGACTCGAGTTGGACCGACTGGGCATCTCCACTGACTGAGCAAGTCACTTCCCCTCTGTGACCCCGGGTGTCCTGGTGCATCATGAAGTCCTGATGGCGGTGTCCTTTTCCTAGAGGTGCTGTGGGGTTTATGTGAAGCTGGCAGATAAAGCACAGCACACTGGAAGTGGTCCCCAAGCAACAGCAGCAGGTGTGGCTGTTAATGCCAGAACCGTCAGGGCCAAGATAATCCTGTCTCTCACCTGGTATGAGCTAAAAATAATGCCTATAGGCATCTCCACTGACGGGTGCTCTTTCTGTATTCATCTTCGCCTGGGGATAAATTGTCCCTCTCTCTCTACTTGCTCCAGGGTGACTGGGGGAAAGGAAGGAGCATTTCTGGATCACACATTGTATACCATCTGTAAAATGGGGATAAAAATAGAGCCTTCTTTCTCCAGTGGCTGCACGGCCCAGTAGCATCATGCTGATGAAACCCTCAGCCAGAGGAGGGGCCCAGCAGATGGTACCATATTTGGCTCTGCCCTGTTGAGTTTCTTACCATGGCTCTTGCTTGCCTCCAGGCCCTGGGCCGAGCAACTTGGCCTGGCGTGATCCTCTCTGCTATTAGTTATCTGACATCATCTCCCCGACAGCCCATCTGCTCCTGTCTGCCCAGACCTTTTGTGTTTTGCGTACCCCGCTGTGCACATCCTTCCATTTCTCTTTGCTTCTACACTGATTGCAACTCCTCCACCTGCTCCTTCCTGGAGGACCATGGCTGCGTCCTCTCTGGCTACCCGATTTCCAATCTTGTCTTCTAAAGCTGATTCTCCCTACAGCAGCCATAGGCAGATCACGCGACCCTCCTCCTTAGAAACCATCAGTGGTTTCCCTACAGTCTGAAAAGAAACCCGAGCTTTGCATTAGGCTCACGAGCCTCACAAATGGCACCCTCGTCCACTTCTTCAGTGCCGCCTCCTCTCCATCTCTGTCCAGCCACACCGGCTAACTTTCTGTTCCTCAGCACCAAGTTGGTTCTTCTTCCTGCCTCAGGACCTTTGCACTTGCTATTGCCCCTGCTCAGAACATTCTTCCTCCTAAATCTTTACACGGCTGACTCCCTTGCATCCTTTAGGTCTTAGCTTAAATGCCTCTCCTCAGGGAGGCCTCTGACTTCTGCAGAAATCAGGGGCTTGCTTTGCCTGCCTGCAGGGGGGTGCCCTCCTTCCCACCTCCCTGCCTTGCCAGAAGCCCTGGAGCTGCCTGTGGGAAGATAAGAGTGTGCCTGACCTCTTGTTTCCTGTTGGTTATGCTGCAGCCATGGCCAGTTACCCGCCTTGCTCCACATCATTTTTCTCAGTGTGTTTCAATGCCTCGGAGTTGCAGAAGGAAGCGAGCCACCGTGTCCTCTTGGCCAGGCCCTGCACTGAGCCCACCTGGGCAGGAATGCATTGTTCTCAGGGTCTCAAATACGGGGGTTTTGTGGATTGTGGCTGCTGGCAGTGGGGTGGGGCCAGACCTAGAAGTGCCCATGTGAGAAAGCCATGAGCCGCGATTTCCTCATCTGTGAAGTGGAGATGTTAGCAGGACACACCTCCAGATCTAAGATGAGGATTAAAAGAGAAACTGTGAGAAGACCCTTTAGCATGGTGCTTGATGGGAGATACTCAAATTAGTGGTGGCCCATTCTGTTCACCTTCCACTGTCATTCTTCTTCTAACGTGGGCTGAGCCTCTGGATATTGTGAGGAAGATATTCTTGGCCCAGTTTGGAAGGAGATGAAAATGATCCCAGGTGGGCTCTACCCCCAGAGCACCCCTGCTTCCCCTCCTTGTTGTCCAGTGTCCTTAGGGTGACCTCCACCTTCACTGAATTGTTTTCCTTTTACAGATCAGGGGACCCCAACACCGACTTGCTGGCTCCAGGGATTGGAGACTGTATGCGTGCCATTTCACTGGGGCTTTACCTTGTCTTTTTTCCCAGTCTGTGAGCACCAACCTTTATATCATTAACTGCTTTAGAGGGACAGTGGCCTGGGAGTTGAGAAAGTGCTCTGGTCTGTATGACACAAATGGCTTCTTTGCTCCTTGCAGCTGTGTGACTTTGAGCAAGGCACTGTCCCTCTCTGAGTCCTGAAGGTTTTCCTTAGCTGATTTCTAAGGTGTTTTCTGCTTAGAGATTCCAGGGTTCAGAAATCAAGGGGAAACTGTCAATTGCAGGATGGAGTTAGGGTTTGTACAAGGATGTGGTGTTCTCTGGTGAGGGCTGTCTGTCTTGTGGAGCCATATAGGTAATTGTACCCACCTTGAAGACCCCAGTCTCTTAAGATAGGGAGCCTACTGCATGCAGGTGGGTGAAAGGATGAGAAAGATACTCTAAGTGAGTAGCTCTTAACCTTTGAGAATCTAGTGATGGTCATGAACCCAGGAAAATGCTCGCATGCAGAATTTTGTGGCATTTAAAGAGGATTCACAGCTCTGAAACTTGGTCAAGGAAGGTCTACTTGGCAGGTCCCCACTGACCTTCTAGCACCTCTCTGTACTCCTCAGCTCTCTGTCATTACCTGCCCCTGCCTGTCTCCCTTGCAAGAGGTCAGGCGCCAGGTTGACTATTCCCTGCCTGGCACTAAGTGGATGTCAGCAAATATTTGCCAGCCGGAATTGGGGATGGACTAGCTCTTGGCATGGAAGGGGGGGTGGCCTAGCTTTATTTCATGCCTGTTTAATTTTGAGTGGGCTCAAAACCTGCTGCCTCAAGTGCAACCAGATTTGTTTCCCCCAGTGAGTTGCATAGTTGTGCAGACATGAGGGTCACCTGTAAATTACTCTGCTGCCTGAGAGAGGTACGGGCTGGGCTGGAGGGGACGAACATGCTAGGAGACAGTGTCACAAGGCCTCTTCTCTTTTCTTCTCTCCCTCCTGCCTGGTCCAGCTGGAGCAGAGTGAAGCCAAGTGTGAGGATGCTTTGAAGACCCAGAAGACGCTGACTGTGGACCTGGAGAATATGCACAGCGAGCTGGAAAACATGACCCGTTGCAAGAGCCTGGTACCTGTCCTTCCCTGGAGCTGTGGGGATTGGGGCCAGCACAGGCTTCTGGGAACTAGTGTGGGTCTCCTGTGTGCTCAGCACCATGAAAGAGACAAGGGTACTTATTGTGGACCTATTGAGTGCCCCCTGGAGACACACACATCAACTGTAGACCTACTGGTTATACAAGAGCACTAACTGTGGACCTACTGGGTGCCCAGACTCTGAGTACAGGCATCCTACTATGAGCTGAGTGTTGGAAAGATACAGGGGCCTATATGAGAGTCAGCTGTGTGTTTACCTCCACAAAGGTAGGCAAGGAAACTTGTAGATCTAATGTGTGCTCAGCACTGTGGAGATGCATCCAGTATGAGCCTATTATTTGCTGGGCACCCTAAGCAGGAACACAACTGTCTATTGCATGCCCACAGCATGCTCACCACTGTAAGTGGTTCTCAGGCATCTTCTGTAGCCCTACTGTGTGCTCACCACCATAAGAAGGGACTTGGTCATTGTCATTGGGCCACTGCATGTCCATTCTTCTACATGGAGACAAGGGCATCCTTTAGGGGCCCACTTAGGCTCACTACTATAAGGGACCAGCCATCTATTATGAACCTACTACGTGCTCACCACTGAGAAGGGACAAATGAATGTATATTATGAATCTATGAATCAATTATGTTGGTGAAAACTGGATATGAGTTTCTAAGTCTGTCCAGGTGTCCGGGTTGGCTTAAATTTATACTCAACATGAAAAATCCTCAAGTTTAGGTATAGCTACAGATTTATAGGCCATAGCTTGTCTCAAGATCCCTACTGAAGCTTTTATCCCAGATTGTGTTTGCACTAAATTAAGAGAAACTTGCCTACAAGCATTCACACACACACACACGAAGGTACACACATCCAAAAACGCCAGAAACACATACAAAGTTAATGCCCTTCTAAGTGAAATAGCATCTAAATTTATCCAGCCACCTAATGCATATATATTTATTGAGCACCTGCTCTATACAGGCCAGGTGCTGGGGACTGACCTGTGAACAGAACAAAGTCCCTATTCTTAGCGAGATTACAGGGGTTTGTATTCATATGTATGTGCCATGCTTTCAAAATGTACATAAAAGGTAAGCCCACAGGGGCTTACACAGACATGCATCCATTCACATACACACAGTGGCATTCACATAGTCACTTGCACGCCCAGTACACACACACACACACACACACACACACACACACACACACACACACACAGCTGTCTAGTGCACAGCATGCATTGACACACCCAGGGCCTCCCCTACAGGCAGGCAGTCTCTCATCTGACCCACCCACAGCCATGGCCCCCTGCTCTAGGTCAGCCTCTACTGTCCCCCTCTCAGTCCCCCTCGTACCTCACCACAGCTGTTGTCCTGCCTCCTGCCAGGTGGATGAGCAGCTGTGCCGGCTGCAGTTTGAGAGAGCCGACCTGCTGAAGCGCATCGACGAGGACCAGGATGACCTGAACGACCTCATGCAGAAGCACAAAGACCTCATCGCCCAGGTAAGGGCTCTGAGTGAAAGAAAGCATGGTGGCCTGGGACCAGCACGGGGGGCATACTGAGAGGTGATGTGGTTGGGCCATTCCCTGGTCTAAGGACCATGAAGGGATAAATGCCACAATGATAAAGAGGGATTATAAATTGTGGCCCTCTGGGAGGAGAATGTCACCCTCAGATAGGTGTACATTTCTGGAGGTTATCTCCATCAGGAATATTTTTTATTTATTCATACATCTGCCTGTTTATTCACCCACCCCACACATCTGTTCATCTACTCATCAAAATAGTCATCCATCCATCATCCAGCTGCTCATTCATCCACCCATTCACCTCTGCACTCTTATCCACCCATCTACCCAGCCAGTCAGCCATCCTCCCACCCGCTTATTCATTCACCCATCCACCTATATATCCTGCTGCCCACCTATCCATGTACGTCTCTACACACCCATTCATTTATTTAATGTTTACTGTGTACCTGTTATGTGTTGGGGACTGTGTGAAATGCCAAGAATACTATCTGAGCAAAAGCACAGCCCATTCCTGTGTTCATGCAGCTCACTGTTTACTGGGCCGGGCAGGCCTTACATAATCACCCTGAGCAGAGGGGATCCTTGGAAACTGAACTTAGAGTCCAGAAAAGGAAATGAACATGGTTCTGTGAATCTTGACCTAGATTGGAGGTCAGGGAAGGCGTCCCTGAGGAGGTGGCACCGGGATGGAGATCTGAAGGAGGAGCAGGGTTAGTCAGGTTGGAGTGGAATCCTGAGGGTTGCGGGGAGTGTTCCGGGCAGAGGGCACAGCGTGTGTAAAGGGTCTGTCCCGCCGAGGGGAGCATATTGCGAGATGAGCTCAGCAAGACCTTAAGAGCAAGGCCAGAGGGGTGTTTGAGGCTGAGAAGATTTTGTTTCTTAATTTACATGTAATGGAAATCACTGGCAAGATTTTTAGGGTCAAGAGCAGGAGGAGACGATCAGCCAGGATGCTGCCCCAGACTGTCAGCTCTATAACGACAGGGTTCTCCTGGCTGGTGTAACGCTGTATCCCAGAGCCTGGAAAAGTGCCTGGTATATGTAACACGCAGCTGCTGAATGAAACGCGTAGAGCAGCCGTCCAGAGGCCAGACCAAGCTGCTTACACCAGGGAGGTGGAGCAGAGCTGGGGAGGAGTGGATCGACCCAGGAGCCAATTAGGAGGCTCGAAGGCAGGAGGGGGCGGAGCAGAGGCTTTGTGGGTGGAGCTGAGGGATGAGTGACAAGATCCCAGGCCGATTTCTCATCTGAGTAACTGGGGAGAACAGCGCCCTCCAGGAGCAATGAGCGGCTTCCCCACATTGTACCCCAAAGGGGATCCATGGTAGAATGCCTGCCAGGCTTCGAGAGATTTAAACTGTGGGAATTTCTGCCAAACAAGGAAACATAATAATGAAAAGAATCAATTATATCATCACCATTATAACAGCAGCTACAAATATATCCTATGCTGTCTTCTGAATCTGTGAATCACATTTATATTTGTTCAAGATGGAAGTGTTTTTATTTGTTCAATTACAAAAGCAGTATTTTCATCTGCCCATTATAAATAATTTAAATAATAAGTACATGTGGAAAATAGAAAGTGAGGGGCTCACCTGTGCTCTGAAATCCCTCTCTTAGAGATCATTGTGCTTAACAGGTTGGTTCTAATTTTTTAAAGGACCTTTACCATTGTCTCATGTAATCTCCAGATAAACCCTGTGTAGAGAAACTAAGCAGAGACTACGAGCCCATTTTACAGATGGGGATACTGAGGTGCAGAGAGGTTTTGTGGCTTGCAAGGCCAGGATCCAGGGCTAGAATCCCAGTTACCTGACACTCAGATGTTCTCTTCCTTAAGAATCTGGTCCTACTGCTGTGGCCATTTCTGCCCGGGTTCTCAAGGTTGAGTAATAAAGTGCTGGATGGTTGACCAAGTTAGGGACTTACGGGAGTGACCCAGTGAACACTGAGATGAAGGGTGTTGAGAAGGATGTGAGAGGCAACATTTTGGAACCGCTATCATCACAGAGGCTCTGAGAGACTTAGACATCTGCGGATGGGGGAAGGAGGGGTTTCCAGGGCCATTTTCCAGCCAAGCCTGTGGTCTCAAGGTGGTACTTCTGTCTCACCAGTCCGCTGCTGACATTGGGCAGATCCAGGAACTGCAGCTGCAGCTGGAGGAAGCCCAGAAGGAGAAGCACAGCCTTCAAGAACAAGTACGTGCTCAGAGCTACCGTGTTGTGGGGAGGACGGGAAGGGTCCCCACTGGAGCCTCATGCTTTGGATACTGGAAACTGTCATTCATTCATTCATTCATTCATTCATTCATCCACTCACCCAGCTGCAGTTGTGGGCCAGATGACCTGAGAACAATACAGCAGGCACACATGCACGCCCACGCACACACAGATGCTTGCTTGTACCTGTGCAGGATGCAAAGATGCCATAAGACTCATCCGCCATTCAGGGCAGGATTTTCTCCCGCAGAGAAATGGCTCCACGGAAAAGGGGATGATCTGTGCAAGACAGGATCATCATTTTTTGTGAAATCTTCCTTTGAAGTCGTGGTTCCTCCAAACACCCCTGAATTTCCCTCATACTTGGCGGGTTGCCATTATCCATAAAATTCTCAGAGGTCCTCTAGAACTGTTGCATGTGTCTGGGTCTCGAGCAAATGTCCATATGCACCGAGTATCAACAAACACAACAAAAAGAACAGCAGTAGGGGCCGCATGCTGCGCGCTTATTATGTACCAGGCGCTGATCTCCTACAATCATGGTGCAAAAGAATGAATAAATGAGGTCAGGGAGGGAAGCTGGCTTGCCCAGGCTTATCCAGCTGGAAAGTGCTGGAGCCTGGTGTTGAACCCTGACGTGCCTGACTGCCAGACACACTATTGGTTGTGTCCTTTGATGCTGATGCTTGCTGCTCACATCCCCTTGCTGCTGTCCTTTAGCAGAACAGGGAGACGAGGTCAAAGGAACCCTGACTGAAAGTCCTGTCATGGGGGCTGAAAGCCCAGGAAATGTCACCTCCCGGCACCTGAGACCCACGGGCGGGATCTGGTGCCAGGGAATGGGCAGTTCTTGCCTGTGCATTCAGCACGCAGCAGCTGGGCTGGGAAGGAGGTGGTGTGAGCGGGCCTGGGACGGGGTCCTGCATGGGCCTTGATCCTGGGACTCAGAGTCAGCAGGCGGTCGGGGGACTTCTCGTGTTTGCCCCCAGCTGCAGGTGGCTCAGATGCGCATTGGGTACCTGGAGCAGTCCACCGTGGACCGAGGCATTGTGAGCAGGCAGGAGGCCATCATCTGTGACCTGGAGAACAAGACGGAGTTCCAGAAAGTGCAGATTAAGAGATTTGAGGTACTGGTTGACATGTAAATATTGCTCAGGCCTAGGGCCACGAGGACGTTAGTGTAAGCTCTGTGCATCTGCCTGCCGTCCAGCCGTCCACTCATACGCCTTTATGTGGATGTGGACTACTCATCGTACCCCATCTGAGTCCCTCCCTCCCTCCCTCCCATCTTCCTTTGTTCGGTCACACCATCCCACAAACCACCTTTCCATTCCCCTGTCCACCCCATCCATCTTTCCATGTCCATAGGCCATCACTGGCTCACCCGTCGTTACCCTTCCATGTCGTTTTCTTCTGTACTGTTTTCAGTCTTTCTTCCCCTTTTTTTTCAGAACTTGACCCTTCCGTCTGTCTGTCTTGTTATCTGCTGATCCAGTTCTGCCCATCTCCATCCACCCACTCATCCACTTATGCACCCAGAACTGATTTTGAACAGGAATTTATTTTGTACCCAGCGTGTGGTGCATAATAAATTTTAAGTGCATAGAAGACACTGTATAAAACAGATTCTGCTTTCCAGAAGCATGGCACTTTATAGGATATGTGGGTAAAATATGTACATAAATGCCCATAATATGGAGTGAGGCCTGTGAGGTTTGGAAGATGGAGATCCTTTCAGGCTGGGAAATCAGTGAGGCTTCTAGGAGGAGGTGGCATTGATGCTGGAACTGGGACAGGTAGGACAGCCTCAGTGAATGAGAAGACGGCCCCATAGAGGTCAAGTGACTTTTTCAAGATAAAGCCAGGTAGTGGTACTGACTGTAGTAGATTGACATTTGACTTTCACTCCAGCCTGTACCTGAAAGAAGAGAGGGGATGCCAACTCAGCAGTCCAAACAGGTTTATTGCTGACCCTGAGAGGGCCCCCTCTGTCCCGGCCAGGAGAACAAAGAAAGAGGGTCTCTAACAGGTCAAGAGGCTTTTTACCGCCAGAGTTTTTGGCAGGCTCTTTGAGGGGAGGGGTCAGGGAAAAGGGGGGCTTGTGGCTTGCTGACGTGGCCCCTGGAGGATGCTAGTAGCCTAGGGAAGATGACACCCAGGTCTCTCTGAGATGGCGGGTGGGCTTATTCAAAAGGTGGTACTCAGGTCCGGATTCTATCAGCTCCGAAGCTCTGATTTCGCAGGTGGCTTCCCCACAGCGTGACCGTGCGTCTGGACAGGGGGAGGCCACACTCGTGCTGAAACATTTCCTCCCAATCCCCTGTTGGGCATTTGGTCTCTAAGAAGCCTATGTAGAGGAAGAAGAACAGAGAAAAACTCTTCTTTGCCTTGACCCTGAGCGCTTCTCAGAATCACTCAAGCGACCCCTCAAGGCCAAGTATGTCCGCAGATCACCGCAAACCTTTGCTCCTACTATTAAAGATTAAATTAATAATGATTAAATACATAATGTTGGGCTAGATCATAGATCATTTATTACTTGCTTCCAGCATAGTCAAGTGATAGAAGAAAATCATGATAGAAAAACTTTAAATGGCAGATTTAAATTTAAACCTCCAAATTAAAAAAAAAAAAAATCACTTTGCCCCTCTGCCATCATTAGTTGTACTCAGTAGAATCCCAGGTCCTTAAGACAGGGTGCCTCGGGGACACTGTTTGAGAACTACCCTTCTTCCTTATTACCTTCCTGCTGCCCTTTGAAATTGTTGCTAAACTCCATTTGAAAGGCAAAGGGAAGCTGAACAGTAAAGCTTTTCTGTTAGGTCATCATTCAGTCTCTGATCCGGAGAGGCGCTCGGCGTCTTGAGCAGGGGCCTGCGGTATTCGTGCAGGCTCCGCTTTATGTCAACGCTTGAGTATTTGCCCATCAGAATGGGTTGTTCCGGGCTTGTCCGCCAGCTAATGAATTCTGTAGAACTGCCCTGGGGTGTGTTCTCTGTAGCGTGGGTGAAGCCCACAGCTCTTTTCTCTCTATTGTTTCATTGTGTCCTCATGGCTTTTCCCCCCCAGACAAAGGAAAAATGCCATAAAATATTAGAGCTGAGGCTGTGTGATAAAACTGCCTTGTTTTACAAATCAGGAAACCAAAACCCATGTTAGGGCAGGGGTTTTGATCCCGGAGAGCTGGGTGCTCCCGACTGTACCACTCCACCACCCAGACCTTGAGATGAATGAGGACTGCCATAAATATTCGTAATTCCTACCCCTTACCAGGCACCTTCCACATGCTGGCCACTGAGCTAAGTCTTCTGCTTAACTGAATGTGTTCCATCCTGACAGCATCCCCGGGAACGTAAATACCGTCATCATCCCTGTCTCTCAGAGAGGCTCAGTAACCTGCCCAAGGTCACCCAGCCAGGAAGAGGAGGAGGTGGGCTTCGAACCCAGCACACATTCAGAGTCACAGTTCTCATCAGCATTCTATACCGCCTCTCAGAATAGCAGCTATCGCTTTCTACGTTTTTGAAGTAAATTCTTCATTTGTGCATCAGAAATTAGGATTATTATCCTGATTGCTTTATAAAAAGGCACAGAGGCTCAGCAAAGGACTTCCCCTCCTGGCGCGCCCCTGTTGCACAGCTCTGGCCTCTAACTCCAAGGTGGGCATGTGCTCTCTGCCCGGCCCCCAGGTCCTGGTGATCCGGCTTCGCGACACGCTGATCAGGATGGGTGAGGAGATGGCGCAGGCGGCCGTGTCCGAGGCTCAGCAGCGGGAGAGCAGCCGGTACTCCCAGGGGCGCCTGGAGGAGCTGAAGGCGGACATGGAGGAGCTGATGCAGCGGGAGGCGGAGGCCGGTCGGCGGTGCATGGAGCTGGTGAGTGCTGTCCCAGCCCTGGCTCCCCCAGCACGGAGGGCTTAGGACGGGAGACATTCCTCCGTGCTCTCTGGGCCCTTTGCACGGGGCCAGAAGCAAGAAGAAACGGGAAGGGGGCGGGCAGACTGATGACCCTGCCTGCTATTTGCTGCAAACCCTAGGGATGGGACCCAAGTGGACCAATAGCGTTCACTGCTGCTGCAATGGCTGCCCAGCACGCGTAGGTCTCAGACCCCAGACTTTTTTTCTTTCTGCCTCAGACATTTCATTCCAGGGCAGGATGGCCTCATCCGAAGAGGAGAGAATCAAAGTTTATCAAATTATTAAATTATTTATTAAATTGAGGCCCAAACATTTAATAGATCATGTATGATGCATGTACATTCATAATATCATATAATACAGAGATCCCTGACGTGTCAGAATTCTTATCCCATTTTACAGGTGAGGAAACCGAGGCATCTTGTCTAAAGAGTCACACCTGATACACGCCAGAGCTATTTCTGGGCTATTAAGAGTATGTACAAATATAAAAGATAAAAATGATCGTGCTAAAGCTGCCATTTATTAAGGCTTGTTATGTGCCAAGGGCTGAGTTAAACATTTCTCATTTAAATCTTTATATCAGTACTGTGAAGTAGGTACTTATCACCATGTCACTGATGGGGAAACTGAGGCACGGGGCCATCAACATGCCACATGCAGGCCCAGAGTGATACATTCACTTGCCCAGGGCCACACAGTAGTAAGAATTTTGAACCCAAGTCTGTCCAACTCTATAGTCTCAGCTTTTATTCACTAAGCCATGATTGCCCCCTGGTGTGGTCCAAGGAACACTTTAAAAATGTGTTCTCTGCCCTTTGGGAATGTTTCTCCATAGTTTAATACATTTTTCTGAGAACATTTTCCTTCGGGGTCACAGAGTATCAGAGCACCACCTCCGGATACCTCTAAAACTCCAGATTTTTTTCTTCTGTGGCTCCTGAGGCGTGACACCTCTTTGCCCCCCACCACAGAGTCTTTGTGGAGACACCCCCAGCCTCCTGGGGCTTGGCCCAGAGGTCTGGGAACCAGTCATTTCTCTTCCCCTGCTGTCCACTTTGGTTTTGTGACTGGTCTCACCAACTTGTCCTCCTGCAGCAAGTATATTTCTCGGGCCACTGCCTCCCATGGCCAGTGTCATTCCCATCAGCTTTGCCCTTGACAAGCCAGCAGCCTGGCTGTGGTGGGGGGGGGGAGGTGAGGCTCCACACAGAGACCTAGTTTCCCAGATAAAGTTCAAGGCTCTACACTGACAGTTCCTCCATCCCCCGTGGCCCTGGGAGAGAGAATGGCCCTTGCCTGCGACTGACACAGTAACTTCCTCATTAACTAGTCCTGCCTCTCGGGCAGCTGAGCCCCCTCCTCCAGCTCTGGCTGGGGGTGAGAGGACGTCCCCCCCCACTGTGCTCCTAGGAAGTCCTTTTAACTGGCTGAACACCCAGGCATTCCAGCCAGATCAAATAGTCATCTTCCTCTCTCCTCTCCTTCCTTCTTTCCGCACTTTCCTCTACCCTATCCCCATTCCCAGGGACAAGTGAAGATAATGAAAGGCCCTAAAACACTGGGAAGATGCTAGTGCAACCCCCATATGTGAATCAAAATAGAAAAGACACAAAATTATAAAATGCAAAGCTGGTATGTGTGCTGAAATTAGACTTGCATTTTTCTGTTTTCTGATGGCAAGATTCTAGATCAGTTTACCCAGGCTGAACTTCTCTCTTTATTTTTTTTATTTTGGTGTGGCTGTGGTTGGGAGGTGCAGGTTTTCTAGGGCTGCCTTAGCACATGACCACAAACAGACATTCATTCTCTGACAGTTCTGGCGGCCAGGAGGCTGCGATCAAGGGAGAGGCAGGCTTGCATTCCCTCTGAAGGCTCTTGGTTGGAATCTTTCTTTGTCCTTCCGAATCCCAGTGGCTTCAGGCATTCCTTGGCTAATGGCCCCATTACTCCACTCTTTGCCTCTGTTTCTGTCTGGTCATCGTGTTTGTGTATGTGTATGTGCGTCTCAAATATCCTTCTGCCTTTTTCTTAGAAGGTCACCTGGAATTGGATTTGGGGCCGGCTCTAAGTTCAGGTTGATTTCATCTGGAGATCCTTAATTATATGCGTAAAGACCTTTTTTCCAAATAAGGTCCCATGAACATGTCCTGTGTGGTGGACGGGCACCCTTCAATCCGCTCCAGAGCAGGAGGGCGCATCTGTGCTTAGCGGGTATTCTGCAGGGACCCTGCCCACTTTGTTTCTCAGTGACTCTGTGGATGGGCAAGTCTCAAAGGGACAATGTCAGCTGGCAGACCCTTCCTCATAGTGAATGTCCCAAATGCACCAACCCATTTGCCCTAAATATAACCCTTGGCTTTGGGTCCTGAGATATTCCCAGTGGAACAAGAGAGGCAGTCATATTTTCTTGTACCACTCACTTATTCATTCAACATCTGTCAACTATGCCAACTGGGTAGGGCATGGAGATGGGCGTCAGTGGGGAGGGACAAGGGATCACAGGCTGCCTGCTTTGTTGAAGTTTGCAATGTGGACAAAACACAGCTCAGTGGGAGCATTCATTCACTGAGCGTTGTCATTTTAAGATAAGCCCTGTGGCTGAGGCTCCGCCCACTGGCGTGGCATCCTGCTACTTTCCTGGGCTCCTCAGGAGATGTCATGTCCCCTCCCCAGGTCCATGTCTATGCCACCAATTTGCCTTCCTCCTGCCACCCTATAAGACAAGGGGGCAGCTGCTCCATGCCTGGTGTTCCCTAAAAACTTCCCCAAAAGCCTGCAAGACAGGGTTCTGGTTCTGACATTCATGCGATAGCTTTTACTATGGGCCAACCCCGGAGCTAAATGTTGGGGGTCCATCGGGAACAAGATGCACTGCTGCCCTCAAGTTGCTCACACTGAATGGTGAGAAATCGCTAAGGCCATTGCTGGTGAATTTAAACATGCCTCTGTAATGGCTGCTCTGAGTTTTGACACACAAATCAAGATGTCTATGCACCCGGATTTGGGGGATTCTTAGAAGGCACCGCCTAATGTCACCATCACAGGTAACTTCTTTGAGTAAATCTGTGCCCTCTTCATATTCCCCTTTTTAAAGTTCAAATCCCCCTGCGAGGGATAGAATTTCCTAACTCCTCAGTTCAAGCATGCATTCATCTGTTCATCCATTTCCTGGACAAACATTTATAGAGTCACTATGCTGAGGTCCTCTGCAGATGTCATCTTTCGTGCTTATGTCAACCCGACAGGTGGGAAATGTACAGACATGTGAGGTGTCTTGCCCAGGGCTGCCGAGACAGGAGTGGCAAAGATCAGACTGGTGTCCCTGTGTGTCCAACTTGAAAGCCATCACTGTGACACACTGCCCTTTTGGTCCAGCCCTGCTGAAAAATGTCTCTGCTTTGGGAGACCCCAAAAAAAAGGATCCCGCTCTCTGGGCCCTGATGAGAAGCGAGAATGATGTTGATGGATCTCCCCTCTGTGTTCCTTTCCGCCTGTCCCAGCCTGTCCCATTTGTCACTGTTGGTGTTGGTTTAAAGGGCTGTGAGTTGTTTCATGTGGATGATTTACGCCCCTAACTGGTGCACCGGCACGTCCAGATCAGGATCAATTACCCCACCAATGGAACTTCTCTTCCCGGAAAAAAGAAAAATGAGGTTTTGCCATTAATTTTAGTAAATGTACTATTCCTGGCGACTCCAGGAGCCATTATGGAGAAAAGAATATTCTGGCTCTAAATCATTCAAGTCGCTTTGTCATTGGAGCAACAGGACAGCTCACCCCTGGATTTATATCGTGTTGTTCTTCAGTAGTTACGGAGCCCAGGGGAGCCACCTTGGCCCCAGCACAAGGGAACCAGTGGAGGTCAAGGCTGTGGGAAGAGCTGATGGTGACAGGAAGGACTGCCCTCTGCCTGCCTCCGGCCAGGTGCCCCTGTTTGGGAGGGTGTACCTGTTGGGTTCAACCTTCAGCCCGTTGGCCTGACTCTCTAGTCTCACATTTCCCCTGAGCCTGGTGTCCTCTCAGAAGCTTCCTAGGTCTTGAAAAACTGGGATGGGGCCTCTGCTCACTCTTCATGCACCCCCCAGAGACCCAGGCTAGAAATCTGGCTCACATAGATTGTGGTCAGAAGTGCTGATGTTACCCTATTGAGGTATTTTTCAAATCCATCACTTCCTGTCTTTATTAAAACCACATCCCCTCTGATCTTGGCCTCTGTGGTCACCTTCTAACTTATCTCCCTACTTTTCCTCCACTCCAGCTCCTTCCTGCAGATCTTTCTAGAAGGGACACTTACTGTGTTACTCTTCTGCTAAGAAATCTCCCAGGGCTCTCCACGATCTTCAGAACAAAGTCCCGCCAGCTCCCCAGAGCCTCTGAAGTATGACCCCGATAGATTTTTCTGCCTGTGGCTGCCTGCCTCTCATCACTTTGCATGTCCTACCCAAGCACAGAAGGAACAGTTCAGGACGTGACACCGTGTTACTGCTTGACTCCTCGTCTTTGTTCTCATGTGTCCCTCTGCCTGTCTAGGCAACTCAAAACTTCAGATTGGGTCTCACCTCCGAGACCTGTTATCCCCTCCACTTTCGAGGTTAAGCATCTCTCTTCCCTTCTCCCTCGCGTCGCCTCGAAGAATCTCTTTGACTCATACTGGAGGGAGGGGGTGTGTGTTAGCCGTGTAGGGCTGCCGTACAAATTGCCAAAAACTGGTTGTCGTCAAACAGCAGAAATGTATTCTTTCACAGTTCTAGGAGTCAGAGTCTGAAATCAAGGTGTTGGCAGGGTCTTGCTCCTCTGAACACTGTGGGAGCAAATCCTTCCTTCCTCTACCAGCTGCTGGTGGCCGCAGGTATTCCTTAGCGGTGCAAACGTAAGCGCGCTCTCTGCCTCCGTGTTCACATGACGTCTTCTCACCTCTCTATTCTCTCCTCTTCTTTTAAGAGCACTTGTCAGTGGATTTAGGGCCCTCCCTAATTCAGTATTTTTTCATCTTAACTAATTACATATGTAAAGGCCCTGTTCCCAAACGGGTTCCAAGTGGGTGTGCGCTTGAGGGGACACTGCTGAGCCGACCGTGGGGTGATGGAGAGCTGGACTTGGAGCCTGAGACCTGCAGCAGCCAGGTCAATATTGTAGAACCTCAGTTTCCCCAACTGTGAGTCGGGGGTATTAATGCAGCGTGTTTCACTGGGTGGCCGTAAGGATTAAATGAGATGATTTATATAAAAGTACCCAGCTAGCACACAGTTGGCGCTTAACAAGTGTTACTTTGTTTTCTTACTGATCCTCTGCCTCTGTCTGACTTCTCCCTCTGCTTAAGCTTCATCCTAAGCCTACCAGCCCCCCTTCTGCACCCCAGATCACATCGTGGTGGTTGATGACAGCGACATTGATGTGAACTAGTATTTGTTTTACACCCACTACATGCTGGGTGCTGGGTTTGGTACTTTGCATGGATTCTCTCATTTCAGCCTCTCTGTCTGAGCTAGTTGCCCCCATCTTACCTGTAAAGAAACAAAGAGCCAGAGTGCGGAAACCCCTTCTCCCCAGTCACATTCCAAGCAAGAGGCTGAGTTAGCATTTGAACCCAGGTCTGACCAACTCAAACCATTCTCTTACTCATAAGTTTCAGACGCGTAGTATTTACTCATGCAAGGTCATTTTTTAAAAAGTGAGTCCCAAAAGTTAATAGTGATTTTGATTATGTAATTTGGGGTCTTCTGACCTTGGCATTACTGAGTTTTGAGGTCGGATGATTGTGGCGGGGGCTGTCCTGTGCCTTGTGGGATGTTTGACGTCACCCCGGGCCTCTCCCCTCCCTCAGTCATCACCATCAAAACTCTCTCCAGATATTGCCAAACGTCCCCTGGGGAGCACAGTCAGCCCTCATTAGGAATCACTTCTCTGAAGACAAGTAGTGACTCCATAGCATCATACTACGCTGATGGACAGTGACCGTAATGGGGTGTGGGGGGGACTTGTTAACAGGGGTGAATGTTGAAACCACAATGTTGCTGATGTGAAACCTTTATAAGATTGTGTATCAATGATACCTTAAGAAAAACGGAAAGAAAAGAAAATCATAAAAAAATTATAAAGTGTTCTTTAGATTCACACACACACAAAAAAAGAATCCCTGCTCTGATCCCAACCTCAACATAACCCTTAAGGTAAAGCCTATGCCATGCCCAGCTTACAGATGACCAAACTGAGGCTCAGGGATGGGGAGGGTGTGATGCCCTCAAGGTCACAGAAAAAGTAGACAAAAAAGAGAAATTCAAAGATGGGAGGAGAAGGCAGCTTAACTCTCGACACACAAAGGGATAAAGACAATAGTGGTTCCAGCAAAACCCAACCCCAACCTCTCCGAGCCCCGGAGGCGACTTCACAGCAGAATCTAATTCTGAGTGGAATTGAGGGTCTCGCTGCAGACTGTGTACTTTTAATAATGTTTAAATAAAACATGGGAGCATGGGTGTGATCTCCTCACCAAGCCTGGCTTGTCAGCCGCCTGGGAAAAATCATAAATAGTTAATAGACAACCACTTAGGGCTTTACTTCTGTTAAATCCAGCATCAATTATATATGATCTGTGAATTATTTATTTGGTGTTACCATTGGGGCATATTTCCACCTTTGGGGGAAAAAAATGCAAAGAACGTGAGGCCTCAAGCAGATGAGGGGGCCCAGGTGTGAGGTCTGTGTCAGCACTGCCTTGTGGTGAACTTCCTGCAAGGAGAAAACCTCCCATTTATGTGATTGGAAGGTTCAAATGAGTTGGGATCAGAGAGAACCCTTGGCAGACCACCGGGAGAAAGAATGTGTGCACTGGTGAATGTCTAACAACCGGCTCTCCAGGGCAGGGTTTTCTGATCCCCAGGGTGTAAATTCTCCCAGCAGGGCTGATTTCAAGCTACCAACGTGATGTCGCTGAGCTCAGTCAGGAAGCCGTGCATGGTAGCCGCCGTTGCATCGTGCTTCCACCATACGGTGGTGATAGACATAAGTAACCTCAAAAGCATACATAGTAGTACAGTAGAAATAGCATCACTTACTGTAAAATAATTAGGAAGCAGTGCGTTTTTTGAGTATGTGTCGCCTTTTTTTTAATGTGATATATTTAATTGTATGTTTGTATCATTTAATGATAGTTGGGGATAACAGCTGGCTTGCAAAATTGCTGAAAGTGTTGCCATCGGCTCTTGCAGGCTGTTTGAAGCCAGGTGCAGCCCACCGATTGCTTGGAGTCCCCTTGAGGTAGGGTCGCTGTGTCCTGGTGAGGAGGCTGTGGATAGTGGGTAGTGTGTAAATCTGGCATCAGAAGGCTCTTGAATCGAAAAAAATCGCATCACTGTCTATTTTGAGAGCGAAATTGCTTCCTCAGAACTCTGTTATTTCATTGAGGACAGTCTTTCTCCTCTTATACAAAACACATATCACGTGTACTCAAAATGAGCACAGTGAGGAATTCGAATTCACTCCCCGCTTCTAGCTCTGCGTGTCACATAACCACCCCAAAGGCATGCTGGCTCCCCACTCTTTCCCTCTTGTCCACTCTCTCCAACCTTCTGAGAATCTGGCCACATCCGCTTAAGGGCCTTAGGAAGCCCAAAGCGAGATTCTGTTTAGTTTTCATGTTTGCTTTTGGGTGTTTGGCCACCCAAGGACCCGTGTTTCCAAACTCTAGGTCAGTGTACAGCTCCGTCCTGCCGTCTGCCTGGGGGGCATTCACCAAACTCGGAGTTCAGGACTTCCTCTTTAAAAAGTGTTTTCCTCCTGCAAATAGCTATAAACTTCCGGACATAAAGATGAATTATTTTGGCTGGGAACTGAAGTATTTAAAAGACATTCCATATGGAGGGCATTTGGGGCCACAAGCGGGATGTAAAGAACAGCTTTCATGGCTCTCCTGATGGGGAGATAGCTCTCCTAATGACTGCCCCGTTATCTCCGTGTGATCCAAAATATCCCGACCCACTTATAAACTCCCCGTTCACAGACTGCTTCACTCCCTACTCGTAATGACCTCCCGTATTCTCAGAGAGCTGGCACAGGAAAAAATGGGTGTTTATATCCCTGCCCCACCTCACAGGCACCACTCTTTGTGCCTGTTTATCTCCTATTTGTCTCCCCATAAAGATTTCTCCTATAAAAGAAACTGGGTCCTAACAAGGACTTAGGGCCCGGTGCTGACAGCCCCTGACACGTTTCTGAAATGGAATTCTTCTGGGCTGTCTTTATCCCACATGGAGAACGTGTGTGTCTCAGTTCCAGAGGTGGCATCATCTAATGGAATGAGTTTCTTTGTGTGTGCCTCTGAGATGAGATATCGGGATAATAAAATCCGTTATAGAAAGCCTACCTAGGAATAATTGGGTCTATTACTCCCCGACTTGTGGCTTTGTTTCTGCATTGAAAACAGGCTCTCCAGTAATTAATCAGAATTTAAAGTTGCTAATACCAATTACAAATAATGTGTGGAGTCTGGAGACGGCAAACAGAGGAGCAGATACTAATCTTGTCCCCTGAGACTTCATCAATTGAACTTTTGTCACTTTGGACTTGCTAGAAATTAGAGTAACTCCACAAAGTTAATTACTTAAAAAAAGAGAGGTGGGGATGGGAGCTACTGATTGAATGTTGCAGGTGTACATTAAATTATTCAAATAAATCTAATTCAAATTGTTTAGAGGAGATTATGCTTCACTTAATTGTATGTCAGAGAGGCTTGGGAGGTGAGTCTTCCCAACTGAAAACATGGCCATTGACACCCTTGGGTATCTTCAGAAGATAGTGGCCCCCGAAGAGATCCAGGGGGCCCCAGTTCAGACATATGTGTTTCTGAATCCATTTCCAAACTGCAATTCGGTTTGAAGGGTAATCCATCTCTTTCTGGGACTCTTTTTATGGCTGAGCTTCAGCAGTGAGAAGGCAAGAGGGGACCCTAGAATTTGAGGATGGAACAAGCATTGGGAAAGAAAATGATTTGTTACTAGAATTGTCTGGTTCGGAATTACAAGTGTATGTGGTGGAAAAGGATGAGCGGATCGGTCTAAATTATGGCTTTTGGGGTTGTAAGTGACACACAAAACTCAAATGGGCTAAAGCAAAGGGAATGTATCAGTTCATCTGAGGAAAAAAGTCTAGTGACTTCTGATTTCATGGCCACTGGAATTCAGGGACTCCAGTGATGTGAACAGGCTGAATCCAGTGGGCTGAGGCCAACGTGCACCTGCTGGCCAGAGCTCACTGTGCACGTCTCTTCCCAAGTCTGTGTCCAAGAACATCACAATGGTAGATGGACATTAGCCCCTGAGGGGCAATTTATACCATGTAAATTGGCAAATGTTACAAACCAGGGGTTCCCCCCAACCTCCTGTCCCACCTCTCCCACCCCACCCCACAAAAGCCAGTTTTAAATATTCACCAGCACACCCCCGGCTGAATTCCTCTCTCCATCTCCATTCTTAAGTAGGCTTTCCCTTCTCAGTGGCAACAGTCAGGCTGGAAAAAATGATCAGCAAATCAACCTCAGTGATAAGGAGGCCGCTTGTACTCAACAGCTCAAACAGAAGTCCAGAAATGGAATCACGCTGGTTCTGAGTGTGATCACTAAGCCAAGCACATGCCAGAAGGATGCAGTCTCTGGTTGGACAGTTCTGGGATATGTGCCCAGCCCCGAATCCAGGACTAGACTCAGCCCCGCCCTAACCCGTGGGCAGAGAGTAGGGAAGGAAGCATTTCCCCTGAGGACAGTGAAATGTGGGCGCCAGAAAAAGGGGGATGGATTCCAGCGAGGCAAACTCCGCAGACGCCCGCTGCAGAGGCTGCGTCTGTGTGCCTTGACCTCGCTGGCGCCCCTTCCTGGTTCCCCTTAGGTTTTCTCTTCTCTCCCTAGTTTCTCTTGCCTCCTCCGTCTTCTCTCTTTTCCACTACTTCTGGGGCCAGAGGGGGGCGGCCTGGCTTTCCTGTCTGTCCTGCCAGAGGACTGGCTCCTGCAGGGAGAGGAGCCTGTCTTGAAGTCGGGGTGGTGGGGGGCAGGGGCTTGGATTTGAGCCCCACTGCTGCCTCTCACTGGCTTGTGGGACCCTGTGCGTGCCTCTCCCTGTGCTGGACTCGCTCTTTCTCTCTTTAAAATGGACCTCACAATCTCCAAGGCTCTTTCTGAGATCCTGGGCAAGTCTAGAACTAGTTGGTCACAGAGCCACCAGCTTTGGGCGTGCCTCAGAGGGCTGTCAAGTCATGGTGGCAGCCTGCGTGCAGGAAGTCCAATCTCAAGCCTGAAGGCATCTCAGCTCCCCCATCCCATCCCATGCCTTGTAGCCTCAGGCCAGTGAGAAGCACACCTCTCATTGGGCAAATGCAGGGTTGGAGGAATCTCTGTAGATACCTCCCCTTTCTCCAGCACATTCCCGACGGACTCCCTCCGTAACTTCCCCATAGCTGGGTTCCGGGTGTGTCATCTTATCTCTGGGGAGGTGTTTTCAAATTGCAGAGAGACACCCTGTAGCTCCTCTTGCCTGGGACACTGCAAGGAGTTGTCCAGAGAGCACCAGGTTTTATTATAGGCGACCCCCCTTTAAATCCAGAGCAGACAGAGATCCGTGGTGGATGGAAGCTGCGCTTTCCCATCAGCCTTTATCTGCTCTTACCCTGGCCCCTGAGGCAATGCCACAAAACATAGCTTGCTCTCCTGTGGTTTAGACCAGGGCTCAGCAGGCTGCAGTCTGTGAGCCAAATCTGACCTGCCTTCATTTTTTTGTGAATAAAGTTTTATTGGAACACAGTTAGGCTTATTTACATATTATTATGGATGCTTTCACATTGCAATGATAGATGAGTGTCTGTGACAGAGACTGTGCAGCCCAAGAAAGCTAAAATATTTATTCTCCAGCCCTTTCCAGAAAAAAATGTGCTTCCCTGTGCCTGTGTAAAGCATTGCTTGGCACATAAGAGGCATTAAAAATGCATGTTGAGTGAAGAAGGAGATTGACAGAAAGGGCAGAGCTGAAAGTAAGGAGAACTAGAAGCAAATATCAGGCCCATCGCCTTCCTACTGGGCGACTCAGGACAAGACACTTACCTTTTCTGTCTCTGTTATCTCCGCAAATGAGGATAATCATTGCATGCCCGCCCTCACAATGCTGTGGGGAAGATTGATGAGATAACGTGTTGAAATGCTTGGCCCAGTGTCTGGCACAAAGCACTTACCATCACTGTCAGGGCCGTCTTGCCCTGGTCCATTAGGGCTGCTCTAACAAAATGGCACAGACGAGGGGGCTTATCGATAGCAGCAATGTAGTGCTTACAGTTCCGGAGGACGGGAGGTCCGAGATCAAGGTGTCGGCAGGGCCGCCTTTAGGAGGGTCCTCATCCTGGCTCCTGGTGGGTGCCTTTTTGCTGTGTTCTCACGTGGTGGAAGGAGCTAGGGGGTCTCTCTGGCCTCTTTTATAGGAATACTAATACCGTTCATGAGGGCTCAGCACTTACGACCTGATTACTTACTAATTCCCCTTGGGTGAATTTGGGTGGGGGGGCACAACTTGCTACTCAGACCATAGCAATCACCCTCATCACTGTAACTGTCATCATCACGACTTCCATCCTTACCATCATCATCATCCCCCCATCCCTCCACTGCCATCTTCTGCATCACCACCACCACTACAAGAGAAAGACCCAGGGCTGAGAGCCTCTCAGAGCCCCTCAAGGGCAGGGGAACTCAGTCTCAGAGCAGAGGTGCAAGCCTAGGCCAGTGGTTGGATCATTTCCAGTCTGACCATTCTGAGAATGCTGTCCCCCCATGCCATGCTCTTGTGTGACCTCAGGGCTCAGAGGTGCCTTGTTATTGGTGCTCAATGTCTTGAGCACCAGCTTCATTGGAATTCTGCCCTTTCCCCAGCTTTGTCTTGGCTGCATTCCAGGTAAATGACGTGGAGCCCATCCTGCCACATGTCACCTCTGCCGCCTACTCAGATAATTAGAATCAACACATTCATTTCCCTAGCAGCATTCTCATCTTTCCCCTGAAAAGTTTTCAGATGGAAAAAGAAAGGCAAAAACAAGCTACATCTGTCCTTGTTGAGGCAATTTGAAGCTGTCCGTAGCCGACACGCACCCAGCTGGGCAGCAGAGCTGAGTATCTGTTTGCTTGTGGTGGAAGATGGCATAGTCCACGCGGTTATTAAAGTTTGGCACCAGTTTAGAGACAGAGTGTCCTGGTGGAGAGAGGCTTATAAACAAATCCTCAGGGGGAATCCTGCAGGCTCCTGCCTTTGCGAGCTAATTGCTTGGTGAGTGGGGAGAAAAAACGAGGACTGATGTCACGTCTCAGCAAACAAAAGGAAAGAAACTCAGAAAATAAGATGTTTTTCACTCCTTCCTGAGAGCCTGGCAAAACCTTGCCAAGGTGGCAACCAGGTAGCTATTAGATCCCTGTATGCCAGGGATCAGCAAATATTTTCTGTAAAAGGCCAGAAGTAAATATTTTAGTCTTTGCAGGCTGTACTCTCTCTGTCACAACTACTCAACTCTGCCATTGTAGCACAAAAGCAGCCAGAGATGATACGTGAATGAGTGAGAGCGTGTGTTCCAATAAAACTTTATTTACAAAAACAGACGGGGGCGCTGGATTTGATTCAGAGGCCGTGTCTTGCCAACTCCTGCTCTCAGCTCCATTAGGAGGAAAAGTGAAATCTGGGGCAGACAGCAAAGCTAGATTGATATTCTGGCTCTAGCCTTCCCAGGCCATCCTGGGCAAGCCACCTGTCTTCTCTGAGTCTCAGTTTCCTCATCTGTGCAATGGGTTAGCTGCCTGAGTGTGCTCTCCTTTGTCTCTGCCACAGTTACAGGTTCAACGATGTCCATCTTTTTGTAGCTCACTTGAAAGTCTAGTGCTGTGAGTTTCCCAAGGATGACCCTGCTATTATCCATTTCTGCCAGTGCCTCCCACCCCCAGCTGCTTTCCCTGGCTCAGGCTGCCTTATTCTCATCACAGAGGCACCCCCTCAGCTGGAAAACCCCAAGTACACAAACCAAGATTCTGTGTACACACTTGTGTTGTTAGTTTATTTTGGTTTAACATGGGGCCATCATTAAAGACTGTGTCTTCAAGTCAAGGCCATCATTAAAGACGTTGACTTCATTTTGCGTTTCAAATATAATAATTACATTTGCATTTTAACTGGTATGATGTTCAAACGGGATCTTCAGGACAATTCCGACTTTTTTTGTGATGAAATTAATAGTGAAGATTTGTTTAACCAGACATGAGGGAAGATCTCTCTTCATAGCAGAATTGCAAACAAAACCTTGATGTATGATTGTTTTTTTTTCTGTTGTGGAAGTTGATTTTATATGGGTTATATATAGCTTGTATTTCCTTGTTGTTGCTATTATTGTTATTTATGTAACAGCCTCTCATTTATGCTAGGTCTAAGCAAGTTTTATGCCTTATGTCACTTAGTTCCCCCAAATTCCCTGCAACCTACTGCCTTGCTTTTCAAAGTATGATTCACTGAGCTGCAGCCTTGACTGCCGAAATACAGAATCTCAGGCCCCACCCAACACCTTTGGGTCCCTACCTGCATTTTAACAAGGCGACTTGTATGGGCATGGGGAGCGCTGATGTAGACACTTCATCATGACTGTATCAGAGATGAGGAGACAGTTGGCCAAGGGAGGTTAGCCAGAGACAGGATTTCCTCCCATCCAGACCCTAAGCACACAGCCTACTACCTGATTTAGTTTATGGTTCCTGCCTCTGTATTAGTGATTTGATTATATTGCTTCCATATCTTTTCCCAGCTGCACTATCTACTTTCTGTTCTTAGGCATCACTTTCTTCTTGGAACTTGCAGTGTGGGGCCCAAAAGTTAACCACACACCCAGTAGGTATTCAGGTATCAACTGCCTGTTGAGTGATTCCATGAGGCATTTGCATATGCAAAACAGATGGCCTGTTTTACCAAAAGGGAGTGGTGGCTGTCAGGAGCTACCAGTAGGGTTTACTGGGCACACCTTTGAGTCTTGAGAATAGAGAATAAGAATACCTCTTAGGATGTTAGCACCACAGGAACCTCACACACAGAAGCACTGAACCCAAGAGCTCTTAGAAACTTGGGGTTTCTCCACTCTTCTCCCCGGCACTGATGGTCTCAGCAGACAGGACAGGCAAAGCATAGGGATTTCCCCAGCTATGTAGATTATTTTGTATCTCACTATAACATGTATGAATCCCCTAGAGTGATATTGTCCAATGTGGTGGCTACAGTTGGAAATTCAGCCACTCCCTTGTACTGGCCACATATCAAGTGCTCAGTAGCCACCTGATGGACAGCATCTCTAGCAGCCATAATTGTTTTGGGTATAATCCAAATTCTTCCCCTTTGTTCCCATCTTAGTCCTAATTCCCTCCGAAGATTTCTCTCTTGGGTAGAGTCAGCCAGGCCACAAGCCACTTCATTTCCAATCCCTTTTTTACACACATACGGCTTTTCTCGTCCACAGGGAGGGCGACTTGTTTTTAGAGCAATCTAGCATAGTACATGCTCAGCGGAGCCTCTTTCGGGCTCTTAGCTCCTTAAGGTTACATCTGTTTGTGCCTTGTGTCACCCTAGTCTTAGGATGGAAAGGACACAAGTATTGTCAGGCACTCTCTCTGTTTCATCCCTTTTTCTGCAAAGTGCCACTGACCTGCACTTTTTGAAAAATAAATTTGCTAGCTAAACTCTTTTAAGTCAGAGGATTAATTTTCATACCTTTTCTAATACAACAGTCCTTCCTAATTATCAATAGGGCTGCTTAACATTTAGACCCATGGCATCTTAGCATTTGGAATGATGGTGTTCCTAGAACTGTGATGTATAAGATCTTAGTATCTCTAAACCAGAAAAATCTTAGCATCTTGAATCTGTGACCCATATGTTAAACTCTTAGTAGGTTGAACCAAACAGATTTGCCCTTTGCATAGTTCAAAAATGGTTGAACATAGCTGATTTCATGTGGCTCAACCCAATAGAAGTATGGAAGATTGAAATCCATACATTCTTAGCCTTGTTAGCTCCTAATGCTACAGAATTTTAGAACCTTAGGATTTTAGAACAGAGACAGTAAACTTTTTTTTGCTAAGGGCCAGAGAGTAAATATTTTCAGCGTTGTGGGCCACAGAGTCTCTTGGGTCTCACCCTCTGAGCTCTGGAAGCAGCCATAGACAATGCATAAATGGATGAGTATGGTGTCTTCCAATAAAACTTTATTTATAAAGATATGCATTGGCCATAGTTTGCTGCCCCTGTTTTGGAAAATAAAAGCTGAAAGGATTCCATCAAGCACTAGATTTGCAGAGGAAACTCACACACCTACTTCCAGGGGTTCTGAAAAGCCCCATTCAAACATGGAGCCATTTTAATAACAGTTTTGCCTGATTCAGACTACTGTATCTCCCTGGGCAGCATCTGGCCTCCAGAGAGGGAATGAGGGGGAGAAAAAGCCTCGGTGGGCTGTTGCTAATGTGTTCCCTGGCACTGGGAGAGAGCCGCAGAGCCACGTCCTCAAACTGAGGAAAATCAGCGAGAGGGCATTGGAATCAGTGCCTGGCTTCCGGAGTGCTGATGGGCCCCCATGAGCCAGGCCCCTCTGAGAAGCAGGAGATGGTCCTGAGTGCCTGGGAAGGCAGGACGGGTCGACCTGGCAAAAGCTGGGGTGGATTGATGAGGCTACTTGTCCAAGAGGCACACGCAAAAGGGCCATAACCTTGAGATGCGGAGGGGAGAGAGCGCATGCCACTTGGCGGTTGTTTTTCTTTCCCATTGAATCAATAAATGAATAAACGGACTGTGAGTGGCCAAGTGGCTGATATAATTTTAGATTCCATCAAAAGGACGATCGCTAAAGTATATGGAGGGAGCTTCCGCATCTCTGTGTCCCCTGCTGGGAGGCCAGCTCCTTAATGTTACAGTCAGAGAGGCTTTCCATGTACCACCTAATGAAATCTATACTTTAAACCTTATGACCCAGGTAAAGTTTTTATCCCCATTTACACACTTTAAAAAAGAGGCTTAGAAGGGGCAGAGTGACTTGCCCAAGATTAGATAGCTAGGAAAGATTGACACCAGGTGTGTAATTGGTCTCTTGGACTCTGAAAGCTACACTCTCAATCACGATGCTGGCGTTTCTCAAGCATCACGTGCACATGGATCACCTGCGGATGCTGACATGTGAGTCAGTAGACCTGGGACAGGTCCCGAGAGTCTGCATTTCTAACCAGCAACCAGGTGATGTGGGTGCTGCTGGCCCAGGGATCTCACTTGGTGTAACTGGCACTGTATATTTCTCCTTATTCCAGAACCCCTGGAGTCGTGGAAACAGGAGGTTTGTATCATTAAGATGAGGTCACGCAGCCAGAAAGTGGTTCACTCAGGACTCCAATTCACATCTCTCTGACTTAGAGTCTGTTTTCTCTAAAATAATGTCTGCCACCTACTTTTCTGCCTTTAGCTCGGCTCTCAGCTGGGGCCTATTTGCCCCTCTAAAACTCTCTGGCATTAACTGGAGACTCTCGATGGGCACAACTTCAGAGCACGGGTGGTGGCAAATGTCCTGAAGTGCATGGGACTGCCGCCTCCCACACCCCAACAAAGAATTATCTGGCCCCAAATGTTGGTGCTGCTGAAGTTGGGGAATCCAGCTTTTTAGCTCAGGTTCTTTGGTCCAAAACATAAAAATTCACCCAGATCCCCTTTCTGGAGGCCACATAGTGCCCTTGAATTAGAGGAGTAAGAATGCGAATCCATCCCATTAAAAAATTGAGTGAATAAATGAAAGTGAGAACTACCAAGAAAGACATTTTCTCATCCATAGAAGGAACTTTCCACTGCTCTGAAATGAGGCCAGGGTGTTCATGTCTCTGTAACAACCTCTCAGGCCAGCAGATGGAAACCAATCAAGTTTAGAAATCATTGTCTTAATCTCCGGTCATTACCACGCCTGGCTGCATGCTGTTTATCGGTGTCTTTTGCTGTTTATGTCGCCAGCACTGTTTTCTCTGACAATAACTCCCACTTCTGCCCGTTTCCCAGCCAGACGGCATTGACTCTGGTGCAAGCGTGGGGAAGGCGGGGATCTGACATTGATTACCAGTACCAATAGCTCCAGTCCATGTCCTCCCTGGTCAGTTCTTGGGGGGAACATATCTAATAATACAAGACTATCGATGAGGCTTGATTTACCTGGGAGGGAGTGTTTCTCTCTGTGTATTCGAGTTCATTCGTGATGGTTCTTCGGCTTGATGGGAATGCCGGCTGGGGGTTAGCCACTACGAAGGGATCCAGTGTGCCTGAACAGAGAGGTGGGTCTCCAGAGAGCAAAGAAGCGGTGAGATAAATAAGGATCTCACATGCATCCAGCTCTTCACAGCTTACAAAGCAATTGCACATGACTTGAGCCTCACAATATTCTGTATTGAAGATAAGGAGGCTATCGGTGCCTATGGTAGAATTAGGGGCACAGACTCTAGGATATGTCCTTGATGCCTGGGGCATTGAGGAAGATGGGGGTCCATTTCCAGGCCTCGAGTCAGATGCAGTTCTCAGGCTTCCCCCTCTAGCTCTCTCCCTGGCTGTGCCTACCTGGTACAGCTGTTGGAATACAGTGATTTCGGTCACTGCTGGCCTGGATAACTTTATTCAAGGGGCCATCTTCCAACTCTTGCCTGCAATTCCCAGCCCAGTCCCTCCTGGGCTATCCTGGACACAGGGATGTTGAAAAGGATAAGGCCGAATTTGACCCAGTAGGGTCGGCACCTTGGCAGGAATGCTGTTATCTGATTCTCAGCCGTGTTTGCATGACTTGTGACCTGGTGGTGATGAGGGAGTGGGACAGAGTCTAAGCATGTTTTGGTGGAGAGGAGACATGCAGGGTTTGGGGCATTAAAATAGTGTGGCCACTGAGGTGCAGAGTTGCATGCCCTGAGTGTCTAAACAAGGAGTATAATTGGGCCAGGGGAGATGGGGCAGGGTAGGGAAGCATCAAGGCAGAGGACACCCCGTCAAGCCACCACACTTCATAAGTTGTCACCCAGTAGTTCTGAGAACAGGGAAAATGGCTGATGTTTACCGAGCACCTGCGACATCTTTATGCCATGTGTCAAACACCTTCCACCCATGAATCCTCATCTAGTCCCACTGTCCAGTGATGCTGTCTTCATTCCCACTTTACAGAAAAGAAAACCAAGAGTCAGGGAGATAGGTGACAGGACTTGCCTGGGGCCAGACTGTAAGTGATAGAGCTGGGTTAGAAGCCCGTATCTGTGGGAACTGAAGACCCATGGTGATAAGACTGGCTGTATATTGCCCATGTCATGAATTTAGAGCTGGGAGAATTTAAAGCTGAAATATTTATGTAGTGACTTCAATATTCAAGATACTGTACTAGGCATTTGTGATACAAATCTTGTAGCAGGAAATTAGAAATTGGAAAATAACTGCCATCTGATGGGATATGTACCTACCCCCAGTGGCTTGTACAAATGCTAGAGACACAGAGACGAAAGGAGCTAATTCTATTCTCGGCATCCAGAGAGGGCATCATGGGGGAAGTGACTGGAATGGGTGTTGAAGGATGAGTAGGAGTTCACTTGTCAGAGGGAAGAGCATTCCACATTGGGGAATGGTAGGTGCCAAGGCACCGAGGCACAAAAGAACATGGCATGTTTGGGAGCTGGTGAAGACCATGGGAATTTCTGATGTGTGGGGAGCAAAGCATGGGCGGTGGAAGGAAAAGAACCTCAAGAGGTGGGTTGGGAGATAGTGAAGAGCAACATAGGCTTAATCATATAGTTTGGACTGTGGGAAATAAGGAGAGACTGGAGACTTAGCAGGAAAGGGCATGATTACATTAAAGAGATTCTTGGCTGATTCATGGCATACAGAGTGAGGGGAGCTGGATCAGGGGGAGTAACAGCAGTTTAAGTCCACAAGACCCTTAGGAGATGGTGATCAAGGCTAAATTGAGGATGGTGAATAGAGAGCAGGAGAATGATATGGGAGAAAGCCCGCTGTGATGAGATACTTGAGGCCCAGGGAAGGGACCAGGGGTATGAAATGAATCATTCTCACGCTACCTCCTTCGGATGTAATACCCAGTGGCCACTGGAGAAGTTTCAAAGCCCAGTTTCCCTATTTCTGCAGTCACATGGGCTAGTGGGCTGCGAAGAAATATGAGCTTCATTTCCATTTAAATTGAAATAAGACATGTCAAAGGTGGCTTGATAATTACTGCCTGGAACAATGGCCCTCTGATGTGGGAAGTGTAGTGTCAGTATATGCGGACCAGATAATTTTTGCATTTGAGACTTAATTATGTTGATATAATTATTCCTCTGTCAGGAAAATTGGGTGGCACAGATATGTCATATTTGCATTTGAGCAGAAAAATGAAATGTGCCTTTCCTTTTTTTCAGGAAGCAGGTGGGTGGGCGACTGGGAAGTTGGGAGTGGGGCGGTGTTTGCTGCTCACTGCGGGTTGGGATGTCTGTCTGCAGCTGGTGGATTTGTGGAGGCCCTGCAGGTGTCAACTTTGGGAGGGCTGGACTCCAGGGACCGTCCTGCTTCAGCCTGTTCTGAAAAATCTACATCTGAAGTCAGGTGGTGGTTTTAGTTCTGGAAAGCTCTAAGCTCTGGGTAGCTGGAGCCATATGGAACTTGGACAATGGGGCTTTTTAAAATTCTTGTTTTATTTGCAAATCTGGTGACTTAAAGACTTATGGACAGCAGAGTTGCACACTGATGCCTTGAAGTCTGATCACCTTCTGCTGGCATCCTCACCCCACTGGCCGGAGAGACCCTCAGCCATATGGATTCCTGTCTGTGCATGAGGGGCTCGTTCCTGCCCAAACAGTCTTTGCCCTCCACCACTCCCTGCCTTCAGGGGGAACTCAGAACCCCCATGAATCAAGTACAAAGCCTCCTCCTTACCATTGGAACCCCAGTCCACGGCATCATTATTGCTCAAGTAGCTGGAGTCAGTGTTTAGGCAAAAGGGCTTGCTTCTTCAAAGGGTGTGAAATAGAGAATGGAGAACGGAATGCACTTTCTAGCATCAGAGGACCTGGATAGGAAGGGGCCGGGTTCTCATTCTGCCCCTGCTACCTGGTGGCTCAGCAACCTTGGCCCAGGGGCTTCCTGCTCTGAGCCTCAGTTTTGGCCCCTAGGGTCTGGTGTGTTTGTCCAGGGGCATAAGTGGGGTGTGCAAGCATAGCAGACACACAGCATAGACTTTCTGCAAGCAGAGCATTCTCATCTAGATTTTGAACAGCCCAAGTTGCCTAAAATGTTAACTTTCCGGAATGCTGTAAAGGCCTTCTGGCAGTAGCTGGGGCATTTTAAAACAGGAAAATGAAAACGGAAGACAAAGAAGCAAGCAGGTGTCTGGAGCCCTAAGCTCTTCCTTGAGAGGATGGAGAATCCTGGCTGGGCAAGCTGCAAGGGTTGGGGGCTGGGGATTCCAGGGTCCCCAGCTTGTCTGCATGGCTAACTCCATCCTGCCTTTCATATAAAACCATTTTATCTGAGTGTGTGTCAAAGAGCTACAGCTATGCAAACGTGCAAAATGAACACAGGGTAGATACACACCAATATAGTGATGAAGAGGGCTTCTCCCAAGTAACAGACTGAACAGTTTTTAATGTTTTCTTTTTGATACTTTTCTTGATCTTCTAATAGAGCCAGAAAAGAAAAGTAATAGTGTGGAATAGAAAAAAAAATCACACAATGTTATATTAGTGTGCCGGGGCTGCCGTAGCAAAGTACCACAGACTGGGTGACTTGGAAAAACAGAAATGTGTTGTCTTACTCTTCTGGAGACCAGACGTCCGAAATCAAGGTGTTGGCAGGGCCTGCTCCTCTGAAGGTGATAGAGAAAGAGCTGTTCTGTGCACCTCTGCTAGCTTCTGGTGGTTTGCTGGCAGTCCTTGGCTTGTAGATGCATCGTTCCAAATCCCTTGTCTACACATGGTGCTTTCCTTCTGTGCATGTCTGTCTGTCTCCAAATTTCCCTCTTCTTAAAAGAACACCAGTCATTTGGAGTAGGGAGCACTCTAATGAACTCATTTTAATTTGATTACCTCTGTAAAGCCCTTACCTCCAAATACAGTTACATTCGAACATACTGGGGGTTAGGATTTCAAAATATTTTGTGTGTGGGGAGGTGCACAATTCCACCTATAAACAGATGTGTTCCTAGAAATGGGAAGAAGCTCAGTGTGGCTATAGGGTTTTCCTCATGGGTGGTGGAGTCAATGAAATGGGCCTGCATGTGTAGACGTTCAGCGTTGCTGTGGTCGCCAGCCTCTGGGATGGTTCCTAATGATGCCCACCTCTGAGAGTCACACCCTTGTGTAATATCTCACCACCCATATTGCATCTGAATTGGTCTGCATGACCAAAAGGTTGTTGACAGTAATGACATGTCCCTTGCGAGCTTAGGTTTTAAAAGGCTTTTGGTGTTTGCTTTGCTCTCTCTTGGGTCATTCGCTCTGGGAAGGCCAGCTACCGTGTCACGAGGACACTCAGGCATGTCAGTGACGGCCCCTGTGGCGGGGAGCTGAGGCCTCCAACCAGTAGCCATGTCAGTGAACTTCTGGGAAAGGACTCTTCAGCTTTGGTAAGCCTTCTGACAGCCATAGTCCTGTATTGGTCCCATTGCTGCTTAAAGTAACACAATTTGTTCTCTTCTAATTTTGGAGGTCAGAAGTTCAAAGTGAGTCTTAAGGGGTTACAATCAAGGTGCAAGCAAGGGCTGGTTCCTTCTGGAGTACCCAGAGGGCACCCCCTTCCATGCCTCGTCCAGGTGCTCCAGGCAGCCGGCATTTCTCGGCTCCTGGCTGCACTCCCATCTCTGGTTCCATCATTGTATTACTGCTTTCTTCCCACTGACCCACTTGCCTCCCTCCTATAAGGACCCTTATGATTACACTTAGGACCCACCCAGATAACCCAGGATCATCTCTCCATATCAAGATCCGTAATGTAATCATGCCTGCACACTCCCTTTTGCCATATAAGCTAACCTGTTCACATGTTTTGGGTATTAAGAAGAATAATGGGGGCCATCACTCATCCTACCAAAGACCCAGAGCCAGAGCCACTTAGAGAAGCCACTCCTGAGTTCCTGATTCACAGAAAACCATGTGAGGTAATGAATGGTATTTGATATTTCAAAATACCACCTATTGAGGCAACTTGTTATGTAGAATAAATAACTACAGACTAGGGTTTGTAATCTGGCATTTGATTCTGTAACACTTGAAAATCATAACTCCAGATTTTTTATAACCTTTTCCTTGAAATATATATATATATATATAAAGGTGTGCAAATCTTGTAAGTGTGCAGGTTGGTGAATTTTTGCCAACCAGAAACACCCTTGTCTGTCTTTCATATTGAAGTCTGGGTTGAACCTGGATGCTTATGCGTTCTGGACCAGTAATTCTCCTGTTTGCTCGCAAATCAGTTCCTGCCTGTTCTCTGCTCTACTCCAAATTGCAGGAAATTATTTTCTAGTTTCCTTGATTCTGGTAGGTTCAGCCAGTGAAAGACGGTGGTGGACAGTTAAAAGACAGGAGGAGAAGAGAAGCTGGGGTATTTCTTCCTCTCTTGCACGGCCTTGGGGGGCAACCCTGGCAGCAGCTGAGCCTCTATAATTCCAGATCTGTTAAGGACTCCCCTCCTCCACGAAGCCACCTTCCACTGGACTGCCCTGTTTCTGTCTTGCCTCCCATTGGATGGCCCACTTCTTGGTTTTTCCCACCAGCCCTCGGTTGGCAGTGCCCTCGTGCTATTGCTAATCTCTCTTGGCTTCTCATCTTTTCCATCACCTAGATAACCAATTCCCTGTGTTAAATTCCTTTGGTTGAATGACCTAGAGTGATTTTTGTCTACCTGACTGATATAGGCTCCTTCAAGGCATTGTATTAAATCCTTCCAGCTTCAACAAAAAAGCTCAGGTTCATAGGCTTCATTTTGTGAAAGATGAGGCTGTTCTTACTATGCAATACCTGCAGACTTTGTATTTTCAGAGTCTTTACTTAAGAAGCAGAAAATGGGAACATTTATTATGTATCAAGTATGTGCCACTGTGTTAGGTATACTAGATGCATATACTTTTACATTATTTCATTTGTTCCTTGCAAAAACCTTTTGTCAGGGAATAATACTGTCATTTTAACAGATGAGGAACTGAAAGTTAGAAAGGATTAATAACTCTTCAGAATTCCCATAGGTGCGTCAGGGTTCATCTTGTTCTAAAGCCGGTGCTTCTCCCACTGTACCATGTTGTGAGTAATTTGCATCTTCCCCCTCCCCAGACACCAGGGTCTCGCCCTAAGTGTGGTGGGCTTCAGCTCCTCTCAGTTCCACAGAGTATTCATGAATTTTCAAGAAGAAATAACCACTCCCCCCTCCCACCAGCCAACCAACCAGTATCAGTGTCTTTGAGGATTCAGGGGTCATTTCCAGGAAGATTGAGATCATTTAAAATGTGGCAGAGTTGAGAGTTCCGGCTGATGCTGGCAAATGGAGCACAGGACAACCCTGGGATAAAGTGCTTAGCTTGGTGGTTCAGAGAATGGACTCTGGTCCCAGATTGCCTGCAGTGATCAATTAGACATGCCTGCCATGGGTGAAGGAAAGGATAGGAGGAATCATCAGGTATATTCTGACCCTTTGGGAAGTAGGCAGGCCTGAGCTTGAATCTGTGTGTCATGTTCTAGCTGTGTGACTTTGGGATTTTCAATGAGTCTCTCTGTGCCTATTACCACACCATAGAAATAGAATCAAACAATTTGCTGGATGATAATGAAGGAAGGATTGTATATAGTAATGACTACCTCTCCCCAGTACCTTTTCCTGCTGGAGTTTGGGCTTGTTTTCAATCTTAAATAAGAGAATCTCATGCATAATTTGGGGTTTTCTAGTGGGTGCCCCCAACTCTTCTCCTTCACAGAATGAGATGAAAACTCCCTGCTAACGGTCCCTCCATTGCTAGTATGGCCTTGGACATCTGGACAGCTTTTATTTTCCTCTGCAGCCTCATTTTTCCCAGACAAGCAACCCTTGGACAATTTGAATGAAACAATGACATTTCCTCCTCATTCTCCTTTCTGGGATCACTTCTCCCACCCCTGAAGGCACAGGCAGTCTTAGGATGAAACAGGAGCAATTAGAAGCGGATGGGGAAAGAAGTGCGGGCTGGGACCAGGAGACCTGGGTCCGACTCTAGATCATCATGTCTTCATTGTATGGCCCTGAGCAGTGACTTAAGTGTTCTGAAGTTCGGCCTCCTCATCTGTAAAATGGGGATAACGAGGCTGCCATGAGAGGCACTGAGCAGTTGGATGAGCCCATTATTCCTCGTAGCATGGGAAGAAATAAAGTTCTGTATTTTTTAACTTTCTGATCATAAAAGTAATTCATATTCTTCACAGAATATCTGGAGAAGTATAAAAAGGAAAATAAAGACTGCCTGGTATCTCACCACACAGATAATAACTCCACCGCTACTTTGTTATAATATCCTCAAGTGACTTTTTATGTGTTTTTATCACATTTGGCTCTCAAGGTTCTTATAAAGATTATGGGAGATAAAGTATTTCAAACATTTAGCAGAGTGCCTGCCCATGTGATAAATAGAAGTAAATATATTCATTTATTAATTCAACAAATATTTAATAAGCACGTGCTAGGTGTCAGACTGGGAATGTTTGTGTATATCTATATATACCCATATGCACGCACATTCATACATATGTATGCATATTTAGAATGGCATACATATGTGAGTGTAATTTTTTTTGCACAAGGCTCTGTGACATGAAGTTTCTGTCTGTCTTCAGTGCATCAGAAGAAAATAACAAGGTGAATTTTCATCAAGTTTGGGGGGTGTTTTGAGATAGTCTGATCTATAATATAAACTGTGTGAAATTGACTTTGGGAGGTCTTGCAGGATAATTTGAAAGAATAGAGAGGCGACCTCCAACGCCACAGAAACTGACACGTGCAGTCCTGTGCATTCGCAGGTAGAAGAGGGTGCTCTGAAGATTGAGATGCCCTGGGCAGAGAAAACAAACAACAGTTTTAAGTATTAGTCTCTAATTGAGCATCATAAGAGGAGAGGACTTTAATTGCAGCCACTAATTACCACTGCTCCCCACACAGGCACCTCTAGGTGGCATGCTCCAGGGGGAGTCACTTGGGAGTTTAACAAGGGTTAATGATTCTCTTCAGCGATGCTGGGGAGACCAGCAAGTAGACAGGCTGCTTATGATTGTATTTATCTCCATGTGCGTGGTGTACATTTGTGTATGCATTAGTGTGATCCCCTTGCCATGCTTCATTCACCACTTAGAGTCATGCAATAACACCATTTATTCAATCCCAAAACATAGATTGAACGCCCTCTTCTTCTAGACACTGGCTACACAGATAGATTAGGTCCCTGTAAGAATGTACATTCCATGGAAGGTAGGACCTTACCTATCTATGTCGCCTGTGCCTAAGTCAGTGCTGGCATCTAGTAGGTACTCAATAAATGTTTATTGAAGGAATGGATGAATGAATGGTATGTGAATTTTTATATAATGAATATATCATATATATATTAGTATGTTGTGTATCTATTATGTATATACCACTAGATTGTAGCTACAGATTAGTATGGGCATATGGTTTATTTATTAGTGGGTATCTGCTATATATATCTACTATCTAAATAAATTCATATTCTAATTATCCCTCCAACCTCGTGCTCCAAATCTTCAAAGAGGTAATAGCAGGGAAGATCAAGCTCATACTTGGCCTCAGAACACAGCCCTGCTTGCACACAACAGTCCTGGCCCAGACCCGAGCATCGCTAGTCAGACGTCACAGGAAGTGGAGGAAGGCCCAACTGCCAGGCCTGAGAGGGGTGCCCGCCTCTGCCCCCTCCTCTTAGTCCACCCCCTCCCTGTCTCTCAGGTGCTCTGGCCGGGCCTTGTTTTGTTGTCCCTGGGAGACTGCTTGGGGCACTGTATCCATGTCGCCTAACGACTTGGTCTCTGCAATCAGCACACTCTATTCAGTTTTTGACTAGAAGCAGGAAAGGTTTGCTGATTACTGATTACACAGACTAAATTTCCCAAGTCTGTTTCATTGGGGGTTCCCGCTGAGCCTGGTGCGAATCAGGGAGATGGAAGATGGGATGCAGGGGGAAAGGGGGAAGGGGGCAGAATAGAGGGTGGAAAGGAGTGGAAGCTCTCTTGAACCCCATTCTTGGTCCGCACACCCTTACCTATCCATGATTTTCTTGCTTTTAACCCCCCTCGCCCTGTCTAGGTATCTTATCCCCGATTCCGCCCTGCTTTCCACCCACGTCTTTCCTCTGCAGGATACTCGGGAGCTGAAGTCCTGCATCCCAAGCTCCTTATTCGCTGCATGACCTTGGCAAACCTCAGTGGTGCGGGGACACCCACCCAATTGCTCCTCAGCATCCTCCCAGAATTAAATGATAACAGTGCCACCCACCATGGGCCAAGCCTTTCATCTCTGCCAAGCACATTTGGTTCTTGCAACAGCCCTGTGAAGGGGGCTGCTACTGTCCCCACTTTACCCATGGGGATCGGAGAGGTTGAATTGCTTGCTGATGGCCACACAGCCAGTGAGTGGTAGAGCTGGGATTCAAACCCATGCATCCTGGCTCCAGAGATTACTTTCACTTTCATGATATTATGGACTTGACCCCCCTCAGACCCGCATTCTCTCTGCCCACCTGCTTAGTTCCAGTCCAGAGTACCCTCAAACACACTGCCTGTCCCTGTCCTCTGCCCACTAGAAGGCTTCCTGGGTTTGAGACTTTCAGCCTTGTCGCTCTCTCTACCTGATATTGACACAGCAAAGCACACTGGGAGGGGACACCTGTGCTCTTCCTCATCTCTCAGCTCATGTGGCATAAAAAGCCATCACCCAAGAACCTAAGACCGGAGGCCCATCTCAGCTTTGTGGTCTCCTGGGCTGTGTGACCACAGGTGCGTCATTTTGCAGCTCGGGCCCTAGTTCCATCTCTAAAATGAACATTCACACGTGCCTAAAATGGCCCAATGTGAACTTCAGGCAGCACCTCTGGGTCTTACAAGGCAAGGACACAGGTGCCTTGTCTCCTGGGAGAAGGGATGCCATTGTCCTGGCCTCTAGGAAGGAGCTGGGCTTGAGCAAACACTCCTGTAAGCTGCCGGGATTTTGCCCCCAGCCATTTTTCTAGGTGTCTTATGAGCTGACATGCTGGCATGCTGGGGCAAACACCCCCTTGCTGTCCCACAGTGTGTGTTATTTCCTCTGACAGTCCACTGGCCTCCTGCCTGGGGGCCCCTGCCTCAGATCATCTCATTTGTCTGCACCAAGGTGGGGGTCTCACAACTGGCAGCTCCAGTCAACTGCAATGCACGACCAGCCCCTTCTCACCCTGTCCCCTACCTCTCTCCACACCACCCCTTCTCTCATCCGCTCGGCTTGGCCTTTGGGCTTCTCAGTCTTTGCCTGCCATCTCCCTCCCTCTCTTATTCTCTCTCTCTTTCTCAAATTGGAAAAGAACTCACATTCAGTTGAAAGGCACAGACTTAATACTATGAACAGACAAGCTGATCTGCAAAGGATGGCTGAGTGTGTCCCTGGAGCACCAAGGGGAGCACCTGGTCCTCACTGACTTCTGCTGGGGTGTGCACACATAGCCCCAGAAAGACCACTGGGCTGGGAGCGGGCAGATCAAGGTGCAGATCCAGGCTCTGCTGTGTACTGGCCTGACTGACTTCGCTGGCCTCGGTTTCCTCATCAACAAACTCAAGAGAAATGATCCCAGGCTCAGAAAGTGGCTGGAACTGTTCGGTTAAATGGGGAGCTGGTCAGTTAAATGGGGAGCTGGGAATTACAGTTAGAGCTGATCCTGAATCCCTACATTTTCACCCTTCCACACTCATCAGTCGGCATATATGTGTTCCTTAAAACAACAGTCAAAAAATAAACTTCACGAAAATTAGAACAGCTTCAAAGAAAAATCCTATCCGTAACTCCCCTTCACCCTCATCCATAAATATCCTCATCTCCAAGTGCGTTTCCAAGTGGATGCATGTTATTTGCATATAGATGCGGGCATGGTATTTCTCTGTTCTATTCCATTGGCTTAACATTATTTCACAGAAGCATTCCACGCTGCCACGATCCTTATTTCTAATGTTAATGTCTGTCTAATAGCACCAAAGTGACACCCTGTGATTTCCCTAAGCATTCCAGCTGCTGGGTGATGAGGCTGCCTTCAGCTCCTCCAATGTGATCCTCGGGGACAGCCCTTACCCTGCCTTTTGTTTTATTTCCCGTAGGATTAATTCCCAGAAGGTGGGATTCTGGGTTTAACCCAGGGTTTCCCAGCCTGGGCACTACTGACATCAAGGCGGGGTAGTTGCTTGTGACGGGGGCGGGGTGGCGGTGCGTCCTGCGTGCTGTAGGCTGTTGCAGCCTCCCTGGCCTCCATCCACAAAATGCCAGTGAACACCCCCGCCAAAGCTTCATAACCAAACATATCTCTAGACATTGCCCATGTCCCCTGGGGCCAGATGCCCCTATGTGACAGTCACCGTGTGGAAGGGAAGGTGTGTGAAATATATTGCAAACGGAAGTTGGGGATTTTCCAGAGCTGGGACACAATCCGACTAGAGCAGTGTCAGAAAGTGATGGGGGGACAGCGCTGAGGGGACAGCCAGATGCAGCGAGCTCCGGTGCCAGCAGTGCCTTCCAGCCTTGGCTTCCTGGACCTCAGGCCCTCATCTGCGAAATGGGAGCAGAAACAGGGATCTGTCTGATGGCTGGTCGGGGTGAGGGCAGTCATGAGCAGGAAAGAACGCGGCCCTGGGCACAGAAGGAGCCCAGTAAATGGCAGCGGGGCTTGCCTGTCCTGGGGTCCCTGCTGAGGTGTCTGTCTTTGCCTTTGATGCCGTGGAGGAGGGAAAGGTGGGGGAGGGCAGGTAACAGTTGAAAAGGAGCTGGTCTTGTCTCCCCTGCCCTCAACCTCCCACAGCAGATCTATCCCTGAGGCCGGCTCAACTGCCAGACTGCCTCCGGGATGCCTGGGAAACAGTCGCTTGTATGCTGGCTCATCCACCCAGGGTGTGCTGCCTGTGTGCAGTGGGTGGTGCTGGCTCAGAGCTAGGCTCTAGGGATGCGCAGACCGGGTTCAGCACCCCCGCATGGGTGAGTGAGCTCCATCCACAGGCCATGTCCCCGGGCAGCCATTTCCTCCATAAAACTTGAAGCCTCTCTCTGAGGGTCCATAAGCCCATCCATACAGAGAGGGTCCCACCATGTAATAGGTACTCAGTGAACCTGAGCTGTGCCCAGGGTGCATCTGCCCCTCAGAGATCTGGTAGGTGGTGGGGTTCTTGCCTGAGGCCAGCGTGTGCTTGTTCTCTGCTTCCAGGAGAAGTGTGTGGAAGAGCTCTCAGCAGTGACACAGACCCTCCAGGCAGACCTGGAGACGTCCATCCGACGGATTGCCGACCTGCAGGCGGCCTTGGAAGAGGTGGCGTCCGGCGACAGTGACACAGAAAGGTAACCTACAGCGGGCCAGGTGGGGCTGGGGCAGCAGGTAGGTCTCTGTGGTCTTTAGTGGACAGAGGCCGCATTCGTGGGTCTGAGGATACATCTGCTGGGAGACCCAGATGCACTTTGCAGGCTGGGAAGGATAACTGGCTGGCTCCCTGCTGGGGCCACGTCTCCTTGTTCCTGCCAAAGCTGCTTGCCCAGCTCACTGAGCCTTTGGGGAGGCAGTCTGGGGGAGTGGCTGCAAAACGGACCCCCCCGTGTGATCATGGGCAAATTACATGTCCAATCTGAGCCTGATGTTTTCAACTGTGAAGTCAACATACTATTGGATAAATCGCACCAAATTGCCAATTTTTGACTGCTTTTGACCTACAGACTGGATGTCTCATACCGTCAATGCACTACCTACCTCACAGGGCTGTTAGTGAAAGGTAAATGAGACAATGGACGAAAATCGTTTAGAGCAGTGCCTGCGGCAGGGACGTGGTATAAGATGGTAAACTACATATGTGCAGAGTAACGGGCATTCTTTTAAAAGGCAACAGCTGATTCAACAATGCAACATTAGACAGATGACGGACAGTTGGTGAGACCGCTCAAATTCAGTGTCAGGGCTCCCTGTCTTCTCTCACCAGGCCGTGGGTGGGCTGCTCAGCTGGCAGGAGTTTGAGTTGTCCTGGTGGGGCCCAGGCTGGCCGGCCCCTGCAGAAGTGTCCTATTCCCCAGGGCTGCCTTTGTGACCTTGGCATGTTGCTGCCTTGGAAATCACAGCTGCCCCCATCCCTGCCTCTGCAGCGAAGCCTGGGCAGCAGGGAGAGACGTTTTCTTTGCATTGCTTCAGTTCCCTCTCCCATCACCAGCCCGCCATGCCTACATGCACCCGGGTGGCAGCACTGGCTATCAGTCCCCTTTGGTCAGTGTCTCTGTGGGTGATGGTTCGTGCTGCAGGCAGAGCAAGCACATATCAGACCTCGGAGTGCCACCCACTCCGTTTCCGTGAGGACTCTGACTTCAGTGAAGTTCAAGGTCACCCAGCAAATTAGCAGCATGCATCCAGTTAGAACCCAGGGCTGCTCAATCTCCTACGCAGACCTTTGCCTGCCGCACCCCACTTAATCGAGTGAAGGCAGGGACCAGTTGCTGCCCTGTGGGAGGTGTGGCCTGAGACAGCAGCAGGGGAGTAGAGAGAGATGCAAGCTGGCTGCGGTTTAGCCAGTGGGAAGAACTGGGCATCTATATTAGAGCTGACTGTGCCTCATCAGGAAAAAAGACTGGAAGGAAACACGCCAACATTCAAGAAAAGGCATTGCTGCTGACCTCAATTTTTGTTTTCTTTAAGCTTATTTGTATTTTCTAAAATTTCTGCAATGAACATGCACACATATCCTTAGTTATACTGATGGTCTCTTTAGGAGATTTTACTCAGATGCTGTGTACTTTATACACCCAATCTAGAATAGGAACACATTCTTTCCTTGACGTAGTTCTGGGCTGGTCATAAGATGCTCAGACGTTCCCATGAAGATGTTAGTGCTCAGCCTCAGGGAGACGGTCACCCCATGGATGCTCCATGTTCTTTCCTCTAAATAAAGGGCTTTGGCGAAAAACTCTTTGGTTTGTGCAAAAATGGCTTCACACACACTTCCGAGTATTTCCACCAGGCCCTGAAATTTGCACAGTGGCCAAGTCACTGGTGAAACGGCAAACAGTGATGTTCCAGCTGCTTCCCAACTCCTGATTTCATTAAGCATCTCCTGTCTCCCGCCCCTGCTCTAGTTTTATTAGTGTCATGACACAACTTACATCTGTAATTACAAACCCCTATTGTTGATGTTAGCTGTTTTGTCCTTGGGTTGGCTTTTCCATTAATTGCAACTCCAGAGCTTTTGTGTTAATTATAATGAGAATTAATGGCTGTATATACTAGTTTTTATTTTTGTTTTTGCCAATGAGCAAAATTTTTGAACCATTCTTCTGTAGCAAGAGACTGCTTCTTTATTAAATGGAAATTATAAAAATAACAAAATTGGAAAATGGCTGAAGGTCCATGCTTGGAGGTGTGGGTGACAGGCTGGGCGAAAGGCGTGACAAGAAGTAATAGGCAGATTCTTACCCGGGGCGTGAGATCTTGGTGGTGAGGTCACAGGCATCTCTCCAGTCTCTGCTTATAGGGGATCCTCTCGGGCCTTAAAGGGACCCTGCCCTCTCCCTCATCCTAATAGGAGATACTTTATCTCCCTGCACTCCAGGTGACAAGCCTCATGTTCCCCCACTCCGGGTTCTGATGCAGCTTTTCTGTGCTCCAGGCCCTGGAAAGCCCCCCACGCCCTGGGAATCCAATCTGAACCCTAGCTTTCTATCTGCATTTTCATCATCTTTTGTCTTTGGAGCCTTACATAGTCTTCTCTGCTGGATTTCTGATGTCTTCTGAAAACTACTGGTTGCTAAAGTTGGGAGGGACCTCACCTACATTTCAGACACCTGTGAGGTGGGAACACCAGGAGTAAAGCAATGTGTTTCATATCTGGAAATGCCCCAGGCGTGTGAGGATTAGCACTGTTGCAAGTAGGGAGGCTGTTGTGAGGCTCTACAGCCCAACAAGCTTGATTTCCCATAGGGGAGCTGACTGTTCATTTCTACATGACCCTGAGCAAGTTATTAAACCTCCTTGAGACTTAGTCTTTTCCTCTGTAAAATGGATAAGAAGTAGGTGGAAAAATACGAGTCCCTGGTGCAGTATCTGACTCCATGATCAGTTACATTCATTCATTTCAGGAGCTCTTACCAAACACCTGCTCCACAGCGGACGCTATGCTAGATATTTGTGTTTTCCACTTGCTTCTTGTTTTTGTTCTCTGTCTTACTGATGAAGGGAGGGTGAATAAGCTGCCTGAGGTCAGGCAGAAGTCACACTCTGTTGAATTCCTGAGGAGCAGAGCGAGAGAAGAGCTCAGGAACAGCCCTGGGATTCACTGCGCCTGTATTCCGATGGGGGAGTGTGCGTATGTCTGTGACTAAAGCGAACAGACTGATAAATGAAGTGCTGCAATACACTAGCAGGCAGGCAGGTAGCAAGTGCGGTGCTGCGATGCACAACATGTTCTAGGAAGTGAAGAAGTGCCTAAGAAAGGGAAATGGTAGGGAAGCACCTCTCCTCCTCGCCTTTCTGCCTTCGCCCCCCTATTTTCCTCCATGCCCCTCTTCCCTCTCTCCCACCTTTCTCCCTCTCTTTACATAACCCCCAGAAGCCCATAGAATCCCCCAGTTCTTTGAAGTGACCCAGAACCCTGGGCAGGATCAATCCCACAATGTGTGGGTCCATTGTGAAAGAAAAATATGCATCGTCTTGCTCAAAATTCTATCAGAATTTCCAGACATTGCCGGCAGAGCATTAAACCAAGTGTGGGCCCTTCTGGACAGGGGTTGCAAGCCTGTGAAGCCGGTCCTGACCCCGTGGTGGACCTTAGGAAGTATTTACTGATTCTCAGCAGGCCTGGGTCCCAAACTCACTGCCCTGTGACTTGGATTTGAAACTTACATGGAGCATAGAATAGGGGGAGAAGGGAAAAATTACCCACAAAGAAATCTCAACACATTTCGACAAATTAATGTTGTACCAACCATGTTCTCTTGTCACAGTGCAATTAAAATGGTGCTCAACAGTAAAAAGAAATATACAGTGATCAACAATAAGAAATACATAACATTACTAGGCTTCAGGGCCCCCAGCTTCTGTCCCCATGCCAGCCTGTCCTCATCCCCGCCCTGGCAGCCCCACACTGTGCTCCCCTTAATTGTCTTGTCATCTGGGGTACGAGGTTTGCATTGGAGCCTGAGGGATCCATCCGAGGTACTTCTTCAAAGTGAGCTCTCAATTAGGATTCCAACCACACCCGGAGAGGGAGAGAGAATGCACGGCTTCAGCTGCAGGTGACGTTCTTTGAGAGACTTGTTTGAATTATGAAAAGTCACATTTTCCCATGTTGGGAATTAGATCCGAGGGTAACAGGCCTTCCAGGCTGGAAACGTGGTTACGTGATCAGAAAGCCAGTTGGCCCGTGTGGCAGCATTTAAACACATGCCACCTTGCACTAGGGTCTCCCAGTGTCACTTAGACCGCGCATCATGCTCCTTAGATGAATGGAGAAACGCTGTAAGCTGTTCCCCCAGGCCTGGAGCCTGCTCATTACTCATGGAGGGAGGGGTGCATCAGCCACAGACAGCCCCAATGATTCCTGGACCAGGGTCTGTGGCCGCTGTGGCTGTCCCCTTGTCTGGGGGTTTGGGATGGGGTTGGGAGGGAGTGTGGAGAGGTCGATGGGTGACCCCTGACCCCTGGGTCAGCTGAGAGTGTATCAATGCCAGCTGCTCAGGCTGTGATGAATGCTCCGGAAGGGAGTCATCCATTGCTGCATTGAGTGTAAGTTGTATGTTTTCCAGCATATATCCTTTTACCTTGGCTAAAATTCGGCTGCAGTAGGACAAGTAGAAGGATCTGCGTCTAACCAGATTGCAGCTGTCATTCAGGGCATAAATCTGAGCTAATTTATTGAAGTGGGCCAGGTGCTGGCCAGCTTCTAAAGGTTCCTGCTATGTGGTAGGACAGCCTTTGGGAACACCCACAACCCTTTTCCTATAGTTCTCATTTGCCCTCTGCCCTCTTTGAGCACTAAGCATGCCCCGCGTCTTGGGGAGCAGCTTAAAACATCTGTCCGTTATTCTAAGAAGGTGGATGCCACCTTCCAAGTCATAACAGGGGCACTAGTGCGAGATACAAGCCTGGTGACCGCATCCGCCTGGACATCATCAGCCACATGTTTCAATGGTGGCCAGAGACCACCTGGCTTTCTGAGCAGCCGGCCCACTTGGAAGGCCTGGATGTCCAGCCAGGGGGTTCACAGGGAGTTAGGGCTCCAAACTATTTTATCTACTCTAGTATCACAGGAAGTGATGATAATAGTGATTGGTGGTTCTCTCTCCTGAGGACTGACTGTGCTCCATGCTGCACACCTTACCTGCTTTGCATACATTGTGCTCAGGTTGGTACCACTACTGTCCCCAGTTTCCAGATGAGGAAACAAGCTTGGAGAAATCAAGTAGCTTGCCTCCAGCTCACACAGTGAGTGGTGGGGCCATACTGGTGTCCAGGCTGACCCCCTGGCCCACACTTCTCATCATCAAGCTCTGCTGTCATGTCAAATACAGCCCTTCCTCCCCTTTCGCTTGTCAAGGGCTCTGTTCTCTGCCGAGTCACTGGCCTGCCCTTCTGGTGAACTTGTGTTGGGAGCTGTGACGTGGAGCCCCTGTGTCTGTGTGTTACCGCCCAGGCAGTGTTTGAATTCAGGCTGGAGTTGTCTAGCCAAGACTCACCCCAAAGGGATCTAACAGTAGTCACTGAATGAATTATCTTGCTTATCAGAAATCCCTTGTCCACAAATGCCTGGCACCAGTTCTTCTTTGAAAGCCACATACACGAGGCAAAAGAAAGCACCACCGACCACATGTCAGGGGACAGGGTTCCGGTCCCGGCTGCACTGCGAAGTAGACCAGGACCAGGTCACCCACCCCTCAGGGGCCGCTGCTGCACACTCAGCAGATTAACATGATGGTCATCATCGCTACATCAGCGTCCCCCTGCCATGGAAAGACAGAAAATACAGAAGAGAATAAGCAACCATGGGTCTGCTGTGTGGAGGTTGCCGTGCAGAGGGCGACGGGGTCAGCAGGCTTCAAACGCCCTCCTTTAGGTAGAGGGAGACCCTGCTTAACACCAAAGCCAACTCCTAAAGAAAATTCTAGCTTAGGATGAAATGCAGACACCCCCCAATGGGAGTGAGAGAGGAAGGTTTGAGGGTCAGCCCTCCTCCTAGAATTCTCTGCCTGACTCCTTGGAAGCCCCTGTGAGGTCTCCCAGGACTCAAGGGCTCCATGGGCCATGTGCACAGACTCAAGTGTGTGCCAGGACCAGCCACCCGCGCCCTGAAGGAAGTCCACCCGGTGGTGATTTCTACCTCTGAGTTCATGCTTCCCACGATCAGACAGAACAAGGCTGCTGCCTGAAAGCCTCTCCCCACCCCTGCGCCCCCAGTCCCGACTCTAGACCACCTCGGCATAAAGGGGCTGGGTGCCTCCAGCATTTTCTCACCCACAAGGGTGTGATGTGGTTCCCAGAGGTTCTTCTCAACCCAGCCTTTTTCTTTTAAACACACTCTATTTTGTTGAGACCTTCCCAAATGGCAGGCAGTGTGTGGCCCCAGCTGGATACCACCCTTGGTGTGGACAATATGTCATCGCAGGTGGACAAATGGAATGCCTGGCAGGCCTCAACTTGAACCTCAGAGGTTCTGTAAAAATTCCGTGGCACAGGTTCACAAGAGCAACCAGTGCACCAATGCAAGAAAAAAGGGTCATCTTCAGTAAGTGTCCATATCCATTCCTTTTTGTTTCTCCTCATGGCAGGTTCTTTGCCAGAGTCACTGGCTTAGGAGGTGCTAAAAATGATCGCTGATAAGCTTATGTCGTTACAAGATGGCTTTTTAGAATCCTGACCATTTTTTCCCCACATGGTGGTGGAGAGCATCACAGTGTTGGTGGGCCGTAACAGGTCAGACCTCCGGCCTGCTTGTTGGGCAGGTAAAGTATCAGCCTGGGAAACCCAGTTCTTCCTGTGAAGGCAGAAACCAGGACTGAGATTATCCAGACACGGTATAGGGAAGCTGCGGGCACGGCGGAGCCCCGAGAGGCCAGCTCTGCCAGGGGGCAGCCACCGCCGCTGGGGCTGAGGGGGCACGAGGAGCCTCGGTGGGATCCAGAGAAAGCGAGAGAGATTCCAGAGAGCTCTGGCCTTTGGTTGCAGGATGGCACAGCACCAGGAGAGGCAGGAGGGAGAAATTAAGAGAATAAATACTCCGACTGCCCTCACTTCTGTCTTTCCCTCCACCAGTCATCTGAGTTCCCTATGGGCTGAGCCCACAGGAAAGCCACAGGGCAGGGAACACATTGATGCTGCCCATACAGGTGGGTCTTGCCAGCACGTGGCAGGCAGAGAACAAGAGTGGGTGTGGAAGGACAGAGAGAAGATGTCGGGGATGACTGGACATCTCAGAGTGAACTGTCTCTGGTCAGCAGGGAAAGAGCCCTTTCGGAAGGGGGCAAGTGTGAACAGTGGGCCCACCCGTGGGGCATCCTCAGGGAACCATCTAGGGGGAAGGGTGGCCGCGAATGAGCACCAGCACGTGCCTTGATGAGTTCCTTCCTGTGCCTTGACCTTCCTGTGCTGCTCCCATTACAGATTGCTCCTCGGTTGAATGAGGTATGCCCAGCAGAGACCCTGTCTCCGGCAGAGTTCAGGGCAGGTTGCCTTAGGATTCACTGGAGATATTAGGTTGCCCGGTGCCCGTTAGGATTAATCTAGAGCCATGGAATCCTGGGTGGGAAATGGGCCTGAGGCCCCTCCCTGTCTGTCTACATGCTTCGGGCTCCACCCTGCTGCAGCCAGTGTCTGCCCGCCCTCCCTGCTGGACCCCATGAGAAACTTGTTCCATATGCAATGAACCCTCTATATTTAGGGGGAATGCCACACCATTTTGAACTCCATGGCTTGGGCCACAAGGGCCTTCAGTTCTTTTTTGTCTCAGTTAGCATCTGAGAAGATTTATCCCTATTCACCCAGAGCCTCTGCTTCCAAGGCACCTTGTCTACCACATTCTTAGCAGCTTTGGTTAGCTGGAACCAGTGTCCTTAACCTAGTCTGTGAACCAGTGGGTCAAGGGAGTGGTGTCTGTGCAAGAGATCTAGATCATACCATGAAGCCCTCGGATATGGCATTCACATTTGAGCCAGTGTTGGTGCATTTGGGGAGGTGGAATTTCTGTGCTCTTCATGAAGGGTTTTCACCAAAGGTGCAGGGTTCCTGCTTCAGGGCCCCGGTGCATCTCCTCTCTGGTGCACATAAGTTTCAATCACCCAAGCTAGACAAGGCCTCGCCTCAGTTTGTTGGCCCCAACTTGCCATCTCAGGATGGGGCCCCCGAGACCTGGAGCAGGGAAGAGAGTAGGCCGGGGACACATGGTGAGGGCATGAGGACTCAGGTGTCCTTCCACAGCCCAGCCCAGCATGAGGACTCAGGTGTCCTTCCACAGCCCCAGCCCAGCAGAGCCTGAGAAAAAGATTCAGGTCCCTGCCAGGATTAGAGTTTGGTTTACTCACATTGACAACTTCAGTTAACAAAGCTTTTTTTTAAAAAAATATACTTTTTAAAAAGATTTAGGGTCACTCACAAAGATGCTTTTGTTCCATTGCAGGGGTTTTCTATTGTAGCCATAGCAAATGATCACAAATTGAGTGGCTTACACCAGTACAAATTTTATTCTCTTCCCCTTCTGTTGAGTAGAATCCAACCCAGATACCTGGGTTAAAGTCAAGATGTCATCAGGGCTGTTTTCCTTCTGGAAATTCTAGGAGAGATCCATTTCCTTGCCTTTTGCAGTGGCTACAGGATACCAGCAGTCTTTGGCTTGTGGCCACTTCCATCTTCAAAGCCAGACAGGCTGCATCTGAGACCACTCTGTATGGTACAGCTCCTGCTGAACTAATCCAGGGAATGTTCTCTGCTTGTAAGGATGCGAGCGATTAGACTGGGTCCACCCAGATAATCCAGGATACCCTCTCTATCTCTGCAGATACAGAGATACATATAAACCATATCTGCAGAGTCCCTTTTACCGTTATCAGGAAACATTGTTCTAGGCTCTTGGGATTAAGGATGAGGACACTGACATCTCTAGGGGTCATTATTCTGTCTCTCATAAAAGGTGCTGTTGTTATACTGGGGAGGTTAGCAACCTTTTCGTTAAAAGTCTTGATAGTAAATATTTTAGGCTTTTGGGCCATATAATCTTCATCGCAACTACTCCATTGTGCTTTTACAGAACAAGAACAGTCATGGACAAAGTGGAAATGAGTGAGTGCGGCTGTGTTCCAATAAAACTGTATTTATAAAAACAGATTCGTAGGTCGGATTTGGCCCATGGCTGAAGTTTACAGCCCCTTCTTCTATTGGATTCAGCAAGCATTGTCTGAGAAACTTCTCGTCTGGCCTGAGTCCTGGGGCTAAAGGGATGAATAAGACATGTTCTTAGCCCACGAGGGGCTCTTGCAGTCTGGTGGGGACAACAGATGTTAACAGAAGTCCTCAGAGTGACAGATCCTGAGGTTAGGGACCAAGGAGAAGCAGGCTCAGCCCAAGGAGAAGCAGCCAGGTCTTCCAAGGAAGGAGCTGCCCAGACACCAACAGAGAATAAAGAGGTCCCAGCCTGAGGCCTTCGGTGGCTGAGGTTGGCGGTTTGGCTCTCTGCACCCACGTACTGGGCGACTTCACTCTGGTTAAAAGCACGAGGAGAATAAGTCTCACAGACCCGAAATTCATGGCTGTGTGACCCTAGACAGGGTGTCAGGTTCCTTATCCCTAAAATGGAGATACGTGGAGTGGCTCAATGAGATCATGTATTTGTTGAATGGAAGGATGCTCCCTAAAGAATAGCTACTAGTGTCATTAGTCTGAGTTCCCCAGAATGACCTGGGAAGCTGACCACCTGCCCTCTTCTCTGGTTTGCTAGTACTCACAAAGAACAGAAAGCAAATGCCTTGCCAGTTGACAATGATGATGCTATTAAACATAGTGGTACTAGTTGTACTTAAACAAAAGCAGTGGTAATAGTTGCTGCCTTTTAACTTTCAGTATTTGCCAAGAACCATGCTGAGATCTTTATAAGCATTACCTTGCTTAGTCTGCTCCACAATCTGGAGACAAAGTGCAGTTATTAGCCACATTTTACAAAGGAGGGTCAGAGAAGGCAAGTGATTTGCCTAAGATCACACAGCAGCAAAGGTTAGAAGTGGAACTTGAACCCAAGTTTGTCTAATGTCAGAAACTGTGTTCTTCCCCAGCCCCTGGCAGTACAAGGATAACAAACTCTTTCTTGTGCCTCTTTCCAGTGTCCAGACGGCAGTGGATTGTGGTGGCAGGGGCAGAAAAGAGATTTAAGTTGGCCCTAAGTAGAACTGAGCAGCGTACACTGAAGCCAAGGGCAGGCCCCTCCCTGGCCCTCTATGTGCAGTCTGCAGAGGTGACATACATGCCCACTTGGAGAATTACCAACAATGCCCATGAGAGCTCTGACGCCATGGTCATAACATAAAAGCACTGTGGACATATTATTGAACTTTCCAACTTCTTTGAGACAGAGAGAAGTCCATGGCTTATCGTGCCACTGTCCCTTTCAAACACCTTCAGTGGCTCCCCAGTGCCTCAGAATAGACTTTTTAGACTGACGTTTGAGCCATACATATTCTGACCCTTACTTCCTTCCCTGCCTGGGACTTCCATGCCCAGCCCTTTTACAGCCTCCAGACCTATGTGTATGCTATTCCTTCCACCTGAAATTCCTTTCTGCAGACCCTGCATGGCCAGCCCTAACCTTCAAACACGATGTAGCTCACCTGTCACTGCTTGACACCTTCCCTGATGCGTCTGAGCAGCAAGACAGGCTCCCTCCTTATTCTCCTTGGAGCCTACTCTCTGTCCCTCTCTATAGCATTGCTAATTTTCTCCTTTATTTGATGGTTATTTATGATGTCTACTAAGATGAGGTCTTGAGGACAGGGTCAATGTTGAGTTCATGTTTACAGCTCCTTCCCATGGTATATCACACAGAGTATTCTGTAAACAAATAAACTGAGAGATAGATATAGATATAGGTAGACAGGTATAGTTAAGCAAATATACCAGCCAGAAAAAAAAAAAGCATTGAGTACCCACATCAGTGAGAGGCCCCCACAGGCCTCTCCCTGGGCTGCTTTCAGAATTAAGGAGCATAAAAGTAAAGTCTCTCTTCACAAAGACATTCCTGTTAAGGCAGGCAAGGAGTTAAGACCTTCACCTTTGACATATTTTATGAACTTATCATTTTGTATAAAATTCCATACCAAATTTTACTCAAATACTGGAGATGCCTCAACATCTCTATTAGAATATTATCTTCCCGAGAAAGAGCGGTGGTTGGCAGCACAGGCATTGGAATCATAAGGACCAGGGTTTGCATCCCAAATCCGTCACTAACTAGCTGGGTGACTTTGGCCAAGCACCAGTTGGCCTCCCCCAAATCCCATTACTCCCACTTATATCTTGGGGGCAGTACCAGCTCCTTCCTCTCAGGGCGTGTGCTGTGAGCATTGGTTGGGGTGATGCACGTAGCAGCACTTACCACAGCATCCGGCTGTGCTAACGGGTGAGTGTCTAGTTATTGCTGCTACTGTGGTTGTCATTGTATTGACAGCATCTTGCTTTCTGGTTCTAGAGATAACGTCTCCATCCTCAGCTCCCAGCCAGAGGGCAGTGTGCAGTCCTGGTTGAGTTGTACTCTGTCCCTAGCCACAGATGCCACGAGGACCCCGTCTCGACAGTCGGCCATCAGCAGCCACACCCTCAGCCCCAGGTAAGAGAATCTCTTTGCAGCCTTTGGATTGCCAATAGCTTGAAGAATCTCAGATTTAGAGGAGTGTTGTTCAAGTCTTCCATTTCCTCTGGCTTAGGCAAGGACAAACATGGTCTGGACACTTTAAGCAATGACCTTGCCCCTTCCTAGCTGTATGAGTTAAGGCAAATCAGTTGCCTTCTCTGAGGCTTCACTTCCTCACCTGCAAAGCAGGAAATATAACTTCCCCAAACAGCTGAAATGATGAAGATCTAATGCCACCTTCTCTAAAGCATCGTTTTCCAGATGATTGTAAATGGCATGGGGTGAACATGTCTTTAAATAGCTGTGGGTTTATTATAGTTGCCATCTAGCTAAGGCGAGTCCTACTTGTTTTCCATTTATAGATAGTTCTGGATTTAAATTTTTCCTCATAAACATATTCACTTAAGTTCTTTTGTACTTCTGTATTTTTAATGGTGAGTCAGTATAAAGACAATTAGGCTGGATGATTACTCCCTCAGAGATTTTAGCTTTGTTCAAATGTCAGAATTTCATATTTTCCCTACCACAGAGGGGAACGAATCCATCATGGCCGGAGATGGGGCCCCTACACATCTGTAAGATCGCCAACAATAGGTTGCTCCAATGAATGAGCCTCGGGATTCATCCTTAGTTACAGGACTGAAATCCCTCTTCTCTCTTACTTTTCTCTCAGCCCATTTGATTTTTCCTTTTTCCAAGGCCAGCCCTCTTATAATTCAGAACTAATGGCCATAAATCAGAAATTATGGATCAAGCAGATGCATAATTAAGATGAAATGTACACTGCTTCTGCGATAACAGAAAAACCAATGTGATAAGATAAAAAGGAAAAATCACAGACTAATGGAGCAAGCCCAGACAACCCTTCCTGACTTGAAATCTGCTCACTCTGAAGGAGGAGGTTGTCTCCACAAAAAGAAGGGGGTGCAAGTTCACACTAACCTTTTGGGCATATTCAGCAAATGGCAAATGTCTGGCAATGCCTGCAGATAATCTTAGGCAGAAAGGTTGGATGTCAGAAATACCAAAGAGAAGCTACAAGGAGGGGATGCATTTAGGGAGTTAATTAAAGCAAGATTATCTGATTATTGCTCTTAATTAAAAACAAAGGTCCATGTGGAGAAAGAGCCGGGTCCTCCATGGGCACCAAATGATGAGGAATTCTTCTTTGCCGATAACGAAATACCTGTTTTTTTCCTATCAGCCACTAAAGAGGAGCAGACACACAGCAGAATGTGAATGCTCTCTAACGTAATATCCGAGTTTCATAATTATAATTGAATTAGGGTGCATGAAAGGAGCCTCAGCCTTTCAATTACACCCTAAGTTGCCTGGCATCTGTTCAAGTGGGAGATGGGAGGCTGCAGGGGTCAGTACATGGACTGAAGTCAGAGCACTGTGACTCCAACCCTATAATTGCTGCTCTGAAGCTGTGAGATTTGGGGCAAGTGGCTTAACTTCTCTGTCCGCGTGTCCTCGTGAGTAAATCAGAGTGGTTAGCAGGGTTGAAATGATGCGCAAGTTGTTCTCTGTTCAGAGCCTTGCACCTAGAAGCCTGGCACCCTGGCTGCTTTATGAGTGTCGGTATCTATTTGATGCCCAGAGGAACCCTAGGAGCCAGACATCGTGACTCCCATGATACAGAAGAACCTGAGGCCCAGAGAGGCAGCGATAGCTGATTCAGTCCCAGCTGGCTTTACCCCAGCTCCCGTAGCCGTGCCTCAGAATCCCCAGGCAGCCCTCTCTAGAGCTCAGCCTCCCCTTTCCCTGCTCTCTCCCTCTCCAAGCCCTCGGGTGTGTCCAGCTGCAGTTCAGAGCAGAGGTGCCTGCACCAAGGGGGCAGGAGGTAAAAAGGGGCCCTAAGTTCCTTGTCTGTTTCCTTTAGGTTGTTGTCTACTAGTGTTGGCACATGGTTGGTCCTCAGTAAATGTTTGTTGAATGAATAATGGACTAACTTCAGGCTAAAGCAGAACTATTAACCATACTTGGTCACAGCTCAGCACTGACTGTGATTCAGAAAGGGTCGGTCATTTGTTCAATGTTGCACAGCAGGAAAGTGGAAGAGGCAGGATTTGAACCCAGGCCTGAATCCCTCCAAAACCTGTATTTGTATTTGCCGCACTGCTGTGGTTCTCAGACATGATCCAGGAGGTGGATCATTCACCTGGCAGAGTTTATCGCCCAGAAAGCTGGCTTGTTCTTAATACTAAAAGTGCATAAGGACCATCATTCAGCACTCAGCATCCATCCCAAAGATCTATTAAGTGCCTGCTGAGCTCCGTATCCCATGGCATTAAGCACTAAAAATTCTGAGCCCTGTCCTTGGAATATGTTTACAATTTAAAGATTCTAGAACTTCTGAGTTGGAAGGAACCACTGGGATGACCTAGTCCAGTTTGCTCCTTATGCAGATGGGAAACCTGAGTTCTGCAGAGGGAAATATCCTACCTAAAGTTTATTTAAGGACTGAGCTACAGTTCAGGTGTCTTGACGTCCAGTTCTAATTGCACAAGTAATCCAAGAATACTTCCCCCTTTTCCATAATTTAAAATAAAACTAAGAAGGCTAAAATCCCCTCGGCCTTCACTCCTATCTCAGCCCCCTTCCCAAAGCTGGCCGCCACCTTCACTTTGGTGTGTGTCCTTCCAGATGGCGTATTTATAAACATGTGTGTATTGTAGCAAATGCTTAGCATATTTGTGGGCTTTCGAAAACATAAATGATTGGATGCTATCTTATGTGTATTATGCTATCCATAAATTCTTGCCACGTGCTTCTTGCCTTCAATAATGTACCTTGGCCATCTTTCCTTATCAGCATGCCTAAGTCTATCCCAGTCTTCTAAATTCCTGCAAAAGATCTTAAAGTTAGGCCATGGTTTGTTTAACTAGATAGTCTTGTTTCACTTTCAGGGTATTTGCTAATACCTGTAAGCCCTTAAAAAAAAATACACGTTCCTAGGCAAATGATCCTCTGGGTCAAAGGGCATTTACATTTTTAACTTGACTGTCTACCACCAGATCATCCCAGCGTTCTTTCTGCTAGGAGACTACTGGAGTAGAGTATGAGACTTCCGTACACCCAGCCCCATTTTACCTGGCACATCATAGGCCTCACTAAATAAGTCTCTTGCCATTTCTAATTTTACTGAGAAGGAAGGTCACTCTAAAAACAGAAGAGAAGGAGAAAGCAGTCTTCTGCCAAAAAAATAAAAGCATGCCCTGCATTATTTATAAGGGAACGTCAACTCAAGAGAAATACACCTAAAGCTTTATGATTTACAGCCTGGGAATCATGCAGCTGCTGCTGATAAATGCGAGAGCTTCTGGAGTCGGAGATACTAAATTACCTTTGTGGCCCCCAGGGAGGGAGTTTATGGCTTGGTGGAAGCAGTCACACTTGGCTCAGGAGTCCCTCTTACCAGCTGGCTGCAGGTGGTGCCAGGGCTGTCCGGGCTGTCCGGGCTGGCGTGCTGACCTTGGCCCCGGCTGTGTGTCTGGCTGCTCCTGCGTGCGCTTCCTTCTTCCTGCTGGATGAGTTGAAGCATGGGGGTCTCTCCCTGCTTCCTTCCTGTCTGCATAGCATGTCAGGCTTGCCCAGGAGGGTCCAAGGCCCGTCTCACTCTAGACACCCACCCGCACACCCAGCAGAACCCCAGCCTTGCTCATTCACGCAGCTGTGCAGGGGCCCTGTGCCGACAGGCATTAACTGACCCAGCTCTGTGGACGGCCAATGTCTCACTGGCCAGTTGCTGCCTTCATTTTACTGGACAGTTATTCCAAGCCATCCTGACTTTCCTCTAGCCCCTGATCGTCACTCTAAGGAGACACCCTCAACTCCTGGTTCGTTCAAAGAAAAAATAATAATTACAGGCTCAACTTTAGGGGTTCATAAATTCATAAATACAGGGCTTATAAATTCATCTCCATCTCCCATCTTCCTTCTGGTCTCAGAAGACGAGGTCCAGTCCTGTCCGGTGTCTACCTTCTCTCCCCTGCCGTGTTCCAGTCCACCTGGTGTCCCTTCTCCTGCGTCTGCAGTTTCATGTCCCCCTTCCAGCTCTTCTTCCCCAGGTTATAAATACCCTCAGGTCTTCCCCACCCTAAGTCTCTCCTCACCCATCACCCTGCAGCCCTGTTGAGTTACTCCTTTTTCTTCCCTTTGGAGCGAAGCTTCTCCAAAGTGGACTCCACATGCCCACCTTCACTTCCTCACCACATTTATGCCTCAGCTCCTTATAGCCCAGAGCCTGCCCCCAGCTGGAACTTGGCTCACCATGCCGGTGGCTCCCAAGGGGATAAATCAGAGGACATTCTCCAGTTTTAATTGTTTTTTGGATTTCTCCCGTGTTGGCAACTGTCCAACACTTCTTGGAATTTCTCTGTTTGCTTGGCCTCCTAGACAGTTTGCTCCTTGGTGCTACTTAAATTTCTCTTTCCTGGTCTCTTCCTTCCTACCCAGCCCCCAAATGCTGGCGTTCACAGGATGCTGCCTGCCCCTGGCTGTTTTTTTCTTCATCTGATCCCAGGCAATCGTCCTGTGATTTTAACTCTCCCGCTAGAAGCAGGCAACTCTCGAATCTACACTTCCAGCTCTTATGTTCCCCCAAGTTTTCAGCTTATGCATCATATCTAATTGCCTAGCCTGAGAAGATCACCAACTGGATGTCTGCCCGGTGACTTAGCCCAGTGTGTCCAAGAGGCAGCTCCTGCCTCCCCACCCACCCTGTATCATCAGTACTGTTGCATGGATCTATCGTTCGTAAATCTGCCCAGGCTGAAGCCCTGGAGTCATCTTAGGCTATCATCCCTCCCTTTCATCTCCATATTCAGCGGATCCTGAAATCTTGTTTATGCTGCTCCCCCGTCAAGCAAATAGCATGACTCTTTCTACTTCTCTCCAGCCTCACTCCCAACACCTTTAGGTCAAGCTATCATCATTTCTATCCTAGACTCTGGCAAAGAACTTCCAACACCTTCCTCCTTTAGTCCTTCCTTACACCTCAGCCAATATCATCACTCTAAAATGAGAATCTGATTTCTGTGGCTTCCCATCACTTACAGCAAAAGTCAACAAATGACTGCCCACAGACCAAATCTGGCCTTTGACCTGTTATTGTAAATAAAGCTGTATTGGAGCCCAGTTATGTCCATGTTTTTTGTTTTTAATTTTGCATATTGTTTATGATGTCTTTGCACTCTGATGGCAGAATTGAGTGGTTGGAACAGCGATTACATGGCCCCCAAGTCAAAAATACTAGCCATCTGCCCTTAACAGAAAACTTTGGTGATCTCTGCCCTCTAAGACAGAACAGGAAGAAATTCAAACAGCGTACTGGGCTGACAGCGCCCTCCAGGACCTGCCTGTCTGGCCTCAGTTCCGCCGTCGCCCCTTCATGTCCCACATGGTTTATAACTCTCCGGCACACCCGGTGCCACTTCCCTCCCTTGGTCCCTCGTCCATGACACTCCCTCTGGCTGGACACCCTTCCCAGGCTTCCTCACGTGCAAGCTCTTACTTACCCTTCAGGGCTCAGCTCATGTACCCCCTGCCGTGGGCGCCTTCCCTGACCCCCAGCCGGGCCAGGTGCCCCTCTGCCATGGTACTACAGGCTAAGTAGAGCTCAGGCAAACTCCGGTTTAAATGTGTTGAACTTAGTTGTTTGGGGACATTCAAGGGGAACTGCCCAGAGGTTTTAAACTCTGGCCCGGATCCATGGAGATGCCAGAACTTCTCTGCATAACATAAAAGTTGGGATTCTTTGGGATGTAGGTGACTTAAAACCCAACTCAGGCTTGTATGATAAGGAAAATGTATTACCTCATGCAGCTTGGAAACCAAGGGTGGATCTAGGTTCAGGCATCACTAGATCCAAAGATTCAAAAGTGATCATGGGGATTCACTCCCTTGCCAACTTCTCAGCTCTGCTCTCCTCCATGCTGGCTCCTTTTGGGGGCAGCAGGTTGGCGACCAGCGGCTCCCAGCTCATGCCTGCACCACTCTGAGTGCCCCAGTAAAGAGGGCTCCTCTCTTCTCAGCACTTCCTGACCTTGACTTTGAATGGCCAAGCGTGAGTCACATGTCTGTCACCAAAACAATCAGAACGGACAGGAATGAAGAAGCCTCTGACCTTAGGCTCAGGGCAGTGTTCCCACCTGACTCTGGGACTCGGGTGATTTCCACCCAAGCCACAGGGACACTGGGGGAGGAGGGGTTTCCCCAAAGGACCCCAGGAAGCGGGAGAATAATGCTGGGTACATTTAAACAAATAAGCAAAACAAATATTCTCCGCCAAAGGGAAATTTAAATTATGGGAGTGGACAAGATTATGTACATGGAGAAGGAGAGAGAGAGAAAAGGAGAGAGAGAAAACAGAGATTTGAGGACCCCGTTTGGTAGCCTTGGGAAGTCCAAATACAATTAACGTGTATCCTGGTCAGAGGACTTGATCTAACCCTAAATGTCAGGGACCTGTCTATCACCACATAATGAGTAATGCCATCGTTTGGGTTTAATATGGCTCTCCACTGTTGCGATTGGGCTTGTACCATATTGTGGTGTGAGCATGGAGATTATTGTGTAAATTATTCTCGCTCACATAATCATCGTGATTTTAATTACTGTGTAATCTTCGCTAATTACTGTTGTATGTATCATTTGCTTTGGTGCTGATTTAACCCAACTGCTTTCATGTGGCTAAAAGATGACATTAAAACTTCCTTTTTTCTGGGGAAAATGTTCTTTCTGTATGCATTTGCAGCCCCATCCTCTTGGCCTGCAGTTCTTTGTTCAAAGAAAAAGACTGAGACACTACCACCCTCCTCTGGCCCCCATTGATTTTTATGTGGTATAAAGCTGGCTTGAATTAGTAAAGAGGTCTAAATTATAGGGTATTGTTTTTAAAATAAAGTTGTGTTACTTTCAAGGAAATGCAATTACTCTCCTGCAGAAGTGAAGCTGAGAATGGGTCACACAAGGCCTGCTTAAATGATTAGATGAGACTCGTTTGTAATTAGTTCATTAATTATGTAAATGTGAATGGATGGTATTTAGCCTTAAAAACAGCTTGTTCTCAAAATAGGTTAAGCATCCACTGCTAATCTTATTTCAATAGTACATTTATTTACTGGTCCCTGCATTCTGAGAATCAGAGCTTAGGAGCATTTTAATCCAACCTGAATACACTTAATGAATGGGCTTCTCGTGAATAGGGTTTTATGTGTTCTAGGACAAAAGGGTTCTTTTCCGTTTTATCAGTATTAGAAAGGTTAGTGGGAAAGTTGTTAAAACTGACAACATGGAAATATTCAATGCAAACACATTAACCATGTGCCCAAGGCCTGAGCTAACGTGACCAAGAGTCTGGTTCGGGCCAGGCTGCATCCCTGGGGCCAGTGTCCTTCTTGGGCAGCTTTCTGTGGGAAGAAGGGCTGTTTTCCCTCCAGGTCTTAGATGGTAGACCTACAGATTTTTCAAGAATTTTGAGGCTCACGTAAGTTAGCTGCAAGTTTGTGTAGAACCATTTGCCTTAATCACTGATGGCTCAGAACATTCTTTTAGGATCTGGTTCTCTAGTTGAGCTAAATTTTTATTAAGCAATCGTAGTATTGAGATATACATGCAAGGAAGTGCATCTTCATGAAATTGTCAAAAATGGGTCACACCTATGTCATTACTACTAGAATCACAACCAGACCATGACTAGTACCCCTAAAACCTTCTTATTTCTAAGTCATGAGCTTCTCTCCTCAAAGGTTACCACCACCCTGACTTCTAACCTTCTAAATTAGATATGCTTCTTTTTGAAATCTGTATACATGGACACATCCAGTACTACTCTTTGATGTCTGGCTTCTTCCTTTCAATATTATGTCTATGAAATTTATCCACACTGTTGCATGTAGCAGTAATCCCCTTGTTCTCCTTGCTGTATAGTCCATACCAGTGGTGTTCAACTGGGGGCCAATTTTGCACCTCCCTACCTGTTGAAGGACAGTTGATAATGTCTGGAGACATTTTTAGTTGTCATAAAAGAGAGAGGTATTACTGGCATCTAGTATAGAGAAGCCCAGGGTGAGGCTGAGAATCCTGTAATGCAAAGGATTGGCCACAAAGAAATATCTGGTCCAAAGGTCATTTATGCCACCAGGGAGAAATGCTGGTCTATAATATTCCACTGAGTGAATATAAAATAATGACTTATTTGTTCTGTTAGTCATAGACATTTAGGCTGTTTCCAGTTTAACGCTGTTACGAGTAATACCACCATGAACAATCTTGTATGCATCTTTTGTTGCATGAGTTTATAGATTTCTGTTCGGTGTATATACAGGAGTATAACTGCTGGGGCATGGGAGTATTTTCAATTTAGTAAATATTGTCCAAACGGCTGTACCAATTTGCATTCCTACCAATGACTGTTTCAGTTGAACTCATCCTTGTCAGCACTTGGCTTGTCATTTTTTAAATGTTAGCTAGTCTAGTGAATATAAATAGTAGTTTAGTGGACATTTTTGGTTTTAACTTGCATGTTCCTGATAAATAGATCTTTTCATGTGCTCATATGTACATTTGGTGAAATGTCTGATGAAGTACTTTGCCCATTATTTTTTTCTTTTGGGTTGTCTGTTTTTTATTGATTTGCAGGCATTATTAATATATTGTAGATACAAATCCTTTCTTATATTGATCCACTCCCATTAAGTGGGTTGCCCTTTTTCACTCTCCTAATGGTTTATTTTGATAAACAGAAGTTCTTAATTTTAATGTAAACAAATTTAGAATTTCTTTCTTTATCATTGGCACTTTTTATATCCTACTGAAGAATTATTTGCCTCCTCCCAAATCATATGTTTTCTTGCAAAAGTTGTATTGATTTAACTTCTATAACTAGATATACAATTCATCAGGAATTAATGTTTATTTATGGTGTGAGGTAGGGGCTAAGATTCATTGCCATGTAGATATCCAGTTGGCCCAGCATACGTATTTTAAAAGAAATCATATTTTCTATATTTCATGATAATATCATCTTCTCATAAAATAAGTGATCATATATATATTTGTAGACTATTCTATTTCAGTTTTCTACTTGAACCGATGTAACATTGCCTTAATTAATGTAGCTTCATATGGCAAGTCTTGTTATCTGGAAGTGTATGTTCTTGAATTAGTTCTTCCTCAAAGCCAGCAAATGACTCTCAGGGAAAATGCCACACAACGCTAGGCTGACCTCATTGTACTTCCGTCTTTCTAGAATTTGGCCCTTCATGTCCGTCCTGGCTGCTTTGGTGGCGCCCCCTTTACTTTTTTTTTTTTTTTTTTTGAGAGGGCATCTCTCATATTTATTGATCAAATGGTTGTTAACAACAATAAAATTCAGTATAGGGGGGTCAATGCTCAATGTACAATCATTAATCCATCTCAAGCCTAATTCTCGTCAGTCTCCAATCTTCTGAAGCATAACGAACAAGTTCTTACATGGTGAACGAATTCTTACAGAGTGAATAAATTCTTACATGGTGAACAGTACAAGGGCATTCATCACAGAAACTTTCGGTTTTGATCATGCAATATGACCTATAAACCATCAGGTCAAATATGAATATTCATTTGATTTTTTTTTTTTTTTTTTTTTGAGAGGGCATCTTTCATATTTATTGATCAAATGGTTGATAACAACAATAAAATTCAGTATAGGGGGGTCAATGCTCAATAAGCTGAAGTGGTAGGTAGATGCAAGATAAAGGTAGAAAACATAGTTTAGTGCTGTAAGAAGGCAAATGTAGATGATCGACATCCACGGATGGGATTTTCTCTGATACAAATTCGTCTCCCATCTGGAAATTGAGCAATGAGCTAGACATTTTTACTCCTTTTGCTAAGTAAGCATTTCTCCCTTAGTCTCCATGCCTGAGAGGATGTGAAAGTTTACTTGTATTTTGTATTTACCTCCAGCCACAACTTGGTGAAGCCGCTTCCCCCGTTAGACTTTAAACTTCTTGACTGCAAGGGTTATTTACTTCTGTATTGACAGCATTTGGCTTCATGACATTGAATAAATGATTCTGGATGGGTATAAAGGGGAATAATTTCCATTCCTTAAAACTACATTTTCTTGAGGAATTGGGTGCTTTTATGAAAAACTCTGAGATTTTATGCAGCTATAGCTATCGTACCATGCTCAGCTGAGGCAATGTCTATGCATGGAAGGTGAAGGAATGCATTGAAAATGTATTTAAAATATGTTGAACCCAAGTGGAATGTCTAATCCAATTAGAGATTTTACATAGCCAGTGTGTTATTCTGTTATTTCAAAACTGTAGAAATAGCTCCCAAAATTAAAAGGCTGAAGTTTTAGAGCCAGGGTGTGACCTGAAAGTTCTCCCTTTCTCTGTTTTTCCTGGTAGAGAAGAGGTTCAAACCACATGAGGGTCCAGCTTGCTCTCTAGAAGTTGATGAAATTCTGTAAAAACAAAACCAGGCTCTTCACTTGGGTTAAGACCTATGAGGAATTCACTCTAGATGGTGTACTAGAAATTGGTTTTGAATCTATTGTTTTAAAGCCCAGAGGCAGTGGCATTAGCTGGCTGGTAAGTAGGGGTGCGAGGGTCTGAATTAACTGGTCAGACGAGGCAGAGGGAACCTCTGTTCTTTGTTCTGCCTTTCCGCCATCCCTCATCTTTCCGTGCCTCCAGTCCCTCATCTTTCCACCCCGTGCACCTTCCTGGACGCACTCTTCTAGACACTAGGCGTTTGTAGGAGGAAAAATAATCAGTCTAGGTCAGAACTCACAGTCTTGTTGGGAGTCAGAAACAAGTAAACAAGCAATTAGAGTGCAGCACACAGGAAAGCATAGGGCAGAAGAAGCCAACGGTGGCCTGGCCCAGCCCGGGAGGCGGGTGGAGGCTCTCAATCACTGAGAGTGAGTGAAACTGTTTTTTTCTTAAAAACATACCACAGTGGTTCCTCAGAATCACCCATAAAGCGTTATTTCCTTTGCCTTCCCCCCAGTCCCTCCTTTTTTAATTCTTTTTTTTTTTTTAACGATGAAGGTGTCTGGACACCATCAACTCTGTTAGTCTCCACCTTAATTTGGCAATGACTATATTTTTCATATCATTTTCATTTCTGTCTTTACCCCCTTCTCCACTTCTATCTAAATACACTTCCTATGCCAAACAATGTGCAAATGAGTTGAAAAGATCGTGACAGTTCTCCTTAAAACAGTGTCACGCCTTTCTCCTACGAAGGACCTTTTCCTGACTGTTATACCATGGTCCTACCCAAGAACATGAACAAATACATAATATCATCCAAGATCCCAACATGTGTATTATCCCAATTGTCCTGAAATTGTCTTGCACAGCTGTCTTTTTTTAAAAGAAAGATCTTATTAAGGATACTCACTGCATTTGTTTTGCCTTTTTAGTGTCTTTTTTTTAAATGTAATAGACTTTATGTTTTAGCGAGGTGTAAGACTTACAGAAAAATTGAGTGGCAAGTACAGAGAGAGCATTCCCTTTCTTTAAGATTTCCCATTATGAACTTGACCTTGCATTCGTCTTTAGACTCTTAGACTAGAATGGTTCCCTTACCTCTCCCTGTTCCCACTGAAACAGGTTTTTCTGTAGAGTTCCAGGGGTGATTCTGATGGGCACCTCTGTTCAAAGACTATTAGTCCTAGTTATCTGGCAGCCAGCAGGGTGTGTGGGTGAAGTCAAGGCAAATTCTACGGACCCACAAAAGGTGTGCGGGCAGGTGTCTCTGGAGGGTAGTTCACTAGACTGGTTTTTAAAAAGTGTCAAGGACTCAACACCTACTTAAGATCAAAGAGAACAGCAAGGAAGGCTTAAAAGTGATCTTGTCTCATAAAAAGACATTATATTATGAAGAATATAGGATACTTACAGAGTTGTTACCTGATGCAAGTCTGCGCGCCCTCAGGCCGGGAGTGACCAGGCTCCGGGACTGCCTCTGGCCCCTTAGTCTTCCCACCCCATGGCTCTCTCCTTGCTTCCAGCCTCCCCTTTCTGATGGGTGGCCTCTCTAAGGCTTGGTTTTCTTTCTTTTTTTAACATACCTGTTGAATTAAGATCTCAGCCCTCACTTGTCAAGGGCTTTGCAGACTGAATAAGCTAATATCTGGTGGGAAGAATCTCCTGCGTGGTGTGTATTCCTCGACCCCTCACCACCACCCAAATCCAACCCTTCCTCCCAAAGCCTGACTCGGCCCCCACCTGTCCCCTCCAGAAAGGCTGTGCATGTAGGCTCTGCACCTGCGCTCTCCCTTGCTGGCCACCTGCTGCCCTTACAGCTCATGGTTCGGCTGACCTGGAGCCTTCTGCTCTGCCGACCCTTCTTCTTGGTTTATCTGGTCTCTGCACCAACACTTTGCTCTCCAGGAGGGGAAGGCCGCCCATCTTCTGCGGTTAGGAGCTCAGCCCCGCATTGTGTCCAGTCTGACAGACGGAGGTGACAGCCTCGGCTCTGCTACTTCCTCAGCAAGCCCACTCACCCCTCCGAGCCTCAGTTCCCTCATCTGTAAAATGGGACAATAATGGGCAGTAGAGCAGAGCAGTTAGGAACATGGATCCTAGAGTTGGACTCCTCGGTTTAAATCCATGTTCTCCCATTTATTACATGACAACTTACTTATCTTTTCTGAGCCTCATTTATGAAATGGAAGATGACAATAGCATGTGCTTCAGAGGATTCTTGAAGATAAAATAGAGTAATATCTGCAAACCCTGCAGGCGCAGTATGTGGCAGATATTATGCAGAATTCACCTGCACACTGTAGGGGCCTAATAAATGTCTTGCATCCCCCTTCACAACACGCACAGTTTTGGGCACAATGTCAAGTTTTATTACAGACTCTTGGACTTGGTTATAAAACCTTCAAGCCATCTTAAAAGGACATCTGGCTTCTCATCCCTGGCCTTGCCAGTATTAGAACATCAATACATTATTAATTTCCTCTTTAATTTCAGGGTGTGGATGAAGAATGGGTGTGACAGCACATCTTTGGGGATGATTCATGGTGTCATTAAATATGCATTGAGTTTCCTGTAGCCGTGGTCGGCCAGGGCTCTGCCCAGACTCAGATGTGGGAACTATTGTTTTTTGCTGTGTGATTATGTCTAAGGCCAGTGAATCCAGTGACTCCTTGACTTGGACCTCACATTTTTTGTTCATTATATCACAGTGGATTTTGAAAAATATATACATGTAAATGCGAGTTCAACTGCTTGTGGTTTCCACCCAGCTTTCTTACCTGAATGGTGTGTGATGTTGTGGAAGGAAAAAGCATGAGCATCAGATGTGGTCAACCAGGGTTCAAATCCAGGCCCTGCCAGTTCACAGGGTGGCCCTGAGCCAGTGGTCTCTCACCAGTGAGGCTCAGTTTCCTCATCGGCAAGACAGGGTGATGGTTCTGATTCCGATGAGGTGATGTACACAAAACATGTGCATGTATAGGCACCTTCTTCATTCTTCACCCAGTATTGGAGCATCTACTGCTGTGGTGGAACTAGGATGAAAACAACGGAGCCACACCCACACGCAGCCTGGCAAGGGAAGCATGTAGTCCGGGTCAGAGACGCGTGTCTCAGCGGCTGCCGCATTCTGAAGCTGGCCTGGTCACTTCAATGTCTACATCATTCTCCTACGCTTCTCAGAACAGGATCATGCCTAGGAATTGCTTATTTTTGAGCATCTGCCCTCTCTTTCTGGGGCCTTCTCTGGCCCTGGTGGAAGGAGCCATTAAAGAAAGACAATCAAACAAGCATTAAGATGTTTAAACATATATTTGTTAGTAGTAACATTTTGAAATGAATAAGTAATATATGCAATTTCCCTGCACCCTGATTGCCTTGCATGAAATGCTGGGGGCACGTGGATGGGTAACTAGATGACCCTCGTGGGTACTGACCATCACATACATCATCTCAAATTCCTCACCTGGCTCTTAAAGCTGAGCAAGTTCAAGCTCCACAAAACACCTGGCTAGGAAGGGACAAAATCAGGATTTGAATCCAGGCCTGTCTGCTTCTGAAGCCTGTTTTCTTAGCCTTGAGTGGGAATTTCAGCCTTCATAAATTTAAGCCACCAATATTTAGAGCACTTTCATATATAATTTCTTATTCATCAATTCACCAAATAAGCATTTATTGGATACCTACCACACGGCAGGCACTGGAGCATCCCTCACTCATCCAACACATACTTATTGAGTACCTACTATGTGCCAAGGAGCTTGAGATTCACTCATTCATTCAACACATATATATTGAGTACCTACTACATGCAGGCAGGCTTGAGATTCACTCATTCATCAAACACGTTTATTGTATACCTGTATGTTCATTCAATACATATATATATTGAGCACCTACTATGTGCCAGGACACTCCTATAGGCACCAGCATATGGCAGTGGATAAAGCAGACAAAGCCCCTACCCTCCTGGAGCTCTTATCTCTACAACAGTGCAGGGTGGATCTGGTTTCCCCCATTTTACAGCTGAGGAAACTGAGGCCAAGAGAAGTCAGGTGACTCTCCCAACCCCATGTGGCTAGTGAGTTGCAGAAGCAGACTAGGCTCCAAGTGACAAATGTTATCTAGACAGGGTGACATAGGAAATACTGTTAACCCTGTGCCACATCACAGGACTCAGAGGAAGATTACAGAGAAGGGTGTCGTTGGCCGTGGGGCCAGCCGGCCTGGAGTTGGAGCTCCACCTCTGCCATTCCCACCTGTGTCCGCTTTCCAAGGTCCCCCCACCTCACTGTGCCTGGAAGTCATAATCCCTACCTGGAAGCTTGCGGTAAAGATTGTAAATGAACGTGGCATTCAGCTCCATGAGGGCAGGAGACCCATCCGTCTTGTTCTCCCTTGGAGCCATGGCCCCCAGCACAGTGCTGGGCACAGAGTAGGTGCTCAGCCAGGAGTAGCTGTTTGGCAGCCATTAACACCCGCTCTGCTGCATTATGGGGCCAGCGGGTACTGTCGTGGCCGGATGCGCAGGGATGCCCGCTGACCCCTTCTCCTGGCTGGTGTGCTAAAGGCCGTTCCTTTCCGGATAGACTGAGTGGCAGGAAGCAGAAGTTCCCGCGATGTTTCCGGAGTCTGTCCTTAGAGCATCGCAGTGCTGCGGCCTAGCATGCACCACCCCTGCCTCCCATAGACTCTGGGAATCTTCTGTCCATCATCCCTCTCTCTGCCCAAGGTTCTGGGAGGGAGGCGCAGTGCCATCTTGATTATCTGCCTTCCACCCGTCACATGATGCTGATGGAGGAGAAATCCATCTGAGACAAGCCATCCACTGAGGACAATGGAAAAAATGAGTCTCTCCAGGGCCCTGGATGAAGGCGGCAGGAGGTGGTAGAGATGTCCAAAGCGAGGAAAGAAATGGAGATGGTCGTCCTGCCTCCAACAGCAGAGCCGGGCCCTCCCCTGAAGGCCGCAGGAGGGCGTCTGAATTCCGATGAAATTCTGCGGCCCCAGCACAGGAAGGGGGAAATGCCAGGAGTGTCTTACTTTGAGTGGTAGTGCAGACAGGGCACAGACGTGCCTGTCACCAGCCGGGGTGTCTCTGAATGATGAACCTCGGAGCAGCACCCAGCCATGACCCCCGGCTTTCTTCCCTCCCCACCCCTCACTCTACCCCCAACCCCCTCTACCCACCAGTCCTCCTTCAGTCTCCACTTCTTGGCTGGCGGTCCAGCAGCAGTCCACCAGCTGAGGGGCTCAAGGCCCCAGCCCATCCCAGCCCCAAGACCTCCGGCCCCGGACCCCTCGGCAGCGCCCAGTGGTCATTTGGGGACAGCCAGGCTGGGGCTTGGGCACTGGGCTGGGACCTTTTGGTTTGCCCACCTACGGAAGGCGCTGCTACTGGGGGCTTCGGGGAAGGCAGTCAGACCCCTCCAGTCGGGCAGAGCCAGACCCCGTGGCTTGTGCCCAGGGAGCCCGTGCCCTCTGTCCTGGACCCCTGCCCTCACGGCTGGACCTGCCATGGCTTGGTGTGCCCCCCAGCCTGTCCCTCTGTTTGTTCAAGGAAATGTGGTCAGAGGTGAGGGGCGCAGATCCTCAGCTGCCAGCCTGCCCTTGGCCCCTCGGGGTCCCTTCCCCTCCCCCGCCTCGTCCTCACCGTCTCCCCACCCTCCCCACCTCACCTGCTCTCATTGCTCAGTTTCCTCCTGTTGCCCTTTGCTCCTCCTCTGCTCGCACCCTGGGTCCTTCCTCCTCCTTGGAGACTTGGTTTCCAACGTCGACTTGGTTCAGTTCAACAGCATTTACGGAGCATCTGCCGTGTGCTGGGCACGCTGCCAACGCAGAGGATGCAGCAGTGAAAGTCGGCGGGCTGCCGGCAGTGTGGGCTCGAGGTCTGTGATGCCCCACCTCCTCCCCTTCTGCCTCTTACCCTCCCCTCCTCCTCCGAAGCTTCCCCTCCCTCCCTTTCCTTGTGCCCTTTCTCGGCATCCGCAGCCAGCACTGCGGGCGGGAGCTGGGTGAGCAGGATGGCAGGGTCCCAGGATATTGAGCGGCAGGAGCCCTTGAGGCCACCATCCCTGCACGGCAGGCGGTGGACAAGACTGAGCGCCCAAGACACATCCGTGATGCTCAGCCCCCTTCGAGGCCAAGACGGGACGGAAATGCCCGCCGTCACCTCTGCAGCAGACCACTGCCCCACTGGCAACTCCAAGCTGTTGATTAGGGTAAAAAAAAAGAAAGAAGGAAAAAATAAACAAAGGGGTGAGAATCCCATCTTGCCATGGATCAGGGGAGCAATTCCAGAGCGACGATGTTGACAAACGCACCTTTGGGCCGTCGCAAAGGAGAACTCCAGCTCCTTTCCAGCCACGTCCAGCTTTGATGGAGATGGAAGGTGAAAGGTGAGAAGTGGGGACGGAGGCAGGTGCTCTGGGCAGACCGCGTGGCTTCTGCTTTAGCACACGGGGGCCCGGCCTCCTTAGGAAGGACGGGCGCACAGGCCCCTGCCCATTCATTCCTCCTTTCTCCCCTCTCGGAACTTAAGCTGAGGCTTCCGTGGAGTCCGGTGGTGGCTTAGGCTCTACAGAGTCAGAGATTATTCATGTTAATAATGACTACCACTAACTGCAAACTATTGCTGATTAATGGCCGTTAATGATTGGTTGTTAGTTACTTGTCATAACTGTCTCTCATTATTTGAGGAGCGAGGCGCCAGGCCCTGTGCCTAGGGCTTTTCCTTTACTGCCATGCTTTCCTTCTGAGGTCAGCACACGAGAACAGTAAATGCAAACCAGAAGCAGCGAGTGGCCTGTCCCAGGAGACAGGTGTGGCTCGGGCAGAGTGGGCCAGGGGGTCTGGAGGCAGGAGGATTGGAGGGGGGTAGGGAGCCTGACCCTACACGAAAAGGACTGAGAAAGGTACGGGGAGCGGGTGCTCATGCCACTGCCTAGGGCCTGTGGGCTCCCCACCGCTCCGCCCTGTGGCCTGGGCCCTCTCTGCCTGCCTGGCCCGGGGAGGGAGGAGAAGCAGATGAGCACACCGGCCCTGCGCCCACCACCCACGGGCACCTCTAACACAGCCCACGGGTCCTGCTCAGCAAGGCACCTGCCTGCCCTGAGGAGAGAGGCTTTCGGAATGGCTGCGGCTCTGGGCCCTGGGAGCTCAGGAAGGCGGCAGCTTGGTCCCTCCCTGCACGCCTGGAAAAGACCGTGGTCCCCAGCCATATCTGTACCCTGCGCCTGCCTCTGGGCGCCACCTCCAGGGGCCCCTGACTCGGCTTCCTCCCCAGATTGCGGTGGTGGTAGTCAGCTCTTTTCCTTCTAAACTGTCCTGTGCAGTCAGGGGGATGGGAACAATGACATCAAACAGTGATGAACAAGACATTTTCCTCAAATCTCGTACAGAATCCCAGCCAACCTTTATGTGTAGAGGGCGGATCCTGATGTCACAGCCAGAGGAACAGCGCAGAGCAGCATCAGGACAGACACCCCCATCTGCATTGCGCTCAGCCTTATTCAGGCCCCAGCCCCGTGTTTTGTCTGCCACCCCAAAAATCTGACATTTGGCACCTCTTTTGCTTCTTAATAAATTGTAACTTTGCTGGTGGGCGGGAAGGGGGTCGTTTCTCTTAGGGGGAGGACAAATAGATTTTACTTATTAAAGGAACAGTTGATGGACTCCAGGCTCCCTCCTTCAAACGATGCCCTTTATTTTACAGTCTGTAATTTCGCCTCCCTGCGAGGCTTCCACTTTTCAGAGGGAAAGTGCTTTTGCTTCAGCTGCTGCAAAATACCTCTGCCTCAGAGCCAAGCCTGGCGTAGTCCTAGAATAGACACCGTCTGTCCTCTTGTGTATACTCTGGGTTTCATGTGGATTTCATGTAAATCTTTCGCTCTGGGGGGACTGTTTTTACCCCCACTCCTTCCCCACAAAAAATTAGGGGCATCTGAGAGTGTCCCACCAAGATGCATATTTAAGTCACAGACACTCAGAAGTCCTGCTCGGTGGGCTTGTCCTCTGGGCTTGGTCCTAAATAAATAAATAACCCCCTGCAGATCTCCCTCTAGTCTTCCAGAAGCAAATTATTTATTTCACAGTAGGCTCTGGGATGGTAGGTCCTATCGTGTCAGCTATGACGCCTCGTAAATCTAAGTCATCTGTCCTAGCTGCGGTTTTAATCTACTCAAACGTACTTAGCTGGGTTTAATTGTAAACAGAAATTGCATTTCTGAAAGCAACAAGAAATCATTTGCATGGCTTGAATTTGTACATTAAATCATGCGGTTCATTTGAGAGTGCGGTAGGGATGGCGTCTCCAAAGAAGAATGCTGTTCGCGCCTGTGCTTAGTGGCTCTCACGCCAATTGGGCAAATTGTCTGGATTTCACGATTTCTACCGACTGCATTTTTCTTCCTGGCGCAGGATGAAGGAGGAGGCCGGGGATGCTGAGAAGACGGCATCGGCCCAGCGCAGAGCCCAGGACGTCCACAGCAAGACCGCGGGAGACAGGTCCGTCTTGCCTCTCGCCCTCCACCGGCAAAAGTACTGCCATTTCGGGGATGGCGAAGAGTGTGGCATCCAGAGAAAGCCCACGGAGAGATTAGGAGCGCTGTCTTCTTCCCCGGCTTCCCAGAGGACAGACATGTCCCCACAGTCTAGGGACAAGCTGCCCAGTCCTTCGGCAGCCCTGTCGGAGTTCGTGGAAGGACTGCGGAGGAAGAGAGCCCAGAGAGGCCAGGGGTCGGTGCTGGGCCTGGAGGACTGGCCCACTCTGCCCATTTACCAGACCACCGGGGCATCCACGCTGAGGAGGGCCAGGGCGGGCAGTGACGGGGGAGCCCTCTCACAGAGGCTTGGGGCAAAGTCGCCCCTGGAAACGGAGGGCGCCACGGGGACATCGGCCGGACTCCTGCGATCCACCAGCCTGAGATGCATCTCTTCCGAGAGCCCGGAGGGCCCCACCCCGCTTCCCGAGAAGCTGAAGACCCGGTTCAGTTCCTGCGAGTCCCTCTTGGAATCAGGGCCGAGCCCCAGGAGCACACCAAGCTCCCCGCCCGCCCGCAGGGACACACTCTTGTCGCCCACACTGCGTCCTCGGAGGCGCTGTCTGGAGTCCTCGCTAGATGACGCGGGCTGTCCAGACCTCGGGAAGGAGCCACTCGTCTTCCAGAACCGCCAGTTCGCCCACCTCATGGAGGAACCTCTGGGCAGTGACCCGTTCAGCTGGAAGCTCCCTAGCCTCAGCTACAAACGCCAGACCAAAGTGGATTTTGATGACTTCCTCCCAGCCGTCCGGAAACCCGAGACCCCCACATCCTTGGCCGGAGCGGCCAGCTTGCAGCGCCCCAGTGTCCCCTTGGAGATGGAAGAGGCCGACAGGACCTTCCTCTCAGGCATCAGGACCGTTTTGAAAAGCAGCCCAGAGGCCAAGGAGGACCCTGCTCACCTCTCCGATTCCTCCTCCTCCTCCAGCTCCGTCGTGTCCTTCAAAAGCGCCGACAGCATCAAGAGTCGACCAAGAATCCCGCAGCTAGAGGGTGACAGTGGTGAGCCAACGGCCCCCGGGAACGGAGAGCGGGGGGCAGGGAGGAAAGAAGAGGATGTTGAGAGCATAATGAAGAAATACCTCCAGAAGTAGGAGCCAGCTCAGGTAAAAGCAGCAGGCAGGGTCCGTTCTGGGGCAATGAAAACGGAATAGTCCACCCAGGTCTGGCAGCCTGGAGGAGGCCAGTTGCTGCTAATTTCTCGAGAGATGAGGGCTTATAGAGGTTTTACTGAAATAAAGCATTGTGTGCAAAGTTTATCAGAAGCCCTCTGGGAGGTGCCACTGATTGCGTGAAAGCGCAGGCCCGTCCGACAGCAGGAGCGTCCTGTGGGGCGGTACCGAGAAGGCCCTGGACTTTCAAGCCGCCCCTCATGGTTTTCTTTCCAGTTCTCTGTTCCACCTGGAGTTGGAGAGGCGGGCATGGCCTTTTGTCCCCATAATGACAGGAGGTCCTCAGTGGTAGGGTCAGGCCAGGGTAGGGGAGAAGAGCTGGGTCCAGCTCATGCATTAAATATACACAGAGAAACTTGAGGCCCAAGCTGCGGGTTGGAGGGAGGAGGGGACACGTGCAAAGGTCCCAGAGCACGGATGGGGGAAGCTTCCCTCCGCCTTCTTTCCTGCTCCCGGGAGCGAGTCATCCTGGCCCTAATCCTACCACTTCCCTGGACTGGAGGTGGGAGGAGGAATTCATGGCTTACAGTTATTGAATGTATATATCAAGTGGTCATTTAGTATCCACGATAAGAAACCCAAGAGGTGGTGCGTATGACTTATTCCCGTTTTACAGGTGGGCAAACTGAGAATCAAAGATGGTAAGTCACTTGTGCAAAATCACCCTGGTAGAACCGGGATTCTAAACGCCAGAAGCCCCACTTTCATCTGCAATACTTCCTCATGCTATTCCAGGCATGGTCCTGAGCAAACAGAACCAAGCTGGTGGAGCTGGATTAAGAGGTGCCTCCACTGCCCTCCCAAGCTGTGGTAGATAAAACCACACGCCTGAAGGGTTGTTGGGATTCCCAGGTTCCAACCTCATGGAACAAATGAGGGAGACCTCAAGATCAAGGTCATTCAGTGAGTCTGCCACCAACCCAGCCCCCACTGACTCCCAGTTCAGTGCTCTTGGCTCCTAACAACCCCTCCAAGGGCACCTTCCAGGCCGCAGGGCCCTGAGCATTCTGCTTCTCGCTCCTGCCTGAAATGCAGAGCCCCCTAGGGAAGGCTGGGGTCAGTGGAAAAGTGCAACTTCCCTCCAGGTTTAGACCCAGCACATACTTGCTGCCCATCAGTAGCCCAGGATCTCCACAAATCAACCCAGAGTTCGAGGCAGCTCAAGCTCAGATGGGACAGCAGCCCTGCGTGGCACTTGGCCAGCACGGTACCCCAGCCTCCGGTCCTCCTTCCAAGGAGCCGTCCGTCCTCTGCGTCCAGAGACCTGCTATTCTGAGAGGCACCCTCAGCCCATCAAAAAGCCATTGCGCCTTCCGTGGAGATGGGCTGGGACTGTATCAGAGCAAATTAATTTGACTTACATGGCCTTCTCTCTGCTCTCAATTACTGGGGAGAGATCTGACGTTCATTTACATTATTATGCTCTCAGGGACGCAGAGAGCACTTTCAAAGGCCAAGTAAAGGGCACGCGTCCGTAATGGGGAAGAGTCCTTAGTCGAAGCTGTTACAGAACATCTTGTCTCTGCCATGTTTCCTTTTATTTAACTCAGTTCTCCTCCTCCCTCCCAGCAATTCTCACCATGATGAGGGAGCACCCGCCTAAAAATGCCCTCTGCCCTTGACCTCTACGGAGCAGGAGTCCGGAGCTCAGCAATGCAGCCCCATTCCCCATGATGCAAATGTGTGGGATTTGGAACCAGACAAGCCCCAAAGCTCAGTTTCCCCTGGAACTGGCCATGTGACCTCAGGCAAGCAGGGCAACCTTGCCAGGCATCTGTGTCCTCAGCTGGAGAATGGGGACAATTAATACCAACTACCCAGCATAGCACGGAGTCTGATGCAAATGGGAGATATCCCCAGCGCCCAGCGGACAGTGAAGCGTCAGGTTCCTCGGCACTGGGGAACTCTGGCCCTTCAGGGGCTCTGTCCCAGGTCTCCCGCCCCTTGTTGCCCTTCGCCACCTGCACTCCCTCATTCCTGGAGGGGGCTGCTCTGCAGGAATGCTGCTACTTGGGCATATGGGACTCCAGAGCACCACCCACTCTCACTTTCTCCACCAAAACACACTTTCTGTGTCCCATTTATCAGCTCTGACTACATTTGTTTGCAGCCTCCTGAGATGCACAGCCCTCGAAGAGTTCCTGACTCCACAAATGTCTGGAGAGAGAGAGATACTGGCCAGGCTCCCCAGGGGCCCTTGGTCCAGAGCCAGCCAGCACAGCCGCCCTCACAGGCGAGAGAGGTCTGGCAGAGGCGTATCCCTGAGGGTGTGGGGCTCCCAGCATGCTTGGTCTGTACAAATAAAGTGTTGGCTCCTTGGCATCTGTGCTTTCTCCCTGTTCTGTGACCCTGTTACCTGGAACTCTGGAGGGTTGATGGGGTGCAGCTCGGGGTAGAAGGGTTCTGAGGAATGGAACCACCCCAAACTGTTTGTTGTTTGGGGCGTATACTGCTATTTCTCTCTATATATGTCTGCGTGCAATGACCTTGCTCCTCTTCACTTGGCCAAGTTCAGATCAAATGTCACCTCCTCCAGGAAGTTTTCCCTGATACATCAAACTGAAATTAATACTCTTTCTCCATTCTCCCTTAGTTCCTATACCTCCCTGTATCATATTTCCTTCGTCTATTTACTTACTGACATTATGTATGCATGTGTGGGCAAGCATTTGAGATATTTTGGTGAAAGAACCACTGAACAAGGTAATGAATCCACATGCCCTGAATGAATGTGACAGGTGGACATACATGTATCCTTACCAGTGTCCACCCATGTCAGCACTGAAGAACCTATGAACATCTCACAGCCCCCCCATACCTTCTCACCCCCCCACACACAAATACACATGTGTACCATAAACAGTACTCACATGGATACCTGCTTCTTTAAACATCCTTAAAGTATTAGCAAAACTAAACCTACGGGCTAGTGTTTATTGATCACATACTACATGCTAAGCATTTTTATAAAAAGTCCTGGGAGATAAATACATGTATTATTCCCTATTTAAAACAGCAGAATTAGCTTACACCCACATTTAAGTAGCCAATGCTGCCTCTGTTCAAATTCCTGTTGGCATCGACTCCATGTCATATCTGAAAAGTGCCTCCATCCCCAGGACCCCTCTGGTGTAGACAGTCCCAGCCCCTAAACTCCTGATTGCATCACTGGTGTGTTAGTTCGCTCAAGTCGCTATAATAAAGTAACAAGGACAGGGTGGCTTAAACAACAGAAATGTAGTGTCTCACAGTTCTGGAGGCTGTAAGTCCAGGATCAAGGTGCCAGCAGGGGTGGCTTCTGAGGCCTCCCTCCTGGGTGTGCAGGAGGCCGTCTCTTCACTGTGACCTCACACGGTCTTTCCTCTCTGTGCATCCCTGGTGTTTCTCTGTGTGTCTATGTTTCCCATAAGGACACCAGTCAGATTGGATTAGGGACCATCTGAAAGGGCCCCACTTTACCTTAATCACCTCTTTAAAGGCCCTCCATATTCTGAGGTCCTGAGTACTAGGACTTCAACAAATTTTGTTGGGGTCACGATTCAGCCCATAACACATGCTATACAACAGGAGGTCATGATCTCATTTATTAATAATGGCAATTATTATTCCTCTAATGACCAAATAAATATGCCCCAAGCACCCAGTTTGGCCCCCAAACAAAAAGAATGATGGAAGTCAAGAAAAGACTCATACTGCCTTCCTGACGGAGTTTTGTGGGCATGTTTAGAGCCTGGAACCTGTGAGCGCCCATGAGCCCGTCTTCCTGTGCCAGCGGGCTTACTTACTCAGCCAGTATTTGTTGAGCACCTGCGAAGTGCCCGGCACTGCTCCCCACACTGGGACTCCATGGTGAGCCGGCAGGGCCGCCCTGCTTTTCTAGAGGGAACATCCTAGCCGGGGAGACAGACAATAAGCAGGAAAATAAATACGCTGTCAGAGAGTGAGAAGTGCCATAAAGAAAAATCAAGATAAAATGATCTTGCGAGTTCTCTGCTAAATTTTGTGTGATGAAGTACATTTTCGTGAAGGAAGAAGCCTGTCATTGTTCTTTAATGACATACGAGCAGCAGCGCATCCAAGAAGGTTAAACTCAAGTAACACCAGCAAAGCATTTCTCATTGTTCAGCAGGAAACAGAAGTCATGAAGAAGCTCGTTAAAAGTCAGCTTAACATCCTTAGAAGATGGCAAGGGTCCCCTTGCCTCTCAAATTCCCCAACCCGGCCCAGCCTGGGGCAGAGAACCGACCTGAAGTGGTCCTCCTCCCTGCAGGCCGACTCCGCAAATTCCAGAAATGTGGACCCTAGGCCACATCTGCATTGTGCTTAGCCCAGGGCCCAAGGCAGTAAACACCAGCCGGGCCTTCTCCCACTTCTGCAACCTGGGCTACGGCGCCTTGGCCTCTGCCATCCCCTGGCCGTGGGACCCCGGTTCCCTTCTTGCTGGTCCTCTGACTCACCTGTCTAAGGGGTCTGCAACCGATACCAGCTCCCCCGCATCCTGTGAAACGTGAAGCTCTCGTGAAGCCCTTAGCACAGGGCCTGGCACGCAGCCCTCAGTAAACTGTGGCCCCGTTGATGTCTGGGCTCCAAAGCACTGAGGTCCAAGTCCAGCTCCGTCTGCAGGCAGCGCCCTGCCGCGGCCGCCCTGCTGTCATAGCCAAAGGTGTTCCAAAGGTGGAGGGGATGGATCCAAGTGGGTTAAGTGGTCCCCCCAAGTGTTTTCTCTTGCTTCCATGCCCCAAGGCCATGTCTATCAGCATGCCCAGGTCTTAAAAGAACTCTCAGGACTAGAAGAAAGCCACAAGGTAATTTTACAGATGAGGAAATTGAGGCTCAGAATCGGGGAAAGATCTGTCCAAAGATACTCAGAGGCAGATCTGAGTATAGAACTCAATTAACATGTTTAGATTTGATAAATATTTATTGACCTTCCCACAACCCCATGCCCGGGGCACCTTTGCAGGCACAGAAGGAAAGCTGAGCCTGGGAAGGGCTAAGGGCCAGCCTTCGTGGAGCTGCCGGCTTACTGGAGGAGACAGGTGATGGACTGGGAGGTGCATACATGGTCCATGCCCCTGTCACCCGAGGCCCCGCCCTCCTCCTGTGTCTGTATCACCCAGCCCTGCCCAGTCCCCCACACCCCGCCCCTGGCCTTCCACACAGGTCAGGCTGGAGGAAGTGAGGATTGCATTCCCTCCAGTGCCAAGGGCTATCAGCGTGAAGACTGTGAGAGGGGAGACTTACTAGAGCCTGGAGAGGCTGATGCCGAAGGCTGTGCCATGGAAGGCTCTAGATGTGATTAATGGTCTTGCCAAGCTCCCACTGTGGTCTTTAGGAGGTGATGGGCAGCCTAGGTGCTTTCCCCACCTCCCAGACCTCGTTGCTTATTTACCTGTCAATGTGGGCAGCTACCTTCAGAACATGGTGACAGATGCTAAACAGCAGCCCTGGTGACAAGGGGAAGGCAGTGAGTGACCTTGTCACCCTTTGTTAAAAACTGCCACAGCTCCCATCCCCTGTGTGTCTGCAAGGAGCTAGGTGCTGTGCTTGGTCATAGTTAAACATCGTTTTGAAAAGGCAGATGTTGAGGGTCTGCTGCCCTATCAAGCACCCCATGCATCCTATACATAGAAGAAAAATTTTTTAAATGACTCAAAATGCTGCTTTGTAAAGAGCTTCAGGGTGGCCCCGACACCGTCTTCTGAGCTCTGGTAGAATCAGGCTCACAGCACATGCCTTCCGCTTGCAGAGCTCAGTGGAGTGGCTCATTTAACCCCCTCCATCCTCCATCTCCGGTAATCTGAAGTGTGTGGTGGTCCTGCTCAGACTGGCCGCCAAGCGTAGGGGAAGGCATAGTGGCCCCTGGCCTTCCATGGCCCCCAGCTTATCCTGGGGAGGATCTGCAGCAGAAGGTGAAAGGGCCCTGGGGGATGCAATCCTTTCAGCCCAGTGGCCTCTCTCACCCTTTGTAAACTGGGTCCAGTGACTGTGGGCAGTTAAATAAGCAGCAGTCCTCCATGGCTCTGTGCGTGGGGAGAGGGAAATGAACAAGGGGTTGGGCAGAAGGTGAAAATGAGAGGAATCAGCACTGAGGTTCAGGGAAGACAGCAGGATGGGCAAGTAGATGGATTGGAACAGAGGCTCTGGCTCTGAACCCTGGCATTCTGGGTAAGGAGACCAAGCTTGGCGGTGTAGGCAGCACTTTCCCGCAAGGTCAGCTGGTAGCACAGGCGTATGGACCACATTGCTTCACCTTTACCGTCTCCACGGGGCCAAAGCCAGCCCTGCTGCTCCACTGCAGGTAACAGAGCCCAGTCTTTGGGCTTGAGCTTGCTCCTGGCTTTGCCGTTTGTCAGGCTGTGACCTCGAACTGTTTAGTAAGCCCCTTTAGGCTTTGGTTTCTTCTTGAGTAACAAGGGGTGGGAGAGAAGACCCTGATTTTTCGAGCCTGCCTGACCCACAGAAGCACCAGGACAAGGATTTTCATACCCATTTTATAGATGAGAAAACTGAGGCTCAGGAAGACAGTGACTGACTGGGTAGCAATGAAGGAGCTGGGGTCTGGTTCAGAGCTCCTGACTCCTGGTGCTGTCTGGTCCCCTCCCAAACTCATGGCCTAGTCACCTGCCCAGTCTGGGGAGAGATTAAAGCGGGATTCCGGCTCTGGCAGGGACACCCTAAGCGAGGGTCCAATGATAACAGCCATTCACCTCTGTTGTCAGCTCCCATCTCAAACAACCTCCCTCCACGGTGGGGTGGGTGGGGTGTGGCTGCACAGGCCTCGCCCAATTTCATGCCTAATGGATCAAGTGACTTGTACCAAATTGACGCAGCATGCAAAGCCACCAGATAGATTTAAACGTGTCCTTTCTGAAAAGTAAAAGGGAAGGTAATTGAATTATTCTTGCTGCTGGTGGTTCACCAGGCATCTCGTTCGGAGCTGGGTGGGTGCCATGGCTCATGGCTCATATACTGCTGCCCACCACACCTAGGCATGGACCCTCCCTGAGGGGAGTTTGGAAGGTGGGGGCACGTGGGGAAGGGTGTGCAGGGATGTTTTCTGTGGCCGAGAAGCAGGCACTGCAGGTAGGGCAGTCTGCTTGCCCTTCCTCCTCCAGTCCTCAGCCATCACGGGGTCCAGGAGCCCCACCAGTCACCTGCATGCCTGAGCCTGCCTGTACCATTACACTTACTACACAGTCATCTGTCCACTCGCTGGTCCCCCACCCAGCTGTGAGATTCAGGTCCCATTCAAACTTGAGGCTAAGAAAACTCATTCACACAACCAGTACGCATAAAGCACCTGCTGTATATCGGGCACCAGAGATAAAGTGGTGACAAAAATAGACAGACATCCATGCGCTTATGGAATTTACATTTTAGTAAGGGGTATGAATATGTGGCGAGCAAGAGAAGAAAGCATGGAATGTATTAGGTAATAAAACGCCTGGGGGAGAAAAAATGATGCATAAGAGAGGTCTCGGAGGCTCTGGGAGGGGTGTGCTGAGTACTCTAGATAGAGTGGGTAGAAGACTCCTTAAGGAAACATGTAAGGCAAGATTTGAAGGGCCTGAGAGCTCCAACCACGTCTATAACTTAGGGAAGAGCATCCCAGGAAGAGGGAACAGCCAGTGCAAAGGTCCTATGGTTGCAACAGAAATGCAAGGAGGCCAGTATGGTTGCAGCAGGGTGAGCAAGGTCGGGGAGGAGTGGTGGACGAGGTCATAGAGGCTATGGGGGTCAGGGGATGTAAGACTTTGTAGGACTTTTAACTCAGAATGATTTGGGAGCCATTAGGGTGACCAACCCTTCCAGTTAGTCCCAGACTGGGAAAGTCCCAGGCAAACCAGGATGAGGTGGTCACCCGCAAGCCGTGGCAGGGTTTGGAGTGGAGCTGAGGCAGGATCTGACCTGGGGTCTATGGGGATTGCTCTGGTTGCTGGGTGGAGAATAGACTCCAAGGGACAAGAGCAGAATGGGGGAGCCAGTTTGGAGGCCGCTGACCCAGGAGCAGAATGGAGGTGGCTCTGGGCAGAGTGGTAGCATGGGAGGTGGCAAGTTTCTCAATATATTAGGGGGCAGCACCAAATGGCAACTTTGGATGGAGAAGTGAGCGCCTGGCCCCTGCAGTGACAGCCTGGCCGGTGACCTCCCGGCAGGTGACACACCCTGCTGCTCTGGGTGACATGAGAAGCAGGTCTCTCTGCCTTCCCTGGGGTTCCTCTCAGCCCCACCTCTTCCCAGGCGGGAGCAGCCAGGAAACAGCAACTGACTGTGCCTTCTGAGCAGCCTTCCAGAAGCTGTCACCACGGCTGTGCCCTGAGGTTGCAGAGGAGACAAGGTGCAGGCCCCCTTTCTAGATGAGAACATTGTGCCCCTGCACACCCAGCAAGCAAATGTCAGCGCCCGAACCACACCCTGGGTTCACACCCCCCCAGGTGTCAGGCAGGCCTGGGTGTCAGTGCCAACCCCCGGCAGCCTGTGACTCACCTGGGACCCTTCTGACCTTCTATTTTCTCACCTGTGAACTGGAGACAATGACCGTTTTGCTGCCTTTGCCATCATAAGGAGTAAAGGTCACAATGTGTGTGAAAGCTCAGATTGGGGCCAGATGCATAGTAGGTCCTCAATAATGTTAGCTTCTCTCTCATTCTCCTGATCCTTCTCCTAGCCTTGCCTACAAAATCTTCCTGAGTGACTTAACGGATGTTCAGAAGGACTGTTTTCAGGAGCCCAGAGGAGCCATTCTGTTCAGCCGAGTGGGGAATATTTACATCTTCTTTTCTAAAGGCAAATGATTTCCTTGAGATGCTGAATTAGTTGCCCAGAAGCCTCCAGGCTGTCTTGTAAATACACAGACATGAGTGTTACCAGAGCCCCCATTTGTCCAGCAAACCAGAACAAAGATGCTTGAGGGCTGTAAATACCCGGACGGTGTTCCACTTTCCAAAGCCATAAATTTCTTTCACTCCCACTCCCTCCCTCTTCAAACATCACGTGCTTGCTCGTTCATGGATTCAGTCAACAAACATTTACCGGGCACCTATTTTGTGCCAGGCACTGTGCTACGAACTGGGTTCTGCCCTCAGGGTGCTTACAGTCCAGTGACTACCAGAAAAGTTTAATTATCAACCACTGTGCCTGGTGCATAAAAACAAAAATAGTGACAATAATAATAACAATAGCTTGTATTTCTTATTTAATTGAGGCCAGCCTTATATATGTTGAGATGCTCAGATCTAAAGGGTGCTGTTCAATCTATTTTGATGAATGTCATCCAAAAGAGAACATTGAGTCACTGAGGAAGATTCCCTCACACCCTTTTCTGGTCAAATGTCCTTCCCACCCCCCCTGAGTAATATTTTGTGGTCCAAATACACAGTCATTTTGTCTGTCTTCCTGTCGGTGAATCTTTAGACTGTTTCCATTTGGGGACTGTTATGACCATTTGTATCTGAAGCTTTTTACGGATATTTGTTTTCATTTCTCTGGGATAAATACCTAAGAATGGATTGCTGGATCATGGGCTAAATGCATGCTTAACGTGAGACATTGCCAAGCTGATTTCCAAAGCGGTCACACCATTGCGAATTCCTGCCGGCAGGGCAGGAGGGCCCAGCTCCCACCCACGTTCTCACCCATGATTGGTGGTGCTGGTCCTTCAATTTTAGCCATTCTGGTGGGTGTGTGGCAGTATCTCATTATAGTTTTAATTGGCACTTTTCTAATGGCTAATGGTGGTGACCATTTTCTCATGTGCTTATTGGTCATCCGCATATACTCTTGTATGAAGCGTCCAGGTATTTTTTTTTTAAATGAATTGCTCATCCTTTCAATAGGAAGGACTGGATGCAAGTCCTTTGTGAGATATGTTTTGCAATATTTTCTTCCAATCTATGGCTTGCTTCTTTAGTTTCTTAAAGGTGCACTTTGATAAGGAATGATTTTTATTTTGGGTGAAGCCCAATTTATTATTTTTTTCCTTTTGTGATTCATGCTTTTCCAAACCCTTTCTAAGAAACCTTTGCCTGCGCAAAAGGTCATCAAGATATTCTTCTATTTTTACCTCTAGCAGCTTTTTGTTTTATCTCTTACATTTAGGACTGTGGTCAGTCACACTACGCCAGGGATGTGTCAAGGGCTTAACATGGAATGCCATATTTAATCCTCCTTAGCAACACTATGAAGCAGGTACAAACGTGATCTCCATTTTCACATGGGAGGATTCTCATTTAGGTCTCTAATTACATTTCATTCATTTATTCACTTGGGTTGTCCACAAACACTTATCTGAGATTCATTTTGGAGCTGAGAAGTCCTGCATCTGAATTTGCATTTGGCCTGTACCCTGAGGACCCTCCGTCCCTGTCCGGAGAGGGTCCTGGGGACACAGGGGACACAGAACCTGTGGCTGTCAGGAAGGACTTCCCAGAGAAAGAGGACTTGAGATAGCTTTTAGAGGCCGGGTAAGATGCAAATATTCAGTTACAAGGAGAAAAGGCGTAGAGGAGAGAAAACACGTGGGCAAAGCCTCAAGGCCGGCATCCCTCCCAGTGGGATGGTTTGTCCGATGCTGAGGAACATGGTACATGGTAATGATGGCTCCAGCTCTTCATTCCTCCCTACAGCCTTGCTTTGTCATGTGACCTTGGTGTTCTGCCCTACAGGTGAAGGACTTTCTTCCCCAGTGACATAATTTAGACAATAGAATGAGGCAGAAGCTGCAATGTGCCAGCTCCAAGCCCAGGTCTCAAGAGACTTCTCAATTGCTAGCACCCATTACAGAGTACCAAAGACTGGGTGACTTACACAATAGAAATTAATTTCTCACAGTTCTAAAGGCTAGAAGTCCAAGATCAAGGCACTGGCAAGTCAGGTTTCATTCTGAAGCCTCTTGACTTGCTGGCGTCCACCATCTCTTATTTTGTGTGCAAGCACACACAGAGAGAGAATGAGCTCCTTGAGGTTTCTTCTTATAAAGACACTACTCCTATCAGATCAGGACTCCACCCTTATGACCTCATTTAATCTTGATTAGCTCCATAAAGGCTCCATCTCCAAATAGAGTCACATTGTAGATTAGGGTTCCAACACAGGACTTTTGAAGGAACACCTTTAGTCCGTAGCAAGAAGTTTTTGCCCTCTGTGCCTCGAGCACTGTCTTGAGAACATACCAGGCTTACTTGCTGGGGGATGAGAGACACAGCGTAGCCCAGTCATCCTAGCCAAGGCCATCTGAAAGATGCCTGCAGCCAGACAGCAGCCCCCACTGTGTCCCTTGAGTCATCTGGAAAGCAGACACATAAATAGAATTCAGAGGGCAAGACGTTCATGCAGACGTATCACCTGAGAAAGGGAAAGAGGAATGGAAGCAGGGTCGGGCAGGGAGCCACAGATTATGATCCATCTCGGATAAAGTCTCAACCACCCCAAAAGGGCGCTCTGGAGCAAGGCTTCCCTTAGCGGGGCTGAGTATCCTGCTGCACTCGATCATTTCCTGAGGGTTGCCCTCCAAGCACATGGCCTTGGCTTGAAAGCTGAGGCAGATCCTAAAGATGCCGACTGCCAGTAGTTGTCACAAAACTTCACCTCTTGTGACTAAACATAAAATTATTTTTGAAGTCAGATAGAAGCAGTGCACCTCCGTGACTGCCACATACACAGATGACAGAGCCCGGCCATGACCAGCAGAGCAGAGCCACCAAGCCAACCACCCCAGGCACTAAGCAATAAGCACTCAGTGCTGTATCCTCGTGGGCTTCCATGGACGTTTGTTACGCAGTGTTATTGTGACAACAGGTAGCCAATAACAATGTGTTAGCTCTGCTTTCAGCAGATGTGTATGCTGCTTCTCGCTGGGTAAGTAGGGAGACTCTACTCCAGGCAAATAAATGAATAAATAAAAGTTCAAACATGGTTAGTCATTGTGAGTGTGCCTGACTCTGTTAGACGATGCATCTCTATGTAATAATGTCTGTGCTTAAGACTTCATTAAGTGTCATTTTATAATGATTAGTGAAATTGTGGCTCCTCAGCAGCTGTCTGTGGGGAAGTTTTGTGCAGCTACTAAAATACAGCAACAGTCAGAAGGCCTTGGGGTTCTAGCTAATCATCCATGCTCATTCAGTTATACACTTGAGGCTTGGGAGCAGGCAGTGGGCACTGTGGGCCTGTGCTCATTGAGCATGGGGAAATGCCCTAAGCACCAGCCTCTAAGGAGAGGACAGGAGGCACTTTCAACTTCTCTCTTGCACTGAGCTCAGAATTTTCTGAAGTAGGGCACCAGGTCACATGTGAAGGGCTCAGAATTGTCCTCAGAGGCTCCTTCTTCTCCTTTGCCTCTCTGTACTTATGACACAAAGCAACCCAAAACTTAGTAGCTTAAGGTTTTGTAGGTTGACTATGTACTTCTGCTGCACATGGAACAGGCTGGGACACTAGGGCTGGGACCATGTGCTAAATGCCTAGGTTCCCCTCCATGTGATCGCATTCACCTGGCTGTCTGGGCTTCCTCCCAGCATGGCGGCCAAGTCCAGGAGCAAGCTTATGAGAGGAGAAAGTAGCGGTTGCAGAACTCCTAAGGCCCAGCCTTGGAAATTATATAACATCACTTCTGCTGCATTCAATCATTTGGCTGATTTTTGTTGTGGGAGAGGACTACAAAAGGGTCTAACTATTGAGAAGCGTGATCTATCTGGGGAACGTGGGGATGTCACCAATGTTAACTGATTACCACCCAGATCCTACATGATCTATCCAATATGGCAGCCACTGGTCACATATGACTACTGGGGGCTTGAAATGTGGCCAGTCCAAATTGAGATATACTGTAAGCATAAAATGCAAACCAGGTTGCAAAGGCATAGTGTGAAAAAAATGTAATATCTGTGTATAACGATGATGTTATATATATATATATATTACAAATTAGTATGATAGTATTTTGGTTAGATGGAGTTGAATAAAATATATTACTGAAGTTAATTGCACTTATTTATTTCCTCTCTAGAAAGTTTAAATTGCATATGTGGCTTGGGCTCTATTTCTACTGTATAGGGTTGCTTCACCCCCTGCCAACCTCGCCGACATCTACTATCACACTTCAGTCACCAACTCCATCTATGCTGACTTCCTGTCAGTTCCTTTCCTACCTCTGATCCTTCTGCATGCTGTTCCTTGTCCCTGGGATGCTTTTCCCCTTGAAGGCCATGTGCCTGGCTCCTTCTCCTCTCTTCTCAGAGTCTAAATAGGGTCCCCCAGGTACTTTGTGCTTCTCTCCCTGTTTGTTTTCCGTATAGCCTGAAACAGATAGCATGTAAGTAGACCAATAACTACAGTTTCACCCACTAGGCAGTCAAATGCATGAGAACAAGAACTGTTTCCCACCGTGAAGCAGGAACTCAAATGTAATTGCTAATGAAGGTCCTGAAAAAACTTGGGATACAGGCTGAAGAATCCCCAAACTCGAGGCCAGCGACATGAATGCGAAGGGAACCCCCAGATCACAAAATCAAGGCTGAGACTTGCAGGTAGTGGTATTATTATGGCTGTTGTTGGTTGGGGATTAAAGACCTGCAGGGAATCCTCAGGGACAGAGAGGGGGTGCAGAGCATGGCCCTCATCATCTGCGCAGGGTCTGTCTCCATCAGCAGAAAGGAAAGTGGTGCAGAAACTAGCAGATGATCTCACAACTGGGATCCAGCATTCCCTGGCTCCCTATCACCCCAAGAGCCAAAGAAATCTCAATTCTTTATCATGGTCTATAAAACTGTAGACACATAGTTGAGGCACGACTGTTGCAGTGTTTGCAGATTACCTCCACACATCGTGAAAAAGGAACCTTGAAATATATGGCAGGGGAATAGCAGACTTCCGTGAGGGGGATGGACTGCTCAGGGGCTGTTTCCAGCTGTCACTGAGCCCCATGGGGCTCCATGGTGACACCCAGCCCCCAGCCCCCAGCCCCCAGGGAGAAGTACATGTTCATCCAAATGTATTGGTGGCAGAAAGCAAAAGTCACCCATCTGGAGACAGCAGGAGCATTTTATAAGCAGCAGAAAGCAGAGTGTGTCATGAATGAAAGAGGGACAGTAATTTAATTTAAATGCAATTGCTTCAAGTATAGTAAACACGAGCCTCTGGTTTTGCCAAGATTGAGTGGAAGAAGATGCACTTTCAATAATGGGTCCACTCCAAAGTCGTAGGTCTCATTTACCATTTATTTAAGCATCAGGGAGTCCAGTAAATTTATTCAAAATGAGATAATGGGTGTGAATGCATTTTGTAAACTTTAAAGTGCTTAGCAAATAAAAGACGATGGTTATTTTGCAAGCATAATGTGTTCCTGACAAAATGTAATAAAGTTTCTGTAAATGCAGAGTTACGACTGTCCTGTCCAACACCAAATCCCCGCTGCCCAGTGCTGGGCGGCATAATGTAAAGGGGCTGAATGAAGAAATGAATCATCACAGGGCTGGGAATCCCGAGGTCACATCTGCAAGTGGCAAGTCACTTCACCTCCCTGAGCCTTGGCTTCCTTCTCTGTAACCTGCCTCGTAAATCTGCCCTGAGGATTCAGTGGGAAAATGCATGTTAAGTACTGGGCACAGTAGCTGGTATACAGCAAGTGCTCAATAGTAGCAGACCCTCTTTTGCATTGCAAAGTCAAAATCTGGATTAAAAACACTGGCACTTCTAAATTTAAAGCATAGATATCCTTGCACAGTGATTTCCGAGTCAATGCTTGAGTTGGTTTCAATTCCTAGAAGAAATAGCCTCAGGAAAACAGCTGTTTATCTCTGGTGGGAAATTGGATTATAAAACAAATAAACAAGGGTGAACATCACCCATCAGGCCATGGCAATGGGTGCGTAGAAATTGATGGGCCATCGTTAAATGCACAATCCCTTCCACACAGAATCACTAGATAAATACAGGTTGGCAGCATGGGGAAAATGAGCCATTTACCTGTGGCTGGAAATGGGCTTGAAGATGCGCTTATGCTGTCATAATCGTACAGCTCAAGTGTGCAGCACAGGCCTCAGGGTCCAGCTGGACCCTGGCATAATGGGGGAAAGTGGCTTCCTCAGAAGTTTTGATAGGTGGAATGTGTCCAGAAGTGTTCTCAGAACTCAGACGTGCCTCAGCCAGTCTGGAGAACCTATTTAAAATTCCCTTCCGCAGCTACTTATTCTGCAGATGTTGGGGAGAAGGACAGTGAGGAAGCAAATAACAAATCTGTCTGAATGGATGAAGGCTCTTAAATGGTGGTGATGGAATGGAGATCTCCGGGTCTCATGGCATCTGGATTTTCTGGGCAGGGTACAGGGGGAAATCAGGGAACAGAAGACCAACACAGCACCGTCACTTTCCAGTTTGTGGCAAGTTTCTGAACCTCACCCAGCCTCCCCTTTTTTTTCCTTGTCTCTGCAATGAGAATAATAATCTTATTTCCCAGAGTATGCACACAAATGAAGTGTTAGAACAGTGTTAAGCATAAAGAAAAATGCCCAGTAATGATCAGATATCATGATTTTTGCTCATGGGCAGTAATAAGGGGTCCCTGAGAGGGTCCAGCGGCTAACGAACGCCATTGTAGAGTCCCAGGTTGGATAAGGTTGGGTAAGAAAGTTGCAGGAAAGAGTTACAAACCCTGGTGAGGGAGAATCACTGAAGGTAAACCTGGATAGCTGTTAAGTTCAAGGGCAAGACTGTTCTGAAATAGGTGAAGATGAATGACCAGGGAACAGAGAGGATTCTGGATGTATGTGATTAACAAGGCTTGGCAACAGACCAAAAAGAGAAAACCTTCCATCTCTTGAGCATTGACCATCTTCCTGAGGCATGCTGGGCATTCTGTGTACGCAGTGTCACTTAACCAGGCAAGATATAAGTCACTGTTCCATTTCACAGTGAGAAAACAGAGGTCTGGGAGGCAAAATGCTTTGCAAACGACACATAGCTAATGAGTGAGTGGATGCAATTTGAACCCGGGTCGATCTTCCAGGGAGTGCAATTTTCTTCCTAAGAAGAAAAGGTTTCATTTAGTAATACCTGTATATGGAAAAAACAAGTACCACAAGATATGCAATGAAAAATGTTTCCTTCCCACTTCCACCCCCAGTTCTATTCCCCAAGGGAGACCTAATGATTTCCTGTTAATCTTCCCTGAAATACCTTCTAAGCATAGAAAGGCGTACGTGTAAAATACACAAAATGTAAAATGCACAAAGCAGTTTTTAAAAATGCAAAGTATGCCATATTAAATAAATGTTTCTGCATGTTTCTTCTTGTACTTAAAAATACACCTAGGAGATTTTCTTGTATCAGTGCAAAGGCCACCAGAACATGGCACTGCAGAATCAACTGTGACTTTTTCACCATCCCTCCGCGATGGACATTTAGGTTCTGTGCAGCCTTTTGTTTCTACAATGTTGTGATGTATAACCTTGACTATATCTCTGGGTGTATGTTCGAGGACATCGGAAGGATACATTCTCAAAGGTTGACTCAAGAGATGAAGTCCGTTTGGGGGTTTATTTTGTAAGTATTGGTCAAATATAAAGCTGGTGTGGTTTTTCACTATCCTCAAGCACCCCCCCCCACCACCACCACCTTTCCATCTTGGCTGTCCTGGAGGCAGTGCTAGCTTGTTAGGGATAAAGGCATAGGTTTGGGAGCTAGGAATCCTTCCAACGTGGTTACAGGCTGCTTTGAGATGGTTCTGATAATTGCACACATTGTTTTCTTGTAGAAGAAGAAAGGTCATCACAATTTATAGAGCTGCTTGGTTTCCAAGGACAGAGGTGGCAATTCACCACTTCATTGTTTACATCCTGTCCTACACTGCCCTGCTGCTATTTTTCAAAAGGAAAAAATGGGACTAATGGGTGTTTGTTATTAGCTTCATCCCTTCCCCTCACCGACGGAGGAAAATCTTGCCATGGTTTGCTCAGCATTCCCATCTTCCCTGCTCTGGTCCCCGCAACGAGAAAAAAAGGAAAACTTACTGGGAGAGCCAAGAGGCCGGGTTGGAGAGGTTCCTTTAAGAGAAAAAAGAGTGGAGAAGAGAGAAGAGGAAATGTTGGCAGCTTAGGTGCAGAGCTTTTTTTATTGCAGGCTGAGAACCGTGGGGAGGTTTGGAAGGGAATCAGTTTTGGGCAGCCACCAAATGGGAGATTTGGGGGAAAGGGCGTTTTAAAGGCAGCGCCGTGGTTTATGAACTGGGTGCCTCCTTGAGAGAGAGACGTTAAGTATTGGAATTTCTTTTTAGAACCTTTTGATTTCTGGACTGTGTTTCTCCGACTGTCACACTACTCTTCCCAAGATGTACTTGGCTTATGTGACCACCGTCATGCTCATCATCGCTGCTGTTTCAGTATCATATGTTTTATATAGTTTTTAAAACCCGATTAGGGTCGATAATGTGATTATTCCTATTTTAAAAAGAAGAACCCTAAGCTAAATGTCATTCAGCATTTTGCCTATTGCCTCGTGGCTAGTGCCAGAACTGGAATTTAAGTGCCGATATCAAAAGTCCATGCTCTAACCCCCTATCGTCCTGGCTAGCATTTTATTCGCTTAATCTGTGTTAATGCAGGGATGTGCTTAATTTGCATGTATGCCTTTTGGCCTCTTGGGTGTGAACCCCAAATTCATGGATACCTAAAATTTTCCTGAGGAGCTGGAGTGTGTAAGAATTGCATAAAAGATACTGGGGTTGAAGTGAACTTACGCATAACAGAAACAGCATGTGCAGAGACATGGAAGTGAGGAAGCCTACCGATGGTCAGAAAGGGTGAATCCAAATGCCAAAAGAATGAGACCACAGAACTGGACAGTTTCCTTGTAAGAAAATCTTTCCTGCTGCAAAGGAGATGATACATCAAAGAGGGGTACCAGGAAGGACATTGGGGCTGTGGGACACTGGGGACACAACTGCAAATGCCCAGGTAAGAGATGATAATGGGTGAACTCGGACGTAGAGGAGCTGATATAAAATGCCCTGGAAACTAATCAGATGTGGATGTTGAGCAAAAGGGAGGATCCCATGCTCTGAGGTCTCTAGTCCGAACACCTGCTGTTTTCCAGGGTCTTTGATTAGCCTGAGCCCAGAGCTGGGAGTCCCAGGATCCTATACAAACCCTGCAGCCGCAGCAATCAGTTCCACTGCATCACCTACTCCCTTTGAAAAATGTGTTTCCCCCTCGGATGTTCACAAGTGCGTTTTTTGCCTTCTTTTTCCATAATCCTCACCCATGGAGGACGGCTGTCAGCACCTTCCCAGGGTCCAGTAAAATCAGCTGTATAGCACCCCACGCCTAAGTCCCGTGTGCTCGGGTTCCCTGCCAGGAAAATCTACCCAAGCAGCCAAGCCCCACGCCAGGGATGTGTGATTGCCTGTTACTGTGATTAATTTGGATAAACATATGTTGTGGAAGCAACAGAGAATGAGCTTTCTTCCATGAATGAGCCGTGTTGAAACTAGATCACTCAAGCTTCAAATTTGGAGACAACTTCCAGGCCGTAGGGGGTGGTAGAGATGGGGAGCAGGCTGAGTTAGGGCATCTCAAAGCACCAAGGATGTGTACAGTCCCTGCAGGGGAATCTTCACATCACACATCTTTCAAGTTGGCAGAAAAACAGGGCTAAGAGCACCGGAGAAACACTGAGATTTATTTTGTTCTTCATGGAGCCCAGAGAAAGAGCAAATGTCATTGAGGCAGTTTAGCAGAGGCTGGAGCCGTGGGCCAGTGTCACCTGGACCTGGGGACAGAGCCTGGCTTTGCCACTTGCTATGGGATCTGAATCCAGAGACATGGCCTCAGAGTCTCATTTCTCTCACCTGTAAAATGTAAAAGGCTGTGTTACCAACCTCCTCCAGTATCTTGATTACCCAACAACATAATAACACATGTGAAGTGCATTTAAGCAACATTAACTTTGGAGCATCAGCTATGTGCCAGGCACCACGCTAAGCACTGATTGCTGATGAAGGCAGATGGATCCCCTATCTTCTTAAAGCATCTGATCTAGTAGATCATAAGCTCTGCACACCTACCACGCATCCTTAGTAACCATCTAATGTGTGCCAGATGCCATGCTAGGAGTTCTCATTTATTATCTTAACCGTCAGTCAAAAGCTAAGACGTATGTATTGACATTCCACCTGCTGGGAGGCAGGCCCCGGGTTACTGAGCACGGCTGTGGAACGTAAGCACACTCCCTAGCTCCTTGGGGAGAAACTATCTTAATATCACTAGCTTTTTTTCATAACCTCAGTATATTCTGTTTACCTAGAGCTGTGCTCCGGTCTAGGCTGGGGTTTTTGTAGCCCGGAGCATTGAAGAGGGACTTGTCTCACATCCTGCAGCAGTGAGGTTGCTAAGGAGACCATTGTCCTATTAACTCAGTAAACACTGAGATGTGGGTAACGCTGGTACAACGTATGTGGGTACGCTGGTACAAACCACATAAATAGCAAACCTCTTCGGAGAGAGGAAAAATCTCTTTTTCGATGGACGGGGAAAAGCCCTCACGGAGATTGTTGCCATCCTGTTGGCAAACAGGAGCAAACCATTTTGCAAGTCTTTCCGTGTCTGTCGGTCACGAAGTCAGAAAGAGGCACAGGAGATGAAGAAACTCCGTGGTTACCTTTTAGCTGATGAAGAGATGTAGGCTCCGTAAGGTTACCTTGGGAAATCTTGCGCCTTATGCTTAAGAACGAGCGAAGTTAAAAAAAAAAAAAAGGCAGGAGAAAATCAAGACAAAATCAGGAGAGCCAATTTAGGACTTAATATACACCCCTTGCTAGATGAGCTGGAGAAGCAGATGCCTGATGAGGCGAGGGCTTCACCACCAGGCTGGCACGAGGATGCAGGATTTCACAGCTCCTGGAGGAAGCGAGCCTGCACCCGAGGTGCTCACCCTGCTTGCTTATGAAAAGTAACTCTCTATCCCCTGACGGATGGCAGACTTGGATTAATAATAGTATCTATGTACATATTTTTCAAACTGGATAAAAGAACATTGATTAACCAGAGAGTAAACAAGATTCCAGGTCACCGGCATCTGGGATTCTGAACTCTAGCAGACACCGAGTATTCAAGGTGCATCTAAACCTGGCAACCCTCAGCCATGGTCAGTCGAGGATCTGGTGTCAGTACAGAGAGACTGGGTCTCTCAAAAGCTAAAATAGGAACCCACCAAAGAATCAGTTTCTCCACCGGCTTTGGTTTATGGACTCGTGAATCCATGGATTACAGATGCTGAACAGGAAAGACAATGGAGATCTTGTCAGATGATTTCAATTAGCAGAAGAAAGGACGGAGGGCCAAAAAGGTTTTGCTGACTTGCTCAAGGTCAAACAGGCCATAACGAGAACCCAGGTCTGCTGGCTTCTAATCGTGTGTGCCTTTCACAGCAGAGTGGCTATTGGTTTACTTGAGGATTTCAAGCATCTTGGATGAATTTACGGCATCCCTGGAGCTCACCTCCAATTGAGCCACAAGAACGTTGGCTCCGTAAACCAATTCCTGCCTTACTTTTCTTCCCAGCCCTCTGCTCTTAAAGGACTTAGCATCTTGTCACTAACAACTTCAGCTCCTGCTTAGCAATTCATTTGCAGCACTTGCAGTCCTGGCCAATCCCTGCAGAGGGAAAGAGGGTGACAGGTGGGTGTGAGGAGGGAAGATGGACTGTTACCAGGGGAGAATGTGTGGTTTGAAGGCCTTTTGGTGACATGCACACACAGAGAGAGGAGGAAAGAATGGCTCTTTCAAACGGCATAAATAGCAAACCACAGGGCCTGAGTGTTCACCGCTACATAATGAGCATGCTTGCCTTTTCCTAACAACATTTTAAGTCAGTAATTGGCCCAACAGGGGACACAAGCTGTACACGGAGTCACAGAATAGTACAGAGAAACCTCAGAATGGCTTTGCCTCCCACCAAGAGTGCCGAGCCCTGTAAAGACACAGTCCTGGCATTTAAAAAGGGCAGGCGTTCGGCATAAGAAAAGGGCTTTGGAGGACAACCTTCCCGGGGTCCCCAGGCTTTGCCACATCAGAAGGCTCTTTGATATGTTCCCTTCCTTCCCTTGGGTCTCATGTTCTAAAGGATGCAGCCAGCAAATGAAACTGCTCCAACCATCTACAAAAGGATATATTTTACCCCAGACTGACCAGGGGTCTCTGTGAGGAGTGATCACTCAGTTAATATGATGCCCAAAAAAAAATAGCAGCTTATTTTATCTAAAATAATAATAATATCTATCATAATGTGATTTATCGGATGCTTCTGTGTCCCAGCTAAGGGATTTATGAACTATGTCTTGCTTCATCTTTACTCAACACTCGTGAACTTGTCCTCGCTTCACAGTTCAGGAAACTGAGGTACAGAGGAGATGGGCAGTTTGCCCAGCTAGGTTCCAAACTTGAGTCAATCTGACCACAAAGTGCCTCTTAAGGATTACCTGCCACGGCCTTTTCATTTCACTGTTTTGAAGTATATAGACAGTCATCTGGGGAATGCTCATTAATTTCTTCACAAGCTCTGCAAGGTTGGAAACTCCAGGTTGAGCATTTCTAGTTTGGTCTCAACTTTTCCCTTAATGGTTAAGGTGGTAGAGGCTCAGAGAGGATTAGAAAGGGTCTCACTATCAACCCAGGTGATTAGCAGCAATGCTAATTTTAAATCCTAGCTTTTCTAACTCTGGGTTCTGAGCTCTTTATATCCCACTCAGCCTCATCAAGTAATAGGGACAGAAGATAAGTAGCATGTGTACTATCACTATCCTAGCCTATACCTTCTGCAGACATTACTAATCAATCATGGAACTCTTTCTTGCCAAGCCAGGCAAGTGTTCTCAATCAACTGGATTTGTTCAAATAAATTGAACCTTATTTACTATTGTCACCATGCACAACATTGTTCAGGGCCCTCAAGATGACACATAAGAAGTTACAAAGTGAGTATCTGCTGCCAAAAATTTTAATGTTTTCAGAATATTATTTCAGTATGAAGTAATTTCTTTCAAAGACCAATGTCTACTAGGAAAGACCAATTTCAGTGCTGGTGAGTTTTGGACACAGATAAGCAATCTCATGAGTTGATGGCCACATCCTCTTCACAAGGTCACGATAAATCAGGATGGGAGTGGGGATGGACGCCACCATCAGGGGACTGGACATGAGTGGGAGAAGCTGGTGGCTGGAGGGCCAGTGAGTAGAACAATGCAGGAATGTGAGAGTAACCTGTGTGCGTGTGGAGCTGAGGAGGAGGGAAGCACAATCTGGCCCAGAGGAAAGCTGAGACTGACAGCCGAGAGAGAAGGCGGGATGTCCTGGGCCTCAGGACAAAGTTGAGATTTAAAGGTTGACAGGGCAGGTAAAAAATAGGAATTCTGTATGTTCAAGGCTTCTAGGCAAGATAGCTCTTGTTGTTGCTCTTTCTCTTGTTCATATGGCTGGTCACAGTAAAAGGGGGGAATACAATTAAGAGCAAACGGCAATATAATACGGGCTCTCACAAAACCTTTGGGACCATCTCCCGCTCTGAAGTAGCCTTGGACGAGGACATTTCGTGAGTTCCAGGAGTGGCGGATGCCACGTGGCGAGCAAATTCCATCTGGGCGCATCCAGCAAAACAAGTTTGTGTTATGTTGGTTATGACTGAACCTCCTTGAGGACCATGGCTCTTTATATCCCACTCAGCCTCATCAAGTAATAGGGACAGAAGATAAGTAGCATGTGTACTATCACTATCCTAGCCTATACCTTCTTCCTGACTATAAATGGGTCTTTGGGCACTAAACTATGTTTTCTACCTTGATCTTGCATCTACCTACCACTTCAGCATTTTATTAAAAAAAATAATAATAGAAATAATAAGGGAGAAATGTGGGATTCACATAAAAATCAAGTATAAAAATCAAATGAATATTCATATTTGACCTGATTCTTTTTAGTTCATAATGCATGATCAAAACCAAAAGTTTCTGTGATGACTGCCCTTGCACTGTTCACCATGTAAGAACTTATTCACTATGTAAGAATTTGTTCACCATCTAAGAACTTGTTCGTTATGCTTCAGAAGATTGGAGACTGTTGAGAATTAGGCTTGGGGTGGATTAATGATTGTGCATTGAGTCCCCTATACAGAATTTTATTGTTGTTAACAACCATTTGATCAATAAATATGAGAGATGCCCTCTCAAAAAATAAAATGGGTCTTTGGGGTATTAACAAATGTCATTGAAAGAATAAAGGGAGAAGGATGAAAGAAGATAGAGGTGATGGAGCAGTAAATCTAAAACAGCCCAACGCCTGTCTGGGAAAGGACGCCATATACAAAGACCAGAACAAATGGCTCTATTTCCATTTGGAATCTCTTATGAACTGAGGATTCTCTAGAGAAGAATTCAAGGGGAGAATCCTATCTCACGGATATGTGAAAGTTTAGTACCAAGCCCCTTCCCCAGGCAAGGGTTGTTCAGGCTGGGCACTGGCTGTGCCTTGAGCTTGGAGGCAGAGACATAGTCTCCCTGACTATAGACTAATTCTAACTTGAATACGTTGTCATTGCCTGCCTAAATCCATCCTCAAACCCCAAGAGGGAGTTTTAGAGAATTATTTGCACAATTCCAGAGACAGATTAGCCTCTTCCACCCAATGAGAAAGCAGCCCTTGACTGGTGGTTCATTATGTACAATTCACAATCAGCCCCCTGCTGTTCAAGCTTCCCTTGTGCCTGGTGCCTTTGGAAAAAGAAATTACACGTTGTCTTGAGAAAGTTAGAGATTGGTGTGTGGGGTCCAGGGGGCAACATGTCAATGTCTCAAAGATAAATGTGATAACAATGTAGTGGATTGTTGTGATGGCTGCTTAGGGAAGATTGTGCAAGTCAGAATCCTGGGTGAAACCACTGAAGCATAAGAATATTTTTTAAATGGTTTTTATTAGCCTTTTGATTGGTGCAGCCCAGGTTTCTATTCCTGTTGGGAGAGGGAAACAGCTCACTTCCCCGGTGTCAGGTGCAAAGATGGTAACAGTCTCTGGTACTATCCCCAGGTTCATACATTCCTGGCAGGCTAAATGTGGCCGTAATTATTTATACAAATAAAGGTTTATTAGAACACAGCAATTTGTTTACATATGGCCTATGGCTGCTTTGCAGGACAACAGGAGAGTTGAGTCGTTGCAACAGAGACTGAATGGCTCAGAGCACCTAAAATATTTACTACTTGGCCCTTTGCAGGAAAATCCCACTGATCCCTGATCTAAGGGAATATCTGGAAACCATGTCATTTTGTATTTGGAAACTGCGGTTCTGTGCTGATCTATGACCTCTCTCGCCTTATTTCTGCATGTTCAACAAAACAGGAAATTGCAAAGGGGCTTACTTCTGTCGGTGCATTTGAGGCTTCTGCCGGCTTCTGTCTGGGTCCCACAATAGCTGGCACTAATGGGAGACTGGAAAGGGAAAAAAAGAGTTATTTATACACATGCTGGTCAGCATCTCCAGTGCAACTGTGTCGCTTTCTGTGACCCCAGATTCTGCTGAGTGGCAGTGAGGCCAGCTTCCGCTCAGGGAGCTCAGACTCCGGGCTGCGGGAACACTGTCTCCCACTTTGCCCACCCAGCCAAGTGGTGGCCCGGGTCTCCTGCCACGTTACTCTCTGCACCTCTGCTGATATCTCACGGGGACCTGTCCAGCTTCTCGGCTCTTCCATCACCTGTGTAACCAGTTTCCTGTATCAAATTCCCTGTTTGAAATCCATACAGTTGTTTCTGCCTTCCTGTTTGGATCCTGACAGATCTAAGTCCTGACTCTGAATCCCAGACCAGAGGCTGAGAGTCCTTTCTTTCACTGAGCTGTTCGGGTTTTGCTCTGAATTCTCAGTGACTCTGTTCAGCCACACATTCCATCAGCTAAGGGGTCCTTGCTAGGGCATGGCGTCGCCACCCTCACCAGCTGAAACCCCATCTCCGTCCCCCGATATTGCTCTCCTGCCCACGGCGAGATGGGCTCCCAGCCAGGTGGCACTATTATAGTTGCAAGCTTCTGGCTCTCTGGCCACTCCAGCACAGCCATGCCCTGTGCCCCTACCATTCAAGAAAAGTCACCTGATATTCTTTTCTTGTTCCCAAAATGCTCACACTCTCTCTGCGCCTCTGCTCAGCTCCAGCCTCTTGGTCCAGGGGCACCAACTTCACTCCTGCTGTCAGACTGCTTGGCCTTGATGTTCTTGCCCCTCCCTCACCCATCTGGCTTTGGGAGGACCCTAAAACTGATTCTGGAAGACAAGAAGAATCTGTGGTCAAATACTTTGGGAAATGCTGGTTTAAACAAATTTAAAGAGGCCTCTTCATGGCAAGACATCTCAGTGCCTTTAAAATACAAGGTATTGAGGTTGCTGTGTATTCTCAGCTGATTTGAACACGTTTCTTCTGCGTGTGTGTGTGTGTGTGTGTGTGTGTGTGTGTGTGTGTGTGTACCTTGGGAATCAAGATCTATGAGATTTGGGATTTCCTGGGACTTGGGGCTCCACTAAACACTGTTTGATATGATGTTTGTCACTTTTGTTTGTCTGGCTTCCATCCTTCTCCACCAGCTTTCTCTGGTGACAGGATACCTCTCCCCAGTCAAGGACTTTTTCCATCCAGTGTAGGTGGGAATGACTCCCTCGCCACTGTCTCCAGCAGCAGGATTGAGATGAGACCAGTCCTGTCCACAGGGCTTGGCTGAGAATGAAAATGTGGTCTAAACTGGACCAATCACAGTCCTCGCTAGGGTTTCAGGAGAGACTTGTCCTTTCTTCCACTGGGGGTGTTGAGTTGCCAGGATATTCTTGGACCAGGGGCTCAAATGGCTGTCAGACAGAGAGAAGCTGCAGAGCAGAACCCCAAACTAAGAAAGAACTGAGAGATGCAGAGAGAGCAGAATGTCGGCAGTATTTCCTGAGCTCCTTGGTCCAGTCCAATCTGAAGCTGGGTCCTCTGACTTCTTAATCACATAAGCTAATAAACCCTATCACCTCCTTTTTAGTCTTATCTTTGCTTAAGTGAATGTGAGTTCACTTTTTATCTCTCCTTAATGAAACATGGCTTACTAATTGTTGGAGAAAACACAGGTTCCTCTAGTTCAATGTGTGTGCCATGCCACCTGGGGCCAGAATCCCTCTGCTGTCCCTGAATCCTCAGATTGCAGTCCCCAGCTCCAAGGCCAGCATTCTGGTCTCCCCATTCTAGGCTCCCCAAAGAGAGCAGGGTATACAGAAGTGAGGGGTTGAGCATATAGAAACGGAGCAGACAGACGGAGCAAGGCAGGAGGCCCAGCACAGCCTCTGTCCATAATTCCTGTTTCTAATGCCAGGTCACAGTCTCAGCATCCTGGGGACTGTCGGTCATAAGCAAACTCACTGCATAGGCTATTAGGGACATGGTCACCCAATCCTGTACCTCCCCTTGGATTATGCCACTCATCTGTTTGCTCTAAATTTCTGTATTATCTGCTGTTACACTATTCTGACACCAAAGATCATTGACCGAAGCCTTGGAAGAATTTACTTGGCGCAACTAGAAAACAACATTCGTTGATGTGAATGATATTCAGATTAATAAACAAGAGACTCTAAGGTCTTCCAGCTGAGTGGCAGTTTTAATTTGCAAATTACTCATGTGGAATAGCGGAAGTGCCAAGAATGCAGGTGTAAACAAGTGGCAGAAATGAGAAGAATCTGAAGTGTGAAGAGAACAATGAAGGTACCACCTCACATGTGCAACAACACTCGACATTGGAAAGAGCTTCCACAAACAATCTTGTTAAGGCTCAAACCACCCTCTGAGCAGGCAAAGATGATTAGTCCCATTTTTCAGAGATCACTGAGGTGGCCAGAAATATGAAGTGACTTGTCTAGGTTCACGTAGCCAAAGAGGGGCAGGCAGGATTTGCATGTGGAGTCCCTGGTTCTGGTCCAGTTCTCTGCACAGTATCCCAAGGATGTGCTGGCTTAATTCCATCTGTGGTCATTGTGGAACTCTATTTCCCATTTTCCTAAGAAATGGATAAGTGGGTCTGACTTTAATCCCCACCCTGACATCCAAAGTTCACCCGCAACAGTAAACACCATTTTGCTAGAGTATCTGTGTTTTCCTTCCACCACTAGCCTTTCCACTTGCACCTGCAAAGATTGTGACTATGGGTCCCAGCTCAAGCCTAAAGGGTCAGAACTGAACATAGTGTGGTGATGATTTGGATTTTGCTTTTTCTCAATTATTCATTTCTTGGTTTGGTGGCTTAAGGCCTATTATGGCATTTTAATAAATGAAAGGGTATTTTTTTGGAAGAAGGTAAAGTATTCCAAAGATAATCCTTGAAAACATGGCAGGCACAAATAAATTTGATCATTCTTAGCAGACCCAATCAACTCCATTAAGATGAGCTAACAGTCCCTAATGAGGACAGCAGCCATCAGTTGAACCATTGTCATTTCTTTAGTGTCTTTCTCCCCAACTCAGTCATAAGCTCCAGCAGAAATTGTGCCTCTCCTGTTCATCACTCTGTGGCCTCAGTAGTAGCAGAGCAATGAGCACAGGCTAAATGCTTAAATGAGGAAATAATGGTTGAATGAATAAACAAACCCTTAAGATGAAACAATCAAGTCAGCACAAATACAGTATGACTACAGACTGACTCTTTGACTGACCCTAGATAAACACTAGCTTCTTATAGCCAATAATGAGCTCTCTGCTCACTCAGTGAAAACTGCCACCCGTCAGCAAATTAGTTGTTGATCTCCTACTGTGTGCCAGGGTGTCTTAAATTAAGAGCCACTTCATATTATTTTTAGAATGAATCAAGATCTAAACACACAGACACTCGAACATATAAACAAACATGCATACACAAACATACACATACATGGTGTGTATACATATACATATAAAATACATTTTTAAAGTCTTAATTTTGCTAAAATGTCAGTACTATCCTAAGCTACATGTGGTTTTAATGACTATCAAAATCCCAATGATGTTTTTTGTAGAAATAGAAAATCCTATTCTAAAATTTATATGGACTCTCAAGGGACCCCAATTAGACAAAAAAAAAATCCTGTAAACAATCCAAAACAAAGCTCAAAACTCACACTTTCTGATTTTGAAACTTACTACAAAGCTACAGTAATCAAAATAGTGTGGTACTGGCATAATGGCAGACCTATAGACTAATGGAATGGAACAGAGAATCCAGAAACAAATCACGTTTAGGGTTTGATGATTTCAACAAGGATGCCGAGACCCTCAGTGGGGAAAGTACAGTGTTCTCAACAAAAGGTGCTGAGAAAACTGAATAGCCACGTGCAAAAGATTACCTAGCACCACATATGAAAATTCACTCAAAATGAACCAAAAGCCTAAATGTAACATCTAAAATGATAAAAGAAGAAAACAGAGCAAAAGCTTCATGAAAACTGATTTGGCAGTGATGTCTTCAATATGATACCAAAGGCACAGGTAACAAATTAAAAATAGACATTTGAACTTCATGAAAATTTAAAAATTTGCACATCAATTTTTATTCCATAGTAGAGTAAAAAAGGTGACCAACAGAATGAGAGAAACTACTTACAAATCACATATCTGATAAGGGAGTAATATCTAGACTATACAGGGAATTCCTAGACTATATAGGGACAACAAAACCCCAACTCAAAAATGGGCAAGGTATTAATAGATACAGCTTCAAAGAAGATATGCAAATGGCCAATCAGGACATGAAAAAATGCTCAACATCACTAATCATTAGGGAAATGTAAATAAAAACCACAATGAAATACCACTTCATACACATTAAGAGGCTAATACAACACACACACACTCATACACACAGAAAATAAGTTGCGGCACAGATATGGAGAAGTTGCAACCCTTGTGGTACCGTTGCTGGGAATGTGAAATGTTACAGCCGCTGTGGAAAATAGTATGGTGGTTCCTCAAAAATTAAAAATAGGATTACCATATAATCCAGCCACTCCACTTCTGGGTATATATTCAAAAGAATTGAAAGCAGTATCTCAAAGAGATGTTTGTACACCCATGTTCATGGCAGCATCATTTGCAATAGCTAAAACACAGATGTAACCTGAGTGTCCATTGATGGATGAGTGGATAAGCAAAATGTGGCATATGTAGACATGGGATATTATTCAGCCTTAAAAGAAAGGAAATTCTGACACATGCTACAACATGAATGAACCTGGAGGATATCATGCTAAGTGAAATAAATAACAGAAACCCAAATACTGTCTAATTCCATTTGTATGAGATATTCAGAGTAATCAAAATCACAGAGATAGAAGAATGGTGGTTGCCAGGAGCTGGGGTAGGGAAGAAGGGAAATGGGGAGCTAGTGTTTAATGGGTACAGAGTTTCAGGTTTGCAGGAGGGAGAAGTGTTCTGGAGATGGGTGGTGGTGATGGTTGGACAACAGTGTGAATGTACTTAAATGCCACTGAACTATACACTTAAACATGGTTAAGGTACATAATTATATAGTTTCGTATTATGTGTATTTTATCATAATTTTAAAAATTGAAAACAAATATTGTCTTGACTAACTGTTAGTCAGGATATGCCTGGGTTTAACCTTTCAAGTGTTTGCTCCTCACATCTAAAACTACTAGGTTTCTGTTACCGCGCCTACCTGCCTCGGCATGTACAACCCGCATGTAGATAGGCTCTGTTGCCCATGCCTTGGGGCTGCCCCTAACCCAGTATTCCGCTTGGGTCCTTCCCTTGTTCTTGCACCCTTTGCCCTCCCCCAGTGTCTCGGTTCCTCTCCTAAACCTTGCCTGCATCTCCGCCAGTGAGATCCCTAAGCCCTGCCTCCGTCTTCTCAGTTTCTCCCGGGCCCTGACTCCAGCACAGAGATCGCCCCGCAGTGGATTTCCCTGACACCCATCTCTCTGTTCTTCCCAATGCCCTGCCAGTGCATCACTTCAGATTCCAAAGAGAATGTTTGCTGAAACACGAGCTGACGCCGTGCATGACAGCCTTTTCCTTCCAGCTTGGACTTGCTCTGGGTACCAGTATTTAGGATACATTCTCCAGGAGGTGGGATTAGCTCTGATCCTTCTGTCTATGCAATTAAATGGGCAAAGTCCAAAAGGAGGAAAGGCTCCTGTGTGTCTATTTGCTTTGAATAAACGTACATGCGGTTTCTTTAGTTATTAACTCTCAGACCAGGGTTTCACAACTGTGACACTATTGACATTTTGGGGTGGATCATTCTCTGTGGTGGGGCTACGCTGTGTATTTTCAGGATGTTTAATAGCATCCTTGGCCTCTACCCACGAGATGCCAGTAGCATACCCATCTTAGTTGTGACAGTCAAAAATGTCCCACTGTTGCCAAAAATGTTGCCCCAGTTGGAATCCACTGTGGTAGAAAATTCACATGAACAGAGAACATATTGTTAGTTCCATATCTCACTTCGAGGGTGGATCCCAAGGGTTCGTGCTGATGGAGTGGCATCTGTGGCTTATGTCTGTCCCCTCTTCCTTCCCCATGCAGCTCCCTGACGTTCTTCTGGGGCATTGCCCCCACCCCACTCTCAAGTCACGGAATTGGACGGGGCTGGTGCACCTCCCCCACTCTCCCTCCCACTCAAGCACTAGGTATGGTCACATGACCCAGATGTGCCCAATGAGAGCGTCTCATCCTCTTGAGCACAGGGACTGGCTTAGGGATGAGCAATTGCTTACGTTGGTCCAATGAGGGTCAACCCTGAGACTTTTGCTCAACCCTTGGCCCAGGAAGCTCTTTTGCCTGCTAGAGTTTTTAGGTGGAAAGGAGCAAACCTGCAGTTGTCTGTGGCCAATTTCACCACATTGCAGTTATCTAGGACTGGAGTCAACACATTGCCTTTAGGAAAGTGAAGTGAGAAAAAGAAAATTCAGGGTAGTGAAAGGAAGTGATGATTGGTGTGAATGTCTAGATACAGCTATACTGACAAGCTAAGCACCTTTATATATGGCGGCCAACAACACATCTTTCTTTCTTTCTTTGTCTAAACCCTTTGAAGTTGGGTTTCATTTGCAGCCAAACCAGTCCTGATGAATAAAAATATCTAATATTTATTCATATAATATCCATAGTGTTAAACCATAATGGATGACCCAAGTAAATATTGTTACTAATTATCTAGTTGTCATGTATTCGAGCACCTACTATGTGCCAAGCATGTTAAGTTACATTAGGTGCTAAAAATAGCCTTGATGTATTTGAAGGCTTGGATTCCACCCCCGGCTTCATCGACTGACTACACGTGATCTTGGATAAGTTACTGTCTGAGCTTCAGTTTTGCTCATCAGCAAGAATATGGGGTTGGAACAGATCAGACATTGCAAACTGGTGGCCGTGGGTTAGATCCAGCCCTTCTTTTGATGTTTGGTTTTGGCCCACGCAATACTTTACAAAGTAGAAATTTTCATATGTAAAGCCAAGAGTCTGACTTCTTCAGAAAAAATGGGAGTCAGCCTGCATCAGGTCCCCTTGTCACATAGCAGTGACAGGTTTTAGGAAGGGTATGTGGGCTCTGAGTCACCCCAGACCCCACCCCTCTGCGTCATCTTGTCCTTGCCCGCTTCACACAGCTTCTGACTGGCTGGCCAAAAGAAGCATTTGTGCTTGTGTTTTCCAGAACAGACATTGTCTTTCAGCTCTAATATTTCCTAAGAAGGCAGAACATACCTGTCAGGATCCAGGGAAGGAGACTGAACCCAAGCAGGAAAACAGCCCCCTGTACCTGGGATGCAATCTGTTATTCTGCCTCTCCGGGGCCCCTGGGGGCGGGAGGTGGGGGGTCCTCAGGTCCAGAGCAATCAGGGGACAGAGACAAACAAGCTGAGATTGTCTTTCTCTGATTTTCCGTCAGACAAAGAAAATCCCTCTCCATGCAGAGCCTGCCTGGCAGGCTTTGATGTCCCTCTTCCAAGCAGCACCACTTCAGACAAGAGAGGCAGGCAGGGGCAGGGAGCTGAGAACAAAGACGAGTTTCCTGGGCTGCTAATTATTCTCCTTCTGTGTAAATAATTATCTGGAAGGAAAAAAACAGTTCACAGCTGAAGAGCTGGAAAAGCAAAAGGAAGATGAAAGGGGCTGGGGGTTTGATGTGTCCCTGGGAGCAATCCTTGAAGGGAGAGCGAGGTTCAGCAAAGCCCTTCTACTTCCCGTGTTTTAAACACCTAGTCTGGGGCTTTCAAAGCCTTTGGCATTGGTGCTGTAATTAAATCATGATTCTGGAAGCGAGCGTGTGGATAATGCGCCGGCTTCGGCTCTGGCTCCTCCTGGACTCTGCAGGAGTCAGGGCAGGAGGTTTCAGCGACGGAGGCTCTGGGGCCAGTTGGGCCTGAGTTTGAACCCGGCTCTACTGCTCCTTCTCCATGGGGCTTGGGGCACACTGCTCCCTGCACCTTCGGGCCTGTGCAGAGGCGTGCCCAAAGCTGAGGCTGGGTTGAAGGTAGAAGAGGCCAGTGTCAGGGAGGCCCAGTGGGGCAGTTAAAACAATTTGGGGGAGAAAGAGCAGCAGGCTCCTGGGGCCAGAGAAGCAGGATGAGAGGGAGAAGGTAACCGGAGGCCCAGCACCCAAAGAAGCTTGGTAAGTCCTCATTATTTTATCCCAGGTGCCAAGGGACACTTGAGTTTCTCCCTGGAGGCATGGGAGGACAGGTGAGTGGGTGTGCCAGCCTCCCAGCCTGGCAAAGGAAATGAACTGAGCGAGGAATCGCTGCCCACTATCTGCTCATCCCTGCCGACAGTGGGGCCATTCAATGGCAGGGCATTCAGAGGCATCAAAGGAGGACATTTAGAAGAAAGAATGAGGAACAGGACACCCCAACCACCCAGCCGTCCACGAAAGACTCTTGGCAACCAGGAGCATGTGAACCTGGTGGGCAGACGAAGAAAAGCTTGCCCTCGGCTGTTTGGACACTCCCAAGCATTGCCTCCAAGTAAGATGATACTTTATGGTCTTATCTGCCAGCTGGGGAGGCCAGATCCCAAAGAGCCACTTCCGGAATCTGACCGGAGCCCCTGGCTTTGTAAGGGGCTGGGGAATATCGTCCCTTCTCAGAGGCTCAAAAGACAAATTGATACTCGATATGTTGCCATTGTGTTTGGAAGCTGGGAGCAGTGACTGCATGGCATAGCTGTACTGGCTGCATCTGATGAGCCTCTGTGGGCCCCATCCATCAGAGACAGTAAGAGAAGATGACAGAATGGGTCTCAAGTGGGACTGTGGGCTGAGCACTGAGAGTTATTCATAAAGGTACAGAATTAGCCCAGGCCCCAGCTGAGCCAGGACGTGGCTGTGGAGCCTGTTCATTTCTCTTGTGTTAGGTGATCTGAGTGGGTCACCTGAATTGCTTTGAATTTTAACCCTAACCCTAACCCCAATCTCAGTTAAACTTGAATTTCAGACTTAACAGAGTAATAGATTTTAGCATAAGCAGGATCCATGCAATACTTAGGACATATTTACACTAAAAATTATTCATTGTTTATCTGAAATTTGAATTGATTTGGCATCTTACATTGTATTGGCTCAATCTGTCCACTGTAGCTGGCTGGGGATGTGGTAGAAATTTAATGTAGGGGCTGAAGACCTGTGGCCAGAAGACTAAAAGGGTTTGGTTTGGCCAGCATAATGCTTCAGAAGTAAGGGAATTTCACATAAAATCCATACTTCTTTTGAGAAATCAGAGACGTAATTACACACCCGCTTTGCCCCCAGTTCACCACGATCTTCACCCCTATTTGCTCACTGGGACCTAATTTGCTCTCTTATGGACGCTTGTCTGGTCCTCGTATCAGCTGAGTTTCAGACCAAGTCTCGACTCTTGTCTGGGACGTTCTCAGTTCCTGCTGAGGTCATTCAAAGGGACTCCAGTTCCTGCTGTTGCTGAAGGGTATACATTCTCTCTTTAATTTTCAAAGGGGGTAAGGCAAAGCCTACTTCATTTTTTTTCCAATTCCCTGCAAACATTCTATACCCTGAACAAAAATGGGTTCCATGTGCTTTCCTGCACAGCAGCAAAGGTCTCTTTGTTAAATCCAGTCACTGATGACTTTGAAAGGGAGTGATCAGCTTGGAGAAATGCAATGCCCCGGTAAAATGATGCCTTGGGGGAGTTGGGGGTATGTTCTGGGAAAGTCCTCGGGCCCATATTTCCCCAAGTTAAATGGGGAGTGCTCATCCCTGGTTTCTGCTTTGAGTCGTCAGCGGCTGCCCAGCAAAGCATATGCACTTACCTATGAGGCTACCCTCCTGCCTCTAGTTCCCCATTTAGTGAGGACCACTCCGTGCTGTGTACCATGTTGGGTACTGAAGGGTAAAGGATGAATGAGATACAGCTCCTGTCCTCAAGGAGCTCGCCTCCATTTAGGAAAGAAAGATATGAACAAGTAATTCGTAAATTATTTGTGATCAGAGCTAAATGTGGGAGCTACACCCCCTTGTGTTGATCTACTTTTTCAAAGTGCTTACATCATTCTATGATTGCACTTGGCCTCACAAAGTCCAGCCAGCATTGGCATTGTCTACCTGCGATGAATGTGCATATTGAAGCCCAGAAAAGACTGGTTTAGGTAACAGAACAAGTTAGTGTCAAGCCCAAGTCTCCAGCCTCCAGTCCAGGTTCTTTATCGGCTCGTCAACCAGGAACATCCAAATGGGCTCCTGGTGGTCAGAATGAGCCCAAATGCTGTGGGCTGAAGCAAGAGAAATCACCCCATTTATACTGCTACCCTTGTGAGTCTTCCCTAGTCCCCTCAGAGAAAGACATTCAAGGAGAAATGTCTGGATTCAGTAAGGGTGTGGTGAAGTCACCGGCAGTCCTTACTGCTGTCTTCTGACCTTGTCACGCTTTAGGTTTCTTCATGGTCCTCATATCATGGTTAAGAAATTCCAAAGGGAAGCTTTGGAGTCTTAATCTTGATGGTCTAACCTGTGACTCTGCCAACATGTTCTGTAATTGCCAGCCTCCTTTCTCTTGTCTTCTCCCCAGCAACCCTTACACGTGCCTGTTTTGTGAATAATGAAGGATACAGTGCATTCTGCAGCCTCAATATCACTGCTATTACTTGTGGAAATGAGTTTTGACCTTAATTAACTGTTCAGGAACTGGGCACATGCTTCCTGCTGTGATCAGAGCAGAGAATTAGCCCTGAAGATAAATAAGTGAGTGTGTGTGGCAGTGAGGGCGGGGTGCGCAGGGGACTTAGGGAATCACAGAGTGAATAAGGGAGCATCGCGGCTCTCCCTGAAGACGCTATTTTAACTCATTGCAAGACTGATGGCAGTCATGCTAGCATGAACGTTGGGAGAATGTTGCTCTGTGATGTAAGGGCTCCAGTCTGTAAGAATTCATGTCGCTGTCCAAGGTACTGACTGAGCTACTGTGGAGTATTTCTAAGGACTTCTACATTCTAGGTGGGGCATGGGGGGCAATGTTCTGGTTTGAGAGTGAGTGTAAGAGGAGGTCATGGCTGGAAACCCATAAGAAGATGTGGACTGAGATTACAAGCCAATGATTGATTCTGGTGGCCCTGGGCAACTCTCTCAACCTCTCAGATCTCTAATCTGTCTGAAGGAAAATACTTATGTTACCCACTCCACAGAGCTGTTAAAGAGATTTAGTATCATTAAATATATTTCAAAGTCTGGCTTCATGCCTTGAAAATGTGATGATGACGATGATGACGATGGAATGGAAGATCATGTACCTGGCATTATTCTAACTACTTTACATGTATGCACGCACTCCTTTAACTGACATAAAATTCCCTTATAAGGAGATTCTATTATAACTCATTTTATAGGTAAGGAACCCAGAGCACAGAGATGTGAAACCATTTTTGCCAGCTCATACAGCTAATTAAGTAGGAGATAAACACATGGAAGATAACTATTACCATGAAGATGAGAACAGGTATGAATATGAACTGTGAATCCCCTTCTAGATCCTTAGCACTTCCCAGAATTGGGTCCTTGATTTTCATGTTCTCAAAAGTGGGGATTCATGACTGTCCCCCAAGACCAACCTGTACACTGTATGCAAGGAGATCCCTCTGACACTGTGGCTCCGTCATTTCAGCCTCATGCCTTGACACCTCAGTAACAACCACCCCCATTGCCCATAAGACCACGTCCAAACATTTTAGCTTGGCACCCAAGACTGCTCACCATCAAGCCTACCTGTTCCAGTGTCCCCTTTTCTCCCACAGCTGACACTCAAGCCACTGCAAACTTCCTGCTCTCTGAGTATGCTATGACTTTCCTACCCCAAAATCTTGACCTGTGCCATTCCCCCTCCTTCACCTAACTCTTATTCGGTCTTCAAAGCCCACCTTATATGTCTCCTCCTCAGGAAGTCTTCCACGATTTCACTTTCTTCTTTGTGCTTTAGATCCCTTTCTACTTCTCTCTCCTTATAAGATGTAAGTTTCATATTAACTATTGTCAGGATTGTTGGTTGCCTCTCCCTGCAATCAGAGGAATCCCAGGCCAGGTGTGCCATATCCATCTCTCTATCCACAAAACTTAACTCAGGGCTTATTATTTATAGTGTGTGCATGAAAGGATGGGTGTGGCTTCCCCCAGAAGGAAGGGAATGGGGACTTTAGAGCTGATTCCCCCAGGAGGGAGGCTAAAAACAGCATCACAGATTCCAATGTAAAAGTCTGTGCTCAGTGGTTGAAATCTAAGCACAGAACAGCAGAAAGACCTAGAATTTGGAAGTAAGATGGCTCCAGGTTTGAAGCCTTTCTCTGTGCTTGCCAGTTCTGACCTAGGGAAACCTCTTTTCTCTGAGCCTCAGTTCCTTCATCTCTAAAACCAAGAGGACTACATTCTACATGATTGGATCTCTATAGACATTGAAGGAAAAGCCAGAAACAACCTGAGTTTGCATCAGCAGAATGGGTGTCATGGAATACTATTCAGCTGTAATAATGACTAAACTATGGCTACATGTGTTATGAAGTTCGTGAATCTCAGAAAGTTAATGTTGAGGCAAAAAAATAAATCCCATAAAAATCCATAGTAAAAACCAAGCAAAACTACTTTTCCTATTGAGAGACAGAATAGCATGGTCGTGATAGACTCCCAGTCAACAGGTTCATTAGTGAGCTTCCCCTTCTCCTAGCTATGTGACCCTAATCATTTACCTAACCTCTCTGTGCTTCAGTGTCTTTACCTGCTGAATGGTGAAGAGAGCAACAGGTCCTACTTAAAAGAGTTCTTGTGAAAATTAAAAGAATTAATATGTGTAAAAGGCTTAGAAGGGTGCCTGGCACACAGCAAACACCATTTAAGTGTTAGCTCCTATTATTAATTTTGTCTATGTTGTTGTTATTACCACTGCCCTTATTACCATGGTTTAAGAATATGTCCGTGATGGCAACACTATGAATACAAGCAAGGAAATGATTAAAACAAAATTCAGATTCATGGTTTCTTTTAGGAGTTTCTAAATTATTAATAATGTTCTGTTTCATGAGCCAAGAGGTGAGTACACAGATATTCATGCTATTATATTTCTTTAACCACCTATATAGATTTTCACTCTTTTGTATGTATGATATGTTTAACAATAAAATGTTTAAAAGACTAAATGGAATTCATTTGAGTGAAGGACTGGCATCTTTCTCCTCCCCCTCCTGGCTGACACCTAGCCTTTTCTTGGTGATGTATTTCCCTTCACAAAGGGGGCCTCCGCCTTCTGGAGAGGAACTGGTCTGTTCTGCAGGCTGCCCCATTCATCATTCCCCAAGCAGTGTGTTTTATATTCATCTGCAGATGAAGATCAAAGATTGGTATGTTGCCCCCTTTAAGATTGCTGATGGGATAAGCGTGAAAAAGAAGGATTCCACATTTTACCTTAGGTCTTCTAGCAGTTGTCTGCCTCAGAATTAAAGAAGCTTGGCTTGCCTTTCAAGTGCTATTTGAGAAGCAAAATGCCCAAGGAAGAACAGAAGATTCTAGCCCCAGACATGTAACATCTCCTGGTTAAGATTTTATCACCAGTGCCATCACATTGCTTTTGAGCATTCTGGTGTTCCAGGGATTGGCCTAGAATTCTTAGTGACTGTTATTCTACTGTAGCTTTTGAGCTCAAACACTTTATCAAAATAATAATAATGCTAATTATCAAGGACCAGGCTCTGGGCTACCCATTTTACAGGCATGATTTCCTATAATCCTCACAATGGCCTTATGAGGTACTCACACTTAATCCCATTTTCTAACTAAATAAACAGATGGTCAGAGAGGTGAAGACACTTACCCAAGGTCACACAGTGAGTAGAGGACAGAACCAAGACTTCAGTATAAACCCATTTCTTTTACATTCCTAATCTCCTTGGATTCCTCCATGAATCTAGGAGGAGAGAACGGTTCTTATCCTTATTTGACAGATGAACAAACTGAGTCCCTGAGAAAATGAAGCTGCTGGCCCACAGTGACATGGCTAGGAAGTATCAGGACTCAGTCCAAGCCCCACCTGCTGAACAAAGGGCTTGACCACTCCCCACCTGCCTTCCTCTCTCATTAACAACAAGGATGAATTTCCTGTGGGCATGCATGCCAGTCTACATTACATTCAAAGAAGTCCCTGGGGAAAAATGACTGCCTTGCATCGAGGGCTTGGACAGACCTGCCTTCAAGTCCTGGACCAAAGGAAGACAGCATCAGAGCCCCAGTGGTCAGGAAAGACATTAGGAGGTGCGGAATTGAGTCTGAAAGGGCAGGAAGCCAGCACAGTTTGCAGCTCTAGAAGTGAAAAAAGACAAAAACATTTGTGGGAAAAATGTATGCGGTAGAGACATGGCTAAGGGGTAGAGGTGACAGAACGGAAGAGGCAAGCACAGGTCATGAGAGGCCATACACAAGAATCTCATAACAGATACAGCAGCACCTTGACACCCAAATAAGATAGGCAACCACTGGAGAATATTGAGTGCAGAAGCGACATGATTTGATTTCATTTTCAAAGCTTCCTTTTGTGTTGTGCAGAACATGGACTGTGAGGACACGGATAGAGGTAAGAGGGACCATGGGGAGGCTGCTACCATAATCCAAGCTAAGGGAGAAAATATTTGCAAACCACACATCTGATAAGGGGTTAACACCCAAAATATATATGGAACTCATGCAACTCAATAGCCAAAAAAAAAAAAATCCAATTTAGAAATAAGCAAAGGACCAGAGTAGACATTTTTCTGAAGAATACATTCCAATGGCCAACAAGCACATGAAAAGGTGCTCGATATCACTAATACCATTACTAGGGAATTGCCAATCAAAACCAGAAGATGTCACCTCACACTTGTCAGAATGGCTGTCATCACACAAGTGTTGGTGAGGGAGTGGAGAAAAGAGAACCGTTGTGCATGTGCACAGTTGGTGGGAGTGTGCACTGGTACAGCTACTATGGAAAAAAGTATGGAGGGTCTCAAAAAATGAAAAATAGAACTATTATCCACCCCCATAATTCCACTTTTCAGTACATATCCAAAGGAAAGCTAACCACTATCCCAAAGAGATGTCTGTACCCCCGTGTTCACTGCTGCATGATTTACAATTGCCAAGATATGGAAACAACTAAGTGTCCACTGACGGATGAATGGGTAAACAAATAGTGGTATATATACAACTGAACACTATTGAGCTATAAAAAAGAAGGAAATCCTACCATTTGCAGCAACATAGATGGACCTTAAGGGTATTATGCTCAGTGAAACAAGTCAGACAGAGAAAGACAAATACTGTCTGATCTCACGTACATGTGGAATCTAAAGAAACCAGACTCTCAGACACAGAGATCAGAGTTGTGGTTGCCAAAGATCGGGGGGTTGGGGGACAATGGAAATGGTTGCATGAAAGAGGACTAAAGACATAAACTTCTGGTTATAAGATAGTAAGTCCTGGGGACGAAGTGTACAGCGTGATGACTATAGCTAGCAGAACTGTATTATGTATTTAAAGGTTGCTGAGAGAGTTGATGTTAAAAGTGCTCATCAGAAGGGGAAAATGTTGTGACTATGTGAGGTGATGGATGGTAACTGACTTTATGGTGGTGATCATTCGGCCATACACACATATATCAAATCATTGTGCTGTACACCTTAAACTTACACAAAGTCGTATGTCAATGATATGTCAATAAAACCGGGAAAAATAACCCAACTTAGATATCATGATGGCTTGGACCAGAAAAAAAAAAAGTGGAGGTTTTAAGAAGTCATCACTTTCTGAATTCTTTGGAAGGTCACGACGTTCTGACAAGTGATTTGTGGAGAGTGAGAAAGAGGAAGCCATGAAATTGATTCTGAGCAGCTGGAAGGATGGAGTTGCCATTTATGAGATGGGGGAGGTACAGCTGTGGGAGGGTGGATGCCCATTAGACAACCAAGTGAAGATACTGAGCAGGACTGTAAAGGTTTGGAGAGGCTGGGGCTGGAGATACTTACTGTATACGGGAGCTTTCCGTCTGCGGCAGAGACTGGGGCGGGAAGAGCTCGGAGTCCTGAGATGCCCGAGTGTGTGGAGGGCAGACTGTGAGGAGGGGCCAGGGAAAGAGAGGGGCTGGAGCAGCCCGGCAGGGAGGAGGTGCACCAGGGGCATGTTTGTCCTGGGCGCCACGTAAAGAGAGTGTTTCAGGACCAAAGGAACAATCGGTCGTCATACACAGCTGACAGTTCAAGTAAGATGAACATTGAGGCTCACCCTTTGGATGCGGCCAAAGGGAGCTCAGCGGGGACCTTGCCAGGGGGAGTCTCAGTGCCGCCTGACTGTGTGGACTCATGGGAGGATGGGGCAGAGAGAACTAGAGGAATCTGGACAACACACTGACTAATTTGCTTTCTAAAGGGAGCAGATGGTGGCTGGGGCGGGATGCAGGGTCGGGGAAGTTTTTGATTGCTCTTATTTTTGTTTGGTTTAAGAAGGGAGCTGGTGGCGCAAGTTGGCTTGCTGATGGGAATGGCCCAGTGGACTGAGAAAACTTGCAGGGGAGGGAGACCAGCTGCCCCGGTGATGCGCTCAGTGCGGTGGAGGCCCACCACCCCAGGGCCCAGGGAGGGGCTGGGCAGTGCTGACAGGCCCAGGGGAGCAGGCAGCGGGCAGGTGCACAGGGCCTCCCGGGCAAGGTTGGCAGGTGTGGCGGCGGCAGGAGCACAGCACAGGGACACCCTTGTCTTCTCAGGGGGAAGGAAGCAAGGTGCTGACAGGGGCTGAGGAGCCAGAGTCGGAGGGCCACAGAGAGGGTCATGAAAGTCGTCAAGCAGCTGGGGTTGTGGAAATGCAATCGGGTGGTGAGGTGAGCCAGCGTGAATTAAAGTGAAAAATGGCTGGGGATTTTCTCCAGCCACGTGAATCTACGTAGCCACAGATGTGCAAAAGGCCAGCCCTGGGTTCAGGTATTGCCAGATGAGTGTGTAGAAGGTAAAAGGTTAAGAATATTAAGGTTGAATGCAAAGCAGTGATTGTAACAATGGGTGCTCTCTCTTTCTCTCTCTCTCTCTCTCTCTCTCTCTCTCTCTCTCTCTCTCTCTCTTTCTCTCTCTCTGACACACACACACATTTACACACCTAGACACCTTGAGGGGGTTTGGGGGAGGTGTTTGTAGCTTCCAGCAATATGACAGAACTGTCAGCTCTGTGACAGCTCTGTAATTGTGAATTGAGCTGCATACATTCTGATCCCAAAGTGACTGTTGAGTTTGTTCTGCACCAGCATATCATATTTTTCCCCTAACAAACCAAAGGAAAAAAAAAAAAGGAAAACTGTGAACATCAGGGAAGGAGGAAACGAAACAGCAACCACACAATGAGAAGTGCGTGTCTGATCCCCCAGCCCTTGTGTCTTTAAGACAAAGCTCCTGGCGCTCAAGGGGTCATGAATAATTCTCCTTCTCCTCCTGTCCTCAGCGGGGGGTGCCTATATGGGACAAGCAGGCTCTCATCAGCATCTAATTCAAGTACAAGGAAATCGCTAGGGACAGGCAGTGAGCAGAGAGCTGAATTCAGCTGGGAGGTGGGGACAGTGTGGACAGTGGTGGCCAATGCAAGTGAGGGTGTTAAATCTTATTGGAAAGGACTCCTAATTATGTGATTCAACACCTAGATAAAGGATTTTTAAGCACAAATGGCTTTTTCTGTAATAATAGCTGTTCCTTTTCTCAGGCATTTCTGGGCAGAGAGCCAGAGGACAAAGGGAGATGTTCAAGGGAGGCGACCAACACGGAGCCCTGTGTAATCAGTGAGGCCGAACAGCCCAGGTTCCTGGGCTCACGACTGCCCAGGATGAGCACGGGGGGTGGGGGTGAGGGTGGCATATACGCAAAGAGTTGCTGCTCCTGGGCCTAACACCAGTCTGTTGTAAATGGCTGTCCATTCACAATAGCCCTATATGGAGAAGGATCTTAAGGCTCAGTGGAAAAGTGTGGCGATTGATTAGTAATGTCTGCCATGGGCATGGAAGTGGAGAGTGGCGCTATGTATGCCATGTATCAGCCATTTGTGATCCAGGATGTTTTTGTGGAAAGTATTTCAATCCAGACAGATGGGGGTGGGGCTCTAAGGCAGTAAGTCAGAGTGTCAGGTCAGTTGACCCTTGCCAGAGGATAAAGCTAAATCTCCCTCCACCATCCTACTACTCATGTGACCTGCAGCAAATGACTACATCCTTCTTTTTTTTGTCTGTACAATGGGAGGAATAGTGATTATCACTACCTCATTGGTGGTTTTGAAGATGAAGTGACTATTAAAGCACTCTGTGCTCTGTGAACTTCTAGATAGGCTTCAAGGCATCGTCATTAACATGGTTACAATGACTTGATCATTTTTATTGTTAATTTTGGTATAGTGTCAACTCTGTGCCAAGTACCCTGCTTGGTGTTTTTATGTATGTTACTTATTTCTCATAATGGCCCTGAAAGTTTGGTACTCATCATTGTCTGCATTTTACAGAGAGGAAAACTGAGTTTCACAGAGGGAGAGTTGACTCACTGTCACACAAGCAGCAGGAATGGATCCAGGATAGAACCCAGGCTAGAGAGATCCCAAAGCCATTGCTTTTAATCTCCATTCTGTTAATTCCTCAATACTGGTTTGGGCCCTGGTTCCTTTGAAGACCATTGTGCGCACTGAGGAAGTCACACACCCACCTGGAACTCTTGGAAAGAGACAGAATAATCCATGGCTTTGAAACTGTGTTCCTTAGAGTCCCAAGGGTCTGCAGACCTTCCCCCAAGGGATGAAGGAAGCCAAGCCTGAGAGCGGGAAAGATTTGGGTTCCTACCCACACTCATTCCTTTGCTCTATTTCCCATGTCAAGATTCTGGGTATGACTTAATCTGAAAAGGAATTCTGTTGCTTAAAAGATGTTTAGAAGCCATCTCCTTAGATGATGGAGGCTTGTCATTTATTCAGCATCTGTTATATGCCAAGCCCTTCACATATGCTATTCCCAACCCTCAGCAACACAACTATAAGGTAGACATTGTTATGCACATTTTTCATAAAAGGAAACTGAGGTCAGAGAGGTTTAGTCTCTGGCTCTGGATCACCTCGATAGTTGTGCCAAATCACGGATTCCACACCATCTGATTGTAAAGCCAGTGGTTAAGCCTTCAGTCTGCTGCACCATAGTTCTTATTGGAGGCAGTTTGTAATTAGTATTATTCCCTCATTGTTGTGAGAAGACATCGCTGGGGAGTAACAGTCCGAATGATGGCGGTGTGGTGAGCTGAGGGGTGTTTGGATTCCTCTCCAGGGGATCTCTGTAATGGACAGGCTGGTAACCTATTTTCACAAGCAACCTTTCTTTGCTTGTTCTTTGAGAACTATCCAAACAGAGGGAGCAGTAGTCGCAATGCAGAATTGAGAACAAGATTTCACCAGCCGAGACTGCATGCCCAGAAAACTTTTTTAGTCTTTTGGGAGCATCGCTGGCAAACATAACTTGAAACTCTTTCTCCTTAATATGCTGCCTCCTGTTATAGAATAGGATTCTCATGCATATTTCATCTTGTATCTTTTTAATTAAAAGCTATTATGTATTCGTTTTTCAGCTGCTATAGAGGGAGGGGAATGTAAGCATTCATTCAATAAACATTTGGTATGCCCCTTTTGCATGCCAATCCTGTGATGACTAAGCCACAGTCCTCCCCTCAAGAGGGTTACAAGCCATTTGTGCGGAGAAGGAATAGATACATAAATCAGTACAATGAGGGGTGCCAAGGGCTGTGATGGAAACATAGTCACTGGGGGGAGGGATTTCCAACAGGTGGACTCTTTGAGTCAAATCCAGCCCAACCAGTGCATTTTGAAGCCCTCATGAAAACTGAATTTGTGGCCCATTGTCATCAGGAAGTTTCACATGAAAATCTAGATTTAGAGCTCCCCAGGAAAAATGAGAATATCTGGCAAGAACAGGCCTGGATTTCATACAATAACCATCATTTGGAGCCAAGTTGCACCACCCTTTTCTGGAAGGACTCAATTCTTCACTTTGCCTCAGTCTCCACCACTCCCTATTGCCCTGGCCTATTACCTGCTAGGCTTATTTATGGTGTCTCCTTGGCATCTGGAGGGTCTGAGTTTGTGATCCTTCATAGGAAGGTAAGATAAAAGTACAAAGAAGTCAGTACCTAATTAGACCTGGAGGAGAGTCAAGAATGGCTTCATAGAGAAGTAACCATAGGAGACATCGCTGGTGTGTGTGTGTGTGTGTGTGTGTGTGTGTGTGTGTGTGTGTGTGGCTAGACAGACACACAGGTGACAGAAGGAAAGTGTGAATCTCTCTTCGCAAATGTGTTTCCACATAAAATCTGAGAATGGAGGATTTTCTTAAAGCGCCCAAATAATTCAAGAGGTAGGGAAAAGCAACATTTTGATGCCAATTATCTGACAAACAGGTTGCCTAGGTATTTGTCTGACTTCCCTTCTTGGTCTGTTTTTTCAGCGTGGAGACATGAGCAGACACAGCCTCGCTGTGTTCCAAGTCAATTACCTTCCATTGAGCCGAGCACACGGTTGCGAGCATGATGGGATTTTCTTTTGCTTCACAAAGTGTTTGCTCAAAGTTTGCCTTTGATTTGCCTTCCTGAGCCTTCACAGCCTCCCAGCACCTCCAGAGCTGCTCCTTTGATAAAAGCGTTCAGTCTCTCTGGTTTCCGTTTTGCTGGGCATGTTGGAAGCCCGTGGGGAAGCAGGTCCTGCTGGAAAATGAGCAGCGCGTTCTGGCCCACGTGACCTGGATTTAATGGCAGCTCCCGGCTCCCAGCTGTGCAACAGGCAGCTGAGGGTCCGCACAGAAATCCAGGACCCCGGGTAGAAAGGGTGTTGGAGGGCATCTCCTCCCCATGTTCCAGACCAGGAAACTGAGGACCCGAGCGGGGAGGAGCCTCTCCCAGCGCTCTGAGATGATGTGCCCCCAAGGCAAGAGGGACTTCACAGTTTTTCAACATTTCCCTTGAGATGTTTTTGTAGGAAATGGTGTTTTTTTATGCGGTCGTTCTTTGTTGTTTTGTTCACAGCCGCGTTTTCCTCCGCCGTGCCTTGAAAGAGCGAGTATAACATGTACTGGTTAAATGCATGGCCTCTGCAGTCATTGTTCAAGTTCGAATCTTGCCTCCGCCAGCTTTCCTACTGTGGGACCTAGGGCAGGTTACTCAGCCTCTCTGGAACTCCGTCTCTGCAGCTGCCAAACGAGAGTAATCGTAGATTGTTGTGGAGATTAAGTAGGTCAATTTGTGTAAAGTGCCTAGAATCTAGTAAGCACTATAAAAGTGCTTGCTGCCTTTATTACCCACAAATGCCATCATTTTTCCTAATATGGCCTCTTAAGACTTATAGGGCATGCTCAATATGTTTTCATGAAAAGCCTCTTTGTATTTGTTTAAATAGAGTTTATATACGGTCATTTACTGGCATCAGTTACACTCATTCATTCAATCCAACACAATTCATGGGCCTACTAAGTGCGAGTGCTAAATGCAGGCATGGCTAGCACTACGGCAACCAAGCACAAACACCACCCTGGGCAGAGTGAGCAAAAGCCCCTACCCTCACAGTCCTTACACTCTAATCCTCCCACTTAAGCAAAGTGTTTTTACCCACATTGGAAAACTCACTCATTTACAAACCCTCTAAGGAGCTTGTTGTCTCTCGGGAAGTACTCTGAGAATTTTCAAAATAGTAATTCATTTAATCCTCATGACAATGCTCTCAATACCATCCCTATTTAACAGAGGAGGAAACTGAGTCACGGAGAAGCTAGGTAACTTGTTGAGATCACACGGTCAGTAAATGGCCAGGACACCCCATGGAACCACAGTCCAGCTACCCAGTCCTGTCTGCAGGTGTCTGCCTGCAGTCTGATGTCATTAGTGCTGACGCCTGGCTGAGCGCTCACCAGCCTGGCACCTGGGCCAGCTTTTGACCAAGCGTGTTAGCTCAGTACCAACCTTTGGCCATGAAGTGTGTTTACTCCTCACATACTGTCTTAGAGAATTCTAGAAAATACCTCTGGGAAAATGGCCCTAAATCCTCAGACAGGCCTTGATCAGAGAGCAGGAGAAGAGAGTCCAGAATTCTGGTTATCCTTCAGGAAACCTCCTGCACGCATTTGTGGATGGAGCATGTGGCTGATTCTCATGTACCCCAGCTATTACAGGGACCTCAGCAGTTTGCAAGCTGGCCTTCACTGAGGTTCATCACTAAGGAGACCCTGGCCTCAGGAGAGGAGGGCACAGTGTGGGGTTTCATGAGGGCCAGTGGCAGGGCTCGCACGTGAAGCCAGGTCCTCTGACTTGCTCCCCAGTGCCCCTTCCATGGAGGGAGGAGGGAGGCGTGAGGGAGGAACTGCAGGAATGAAAGACAGAGAGGCAACAATCCCTATTTCCTGAATTCCTGTTGGCTTGCCGACAGCGCCCTCCTCCTCTCCCTGTGAGGGCTCTCCAGGCAGCATTCCTTCATTCACTCAGTCATGTATTCATTCAACAAACATTGGTTGAGCTCCATCGTCATGGGGGAGATAGGTCATAACACAAAATGTGGGAAGCACAGGGGCTGCAGCTGCCTGGAGGAGGTGCCCGACTGAGGCTGGGGCTCAGGAAGGCTTTCCTGAGGTAGTGATGCATAGGAGACACCACAAAGGGGAACAGCAATCAGCAGGGGAAGCAAGAGAAATGGACAGAGGGGTCCATCTACTGAAGGCATGGAGGTGAGGGAAAGGCACTCCCAGGGAGCTGAGAGGAACCCCATCTGCCTGGAGCAGAGAGCTGGTCTCGGCCGGGTGGTGAGAGGCAAAGCAGTGAGCTAGACAGGGTTCAGGGGGAGCAGCCTATAGCCAGGGCCGAGTGGTAGGCCCTGCTCTGCCTCTAACGCCCCTTAGACAGATGCCTTTGCCCTTTGAGACTCAGTCTTCACATCTGTCATGGGTGGATTGGACCCACTTGTAATACGCAAGCTCCTTTCCCACGCTGACATTCCATGTCAAATTCCCATTCTGGCTTCAGCTTCCTTGGGCAGCCTCCCCGCAAGAGCTACCATAGAGCAGAGGTTTATCAGCGTGTGGCCTCTGCAGTCAGGGGGGCCCAGGTTCAGATCCCAGCTTTGCCACAATCTAGCTTGAACTGTCCTCCAATTTTTTTATCTGTAGAAGAGGAATGATAATGTACCCACCACCCAGGCAGGTCAAGTGTTAAGCAGGAGACCCGGCTCCTGGCCCCCACCCTGTAAATGACAGCTCTTACCCTGCTGTCCAGACAGCAGCCTTGGCCTGGTCTGCTGCAGACTCTGAAGAGAAACTGGGATCCCAAGGCACCTCATTCTGAGGCCAAGAGGTGCAGACACGGGGGAGAAAGGGAACTGACCTTTGAGTACCAGAGACTGTACTGTCCCCTCTGCACAGCATCCTCATAAGAAGGTTCAATTGTTACCCTCATTTTAGAGATGGCAAAACTAAGGCTCAGAGAAGCAAAGCAACCTGTTCTATAACTAGGAACCCAGCTCTGTCTGATTCCACTAGAGCAGAGGTCATCAAGCTTTTTCTGCAAAGGGCCAGAGAGTACATTATTTTTGCAACAGACCGATGCCATCATTACAGCAGAGAAGCAGCCATTTAGAGCAGCTACATGAAAGGGCATGGCTTTTTTCCAATGAAACTCTATTTATGTCATTTGGCCCAAGGGCCACAGTTTGCCACCCTGCACAACATGCCACTTTCCCCAAGGCTGAATCATAACATCGCCCTTTATTAAGTAAGAACACTTACTATGCGGTGAGCCACCAAGCAGGGCACTCAGGCTGCATTTTCTGGTTTAATCTTTATATTAATTCTGATCATCATATTATTTTTCTACCCGTTTTTGAAATGGGAATATAGAGGTTCCTCAAAACCTGTGTGTTGCACAAGCCAGCACTCTGGAAACATTGTATGGCCTCCTTGCACAAACATCACCAAGCCATAACCACGGAAAACTTCGGGGGTCTCACGTATTCCTCCCATATCACGTGGATTTTCACATTTCCCTCTGCAACAGAACAAAATAAGCAGGCATGTGTTTGCAAAGGTCATGGAATTCAAATAAAGTGCACGATGCTTCCTTCGCTCTTGCAGAAAGCATAAGAAAATATGACAAGGAGCATTACTTTGCATTCATTACCAAGTCAGCTCCTGTGCAGAGGGAAAGCCCACGAGCTGGAGACGGCTGGGTGGCTGTTCCCCTAGGACTGAGTCCTGGGCCCCAGAAGCCTCTCTTGCCCCCAAACAAACAGGAGCTGATGAGCATCACCACTTCCTGCGAACAGTGAGGATGCCCTTTCCTCCTTAGAGATAAGCGTATGCTGTGGAGATGAGCCCTTAGCATGGCATGGGCCAAGTAGCTGCTCTATGCCCAAATGTCTCTCAACATAGTGTCACAATGAACACATTTCTACTGTGACTTACATTTCTAAGAGTAACACACAGGTTTGGTCAGTCATTAACATAATAGTGTGAATTACACCTTGGGGGCAGAGAAATGTGGCTCTGAAAACAACTGGGGCACTTTATCAACACTGTGGCCAGAGGCAAATCATATTTTCCCCTGCTGAATGCGTAGAAGCTGAACTAAAGCAAAAGTTACGCGTGGTCTTTGAGCCACATGGAGCCCCAAGGCATATTTTATCCCTATTAAATATTTTTTTTTATTTTAGTTGGGATAATCAGTGTAAATAGTAAATGTAATAACTTATTTAAATATATTTAAATTTAATGTTTAAATGTAATCATTTATTTCAATCATAATTTTAAATTTTAAAAATAATTTTTAATTTGGGGCAATTCCTTTTTACATTTTAAATTGGGAGAACTAATTTAAATAATAAGGACTTGCCCCAGACTGCAGTGCCCTCTCCTGCCTCCTATCTAACTGCCTGTCAATCATCACACCTGCCTGGTTCCTGAGGTCCTGTGAATTTGACACTGATTGTTAACCGTGGCTCTGCACTGGATGCGATGAGAGCTGTCTGAAGGAGGAACTCCCTTTAGATGGGGCTCTGGTCGGGCAAGTTTGGCTGACAAGGCAGGCAGAACATGTCTTTTACAAACAAAGTGTTCTCTGGGGAAGGTGGGATGTGCTGAGAACCCAAGAGGTATCAAGGGACAGGAAGAAGGTCACTTCTCCAAGGAAATGTTACTGTCCTTGCTTCAACACAGGATACACATCTAATTTAAAGAACCTTGGAGTCTAGTCTAAATGTCCGGCTTCAAACCCAACTTTGGCCCTATTTCCCTGGACAAGTTATTAGACCTCCCAGAGGCCCTTGGGAAATGAGTCAATGGTAGCCAGATTCCACATTTTTATTTTTTTCAACTTCCTAGACAAGGCAAGGCATCTCGACACACACATTCCCTCTACTCTGGAAAACAAGGTGGAAACTGCTTCACTTTGCAGATGGCAAAATTGAGACCCATCGGTTGCAGGAGGTCACACGGCGAGCCCTGGGCAGGATTCCAGCCTCATGCCTCTGCCTGCAGATCCCACAAGCCTTCCTTGTGGCCATGATGCTTCCAGGCTCCACCCATCAAGCTGGGGTGTGGACGAAACTCATCTGCCAGAGCAGGTGTGTGAGGACTGAATGCAGGGGGCCACCTGGATGAGGGCACCTTTGCTTGGTACACCCGTGGGGTCACAGAGGCTCCTGGATCTGGGCTGGTTGCAGTTTTGCCATTGAATCTAGAAGATTCGGGCTCATGAAGCAATTCCGTTTCCTGTTTCTTGTCAATTCCAGGCAAGGCGTTAAGGAGATGCGCACAGGAATCCACTCCTGGTCAACCCCTTGACGTAGTAAGCAGTCATCAAGGGGTCACCCACAGGCCCGATGAGGGTGATGACTGGCTCCTGGCAGGTATGCCTGGTGGTGGTGTTTCCTTCCAAGTGGTCCATTCCCCGGGCTTCTTTTCTGAGCACAGAAAGAAGATGAGGAGGGGTCCTATTGAGCTGTTTCCTTTCAGAATCCATCTCAAGACAAAGAGGAAGGCGGGGTGCCCAGGCATGATGGAAACAGGGGGTTACGTCCATAACCTGCCCATTCAGAAGACAGTGACGGGGAGGAAGCTTGTGGGGGAGAAAAGAAATCACACAGTCTTTTCCTCAGCTCCACCTTATCTTAGTTGATCTGAGTGGCTTTGTTTTTCCTTTTTTATTATCATTATTATTATATTATCATTACCATTCTTCTCCCCATTGAGTTTCATAACCCCGTGTTCCTCTAGAACAGAATAAGACGTAAATTTGCTGAATGTTTTTTTCTCCTGAAGCCTGAAAACACGATGATCCTTTTTCTGGCCACAATGACTCCTCACAGTTAAGAGGGAAATTGGAGTATTATCCAGGAAATGTAACAGAGCGGGCCTTGACCCCCACAAATAAAAAAATTAGGGGTTTCTCACTCGCATATACATTTTAAAAACTTTCTTGAAGCCTCCTCAGAGCCATGATCTCATTTAAGTCTCACGCCAGCCCTGAGAGGTAGGAGGGAGAGACACGATTCTTTCCATTTTACAGGTGGGAAAACTGAGGCCCAGAGCGGTTGAATAAGTTTGTTCAGGAACACTCGGCAAGCCCCAGAAGATCTGGGAGTGGACTCAGACCCCCGGGCCCCTCACCCAGACCTGTCTACTACAGCCCCTCCCCCAGGTAGTGGGCGGGCGTGTGTTCACTTCCCCGGCAGGAGCCCAGCCCGTAGATACAGACTGGGCACCCAGACGGGATTCCCCAATCGGAAGACAAGGGTTAGGGGTCTCCAAACTGAGGGTGGTCCCCGGACTCTCTCACGTGGAGGGCTTCGATGGGCAGGAAAAGGGGGTTGTAGGATGGACGGGAGAGCTGGGAGACGCACGGACACCTCTGTGTTCTCTGTCTCTGTGTGTTACCGCTTCTCTCTCTCTTACACACACACACCTTATCTCCAAGGCCTATCACGGAGATAAAAGCAGCTTTTTCTCTCTGAATAGATGGAAGTCCTTGATCTGGAAAGTGTTAAATTTCCCTCTACCTTGTTCATTTTCAAGGTAAGTTTCATGGCTCTTCTCTGTTCCCTCCATTTGCTACCATAATTGGGGCATTTTTCTGATTCCTTAATTCAGCAGCTCGATTATAGAAATGTTCGTGTCATCGTCCCTCCCAGGCCTCATTTCCCACACTTCCCTCCTTCATTCACTCCACACCTGGCTCCTATAATATCATCCCTTCACCCACTGCAAATCAAAATAGGGCTTTTTTTAAATAAAAAAAAAAAAACCTGTCCTTACAATTGATATTCTCCAGGAAAAAAAAAGTTTTTAATGAAATATCATTGGGTCATTTTAAAGCTGTTTGCAACAGGACCACTGCTCAAACCACAATGACAGTCTACAAACCCCCTTCTCGCCACTCAGGGGCAGAGAAATAAGCAGTGGAGACAAAATGATTAGACAAATCCTGTGTTTCCCATTTTTGTTCATTTTCATTCCTCAGGTTTCCTATCAAATATTAGCAACTCACCTCAAGGTGAAAACAAGGGAAAATGAGATCTCAGATGGAAATAGCCGAAGTTTCCAAGCACGCTGTTCTCTAAGCAACTGGATTCAGTTCACCCCATGCCAGCCATGGCTGCCCGTGAATCTATGCTTAGGATTCAGGCAGAATGGGTTCAAATCCCAGCACTGTTTCTTCATGGCTTTGTGACCTTGGATATTAATTCCATCTCTCTGAGCCTTGTGTTCCTTGTTCCTTACACATGGGATTACTGGGAAGGTTTGTGAAGAGAGTGGCAATCATCTATTACCAGTGATGGTATCGGGTACTGATGAGTGGGGCTTACTATGCCCCAGCCAGTGCATGCTAAGCACCCTCAGATGGGAGCCTCATTCTCCATTCTTACCATGGTTTTTTTAAGGGTCCGTGTGATGAGTACATTCATCATACAGCTACAGACACTGAGAACCAGAGAGGTGCAGTGACTTGCCCAAGGTCACACAGCTAACATACCACTTGCTAGAACTGACTCTAACACCTACATTCTTAACTCCACATGAAAACATCGGGACACCATGCCCTGCACCTAGTCCATACTTAGAAAAGTTTTATCCTCATTCATTCCTAAGAAGGGCACTATTAGGAGGCGGGATCATCTGGGTCTGTGGCATAACTCTGTGTGTGCCCTCTTCAGAGGCCTTTAGAACAAAGGCCATTTTAATTAGCAGAATGGTGTTCTTTGGGGCCAAAGTAAAGAGACAATAAAGCAACTCCCAGAGCAGACAAGCACGTGGACTCAAGCCAAGCACTTGTCCTGACACAAGCGAGATTAATGACCCATGAAGTAGTGCAGCAACTATTGGGTCAGCCTCTGGCTTCCGGAGGGCAGTCAACCCACAGCAGTTTTGGAAGTCACTGACTTAGTGGTATGCTGGGGTGGGTGTCGGACCTGCCCCCTCTCCAGTGTCCGGCCTGCTCAGCTGCAATCATGGAAGCCTCCTTGTCTGGCCAGGATCACCGGGCCCTCCTACAGAGTGAGGTCCAGAAACCCCACTCCAGTCTGATCCCAGGTACCCAAGAGGCACTCCAAGTGCTACCGTGCCTATTACATTATAACTGCCCAGTCTATGTTGTTTCTCAAACTTCTTCATCTCAGGACCTTTCACCCTCTTAAAAATGATTGAAGACCCCCTCCCGCAAGAGCCTTTGTGTATGTGAATTATGTCAACAAAAATTATCATCTTAGAAATCAAGGCAAACATTTTTAAAACATTCATCTATTGATGTACAAATAACAGTAAGAAACCCATTTCAATATATGTAACATACTCTACTGAAAATAAGTACATTCTTGCCCAACCAGCAGAAATGCAGACATTCGTGGTAAAAGACGGCAATCCCGGCCATGATGGAGGATGTGGTTACATTTCCGACCCCGTCCCACCACACGTCGGATCTTCCCAGCAGCTCCATGTGGTAATTCTGCTCTTCCTTTCATTCGACCACAGTGGGCACAGAGGAGTGGGGCAGCTTGCCCAAGGGCAGAGCCGGGGATCAACCCCAGACAGTCAGGCACCAGGTACTGTGTTCGAGGCCATGACAACGAGTGTATAGTCCCCAAATCAGAGAAGCCATCCCAGTCTCACATCAGCCAAGGTGGTAAATCTCTGTGGTTTTACACTTGGCAACTAAAAATACGGAGCGCATGCTAAGTAGGCAAGACTGGGTGAATTCAGTGTTGTGTTTGTTAAATATTTGATCTGGGAGAATTAAATGGCATCTTCTCTCTAGAGAACCGAAGCTGATGGGCCCAGAAATAAAGTTGATGAAAATAGCCCTAATTGTAATCATACTCAAATGTGTACGGTTTCCAAAAACCTTCCATATATGTTAGCTTGTTTAATTGTCGAGTTCAATGACGCTCGCCGGTCCTCCCTCAAATCAAATCTGCTGTCCACGTTCTTTTCATGCAGCTGCGTCCTTGAACCAAGCTTCAGCATTTGCCACCCCATCCCCTCTCTACTCGTCATCCCTGCCACTTGAATGCTGCCGCTGGAGATTCCCTTCAATAATGATAATGACAGTGAATATTGATTGAGCACCTACCGTGTGCTGGGTATCTCACTGAAGGCCAGGCATGGATGACATCATTTGCTCCTCTCCATAACTTGTGAGTTCTGTATTCCCATTTTACAGATGAGGACAGCGATGTTAGGGAAGTCACATTATGTACCCATGGATACACAACAAGGAGACACCGATCTGGGATTTGAATGCTGCAGGCTGATTCCCTAGCTTGTTCTTAACCACCGAGAAACCCTGCCCTCCATTGACAAGCCGGCCTCATCCATTGCTGCCATCCATGGACTCCTGTGGATCCCTGTTGCTCATAAAGGCCACAAACACTCCATTATGGAATCCACATCTTTTAAAACTGGGTTTCTGGTTCATCTCCTGGGCTCTCCTTCCGGCCTCACCTTACCACCATCACTCTGCTCTCCGGACAGACCAGACTCCCCCATCACCTGGCCACATGGCCACCTGCACACATGTCATTTCCTCCGACGACCACTGCCATACTTTCCCCACCAGTCAAAGTCCTCTGCAGGCCTGAAGACCCAGCCCTCCAGTTCCGTCCATTCTGAAGTCACAGGTGACTTTTCAGTCCCTCTCAGGGTACTGTCAGAGCACACCATTCCTGTTTGGATTTAACCTTATCACGTTATGCTGTTCAGGGCATTGGAGAAGAGCACGGTGTGTGGGTCCGCCCAGCCTCTACTTCTCACTAACTGTGTGACTGTGTTCAGGTGACTTCACCTCTCAGAGCGGTGGTGTCCCCCATCTGCAAAATGGCTCTGAAAACGGGGTTAACTGCCTCCCAGGGCTGTCCTGATGCTGCAGGGGGGAGCTGGACTCTGGACTACAGGACATAGGGTTGGAGAGGTTGCCCGGGATCCCCTGGCCCCTGCTTCAGGTTTCTCCTCCCAGGTGCATTTACCTGGGAACTGGAAGATGCCTGGGCCTGTGTAAGGCTTTCCTGGTAAGGTCATAGATGGCGTGGGTTCTCTCAGAAAGGAGGTGGAAGCTCCAAGCAAACAGGGTTCAAGGGCCCCAGGAAACAAGCTTCCCTGGGGTCTGGCGGGCCAGTGGCTTTTGGGGTAGGTCTAAGCTCACAGAGCTGCATGGGGTGGGAAGGGCTGGGGCAAGGCCTTCTCCACCAACCAAGGCCCATCGAGGAGTCTGCAGAGGGGTCACCAAGATAATCATGACCATCACGGGCACAGGACAAAGTTAAGAGCTTTACAAATGCTACTTATTTTTAATCACTGGAACAGGACAGACCTGTTCTTTACCCTCTGCTTGTGGCATCTCCCCATGGTCTCGGAGGGCTGAGGACTGGGGTCATCTCCCTGGGTACAGAAAGGACAGTGGGCTGAGGGAAAGGGCACCTGACCTATTAGAAATGTGTGAGAGTGTATGTGCCTGTGTATGCCAGTGGGCACCTGCATGAGCACCCGAATCGCATCCAGTGAGCACCCCACTGCCCTCACACCCGGACACGTGCATGGGCATGCACACTCATATGCCTGCGCACACCCTCCCCCCACTCACGAAGCCGGGCACGTACCCCTCCTTTACCATCCCCTCTTCTTCCTCTCTCTGCCCCAACTTGTTCGGTTGCCTCAGGAAAACCTCCCATCTTCCCCAAACCTGCTGCCGCAGCCCAGTGCCAGACTCCAGGGGCCTTCAGTCCTCAGTGACTGAGGGGACAGGTCCAGCCTGCAGCACGGAGGAGAAAACGGCCGCCATCTCTGCATGGAGCCGTGCTCCTAGTGGGAGGAGGTCAAAGCCCACGCAGTCTGCTGCTGGGGCTTGCGGCGTGGCCTTGGGGTACTCCCTGCCTCAGCTGGGTCCCTGGACCCTGCACGTGTGGCTCCTTTGCCAACAACCCTTGTTCCCCATCCTCCTCTTTGCCTAAGTCTTCCTCCATCTTCCTAAACATCACCACCTCCAAGAAGCCTTCTCTGATCCCCAGACTGAGTTATGCCTCCTCTGGATGCCCTCAGTTGCCTCAGTTTCCCCCATCAGAACACCTAATATACCAAATCATAATTGCCTGACTGAGTTCAGAAGCCACACTTGTTCACTGCATTATCTCTGTGACCCAGTGCATAGGAAACCCTCAATCAATTGTTGCTGTTCAAATGAGTAATGAAAAGTGAAACATGATTGTGTGATGCTGGATGATTTTTCTAGAAAGTTTCCCACCCATCCCCCTGTCCCAGAGCCCCGCCAGGCTGTGGCCAAGCTCAGGCTTCCAGCTCACTGTGTGTGTGTCCCCACTGCAGTGAGGGAGGGTGGGGCTGAGAATCCAGGTGCGCGCTTCTCTGCTCAGCCTGGTTCTGAGGCTGCCCCCACCCCACCCCACTCTGAGCCCCTGCAGGATTAGCCGGAGCCTGCACAGCTCAGGGCCAGCCACTGACTCCACAGGTGAACCCCGATGGCCTCGGGCAGGGACAGACCCATGGGGGACCATGAGCAGTCGCCCCCTCTCTTTCCCAGTATGGAAGTATTTTCCTCCAGCATGATACGGGCTGCCAGGTCCTCTCCTCCCCGGGGCTGGGCATAACCAGGGAAAGGGGACCCACAGTGTTCCCACTGCTAGAGCCCTCAGCAGGCCGTCATATTACGGTTTATATATATATATATATATATATGTGTGTGTGTGTGTGTGTGTGTGTGTGTGTGTGTGTGTGTGTGTGTGTGTGTGTGTGTATATTCCCCTAAGCCCTTCCTATAATGTGACTGACATACCTTCCACTTAGAGGGGGGTCTGTGTCCCTGCCCTTGAATTTTTCAGGGGCTGGTGACTGCATCAGTCATGCTATGGGGTTTCCAAGGCAAGATCATAAAGAGATACAGTCCTGACCCCCCTGTTTCTCCTCTGCCTCCTTCGCTTCCTCTTTCTCTTCCTTCTCTCTCTCACTCTCTTCTCGGTGGAGCCCAGCCACCATGCTGTGAGGAATTCCAACCAGCCTGAGACCACATAGAAGCCATGCAGACAGAAGCGGAGGCTGCGGCCAGTGGTCCGCATTAACCGTTTGTCGCAGGAATGAAGGAGACTTGAGATGATTCCAGCCCCAGGCTCCGTCTTCTAGCTGAGACCCCAGGCACTGTGGAGCAGAGGCAAGCCATCCCAGCTGAGTCCTGCTCTGAATTCCCAGCCTATAAATACTTGTTTTACGTCACTGGGGTGATCTGTTGTACAGCCAGAGCATCTGGAACAAACTGGAACACAAAAAAATATAGGCAGTCTCAAGGAAATGAATGCACAGAATTTGGTCATGGAAGCCACCAGCCTCCCACATTTATATAAGCAAGGGCTTTAAAATCAGAACTCATTAGCTAAGTGGGAATATCAGAAGTAACCACCTCAAAGGAGTATGGTGATTAATAACCCCTCTTATAGAGGAGGAAACTGAGGCCCGAGAGACTGCCCATGAAATGATGGAGCAGAGACCCGCCCACCTCCAGGTATGCAAGACACCCGCCGTGCGGTTCACAGACAGAAAGTGTTCCCTCCTGGAGAGAACTGTGATGGAACAAGGGTTTGTTGAGGCTCGGGAGCTTCACTGCATTGTTAAATGTGGTTGTCACTGTACTCCTTCAACATAGCCATTATTATTTCCATTTCACAGACGATCAAATTAAGGCTCCAGGAAAGGACAAGAGACTCGGCCTTTTGCCAAGAGGTGCTGGCCCTGCGTCCAGAGCCCAGATCTGCTCGCTGCAGCCCCCGGGGCTTCTCTCTGTTCATGTTGCTTCTTTCCGTATAGTTACATCCTATTTTCCCCCATCCCCAAATAACGTCTTTGTGCTTAATGCTCATGGAGGCACAGAGCTGGTGAGGGTGTGGCTATTTGCCTTCCAAGTCAGACACCCATGGTTCAAAGCTTTCATCCCCTACTCACCACCTGTGTGACCTTGGGTAAGATGCCACTTCACCTCTTTGAGCCTCAGTTTTCTTCCCAGTAAAATGCAATTAAAAGGTTTACTTGCTGTAAGTATCGAATGCAACAAGGGGTGCAAGGGGCCCAGAATGGCCCCCATTATAGAGTGACTGCCCTATCCAGGTTGGGTTCCCCCCACCCCCGATCCCCGTTCAGAGCACTCCCTTCCGGAAGGTCTTGCAATAATAACGCTAACAGCTTACAGTGACTGGGAGCTTGCCATGTCGCAGGCATGGTTCAAAGTGGTTTACATAAATTACATTTAATCCTCACACCACCACCATGAGGTCCAGACACTGTCATTGTCTTTATAGATGAGAACAGAAGCACGGAGAGGTACACTTGTGTGAATGACGTAGGGCCGCCTTAACTGAGGCCATAAACTGGGTGGCTTAGGACTCAAGGAGTACAGTCTCACGGCTCTGAAGGCTCGAAGTCTGAGATCAAGGTGTTGGCAGGCTTAGCTCCACCCGAGGGCTGCGAGGGAGAAGCTTCTCCGTGCCTACCCCCCAGGCTCTGGAGGGTGGCTGGCAATCGGTGGCATTCCTCCACTTACAGACGCATCACTCCGATCTCTGCCTTCATCTTTGGGGTGTCTGCCTGTGTGTGTGTCTGGGTTCAGATTTCGTCCTCTGGTAAAGACACCAGCACTGTTGAATTTGGAGCCCACCTACTCCAGCATGACCTCACCTGGACTAATCACTTTCTGCCGTGACCCTATTTCCAAAGTCACATTCTGAGATTACTGAGGGGGTAGGACTTCAACGTATGAATTTGTGGTGGTGGTGGGGGACACCATTCAACTCATAAGAGACATCTTATCCAAATCCACACAGCTAATAAATAGTGGGGCCAGGCTCCGCGTCCAGTTAGGAGCCTCCAGCACCGTGCTTTTGGCCGTGGCACTGTAAGGACCTGAATGCCCCAGAGATGGACCCCTGGGAAGAAGATCTCGCTTGCAAGCCCAGCTGTGCTGCCTCGGAAGCTCTCCAGCTCCCCAGGACCAGCCCCCATCCTGTGCTGACTCAGAGGCAGCCTGGGAACACCGGGGGTGGCTTCTCCAACAACTCCACCCGAGCACAAGAACAGTTCGTTTGCTAAAGTAATTAAAAACATAATCTGTGCCATTCCATTCCTTTTCCATTTTTCTGTACGTGTTCCCCAGTGCACCGAGTTACATGCCTTCCCTAATCGTTGCTGACACGTCAGCTCTCCCCTCAACTCCCGCACAAACTGCCATCCTTAGAGATGAGGGGGTTTCAAGACAGTTTGTTTTAATGTCAGGATCTACATCTCTGATAATCATATACACACACCCCATTTGCTGGAAATTCACCGCTCAAATAAGAGGCCAGGTTGACAGTTCTGACACCCCAGCCCTCTCGTCAGCTGCAGACAGGGGAGCATGCCAAGGGCACCGTGCCAGTCTTACTGCTGTGGGAGTTCACTCTGAGCTGGCTTTCGGTGGCATCCAATGACTGTTACCTCAGGGTTTGAACCAGAGTCGTCGGTCCTTAATAGACCAGACCGTGCAAGGGAAGATCAGCCAACCCACCCGCCCTGCCGGCCCCGCAACACGTACCAGTGTTAAGTATGAGAACAAAAATAAGATGCGCACGTACTAAGGATACTCTGGTGCCCTTTTAGTTGGAAGCATTTACTGATGAGCTGATCATGGGGACATGAATACCATTATTAAGCAGGTATTATGTGCCAGGCTCTGCTGGACCACTCACTGTCTGACATTTCATAATGGCTGTAGATGCCCATTTCTGGATGATCAAAGCCAAGCACACACAAGGGAAGGGATCTAAGTAAGGAAGCTCAGTTGAATTGGGATTTCAAAGCTGTGACTCGATCTCTTTATGCCGCTTTATACTCCTAATAACACCTTTTCTTGAAAGACTGGGGTTTCCAAACTTGATGAATAGGAAGCTATGGGTCAGTGTTTAAGGCAAAGGTGGGCTTTGAAAGGGTAGACAGATGCTCCACCTCTTACCAGCTGTGTGACCTTGGGCATGTGACTTTACCTCTCTGAGGCTCGGTTTCCTGGAGAAAGGAAAATGGAGGAGCTAAAACCTCACCTACCTTATGGGGGTTGTGAGGCTCATATGCACTCACACACAGAGTGGCTCTCAAACTTGAGTAGGCATGCACAGCATCCCCTGGAGAACACATTATAGCGCTGAAGCCTGGGCCCTCCCCCAGAGGTCTGACTCAGTAGGTCTGGTGTGGCACCAAGAATGTGCATCTCGAATGAATTCCCAGGCAATGGTCCAGGGTCTGTGTGCTGAAAACCACTAAGTTAATTCTTATGAAGAAGTGAGTGGAGGGCAAAGCACATAGAAAGTGCTCAATAAGTGACAGATGTCACTGTCATAGTGTCACCATCACCACCATCATTGCATGATCCTGTGGCACAAGAACTCTCTGGCAGGAAATCTGGATCTTGCTGGCAGACAAGCGGCAGAACCAGGAAGGCCGTGGTGGGAGTGTGTGCCTTTACATCTCTTGCTATGTCTCCAGCTGTGGTCCCTATGGGAGAGAGGAGGGAAGAGGGTGCTATAAGGTCTCAGAGTGACGCTTCCTGAGCCACAGCATGGGCAGAGGGGTCGGGAACTCTGGGGGTGTTAATCAGAGGATCTGGCTGTAGGGATGCAGGGTCAAGGCCGTCTAGAGCATCGGGGCTCCCTGCAAGGGCTCTGAGGGCTGGCGCAGCTGAATTTGAATACTGGTCCTGCCTCTGCCAAGCTGTGCAACCTTGGGTAAGTCACTTGCCCTCTCCATTCCTCAGTTTTCTCTGTAAAATGAGAATATTAACAGTTTCCATCTCCCAGAGTTACTTTTGCAGATTAAATGAGATGCTTACAGGAAGTTCTTAGCATAGTACCCAGCACATAGTCAGCACTCAAGAAATGAAGAGTATTATCGGTCTCCTGCCCTATTGTTGAACTGAGAATAGGAACGGTTAAGACCCTAAATTTCCTGGCCTGAGAATCCAACACTACGTAGGGAAGCCAGAGCCCCATGTGCATGGATCTATTTTAATTTCTCTGGTTCTGCCTGTATATCCTCCTCAGGGCACCTACCTCTTTGGATGACGATTTGAATTGTTACTTCCTAGAGCCAATAATACATCTCACCTCTCTAAAGACAAAGGTAAATATAATTAAAAAGTGATTATAATCTGGGACTACATTCATAAGCTTTGCTAGACCTAATTATACAGCAAGTGCAAGTCTCTGGGCATGAAATCCTTCCTGGATGGAATTTACTGATGCCATCAGTTGCGTGCTGATGAGCAGGGCTGAGGTTTGTGCCATTGGCGGCAGGGTCTGCGCTGCAGGAGGAACACTGACTCGTGGTGTCCAAGTTTTGACATGGTTCCTGGTCCTGAGTTTGGTCATCTGGGGAGCATTTATGGAGGATCGTGCATGAGTCAGATCCTACTCTCAAGTCTTATTGGGGCGACAGCTTGTCAGTAAAGGCAGAGTGAGAAATTTATAAAGGAATTTTGGCTTACCAAAGAGGACATAGAGATGACAAATAAGCACACGAAAAGATGCTGCCTGTCATTAGCCATCAGGCAAATAGAAATTAAAGCCACATGAGATATCAATACACCCAGCAGAATGGCTAAAATAAAAACCACCAACACCACCAAATACGGGCAAAAATGTGAAGAAACGGGATCACCTATACATTGTTAGTGGGAATGCAAAATGGGACCGCCACTCTGGAAAATAGTTCGGCAGTTCCTTGTAAAACTAAATACACAAATACCCTCAGAGCCAATAATTACACTCTTGGGGATTCATTCCAGAGAAATGAAAATTTACATCTACATGAAAATCTGTGTGTGAATGTCTATAGCAGTTTTACTGATAATAACCACACACTGGAAACAATGCAGATGCCCTCCAGTGGGAGGATGGTTGAACAAATGGTGGTATATCCATTCATGGAATACTACTCAGTCGTAGAAAGGAAAGAACTATTGACACTTGCAACCACCTGGATGAGTCTACAGGGAATTATGGTCAGGCAGGGGTGGGGGAGGCCAATATCAAAAGGTTACCATATAATTCCATTTGTACAACATTCTTGAAATGACATAACTATAGAAATGGAGAACAGATGAGTGGTTGCTGCGGGTTACAGAGGAGGTGGGCAGGATGGAAAGGGGTGTGGTTTTAAAAGGGCCATGGGTGGGGTCTTTGTGGGGATGGAAATGCTCTGTATCTTGACTGCATGAATGTCAATATTCAGGTTGTTATATTCTATGATAGTTTTGCAAGATGTTACCATTGGTGAAACTGGTTAAAGGGTTTATGTGACCTCTTTGCATTATTTCTTATACCTACAATGATCTCAAAATTAAAATTGTACTTTTTTTAAAAAAAAGAGCACTGCTCCCTGTGTAAAACCTCCCAAAGCTTCCTATTGACTTTCTAATAACATTCAAGCTCTCATCTTGGATTTCAAGCCTTCCTCTTTGGTGTTCCCTCTCTGTGGGTGTCAGCTGGAATGTCACCTCCTCACGGAAGCCTTCCTCGATTTCCTCTAAAACAGCCCCTCAGTAGTTCTCTCTTACTGTCTCTTTTGCTTTTTCCAATAGCCCTTAAAACATTTTATAATTATTTTTGTGTTTCCTGGTTTGCTTGTTTATTTAGTCGTCTCTGCTAGACTATAACCTCCTTGAGGGCAGAGATGTGCTCCCCCAGAGGCAACTAAGTAGCCAGTACTCCATAAAAACTTGCAAACAAGAGGGAAGGGAGAAAGAATAGAAGGGAAAGAGGGAGGGAGCGCAGAAATGAGAGGAGGAGGGGTGCTGAGAAAAGGGGGACTGGAGGGAGCACAGGTGAGTTTGGGAGATGTCAGGGAGACAGCACCCACAGAACTCTGGCTGGGGGCAAAGGACGAAAGGAGTCCATGACGACATCTGGTTTGAGCTTCGACATCCAGATGGAAGTACAATTTGTCCTTCTGGAGGAAGGAAGTGAATGTCATGGGGGCAGGGGACAAGTAGGGGTTCATTCCCAATGATTTTCTTCCTCTCCCCTCCTCCCCAAGTCCTTCTACAACAGGTCCTCTTGGGTATACAGAGCCCCTTTACCAAACCCACACGGGACCAGTGGTTAGCCAGCTACTCAAAAGGAATTGGCAAGAATGAAAATGACAAATTCCTTAACACTTTTTAAACCCAAAGATGTGCACATAGATTCACTGATCTTACGGTGGAAGGTGAGACCTCTTCCCTAGGTATGTTTTTGCTAGTGGTGTTCCTTATCATTTTTCTCACAAAGCCACAGCTGTGGGATATGCAGTGACTCTGAACCTTAGCCGTCACCTCCCACATCTAATTTGATAGCAGGGTCTTTTTCTCTCCAGGAACTCTCCTTGTCAATGAGTCTCTGTACAGCATTCAGTTCCCTATTCATAGAAACATCTCCCTTTCTTTCACACAACATTTAATTTAATCAGTTCACTTAATTAAATTGTGTGATTATAATAACAAGTACAACTGGCATAAACAGGCTCAGGAACAGACTCGGCTGACCTGGAGTGAATAAGTCACTCGCCTGAGGGTGCCGAGCGCCTCGTGAATGAGAGTGATGGCTACTCACTGTCGAGGGTGGTGGGCATCTGTAATCACTGTTTATAGGGGGAATGAGAGACTGTAAACAAGGCAGGATGAGTAAGAGGAAACTGGCTAGGAACCAGTTAAGTCTTTACTTAATCATTTCGCTAAATACTCATTGAATAAATAAATGAGAGTTGGGATCTAGTATCATGCATCCCTCTGGCCTCAATATCCTTGTCTGTAAAATGGAACTGAGACTAGTTCAGTGGCGAAGTTGTTGTGGGCATGAAATAAGGACAAAGTATATAAACCTGGCACCTGCTGGAGCCAGTGAAGATCCTTTCAGAGCCTTCAGCCCATAAGGTCTGTGTGTTGACAACGTTTTGCAGAAGTAGCTAGGATCCTACTTGCTACTCTCCCTCTTGCTCAGGACATGAAATAGAAACTGATTTATGGTATTCCCAGAACTCAAAGGCCAGTCAAGTTCCTTCTTCTGGAAGAAGCCCTAGGTAACCCTTTAAGCAGAAATAACTCAGACATTGAGGTCAGGTAGACTGGGTTTGAATCCAAACTCAATTTCACATTGGTCGTGCCTTCCTGGGCAAGTGGCTTAAATTTCCAGGGCCTCAGTTTCTGCATCTGTAAAATAGGAGTTCAAATTAATGCACATGAAGTGCCACATTGGTGTGTAGCACACAGTAGGTACTCATAAATAGTAGTTGCTGTTATTATTATTATTACTTTTATTACTGTTATTACTGAAAGTTGGGAGAGCCAGGCAACCCACCAGACAGCTTCTCATCATGCAACCAGTGAACATGGCTTTTATGTTCAATTTGGAAAAGCAATTTGCTGTTTCCTCTCCCACTTGAGTTGATTGCAGTATTTTTCTGATTAATATTTATGAGACGGGCTTTGTGCCTTTGCAGGGAAAGGGCCCGGTCTGTTGAGCAGAGGTCCGTAAATCGATATGGTAATTATCCTGCCCTCCGTCCCACTGCCCCCAGAAGCAAAGATAACTGAAACAAGGCACCCATGAGTTTCACGGCCAGGATACAATGGTTATGGGGAGACCAGGTACACGGAGCCTCTGCCGAAAATGTGCTGGGGGAAACCAGGGCTTCCCGGAGACTGACAACATCAGGATTTGCGGGTCCTCAGAACTGCCGTGCTAGTTGCCAGAATCAATTTGTGCTGATCCCCCACAACTCTGAGCCTGCTGAGACCTGCTTCAGGTCTGCAAGGCTCAAATGGACCACAAGTAATGGAAGTCAGAGGTTGTCTGGGCTGATTTGCCTGCCTAGCATCAATTCTGCCTGTGCTGGCTACATCCCCCCTGATTTTCACTGGGAAGCCATCACTCCCCATCAGCAAAGAGACTCCAAAATCTAGTTCTGGTCGATCAGCATAGGCCCCTTCTCCACAGTGATTGGTTTATACTGGTCACATGACTCAAACTGGCCAATCAGAATAAATATTGAGACTATCACATAACAAGTGTTAGTCAGCTGAGAGAATGTCGGTTTGAAGATGGTAAAGATAACTATCTGGAAAGCCTTCTCAAGAAGCAAATCAAAACAGAACCTCTGGAAGAAAGGAAACCAATTCTTGATAATATCATTTGAGTTCTGGATGCAGCTGTGCCTGGAGTCCTACTCCCCAAACTTTACAGTTACATGAACCAATGAATGATTATTATTGCCTCCAACCAGTTGAGTTTCACTTCTGTCACTACAACCAAGAGAATCCTATGAAAGCTTCCTCCCTCTTTGATAGAGGACATTGAAGCCCAAAGAAGGGACATAACTTGTCCAAGGCCACACAGCAAGTTTGTGTTAGAATCTTGTATGGATTGATTTTTATATTGTAAAAACACATGTGAAACAAATTTTTTAACGGTAATAGCCAATGTTGACCTGGTGTAAGGAAAAAGCTCACTCCTACACTAACTAGAAAGAGTGCAAATGGGTAAACCTTTCTGGGGGGCATTTTGGCAACCAAATCACTAGAAATCCTGTTGATATTTAACTCCAAATAGATCGTATTTGATAGATAGGGATATTGGAGGCATGAAGCCTGCCTAGGGAATTCTCCTTGAAGAATTTTCCTGAGGAAATAATTTAAAGGGCTTAAGAAGATTTAAGTGCAAAGATGTTCATCACAGTGTGGTTTAGTGACATCTGGGGGGAGGGGAAACTTTAATAGGGAAAATGGTTAAATAAATAAGATGTAGCCATAAAGGAATACTATGAAATGATGAAAAATCAGGCTTTAGAAGGCTATTTTATCCTACAGGAAAATGTCCATCATCTATGAAGTGGAAAAGGCAATTTACGATCTGATTTTTACCATATGACCTAACATAAGGGAGGAAGCGCCAATATTTATGTACGTATGAATATGCAGCTGCAGCACAGAACATAGACAACAAGGGATGCAGCCAAAGTACTAGCAGTGTTCATCTCTGGGTGATTTCTATTTGCTCTTTTGTGCTTTTCTGTAGTTTCCAAATATACTACCATGAACATGTGTCACTTATAAAATCAGGGGGGAAAAATTGAAGTGCAGTATTAAAAAAAATTAAATGATGCAGGTTGGTAAGAAATAACGAGGCCAGTCAATGATAGGGATGCAGTGCAGCCCCTGTCAGCCACTCGGGACTCCACAGAGGTTCCAAAATAATTGCCTCAGCAATACAACTAACTGCATCTGCAACCTGAATTGTTGCCATAGCAAACTGGTAGTGAACTTGAGCTCCCCTGGGCAGGGCACTGAATGTGCTACACTCAGCATCTTAATTCTCTCGATGACTTCTAAGAAAAGGCCTTATTAACCCCATTTTACAGGCAAAATTGCTGAGGCTCAGAGAGGAAGCATATCTCTCTCTAGGTCCCATAGCCAGGCAAGGTCGGCTTGTGATGGCTACTCCTTTTCTCTGGCCCCGTTTTACAGAGGAGATAACTGCAGCTCTGTGGGGTGAAGTCATTTGCCCGAGATCACATGGCTGGGAGATGGTTGTCGCCAAAGCCTGGGTGCCATCTACTGCCCGGTTGCTTCTGGACCAGCCCAGTCCTGGTGGCAGTGGGAGGGGCAGCCTCTCACAGGTTTGGGCTTTGGAGAACTGCCGCGCTAGTTGCCAGAATCAATTTGTGCTGATACCCCACAACTCTGAGCCTGCTGAGACCTGCTGCAGGTCTGTAAGGCTCAAATGGACCACAAGTAATGGAAGTCATGTCCAAAGAGGCCTATATTGTTACCAACATCAGCTGTATTCCAAGCCAGCATCTATTCCTCAAATACGTGGTGCTGAAAGAGATTTTGAGAAGAAAAGCAGAAGAGAAGCCTCACCACTTCCATCTGACCATTGTGGAAATGCTGTTGCTGGCCTGTCTTTGCAAGGCAGCTGCTGAGAGAGGTTCTTTACACTCAGGGTGTGAAGATGGGCTTATGCTGACTCATCCATGCCCGCGCGTGCCCAAATCTCTGCTCCCATGGGGCTCGTGTATCCGTCAGTCCCCCAGCACTTACGGAACTCCTGCTGTACACCTGGCATGGTGCTAGATGCTGAAGTTATGGAGATGAAAAAGACAGTCGCTCCCATGGAGAGCTCCCAGGCTGGAGCGGGAGGCGGCGAGGGAGACAGAGCCGCCATTCATTCAGAAGAGGATTCGCTCATCCATCTGTTACTCAGGAACTATTTAGGAAGCAGCTACTCAGTGTCCCCGGACTGTGTGGGACTGAAGATGTTGAGGTCAGGCTCTTGGAGAAGCAGGACCCTGAGACAGTTCACAGAGGAACACGTCTAGAAGGGCAGAGAACGATGCAGGACTGGACAGAGAAGGGAAGCCACTTACAGACCAAGGCCAGCCTTGGCCGACCTCATGAGGGCCCCTACATTGTCCCAAATTGGGGCAAAGGGACCAGGCCTTTATTCTCCGCATCAGTCAGTCATTGAGTGCGGGCATGCCCTTGAGCAAGACCCGGAAGGGGCTGAGAGCAGAGAGGCATCTGCCAACAGCACTTGGAGAGGCTTCTGAGCAGTGCATCCATGTGTCCATCATGGAGAGAGAGAGAAGAACAGGAAAAATATATTCCCAGCCCTGACAGACTGTCCTTGTCTCTGAGAAAATCTATTCCATGCAATAGGTAAAACCGAATAACCAAAAAGGTGAAAAAACCATTCATTCATCTATTCAACATTGATTAAACCACTACCATGTACTGCTAAGGGTAAGAGCCCTGACACGTCAGACATGATCCCTGCCATCACAGAGATGCTAGACAGACAGCTCCATGGTGAATTAGTTTGGTGCAGTTATGACAAGAACTTCAAAGGAGAGGCAAGGCATGAGTTATAAAAGATGTACATGTACCTCTAACAGTGTACGAGATACAAAGCTATTAACTCTTGAGTGATGCATTCAGGGAGGGCTTCCCAGTGGAGGTGACATTTGAGCCAAGTCTTAAACACAGAGCAGGAGTTCACAGTAGGTAGAAGCAGATGGTGGAACATTCAAAGGGAAGGAAACCGCATGTACAAAGCTGCAGGAGTACACTATCACGCTCCCCAAATGGAGGAGAAGAAACTGGGCCCCCAAACTGAACTTTGGGGGCCCACTGTATCCTGAGTTAAGAAGGGTGAAATGTTCCTGAGCACAGGCCATGGTTTGGGAACCTGCCACTGAGGCAACCAGGTCCCTGCTTTGCGGGATTTATGCCAGGGAGCGTGGCTGGGCACCTTGGTCGCCTCGGGGCGTGTCCCTCCAATACCTTAGCTTTCTCAGCCGGGGACATGAAGGTGAGCCCAATCAGGTGTTTTCCACGGCATGACAGTGACTGCATGAGCCTGTGTGGTGCAAACCCTTTCGTAGATGCCCCTGGCAGGGAAGGTGGGTAGCCCTTAGCCTGCGTTGTTGCCTTGGCCACATGCACCGTTAACTCCCTTTACAAAGCTCCGGGGAGACTTAGTGGCAACATTGCCCTCTTTTCAGAGCAATATGTCGATGCCGCCTGCTTCTCTCGGACCAGTGATATCTCGATTCTGTGACCGTCAATGGTTTCTACAAATTCTTCTTTAGGCTAGTGTCCTGGCAGTAATATTAATAATTGCTAATGTTTATGGAGGACGGCCTACATACGTGGCATACTGTTAGGTGGCTATCCATATCATGTCAGATAATCCTCCCACGGCCTGTGATGGGGTACCATTCTTATGTCCACGCTGCAGGTAAGACAGGCTGTGTCATTTACACAAGGTTACAGAGTCAGTAAGTTGCCTAGCCAAGGCTCAAACCCTAACACGGAGCCCAAGGTGAAGTTCATAACCACCGTGAAACGTGCCTCCTCTTACCACTTGCGTCTCTTTCTTCCCCTTCAGCCCTGAGTTGACGTTTGGAGACCTGGCTTCCTGGAGGGTCTTCACATCATTTCTCCAGTGTCGAGCATCTGGAAAAGGTTTTTCTCATTAAAGATAACTTTCCCATTATCAAATGCACACATATGATAGGAATACTGTTGCATACATTAAAGCAGAATAAAGAAAGTATCAACAGTTCCACCACAGCAACTGCTGTTAATATTCAGCTACATTTCCTTCCCTGTTTTGTTGAGAACATCATTTTTGCTGTTGCAGATTTATATTCTGTAGCCAAGATTAATGACACACACACACACACTCCACTGTATCATAAGTATTGCCCAGGTTGGCATACATACTTTGTAATCACCATTTTTAGTGGCTATATAATATTCCATTGAGTGGAATGGTGTACAATTTATTGGCCCTTGTTTGGGACAGTTAAGCTGTTTTCAATTTTTCACCTGTTACAAGTACTACAGGAGCTAACATGCATCTCTCTGTAAAGCTTTTATTTCGTATTTAGGATTATTTCACAGAGAAAGAATCTCAGAAGTACAGTTTCTGCAGCAGAAGTCATAAACAATTGAAAGAATCTTGAGATCTGACCACCCCCATTGTTTCCTGCAGGTGTTTGTATGGATACAAGTGGCTTCTGGCAGTGTATGAGCCCTATATTGTATTTTCCCCTTTATTTTTTTTTCACACAAGTAATAGAACAGCAGTGCAAGTTTTTAATAAACCTTCCCCAAGGTCATACTATCCAGCTTTCTTTCAGATGTTGCTCAATCTTACCAGTCTCACTTCCATCTCCTGGAAGGGTTACTATAGCAGCATGGGAGACTTAAGGTGATCGTTAGCTTTCTTGAGCTCAGAATTGTCAGACAAGAATAGGACACATAGGGCACCCATGTCAAGAAGGTCAGTCTTTAGAATTTTTCCATAATAGCTTCGTGCCAGCTGGTCACTAGAATGTTCTGCCTTTCAGGATTGGCGATCACGGCTACAGCCAGCACACAGCCAATGCCCTCCTAGGCATTGGGCCACCTCAGTCCCATGAAGTCCATGCAACAGACCTTCAGCCTCTGGGGCTGTAGACCTACTCCCTTCTGAACCCACCACCCCAAGCCCTGTTCCAACCCTCACTCCCAACTCGGACCTCATGCCTGTTTCCAGTTGTTGGTCTTATCCACTTCAGATCACAAACGGGTACAAGTGCCCCATCAGAAACCTGGCTTCCAATTCCTTGTTCTCGAGGGACACCTTCCCACAGCCAGCTGCTGCCCCATCTCCCCGTCATACACACCTGGAGTGTGACCCTGTCTCTTCACCCCCACTGCTGCCCCTGCATGCCAAGCCACCATCGTCACCCAGCTGGGCTAGTATTGTAGCCTCCTGATTTGTCTCCCTCCTTCTGCCCCTACAGTCCATTCTGCAGGAGAGTTGTGTTTGTTAATGAAGTTGGAGCCAGCTCTTGAAAATGAGAATCTATCCATGATGAATATGGTTGTAACCTTCCAAATATTTCCCGCTGAACTTGGGACAGAGATAAATAGTCCAATCTTCTCTGCTCTTCTGCCTACCCTCTGCTGTAATATCCCATCTTTCGTCCACCTGCCCAGCCCTCAGACACCCTGCCTCCACATCCTGCCTCTCTGATGCTGTTCCCTCTGCCTGCAGCACCCACCCACCTCCTTACCTTCTTGACTCCTCCTCCAGGTCTCAGATTAAATGTCACCTCTTCCAGGAAGCCTTCCCTAATCATCATCAGTCAGGATCTGGAACCCCAGTTGAACCTGATCATAGCTCCCTGTGATTTTCCCACACAGTACTTGTTCAAGTTTAAAACCATGCCTTTGGGTAATTTTTTTTAATTGTGGTAAAATACATATACCATGAAATTAACTACTTTAACCACTTTGAAGGGTTCAGTTCAGTAGTGGTTAAGTACTATTCTTGTACAGCCATTACCACTGTCCATCTCTAGAACTCTTTCCATCTTGCAAAATGAAAACTGCACCCACTGAGCAACAGCACCCCCTTCGCTGGCCATTACAATTCTACTTTCTGTATTTGTAAATATGACCACTTTACGTGTCTCGTAAGTGGATCACGCAGTGTTTGTCTTTTTTGTGACCAGCTTCTTTCCCTTATTTTACATCCCCACCAACAGGGTACCAGGGCTCCTGATTGTCCCCCTCCTCACCAACACTTGTTACGTTCTGGTGTTTTGTTAGCGGGTGTGAGGTGCTATCTCATTGTGGTTTTGATTTGTACTTCCCTGATGTTTACTCATGTGGAGCATCTTCCCATGTGCTTATTGGCCATCGGCTTATCCTGTTGGAGAAATATCTGTTTAAGTCCTTTGCCTATTTTTGAATCAGATTGTTTGCCTTTTTGTGTGTGTGTAGTCGAGTTTAGATGCGTGTGAAATGTCTGGATATCAATCCTTTATCAGATATACAATTGGCAAATATTTGTTCCCATTTCATAGGTTGCCGAGTCACTTTTTATAGTGTGTCTGTACCTGTGACTACAAGATTTATAAGGTCAGAGAGCGTGTCCGCTCCATTCGTCAGTATATTGCAGACAGCACGGTGCCTGCGACATAAAAGATGCTCACAGATCAATCAGCTACTGTTGGGGGGCCCCTGTGCTGGTTTGCCTCTCAGCCCCTGGCCTTTCTGGCCTCTCTTCTGACAGACTTTCCGGTGCCTAGAATCCAAATAGACTCCTGGAGGCAAGGATGTGGCCACAAGAATTAAAAGTTTTTACTTCCACTCCTCGCCCAGCTTTTTCCTGATGACTAAAAACCTATTTTATTGGAAGCTGCAGCCTTTACTTTGCTGGTTTTTTTATCCCTGCACTGAATAACATTTCGGTTCACTGCAAACCGGAGCATCTCCGGCAACGGTGCCAGGAACAAAACCTTGAGAGAGTAAGAGAGGGAAAAACATCAGCTTGGTCAGGCAAAAATAAACCATGGAATCCCTGGGAGGCTGCCTGGAGCCAGCGTTCCTGCTGCAGAGCCAGAGCTGGGAGCGGCCCGCCCGGCGGGGAGGCCAGTCTGATGTTTGATGTGTGTGCTCCGAATGGGAGCTCAGGGGGAGTCTGGACTACAGTGACAGGCGCTGCCATTCGATGCACAGTCCCTGGGCCAGACTCGGAGGGCCGAGCCCACGCTGCCCAGCGGAGAGGAATGAGCTGGATATGTGTCACCACAGTGCTTTTGAAGCAGAAATATCTGCAGATTGAGGGCAGGACAGCTCAGAGGGAGGAAGGTGCCGCCCCATGTGGCCCTGTCCTTGGTGAGCAGAGGCCTCCTTGGCGGTGCACATGTGGCATGCGAGGGATGCAGTTGAAGATGGGCCCCGGGCAGCTGGAGGATGTGGCCCCACTTTGTCCCCACCGTCAGCGATTCAGGTGACCCCTGTCTGTGTCATTACTTGGAATGGTCTCTCTCTTTGGACCCCCGAGTCCCCTAAAGCCTCTAACACAGGGGTGACTCTTCAAGATGCTCTGACGTCAAGGACAATGTCTGTCTTGTCACTGCTGGATCTTCAGCACCTAGGCCTGGCCTGGCCCGGAAGGGGCCTCCAATAAATATTTGTTGAATGAGTGAGGGAGGCACACAGTGAAGGCTCAATGAGCATTTGTTGAATGAATGGACGTATCCCAGTGTGATGGGTTATGGTAGGCCTGTTGTCTAGCACAGAACCAAAGGTGGGAGTCAGACATTTGATGAATGAATGAATGTGTGAACAAATGAATGAGTCACACTGGGTGGTACATAGTGAGAGGTCACTGAGCATTTGTTGAATGAATAGATGTGAATTCCTTATGGTAGCCTTTGTATCTAGTACAGGACCACAGGGAGGTAGTCAGAAATTCGATGGATAACTAAATGAATAAATGAATGAATGAAGAAATTTATCTTCCATATTCACTACCATATCCCCAGTACCTATCCCAGGGCCTGGCAAAGAATAGGTGCTCAATACATGTTTGTCAATGAATTAATTATACTAAGGGTGCAGCAATATGTGCAACTACCAGCTGGAAGTACAGTCCTCACCATAGAAGCAGATGCTGATTACATTTGAAACTTCCTACTTTGGGTACTAAAAGGCTCTAAAATTAGTAATTCCTAATGCTAAATATTGAAGTTAAGAAATTAAAAAACTTTTAACAAATTTTTGCCCTACCACTAGCCCCATATCCTCGAGATCAAACTCAACCACATTAGAAAGGGTTACCAGGAGCTCTCCTTAAACCCCCACCCCTCTCTCGGTCTCTCTCTCTCTCTATATATATATAGTTTTATATACACACACATACCTCTGTATATGTATAAATGTGTGTGATATGTGCACATGGACATACACACACTCACCTTTGGGCTCCTGGACATAAAAATTCAACAAGGCATGCATTAACCTTGTTCTCAGGTTTAATGGCCTTCTTGCTAAGGTTTGAGTTCCTGAAAAGAACAGCATGTTTGGCAAGAGAAAACAGGAGTCTGCGGAGTCTAGAATCACCTCCCTCCCCTCTCTCCCTGCACACCCTGGGCTCACACAGCCACAGCCAGAGCCGGCGCTGGTGTCAGCCCACCAGGAGCTTGCTCTGAGGAAGTCCCTGCTCCCCTCACTGTGCCCACACATACACTCAGACACACTCACACACATGTGCTCCCACACTCATACACCCACACTCATGCTTGTACCCACACCTTCACACACTCACACTCAAACACACATGCGTTCACACACACTCGTTCGCTCTCATACACTCCCACCAACTGCACCCTTGATATTGAGCAAATCCTTAGCCCCACAGTATCCATTTGCCCATGAATTGCTAGATAATGCAGGTTCAAGACCTATTTGTGGAGCCCCTGCTACAGGCCACGTCCTCTGCTAGTTCCTGGGGATGCCCACGTGCAAGGCACAGCCTGTCTGTCCTCAAGGACACTGAGTCTGGTGTAAGAACTGTGTGCCCACACATATAATTGTTACGGGTTGGATTCTGTCCCCGAACACTCATATGCTGAAGTGTTAACCCCATCTGCAATGACGTTATTTTCAAATCACACTCTGAGGCCACTAGGCTGGGACCCTAATCCGATATGATCAGTGTCCTTATAAGAAGGGGAAATGTAGACACAGATGCACACAGACAGTCCGCCGTGTGAAGACTAGGACAGAGATCAGGGTGATGCTTCCACAAGCCAAGCAACTCCAGAGATAACCAGCAAACTGCCAGAGGCTGGGTGAGATGCATGGAACAGATACTTCTTCAAAGCCTCAGAAGGACCCAACCCTGCTGAAACCCTGATCTTGGATGTCTAGCCTCCAGAACTGTGGGACAGTCCGTTCTCTTATTTAGGCCACCCAGTCTATACTGCTGTGTCATGGCCATCCTATCAAACCAACACAGTCATCAAAGGATATTCACTGAAAATTTTCTCATTCACTCACCAAGTATTTCCTAAAATTTCACTATGAGCTTGAGCGTGGGCTCCCTCAAGGCCGAGGCCATCACTGGTTTATTCATCCCTAACTCGGAGTGCCGGTGCAGGAAATACTGCAGATAAATAGAATCAGTGGCTGCGAGAATCAAGGGAATGTTGGCACCAAGATGCTAGAAATAAAATCTGGGGGAGGCTTTTCACTGTGGTGGTGATGGATGAGGATGGAAATACCCTCGGAAAGTAGGATCATAGCCATAGACATGTGAACATCCCTGGAAATAAGTCAGATGAGATGCACAGCTTGTGTTTACATGACCGTTTTTTGTATGGGAGGTAAAATCCTTTTGGTTCATAGATTTTCTAACTTATTCTGAATATATCCATAGCCGTGTAATATAGTGATATTAAAAGCTATATTTATCTTCAAATCCTTGTGCCCCTTCCTTTTACCTACCTCTGCAGCAGCAGTGAGGAATCCTATGAGGTCACCCTCAGGGAAAGGAGGAAAAAAATAAAAAGAATTGAGGATCAAAGTATTGGCTTTGAGTTCTTCGTAGACTTTTGTGAATCTCTAACAGAAACCATGGTATTGAAATCCATGGGTTTTCAAGAGAAAATGTCAAATATTTGAGGAGACAAAAAATGCCCTCCTTTTTTTTTAAAGTCCAGAAGCTGGCTTCCAGTATCAAGAGCCCACAGCATAAACCGGAGTCCAGAAGAATGTGTGAAGGCATGATATCTATTTTTCTCATGGCAGCAGGCTGGAAAGAGAATCAACAGGGGTCTCTGCGAAGGGCCCCAGGGTCCTGATCTTCAGACAAAAGAAGAGATGGGGTTTTTGAAACCCCCAAAAGTTGAGGTGCATCCCAGGGTTCTTGGCTTCCCAGAGAAGCCTAAAGGTCAACATGGCCCTTGGACCATAGAGCAGGAATGGCCCATGGAATTGTCTAGACCTCCAGCTGCCACTCAGAGCTCCTCGGGGATCAGGAAAACCACTTGGGGGGAAAGCCTCCCAGGGGGAGCAAGAAGGGTGGCACATGAACCTGACAGCTGCAGGTCTCCGTGCGCTCTGGGCATCAGCGCAGTGAAAGGTCACCCTGAGACCCTGGCGGGAGGTCAGCAGAGATCAGCCAGGGCCGAAAGCTTCTCTGGACTCAGAAGGTTCCCAGAGTTAATAGAAGGGGGTGAAGAGGAGAATCCTGAGTTGACCAAGTAATTACCCAAAAAGAGACTGAGTCTAGCCTGCATGCCCAGAAGTGAGTCAGTTGCCTTGACTTAGCAGCATTACTATCTCCCTCACAGAGGCTTGTGAGCTAAGCAGAGTTTACTAAAAAGACAAAGAAAGTACCCAGAAGTCTGTGGCCAGACATGGCTATGTATCAACTGTGGCTAATTTTGAGATTAAATCAAGCTGCTTGAGAAATACACTTGGAGTTTCTTGAATTTGCAGCTATTGTCAGGTAGACAGATTTAGCAATTAAACAGGCAGGATGCCCTTATTTCATCTGGCATCCTTAAGTTCTTGCCCCTGCCCCTTGCCTAAGGCTCAGGTAGAAACACCTTGCTCTTTGAGATAGGTTGGTGGGAATCTCTTTGCGGATCTCACAGAGCCCCTGTTTCAGGATTTGCAAATGCCTAGCACATAAGCAATCCCTAAACCCATCCACCTCAACCCCTGTAGGGACAGACATCACAAATTGATTGCCAAGCCTCACAATTCTTTTCAGTCCAGCACACAAGACAGCAGCTACCAATTGACTGGAGTTAAATGCCCTCCTTGATTAAATCTGAATTCAGACTCAAAGAGGAAAAGGTAGCCAGTGAGTGACAGTGTCACAAATGGAACCAGCTATCCCTGCTTCCAACTGAACACTTTCTCTGCAGCCACAAAGTTCAGTTTTGCTGCATCTGTAGCTCCTTTGTGACCAGCATCACATCCCACGTGTGTGCAAGAGAGAGGACAGAGATTCACCACGGTCTGGTCAGCACCCCACCAGGGCCAGCCACCGGAGGACAGGTTGCTGCCCCACATGCTGACATTCAAGGATATCAGGAAATTTGTTCCAAAGCCACAATCCTGAGTTCAAATCCTAGCCCTTGCATTTTCCAGCTTTGTGGTCCTAGGCCAGCTACTTTTCTTCTTGGAGCCTCAATTTCTGCATCTGTCAGATGGGACAGTTAATATTACCTCACTGGGTTGCTGTGAGGATAAAATGAGGTGGTTTGTGGAAAGCCCCAACACATATTAGATGTTCATGTTCATATTAGATATTCACAAAATGGTGTTGGTACCATTCAAGACCTCATAGGACAACTCTGGTCTCACTAAAATCCTCCCCTTCAGCTGCTGTTTTTCTTTCTTTGCATATAGCTTTCCAGGGAAAGCATTGTATTTTGAGCTTTGTTAAGGAATCATCTGCACCTAAGAGCAAACAAGAAAATGATGGCATAACAGGAAGGGGGGGGGGGGGGGGGGGGAGGGGGGGGGGGGGGGGGGGGGGGGGGGGGGGGGGGGGGGGGGGGGGGGGGGGGGGGGGGGGGGGGGGGGGGGGGGGGGGGGGGGGGGGGGGGGGGGGGAGGGGGGGGGGGGGGGGGGGGGGGGGGGGGGGGGGGGGGGGGGGGGGGGGGGGGGGGGGGGGGGGGGGGGGGGGGGGGGGGGGGGGGGGGGGGGGGGGGGGGGGGGGGGGCGGGGGGGGGGGGGGGGGGGGGGGGGGGGGGGGGGGGGAGAGGAGAGGGGGGGGGGGGGGGGGGAGGGGGGGGGGGGGGGGGGAGAGGGGGGGGGGGGGGGGGGGGGGGGGGGGGGGGGGGGGGGGGGGGGGGGGGGGGGGGAGGGGGGGGGGGGGGGGGGGGGGGGGGGGGGGGGGGGGGGGGGGGGGGGGGGGGGGGGGGGGGGGGGGGGGGGGGGGGGGGGGGGGGGGGGGGGGGGGGGGGGGGGGGGGGGGGGGGGGGGGGGGGGGGGGGCAATCAGCATTGGAAGAGACCTGGAATTAAACCCCAGCTGCGGCTTTTCAGCCTGGGATGTTCTGCAGAGGCCTTGCCTAGCCAAGCCTCAGTTTTCTCATTTGTGCAATGGGCATAAGGATAGGAGGCCCTGGGGGCTCCGTGATGGTAGGCGAGAGGGTAGGCGTGTGCATGCGGGCTCGGCTGGGCACTGTGAGCAGTGCTTTCACTCAGCATTCGGCTCATTTGCCAACAGCGCTCTGCCTGGCGCCTGGCCTGTGGCTGGCCAGGCCTCCCTCCACTGGGTTTAGTGCTGGCAGTGAATTTGGCTGGAATGCAGGGCTTGAAGGAAACCGGCTCTGCCAGGCAGAGGGCGGGCGGGGCCTCTGAGCCACACATCCCTGCAGACAGCCGTGGATCCTGTCCAGGAGGAGAGAAGCAGGGAAACGGAACCCAGCCTCTCATTTCTGGGCTTCTCCCCCTTCAGAGGGCGGATATAATACAAAGTGAAAACTGACCTGGGCTGCTCTCCAACTTCCAGCCACTGAGGCACAGAGTGGGTGAGCCACCTGGCCAGGGTCCCCCAGCCAAGAAAGGGAGGAGCCGGGACTCAAATCCAGATCTGTTAGATTCCCAAACCCAAGCTCGCAACCAGCTAGCCTGCCCTCTATGAGAAATATATAGAGTGTACCCAGAGGAAAAAATTAATATACTATGGGTTGTACAGTGTAGCCTCTGATGGTTTTATTTTTCCTCCTGACACCAGTTAGCTCTCCAGTTCTCTGAAGCCAATCAGAAGTCCCACAATTCAGTTCAATTCCGCTACTAACTGCCAGCAGTGAGCATCAGACCCCACAGCTTTAAGGGTCAGTCCCACAAGCTGGCCCCAGTTCAGATGTCAGTCACCAGCACTGGGTCACTGGGTTACCCACACTTCTGCTCAACTTGGCTACAAATTTGGGAGTTCCCAAAACCTCCCACCCCCAAATGTCAATAATTCACAAGAACTCAGGAAAGTGTTTCACTTACCATTTCTGGATTATCATAAAGGACTCCACTCAGAAACAGTGGGATGGAAGAGATACATAGGGCAAGGGATAGGGAAGGGGCACAGAGCATCTACGCCCTCTCTGGGAGTGTCACCCTCCCTGCACCCCTCTGCACTCAACAACCCAGTACCCCATCATTTAGGGGTTTTATGGAGATTTCATTACATAGGCACCACTGATTGCATCATTGGCCACCAGTGTGTTTCCAGCCCCCTCCCCAATCTGTGCGGGGCTGAAAGTTCCAAGCTTCTAATCAAGATGTACCCACCTCCATCCGGAAGCTGTCGGGGGTCCACTAAAAGTCGCCTCATAAGAACAAAAGATGCACCTATCATCCTTACCACTCAGGAAATCCCAAGGGTTTTAGCAGCTCTGGGCCAGGGATCAGGCACAAAGACCACATTCCTTTCTAGGACACCACAGCCCCTTGCATGTTAATGTAGCCACTACTCCGGTAGTTTTAACTCTTACTGACCTCACTTGGGCTTCATAAAGATCAAATGAGTTTATGAACAAAAGTACTTAGAACAGTGCTCGGAACACAGAAGGACTTCTATGAATGTTTATTTTTGCCATTATTGTTATTGTTTATTATTATTATTACTATTACTATTATTATTATTATTATTATTATTATTATTATTATCCAAGGTCAATTTGCTACAGAGTGGCTGAGTTACATTTAAAGCCAGGTCTGTTTAATTTTTCCCCCATCCCTGTGTTCTTGCTACCAGGCCCATAGTTCCCAGAAAATAGGATATCACTTGTCAGTCAAAAGGTAAATGATAATAATAATAAATGTATATATGGATTGACACAGAGTATTCCATTTTTTGCTATACCAAATAAGACACTTTATACAAACAATTACCATCTATCACTGCTATAATTTCATCAAGCAAGTAAATGCATGCTAATCCTAAAAGGTAGGAGGAAAGCATGATCACAGAATAGAGGAGAGCCCTTTAAATGAAATAATGTGGCTTTCTGAGCACTCTTTCAGTGTTACCCCTCTCATTTCCCCATACACCAGTGGAAACCTCATCAGAGGCCAGCCCAGGTTTTCAGGACAGCATTTTGAAGAGCTGCCTGCCCTGCCCCCAACCAAAGCTTTGTTGGGGGCGGGTGGGGGAGGGAGTGCACAAAGGTTTGAGGTGTCAGAGCACGTTTCTAAAATAATGTGTTTTCAGAAAAGTGTCAGCTGATAAACAGCTGACAAAATGTATTTTTTTTCTTCCCCAGGTAACAGCACAAATTCAGCAAAACTAAAAGGATTTTTTATAACAATAATGTAATAAGAGACTCAGATGAGCTTATCTCATAATTTATGGGGGATGCATTAAATAGAAGCTGAGAAACACCTGGTATGAATACCAATATGGGAATAAGCCCCTGGGACTCAGACACCCCTAAACAAGCACCGATTTGCTTCTGCATGAGTCTTGCGGAGGCAGCTAGCACGCAGGGGGGTCTTTCTCTGCCACCAAGTGAAGGCAGCAAAACCTTGAGGCCAAGCCAGCTTTGGACGGCTGAGAGAACAGACCAAAGAGGTCTGAGGTTGGAGCAAGGCTCTCTGGTGATGGGAAAGGAGAGCCAGGGCCGGGAGTGCAGGAGAAAGGAAGCAGCCTCCGCCACAGCTTACAAAGCTTGGGTTTGCAGGACAGAACAATGGAAATGTGAATCCAGTTCCTGCCACCTCTTCCCTCTGGGTCTCAGCTTTCACGTCTGTAAAATGGGGTGGTGATAGTGAGTCGAAGCATATGGCTCAATTTTAATGGATCAAAGCGCACTTCATAATCAAAAAGACAGACCCTGGTGTAGGGGCTGAGAGCAAGTGGCCCCCAAATGTGCCACTTGGGCAAGCAAATTGTTTTGAATTGAAAACAGTCAAAGCCCAAAAGACTCAGAAAGAAACCTTGACCTTATCCCTAACTGTCTAAGAAGAATTCAGATGGAGGAGCTGCCCCAGGAAGACAGTTATCACCATGGCTAACTACATTATAGTATGACCGAGGAATGAAAGACAGGGGAATTTAGCAAGGTCTCCTTGTTAAAATCCCTCTCCACCGTTTCATTGTTTCTGGAGGGTCCAGAAAACATTTTTGTTTTGCCAAATATTTACTCTCTTTCATCTTCCTGTAAATTGCTTTCCATGCCTTTGAAATCCCAGACCCCTTCCTACTTCTTAATTCAGGATGATAGAGATCCCTTAGCCTGTGTTTGGAACCTCATGTCTGTGAATTCCCCATATGTATGTGCGAAATTAAATTTGCATTGCTGCAGATGTTATAGATACTAAAAAGCTAATTCAGGAATATTATGAACAGTGTTAGCACAATCAATTCAACAACTTATGTAAAATGGACAAATTCCTTGGAAAATGCCGTCTACCAAAATTCACTCAAGAAACAATAGATTGCTTGAACAGATCTGTGTATGTCAGAGAAGTTGAAATTGTAGTTAAAAACCTTCCTTCAAAGAAAACTCCAGGGCCAGACGACTCCCCTGGTGAATTCTACCAAACATTTCAGGAAAATAAGCAATACAATTAAACACAAATATTTTCAGAAAATAGGAAAAAAAGGAACTTCCCAATTCATTCAATGAGGTTGGCATTCCCTTGATACTAAAACCAAAGGCATTACGAAAGAAGAAAACTTCAGATCAACATCACTCATGAATATAGGCACACAAATTTTAAATGAAGTTTAGCAAATCAGATCCAACAATATAAAAAAAGAGTAATACATCATGAACAACTGTGATTTGTGCCAGAAATGCAGGATCGATTTAAAATTTGAAAGCCCATAAATGGAACGCACAATATTGAGAGACAAAAAAAAAAGAAAATGAAGTAATATTGATAAATGCAGAAAAAGCATTTGACAGAACTGAACTTACAATCCACTCCTGATAAAAACCCTCTTAAATCAAGAATAGAAAGGGATTTGACTTGACCCAAAAACATACAGGTTACATCATCCTTAACGGTGACAGAGTGAATGTTTTTCCTCTTTGATGGGCAGTGGAGCAAGGCTGTCCACACTCATCACATCTGTTCAACATTTTACTTGAGGTTCTAGACAGGACAGTGAGGAAAAAAATTTTTAAGCATATAGATTGGAAAGAAGGAAGTAAAACTAACATTATTTGCAGAAGGCCTGATGATCTCCATTGAAAATCCTAAGGATTTTTTACAAAGAAAGAATCCTAAGGAATCAGCAAAGAAGCTACCAGAAATAATAAGTGAGTTTAGCAAAGCCAATACACACAAAAAAATGACTTGTATTCCCATAAACTAGTAACAACTCTTTGGACGTTGAAGTTAACTAATACTACCACTGTAACATGAAAAATATGAAATACTCGTGATAAATTTGACAAAAGATACTCAAGATCTGTACTTTGAGAACTATACAATTATGTTGAGAGAAATTAAAGAAGGCGTAAATAAATGGGAAGATAAACAACCATGCTTATGGGTCAGAACATTTAATATTATTAAGATATCACTGTGCTCACGGTAATCCACAGATTCTGTGCTGTCCCAATTAAAACCTCAGCGGGCCTTTTTGCAGGAATGTGCAAGAAGATTATATAATTCATACGGAAAGGCAAAGAACCTCAAAGAAGAGCAAGGGTGGAGGACTTGCAGTGTTTAATATTAAGATGCATTAGAAGGCTACAGTAATCAAGACAGTATCAGTGTGGTTTGGCATCAAGACAGACATTTAGATCAATGCAATAGAATGGAGAGGTCAGGAGCAGACCCACACATATATAGTCAATTGATTTTCAATGAAGTCACCAAGGCGATTCAGTGTGGAAAGGACAATCTTTTCATTAAATGGTGCTGAAACAATTAGACAGCCATATTTAAAAAAAAAAGAAAAGAAAATCTTGACTCTTACCTCAAACCATTTACAAAAATTATTCAGATTAAATCACAGACCTAAACGTAAGAGCTGAAATTACAAAACTTCCAGGAGAAAGTGTAAAAGAACAATCTCTGTGGACTTGGACTTGGCAAAGATTTTTAAAATACGATACAAAAAAACACAACTTATGAGAGACAATATTAATTAGTTGGATGAGATCAAATGTAAATATTTCGCTCCTTAAGATACACTTACGAAAATGAAAAAGCAAACCGCAAACTGGGAGAAAACATTTATGAAACACATATCCAACAAAGGTTTTGTATTTGGAATATATAAAGAACTCTTACACCGCAATGATTTAAAAATACAAAAGGAAATTTTAAATGGGCAAAAGGATTGAACTCTATTTCACCAAAGAAACTATGTGGGTGGCAAATAGTGCATGAAAAGATGCTCATCATCATTACCTGTTAAGGAAATGAAAATTAAAACCACAATGAGCTATCACCACATGGCTATCCACTAGAATGGCTTGGTAGAAAATTGGGTTATAACAAGTGGTGACAAGGATGTTAGGTGACTGGGACTCTAGTGGAAATGTAAAATGATACAACCACTTTGGAAACAGACACATATCATGTGATAGAGTCATTCTTCTCCTAGGTATTTTAAGAGAAATGGAAACTCACAAAGACTTATACACAAATCCTTGCAGCAGCTTTATTTGTAATAGACCAAAAGTAAACAGCCTGGATGCTCACCAACCAGGTGAATGGGAAGATAAGCAGTGACATATCCATGCAATGGAATACCACCGCATCCTTGCAATTTATCTAGTGTATTTCAGCACTTTCCTGAACAGTATCAGAACATCTACCTGGGGGATAGACTACCAGGGAAGTCTACCTGGTGTCATAACACTTAAAATAAAATACTCTGGAGGTAAGGTAGGCCTCCCTTATCTATGAAGGATATGTCCCAAGACCCCCAGTAGATGCCTGAAACTGTGGACAATGCCATACCATATATATATATATATATATGATATATATGATATATGATATATATGATATATATATGATATATATATATATATATCATATATATAGGATGTTTTTTCCTATACATACACACCTATGATAAAGTATAATTTATGAATTAGGCACAGTAAGAGATCAACAATAACTCATAATAAAAGAGAAGAGTTCTAACAATATACGTAATAAGAATTATGTGACAGTATCTCTCTCTCAAAATATCTTACTGTACTACACTCACCCTGCTTCTTGTGAGGATGTGAGGTGGTAAAATGCTGATGTGATGAGACGGAGTGAGTGAATGATGGCATCGTGACACAGCGTTAAGCTACTCTTGACTATCTGACTATTTGTCAGAAGGAGGATTGCCTGCTTCCAGACTGCAGGTAAGGGAAACCTCAGAAAGCAAAATCCCGCTGATAGAGGGACTATTGTATCCACATTTCTTTACAGACCCACCCCAGGCCTTTGTACTCTCTGCAACCAGAGCCCATATCTCCATCCCGATTAGGGGATCCAGTCTCATTTCCATGTAGTCACGTGGTTTTATTTGTTTCAGTATATCCTATTCTTTAAAAATATAAGTAAGCATGATTACATTTTCAGACCTTTGCAGAAAGGTGAGAAAATGTTACTTGTCTAACCACCTATAGGAGTTTTGGCTTGGGAAATACGGTTACTGGGTTTGGTTTGTATTCTTACCTCCCCTTCTCTTGGTGTGTCTTTTTCCTCATTTTGGATCCTCGGAATCATGATATTACCTCTTTTTGTATCTGCTGGGGAGAGGTAGCACATCACTATGTTATAAGGTAATGTGGGTTCAAAACCTGGCTCTTGCACTTACCAGCTGTGTGGCCTTGGGCAGATTACTTAACCTCTCTGTGCCTCCATTTTTTCCACTTAGAAAATGGTAATAACTAGAGTACTACTTCCCGGAGCTGCTGAGAGCATGTAAAGCTCTTAACATTGGGCCCATAATTAGTGGGCAATAATAATATATGCTATTTCTATTGCATGAACCCAGTTTCAGGAAAGGGTCTAAAGGTCTGATACACCTCATCACACCATTTTAGGACAATCAGTCTCAAATCTCAGACAGAGATTATATTTTGACATGGCATGGTTACAGAAAATAGATTCTAACTGGAATTTCAGGCGTGATCACACCCGGCTGGGTAGAAGAGGGGCTAGGGGCAGGTACTACCATCTGGAACCAAGCTGTGTCTTAATCCCAAGGTATATCAGAAGCACATGGTATATCATGAAAATCAGCATTTCTGAAGGGCGGGCCTGGAGTCTGCATTTTAACAAACCCTCCAGCTAATTCTCATTTCCAAGGAACTTTTAGAATCCCTACCTATGGCATGCATGTCGGAATATAAACTTTTTTCACTGTCTCTTGCTGTTACATCCTTATGTTTCTTTCTCCTAAAATTCTTTCCTTTATTGTGGAGGAAGAGTGATACTTAAAAATAATATTCTTAATTACCTGGAATTTCTTTTCTTGTTTTGTTCTTTTCAGGACTTGTGTAGATGCATCTTTAATTTTTATACCTCTGTAGTAATATATACGTAGAATTGTGTATCCTGCATCCAGTTATACTGTGTGCATTAATTCATCCTGCTACCTGGTTTCTCTCATGCCGTCTCTTTCTCACCCCAGGCTTCTCTGTCAGGTGACCATCTAATGTGGACTAGACAGGTACAGGCCTGTGTCCACACTCACACCATCTTGTTCAATATATAGTTATGTATATTAAATTTGGGGAGCTTGATATATCTTTGGTTTCTCTTAATGTATGTATTTTATAAGCATTCTGGAATATTTTTTTCTGAAATCTAGGTGATCAAAGACAATTTGAAAGGATGTGGTTAGGCCATGCTTGTGCTTAAGCTCCATGTAAGATCTCTGTAGTGGAGAAGGTTGCTTTACCTTAATGAGGATCATATTTACTCTTTTAGCCTCACCTGCAGTTATTGGATGAGCTCAGGTCTCCTTAGTTCATTACCACCATTAGTGCCTGTCAGTAACAGGGAGTGTGCCTGAAATGTACAAGTGCCTGGGAGCAATAGAAGTCCCTTCTCTTTTAGCAGAGGGCAGCTCAGGCCTGCAAGGTGCAGGGCTGGGTCCTGATCCTACTGCAGCCTGGGTCTCTCCCTAGGCTTCTTTTGTCTCATCTAAAAAAATAGGCCAAAGCAGCTTCTCTCCCAGTACGCCCTACGGACCACCTGCTTCAGAATCACATACACAGCCTTTAAAATGCAGGTCCGCAGGCCTCACCCTGAGCCCATTGGACCCCAGCCTGGAGTGGGTCCCAGGAATGCGCATGTTTAACAAGTCTTAGAGGTGCATCTCTGGAATGTTAAAGGCTAGGAACCCCAGATCTCCAAACTCCTCTTTGTTCTTTCTCAGGCGGGAAGAAGTGAATCCCAGCTAGCCAGTGTGGTCCTCATCTGCTCCTGCAGGAGCTACACCAGGCTCCAGGGAGGGGGCTCACTGACCCCTGGCTGCCTGTTTAGCTGCTGTGTGGCCTCCCACAGGTCTGGAGCCAGAGTGACCATGACTGGCCTGTCCTAAAACATCAGACTGCCGGAACTGCTGCAGGCCTAGCTGGACCTCAGATCTGCAGAGGGCAGACGGATAACTGTCCAGCATCATCTTTCGTCCCTATGGGAACCTGTCTTGCTTCCTAGAGCCTGAGATTAAAGCTGAAATCCCAAGCACCCAAAACCTACCAGGGGCTCGCTTAGTATAGGTTTGATGAATGAAAAGAGTTGTGAGTGATACTTGGAGCGTAGTAGCTATTTTAAATGCTATTATGGTAGATGCATTTGTAGTCCACTGCTCTGTATCCCTTCAGCCCTGCACATTCCATTGTGCTGGCCCCCAAGTGTTAGCATCTGCATCTCTTTGCTGGAGGGCTTTTTCCACTGAATAGAGCAGAAGTCCTGGGGAGTTAGCTCAGGCCCTCCAGCAGTCCTGGAAATAAGGACTGATTGAAGTGGGTGTATAAATAACGCAGCTCAGTCCACCCCACCCCCGACACACACACACTCAGGAAGACGACTGAGTCATGGGTGTCCCAGAGGCCTCCAGTGAGTTAGAGCCCCGGTTGCCCACAGTGGTCACGTCCCAAATCAACTACTTGCGCTCAAATCCTTACTCTACGGTCAGCTTCTGAGGAACTCCATGCTGGGATGGTTGCTGACTGATATTTAATAAATGGAGCTAGAAGGCTAGAGCACTCTACATGTAAAACATAGTAAGCCTTTGCAGAAAGTTGCTGAATGAATGGCAGTCAAGAAGTGGATAGCGTTCAAGTTAGACCCCTACAAATCTAGTAGTTGAGTTTCTGGTATAAAAATGTGGTTTGAAAGGGTGACTGGATGAATGAAAGAATAATCATTGAATGGAGTCAAGAGCTATAAATCTACCTCCCGGTATATAGTCAGTGCTTAAATGCTTTTCATAAGGATGGGAGGGAAAGAGAAGGAAAGAGGGAATAAAGAAGAAGAAAGGAAGGGAGGGAGAGAGAAAGGAGCCTTGGAGGCTTAGAGCCTCAAATGACCAGATGCTGAGCATGGTTAAGGGGCTGTGAGATCCCACGAGGTCTGGTCCCTGCTTAGACCCCAGCGTCACCCAGCACCACTCACTCCTTTCTGATAACGCTGCGCATCACCCTCTTTTCAGTTCTGGGTCCCCTCAAATGCTTTTCCCTTAGCCAGGAACAATCTCCTATTAATGATCTACTGCCTACTTAATTCCTGAGACTCTTAACATCTCAGCTAAAAATCAGCTTCCTTGGGGAAGCCTCCCAGACTTCTCCATCATGTTGCATGTATTTATAACTATAATAGTTCTCGTATCACCCGTTAATTCCCCCTTAGGTAATTACTTATTTAATAACTAATTCTTCCCAATGGGATGGAAACTCCCCTGTATTCCCAGTGCCCATCACAGGACCTGGCACGTAGTAAGTGCTCAATAAACATTTGATGATGATACAGGCATTACCTGGTCCAGCTTTAACTTTAGAACCGAGTTTTTCCTGGGCAAAGTCATGGTTCCAGGAACTGTCACCCACATACACACTGTTCCCATCCCTGTAGCACCCCAAACCAGCCAAATGGCAAAATGCACCCAAAATCTGGGAAAAGCTGTCAACAAGTGATCTTAGAATAGTAACAGCTTCTGTCCCATCCAGCACTGTCCCAGGCAGCTTAATTATGGTAATTAGGACCCACATTAAAACATGATTATAACATAAAATTGGAATTAGCCATATAACACATCCAAATTCTTCGGTATGTTTATTGATTTTCCTCCCCTGTTAATCAGAGGACTGCAGTTAATTCGGATAGATCTGGTATAATTAAAGCTGAGCCCGTAAATGCTAGTGAAAATTCTAACTAGCATCTGTCTTTTGTTAAGGACAGCAAGGTGGGAATGTATATTTTTACGGGGAACATAATCTGGGCATTCATGTTCCTTTTTTGGATGCTAGGTGGGGCAGGCCATGCTGTGCTCATTCCTTCTTAACAGCTGTCTTGAAAAAAAAACATGCAAGTCATAAAGACATCTAAGAAATGCCTAAACAAGAAATAATGACGGGTTTAAAGAAAACCAATTAGTCGAACTTTGTAATTGGACCAATTGAATTGAATTATTCTCTTTTCTGTATGGTGGAATGGCTTTAAAATTAGGCAAATTTGAGTTTACATCCTGATTCTGCTATTTACTAGTGTGTGATGTTGAACAAGTTTCGTTTTGCCTCTCTGAGTCTCAGTTTTCTCATCTGTGAAATGAGGATAATGGTAGAGCCTGTATCATATGGTGATTGGGAGGATTAACGAGATCACAAATTTTTCAACATGAAGCAATGCTTTATTAATTAGGAGTGGCTACCATCTTCATCATCATCATCGTCCCTGTTATCGCCACCATCGCCACTGTTATCACCATTAGCATCATCATTATTATTTTCATCCAGTGACGAGGAGACCTTCGCAATGCTTGCCGCGGCTCTGGTGGGCTTCATGGTGGAGTGGAAACACCATGACTTCGGTTTCAGGTAGCCCTCTAACCTGTGCTGTGTATAAGGCATACAACTTCAGGCACGTCGTTGTATTCTTCTCGGTTTCCTTATTTGCAAGATGAGCATGATTTTCAAGGAGGTGTCGGGGATGTGATTGGGACGTGGATCATGCCTGTTACGGAGCTAGCCATTTGAGCAGTGCTGATTCTCCACCTATGCCATCCAGTCTCGTCCCCTCGGCAGGTTGCTTTGAAGGTGGTATATCTCAGGCATGTATAGAATATTAAATAAAGGGTCTCCAGCTATCTAATCTCCAGCCTTCACACAGAGGTCTTTCTGTACTGCCTCCTACAAAACCATGTGCCACTGTCATGGTCTTAATTGCTGAGAAGTGTTTCTGTCATCTGAAGGTGTGGAAGAAGACAGTAGAGCTCATCAAATATTCCATATGCTCTCCTACATTTCCCAGGCTCCCTTGCAGTTAGAGTGAGGCCATGTGACTACTTCTGACCAATAGATTGCAAGCAGACATACGTCACTTCCACTTGCCAGAAAACCACCTGTAGAGATAGCAAAACTACAAGATTCAAGTGACCTAGATCATCAAGTCACTGCAGGGAGGACAACTGAATCCTCACAGGCCTTTTGTGAGTGAAAAATAACAGCTGTTGCATTAAGCCACCAAAGTTTTGAAGTGTCTTTGTTACAGCAGTGTAACCTAAACTACGCTGATTCGTACAGTGATTGGTCTCTGCAATCAAGTCCCCTTTCTTATTTGTGCCTCTTGCTCTAAAGGCTTTATGGGCTAGTCCATTTCCAGACTAATGACCTTCTTCCAGAACAGATTTGGGGTAGACTGGAGGGGAAGTAAGACATCTAAGTTCAGAGATTCGCCATTATGCTCATGATTCTCTATGCAACCTACATACAGCTGGTCCCTGACTGCTCTGATGGCTTAAGTGGCTGGGAGGAAGAGACATTGAAACCCAGACATCAGCGTCCTTGCATGGCTCGTTCTCAGACACATAGCCTCCCACACATACTGAGGTGCCCAATGGAATTGTTATGTCAAGTGTCATGGACATCTCTTATTTTCCCCTGACCAGAACTCACACTCACCTTATTTTGGTATCAGAACCTTAGCTTTGTTTTAAGAGCCACTCCTGGGATGCCAGCCTGGTAGGCTTGTCAACCATAAGGCTTTAACCTCCTCTGCCCAGAGGTGGACACATGACCCAACCTGGACAGTGAGTCACATCAAATGCACCCTCTTTAAAGGACTGGGGTGGGTCTCTGCTTCCTAGATCCCTAGAGCTGCTATAGTATTGTCCTCAGACCCACTTTTCTCATTCTTCTTTGGTCTGTGGGATACTTGCATCCTTCTAATAAAGGCCTTCCACATTTTCCTGGCTGAATTTAACCATCATCAGCTCCTTTCATTAAAGAATCCTAAGTAATACATGGTTGTGAGTTTCATCCAATATCAACAAAGCCCCTATCATGGGTTAGGTGCTGTGTTGGGCTTTATTGCCCTATTATTCTAAGTTTGGAATGAATTTTATGAGTGAAGGACTAAGAAAACATAACTGAGAAGTTAAGTGAAATATGGATTCATTTATTCAATCAACAAATATACTGTGAGGACCAGTTATAGGCAAATGCACTTCTAGGTGCTGGGAATGCAGGAGTAAACAAAACAGACCAAAATTTCCCCCTTTGTGAGACTGACATTCTAGTTGGAGGAGACAGATGTAAATAATGCATAAATAAAAATAAGGAGTCGGCAGATGTTCAAAGTGCTATAGGAAGAAAGCAAGCAGAAAAGGAGGATGAGGACTGCAGAGGGTGGGAAAAAGAGGGATTGCAATTTAAAACCCATTGGTCAGGGAAGACCTCACTGAGATTAGAGCAAAACCAGGAAAATAGAATTCTGTGTTCCCTTGTTCTTGTTTCCAAAATCCATTTTGCCAGTGACTTGTTTTATAGGGCTGTTAAGGGGACAGGACCTGACACTTAAAAAGTACACAATAAACATCAGCTGGAGAACAAGTGCAAAGAAGCCATTTGGATGCCAAGTCGACGCGGAGTGTGTGGGGAGCGCCAGCATTCACTCCCATCCTGAACCATCAGCCTGGGGCTGCTGCATCCCAGCGGGGACAGGGAAAGCCCCTCCTCCTTCAGGCCCCAGAAACCGCAGAGGCTGAAACTTCACAGGGGCTGGGCTGCAATCGCCAGACCCCCACGCCCACCCCCCCCATGCTCTAATTAGGGGCCTGGGGCAGTCTCAGCTGCTGGTTGCTCCTGCTGGTCCTGCTACCCAGTCACTGCTCAGGTAGAACTGGGAGGGAGAGAGGACGAAGTGAAGGGGGAGAAAAACAGAAAACAGTGCAGAGAGAGGAAGATGGGTGCACAACCCAAGCCTGAGAGAGGCAGAGGGAGCTCCCTTGCAGTGGGCTTTATCTCAGGCAGGCAGAGTACGTCCATCTCCAGTCCCTCCCTGCTGCCCCACTCCGCCTCCATTCCAGAATTGCTCAAGGGCATGGGCTCTGCACAGAGGTAGACCTGGGTTCAAATCCTGTCTCTGCCATCACCTGAACATGTGAATAGGGTAATCGCACCACTTTTGGAGTCTCAATTTCATGATGCCAGCTTGACACGTTAAAGTGAGGATTTATGATGTGATTCAGGGAAAAACCCCAGCCAGGTGCCCAGCACATAGCGTGGGGGCCTTGGCTCAGCCTGGGCTCTGGGTCCTTGGCCTCAGTCCCCAGGAGACCGTGGTCTGGCATATTCACAGAGAACCACACTTAGAGCTCTGATCGGAGACCTCCAGCCCAGTGGCTCTTGGCCCCAGCTGCACACTGGGACCGCAGGAGAAACTTTACAGAAAACAGATGCCTGGGCTCATTCCTGCAGAGTCTGACATGATTCACTTGGGGTGCAGCCTGCGCATCTCAATTTCTGAGAGCTCCCCACGTGATTCCAAGATGCTGAAAAAGTTGAGAAGCACTGCTTTGACCCAGGACTTTGATTTCAATCCCCACATTTATTCCCAAAGAATGAGACATACTCAGACACCATGCCTTTAGGCAGCCTCTCAGATCATCTCAAATTTTTTGTCTAATTTGGTTTGACAAGCATTTGCTGAGCATCTACCAGTTCCTAGCACACTGTTAGACTCCAAATAAAGCCCTGTTTCCTCCCTCAAGTAGCTTGGTGTCTGGGTGACCATGCCAGGAATAAATGCTGAGCTTGAAGGGACATGGAAGCAGGGAACAAAGGATCCATCCAGACTGGGGGATGGGTGGGAAAGAAGGGGGGTTTCAGAGCCACACATAAACTTCAACTTGAAAAAACAAGTAGCAGTTGGCTTGGCAGAGATGTGGAAGGATGAAGGGTAGCCCAGGTGGCCGGAACAGCATGAGCACATGTGTGTCTGTGTGAAACATCAAGTGGGAGGGACAGGATGAGGGGAAAAAGGTTCACCTACTGCCACATCTATGTGACAGGAGGACAAAGGGCAGATGGGGAAGCCAGAAAATAGAAGCCTTACAGCCAAGCTGAGACCACTTAGCCTTCATATTCTGGGCACTAGGGAGCCCTGGGAGGTTATAGGGTAAGAGGCAGACTTTATCCTGGGTATAAAAATTCAGGATGTGGCTGTGGCTGAGCACTAGGGAGCGGGGTATGTGGAGAAGGAAAAGTCTTTGTTTGGCGATTTTCCCCAAAACGATTTTATTCCATTCCCTTCCATCATGTAGAAACTTGAAGTTATCAGGAGACCATCACTGCCATGGCAACGGTAAGAGAAACAAACAATGCACGCATTGTATAAAATTGTCTATAAAGGCTGTTTATTTTTCATACCATTATTTTAATAGGTGGGGATGGCAGTGATGGGGTGAACAGCAGGCTTTAATGGTGCTGCTAACATCGCCTTTTCTCGAAATGACTTGAAATGCTCACAGACACTCAGACGTTGGCACTTAGATCATGTCTCTGGCAGGGAACTCCCGCTGGTTTAGAATCTCACTGCCTGGAAGCATCACCTGTTCCCGGATCCGAAAGGCAGGGTAGCCGAACGGTTATGTACTTGACCCAGAGGTCAGACAGCCCTGGGTTTGGGCCCCAGTTCTGTCCCACTTACTGATTGGCAAATTCCCTCACCTCCTCTGAGCCTGTTTACTCATCTGCAAAGTGACAATTCATTCATTCATTCATTCATTCATTCATTCATTCATTCATTCATTCAATATTGAACAATACTCCTTTGAAAACCTCCCGCAGCTTGGTGCTGAAAAAGGTCCTGGAGCTTAAGTTCTAGATGGAGAAGTCAGATAACACATCTGTAAACACGCATGAATAAGTAAGAAAGATGCTTTTAGATAGTGATACTTGCTAAGAAGGATGTAAAACTGAAGTTCTCTCTGAGGAGGTGGCATTCTAGCTGACCACAGAAGGTCGAGAAAGAGCCAATTGTGTATCTATCAGGAGGAAAGGGCTTCCAGGAAAGGGGTACAGCAGGGGCGGAGGCCTGAGAGGCACATCTGGATTTGGAACATTTGTCTGTTCTATAAAGGGAATCACAAGGTAAGGTCAGAGAGGAAGGGGGACGCCAGTCCAGAGGATCCTACAGTCAAGGGTAGGAGTTTGGCTTATGATAAAACAACCTCCTAGAGCAGTTGTGAGGATCAATGAGAAATCAGTTTATAAGCTCTAAGCCTTGCTTTAAAACGTCAGCTTTTATTCTCCCTGGGATAGTTATAGTAGGACCCACCATCTCTTGGTATGGAAGCTGACACCACAGAATTGCCAAATTTCAGAAATGGAAAGGCTTTAAGAGATCATTTTTTCCTAATTATTTTCCTTTCTCACATGGGTGAATTAAGGATCAGAGAGGGCAAGGGACTTGCAGACATCACACAGGAGTTAGTGGGGAAGCTTCCAAGCTCTCTGTCTTCCACCCACTGTTGCTTGGGCTCCTGAGTTCAGACACATCCATGATCTCTAAAGGGGAAATTCCTTGGCTTCTGTTCCTGGTGATGCTGGGCAGAGCTTCCTTCTGCAGGACAGTGTGGGGTGATGGAAAAAACACAGACCATCTGAGCCTCAGAGGGTCCTCAGGCACTAGACCTCTTCTCCCCACCCTCCTCTGTAAAGGCTGGGCTTTGGCCAGGGAGCTGGGAAAAAGGTTAGGACATCGGTCAGCAGGGACCTGATGCAGCTTGACCTTTTCAGTATTCCATACGGAAGACAGTGGCGAGGCCGGAGATGAGGATGACCAGCTAGAGACTGTTTCTGTGATCGAACAGAGCAACACTGCCTTCATTAATTTCTAGTGAGGCAAGTCCCATGAAAAATAGGTTAAATTGGCCAAGTCCCTGATGAGCTTTGGAGTTTTACTTGTTCTGTACTCTGAACCCCAGCTGGGCTTTCTTTTGGGTCTAGACATACACAAATACACTTAATAAGCCCTACCAGAAATGAGTATGCTTTTATGGCATTTGGACAGTGTCTTTTCACTTATGGTCTGCATAACAGTATAATGCTCCTGTGTATTGAGTACCTACTACAAGATGGGCACGTAGTTCAGCAATGAGCATGCATCCCCCCCTCTTACCATTACAAAACCTCTAGAAAGTAGTTTACTAATATCCCTCACTTTGTACAGACAAGGAAATTGAGGTTTAAAGGTATCATTTCCAGGAGGATGCTCTGACTCCAACCCAGGCATGTCTGATGCTGAATGAACCTGCTGCATCCAAAGAACACAGGTGCTGATGCGATCACCAGACATGAAAGTCTGAGAATGGCCCATAGGTGCCTGCTGCTATGAAGACATAGGCTGTTCTTTATGGTTTGAAAAGCGTACCCATCCATTTATAATGCCAACAGAGTGTATAAATATGCACAGTATCTTTAATTGATTTTTTTCTCACCTTTGAGGCCCAAAAACATAAACACAGAAAACCTCCCAGTTGGGTTTGTGGGAACCTGCCTGTGGGGTCTTATCAGACCCTATATGCTTGTCTTGCTCCTTCAGTCTCCCTCACCTCTAGACAGGGTACTGCTTTTCCTTCCCATCTGGCCAGACAAGGGTCTGGAAAAGGCACATCCATCCTGCAGGTTCAGTTTGTTTTCTGTAAACTTTCAGTTTGAAAATAAAGGCATTGCCTCCCTGTAGAATCTCTGCTAGGCACGGGCCCTTCTCAAGAGCCAGAGCAGGTGGTATAGACAGATCAAGCACTGCCAAAGAAACCAAAGAGACGCAATTGCTGCTTCCTAGGTAGTGTGGACTCACTGGATGGGCATGGCTGTGTCGCAGTCCATCATTCCCTTGTTAACCTCTGGCCTGAGTGATGTGATGTAGGCTTCCTGCACGTTCTGAAGAAAGTTGTGAAGCTTCCTACAAGTTTTGAGGACCTGGTTGAAAACACAGTGTCGGTGGGACACTCTGCCTGCCCTCCAGGGTGGATGCATGGATTTGTCTCCTGGCCTCTTGGCTCTACTCGTGCTGGGACCTTTTCTTTTTCTCTCTTCCTCTCTTTGAAAGTATCTCCTTTTGTATTGCAGTTTTACTCCAAGACAAAAAAGATTTCTTGCTCTCTGTTATTTTCCCCTAGTGATCAAGAGCTTTCCAACACCAGATGTTCCCTGGGGGAAGAAATGAGATTCTGGGCTTGGGTGGGGCAGCAGTGTGAATAAGAATGGAAACTTCCACAATTGTTGTTGGTGGAGAGAATGACGGAGTATAGACTTCCTGGTGAAGGCAAAATCAAGCCCTGGTGAATTATGACGTGCACAGAGAGAAGAAATGGCCTCTTCCTGGACCAATTTTTACTGCATACGAGCTGATTTACCAAGTGGCAACATGTAAGGTAGACAGAGTGGTGAATGCATAATATCTTCCCTGCAGAGAAGCTGGGAATCTCTTACCTGGGCAGCTGTGGGCAGCAGAAATCCATACTGACACCAGAATCTAGGCCAGAGGGACCCGTGGTAATAGGGCACACGCCCAGGCAGCAGCTAGACCACAAGGATGATGCTGAGCAAGGCACTTTGCCTCCCTGAACCTCAGTTTCCTCATCTGTAATATGAGCGTCCAAATCGGGATGGGGAAGATTTTCATCTCAAGCTGCTCTGGTCCCTTGCAGAATTCTATTCTTATCATGGTATATCTCATTGCACCATGCCCCCCACCCCCCACCACCAACCAAAAGTCTTAATGTTGTTCTTAGAGAGTTTCCTTATATTCCCACACTACAATTTCAGGTTGCCAGGTGTGTACCAGTCTCTTAGGACTTTTCTCTGTGCCATGTTTCAGCTGGCAAATGGAATGAGTAAACCCCTGTCCATGTAATCAATGGGTTAATCATTAATGGTGCCCCTTCGTCCCTATAAGATACTTATATGCAAGCAATGACCTTCTAGAGGCCCAAAAGAAGTGACTTTGGTGAACTTTCACTCATTGTGGAGTACTGGTAACAAAGAGGTGTAGAAGTGCCAGAGGACATCCTCCGAATCACAGCACAGGGACAGCCACCACTCTCCTGAAGAACAGGCTGTTGGGGTGGAATGGGTTGGGATGTAGCACTGAATCCGCCTCAGCCCACGGGTTCCTGGCTGAATGAGCTCAGCCAGGTTGTGACCCTTCTAGGACCCAGGTATTTATCTGTCAAATACAGACAACCACACCTCACTGTCGGGATCGGTATGACTTGAGATGAGCAGCCATGTACTATGTGAGATAGCATCTGGCAAACAAGGGACGCTTATAAACATTAGTTTCCTTGCCTCCAAACGTGGAGCTGGCCTATTTCCTTTTCTCAAGCTCACTTTCCCCTTTCCATCTTCCTTGCTTCCCTGTGTTTCCATTCAACAAGTGTCACTGTGTGCCCACTGCAGGCTGGCACTGGGCAGGCCCCGAGTGTTTGGTGATGGTTGAGAGGATCTGGACCTGAGTATCACCTTTCAAATAAGCCCACCCGCCATCTCCGAGAGACCTAGGTGTCATCTTCCCTAGGCTACAAGCATCCTCCAGGGGACACGTCAGCAAGCCACAGGCCCACCTTTCCCCTGACCCCTCCCCTCAAAGAGCCCACTAAAAACCCTGGCCATAATAAGCCTCTTGACCTGTTAGAGACCCTCTTCCCTTTGTTCTCCTGGCCAGGACAGAGGGGGCCCTCTCAGGGTCAGCAATAAACCCACTTGGACTGCTGAGTTCGCATCCCCTCTCTTCTTTCAATGGTGAGATAGGCAGGACCCCTCCTTACAGAGCAAAGCAGACCTAGACCTGTCTTGAGTACCCTGTAAAAGAGCACTGGATGAACGAATGAATGGGGCAGCTTTGGGTGTGTGGGGATCTTTTGACCCCCTGGGCCAGAGGGCTCCCTCTCCCCCTCCTGTCCCCTGCCAGGCAATGCTCACCTCCCCCGGCCCCATGTCAGGACTCCCAGCTCCACCACTCTGCTCAGACTTACTCCTTCTCTCCCTCTGCTCCATCTGCCTGCTCAGGCAGCAATGTGTAGACAGTGCGGCAAGGTGCAGTGGCGGGGGGCGGGGGGTGGGGGCAGGACTTCTAAACTAAGCTGAGAGGCCTGAGAATATGGCTGGGTGTGCAAAGGCGGTCGACACACTCTCTGGGGTGTGTACAAATCTGTGCCCCATCAGCTCTTGGCCAATGCCTGCCCCCAAGCATTTCCCCACCACCTCCATTTGTAGGGAAAGACAAGTTGTTGAGAATCAGGGCTGGGCAAAGCAGGGCAGGTGAGTGTGGGCCTTGAACGCCAGCACAGATGGGGGAAGGAAAGATACATAGCAGGGCTAAGGGGCTGCGTTGAGAGGAAGCTTTGGCTAGCTCTGGTGCCCTATTGAGTGAAATACTGAGCTGATTAGACCATGGATACATTTTAATTTATGGGTTTCATAGGTATATGGAGCCGGCAGGTTTTTGGGTGCATAATTTTGTGACCATTTGCATTGTTCCCTGTATATTGACAGCTCTCATCAGATCCACAGAGTTTGAGACTGTCTAGGTTATGGGGACGCACTTTGGAGACACGGCGGGGTGGGGGGGCTGGCAGGGAAGAGGGCTGCTTGGGGCCCAAAGGGGCCTAGGAGAGCTGAAGTCCAGCCAAAGGAACTGGAACTGCGATGCATCTGTAAGGTTGTGCAACGGAAAGCTCTCGGCTGCCCACTGGCTGAAGGCTGCGCTCGGTTTGGAGGCCTCCATCTCTCCGTCTGGGAAATGGTCAGGACGCCCTCCGGCCGCGCCTGGCCGGCGCACGGCCGGGGCGAGCATCCGCCAGGAGGAAACACTGGGCCCACAGGACGCGCGGGGAATCGGCGTTAAACTTTGCCGGGCCGGCAGCCGGCGGCCGGAGGAGGAGACTGGCACCCGGGCGCCACGGCCCCTCGCGCCCGCCGCCCGCCCGCCCCCTCCCGCCCCCGCTGCACCCGCTCGGCTGCGGCTCGGCCCCAGCCCCCTCCCTCCTCCCGCCCGCTCCGCGCTCGCTCGCTCGCTCGCCGGCTCCTCCTCACTCGCCCGCCCGCGCCCGGCGCAGCTCGGCCACAGCGGTCGCGGGGCTGAGCGAGCGTCCGCCCCGGGGGCTCCGGAGGCTGCCCGGCCCGCGGCCCCCTCCCTCGCTCCCGCCTCCTCTTCCCGGTCCGCCGCCTGCCTCGGGCCCCGGCGCCCGCGCGGTCTGCGCCTCCGCGCCCCCCGCAGCCACGATGCCGGCGGCCCGGCCGCCCGCCGCGGGAGTCGGCGGGCTCCGGCTGCTCCTCGCCCTGCTCCTGGGGAGCCCCGCGGCAGCTCTGGCGGGAGGTAAGCGTCCGGAGGGGCGGGGCCGGGGAGGGGGCAAAGTTGCCGCGCGTGCTGGGCGGCTGGGGGTCGTGTCTTTCCCGGGCGACTCACTCGCCGCCCGCCCGGACGGGGAGCGGGGGCGGCTGCCCCAGATCGGGGCTGGGAACCGCGTCCTCCTGGCCCGGGCTGCGGGACTGTGGAGGCGGGGGTGCGTCCGAAGGAGCCGGGCGCTTGCCTGCTTCGGCCCCCTTTCTGTCTTCCCGGCTGCGGGGCTGACCCCCCTCCGCAGCCCCAGGGAATCTCCTTGGCATGGGGTCGCCTCCAAACCCCAGATTCCCGGAGCTCTCCGCACCCGCACTCGGGGCTGCGTGCCAGATGGTTCCCATCCGTACGGGGAGAGGATGCACTAGAAGGGGGGCAGCTGACCCGCCCGGCAACTGAGGACCAGACTCAAACTGCGTCTGGGGGCATCGCAGAGACGCCCCCTCCAGCTCTAGGACCCCTTGCCTCCATTTAGTTCACGCTCTCCCGAGGGACCCGGTGCCTGGACCAATCCCAGCCAAGTGTCTGGGAGCTGAACTTGGATGTGGCTTTTACCTGGAGGCCCGTGGAGGGGGCTCAGGGTCCATAGAACTTGGCGGGGGAAGGAGAGATGTTAGGTCACGGTTGGGAACCTGAGTGGATTCCCTTCTTTCTCCCTCTGACAGCCTAGCCTCTCTTAACAGTATCGTGAATTGGGGTGGGGAGGTGGTGCTAGTTTCACCCACCACGTGCTTTCTGGATGGGAAAGTGGGGGGGGGGTCCACGTTTAGCGGAGGATGGAGGCTCCTCCTTCCCATACTTGGAACCCCACTCTCTTCTTCACTCCGCTGAGGTCCCCCAGGAAAAGTTGTAGGGGGAGTGGGATGGAGAGAGGAGTACAGCACTCAACTCACGCAGAACTAACCCCAGGAGCTTCAAGGGTTTGACCAGGCCGCTAGGAGACAGGAGAGTGGAGGGGAGCGTCGGTACACCACCCGAACTCGCCTTCTGAAAGCTCCAACTGCGGTTCCCGGAAACGCACTCTGTTTGGGATAAAGCAGGCAATTCAGGGTCTGCCCAGGCCACAGACAGTCGGAGGGCACACACTCTGCCCATCAGGAGCTCCGTCTTTTGTTTGCACCCAGAGTTGGGAGGCAGGCGGTGACCCTTCTCTTTGGGGAGTCCTGGACCCCCTAACGCGCCCATCTGCTTTCAGCACCGAAGGCCGCGGACAGCTCTCCGATCCGTGGGCCCGAGTTCTGGGCCCCTTTTCTTTCGATTCTTCCCCACGGCTTGGAGTGCCCTCCTCAGCATAAATCGGGCATTTTATCCCCTACCCCCTGCTCTTTAAATAGGGTGACCGGAGAGCAGAACGAAGGAAATAATTTATCACCTTTTGTTTAATAAAGCATATCATTAAAGAACCCCTCTTTTATGAAGCAATAATATTCACAATTTACACCAGGTCTGGGCAATTTCTGTCTGAGAGATGGGGGAAGAGAAATGGTTCAAATAAATCGTTTCCACCATAGCATGCCCTTTCTTAATTAGCCATCTCTTTCCAGCAGTGGCTTGGTGGCCTTGAACTCAGTGTAGATATCACTCCCTCACCCCCCTTTTGAAAATGTGTTGTGACTAACACAAAAAGAACCCAGAGCTATCCAGTGGTCTGCTGGCTTTTCTAAAGTGATTCTATCTCTGCAGACCACAATCTGCAATATACCACCCTCCAGGAAAGATGTCTTATTGGCACATATTGAATTGTTACCCAAGCCAAGAATTCCATATCCTGCTTTCTTCACTGGCTCCAAACACAAAATGGGTGTGTATGGGTATTTTAATTTCTAAGACGTTTCATGTTATTTTTCCCAACTGCATTTATAGCCAGCATGTATTTTTAATTAACTTTTAGGTCACCACCAAATTAAAGTCAACCCATGTACTACTCCAGAAGGCTCATTAATAAGTGGTGTGGTTCTGACTCCGAGACTCTGAGTCATAGGGAGGAGTGCGGGCAGCCAACGAGCATTGCTGATTCTGACTGTGCATTTGGAAACAATTGACCTTCTACAATAAATTCTGTTTTTAACGTGCAGCCCAACTCCGCTAATGTCAGATGGATGACCGTTAATCTAATTCAGGGTTGCAAGCTAGTCCTTCTGTTTGCAGTGCAGGGAGGGGATTTGTAAATACTTGAAAGGGACTTGTTGCTGCATTTTCATGCGTGTCACGTGTTTCTCTGGGCCATTTTGCTGTACGGCATGAATAAGTATAAAGTATAACTTGTTTTTGAAGAGACTTCTTATTGTCTAAGATACGCACATGGGGAATAATTGTAACTACGTGCAAAGACTGCAGAGCCTAAGTGTAATTTCTTTTCTTTTTCTCTTGAACAAATAAAGTAAATTCAGTATTGCTCAGTAAGATCCAAATTTGCTGCTTCCTCCAATATTCATTGTTGTTAGATTCACTTAAAGTCTGTTTTCATTATGGATTAGCATTCTCTTCCACAGAATTTTGACAGGGGCCACTTTATCTAAGCTTGAGAGGTTCCTCTTGTGTTCACATGGCTCAGTTAGACATTAGAAAAATAACGTTATATTTCACTCCTCCCTCTTCCAAGGTAAAAGAATGTTTCCTGATCAGAGTGACTTGTTTACTGGGTTTCCTCCCAAGTTCATTCTTGCTATTCAAAAGGGCTCTCAGTTTACTGGTCCTCGAATTTGGTCCCCCGTTTCTGCAACATGCGAGTGGAGCAGACGTCCACCAGGGGCGCTCAAAGCTATAGTTGGTGATTGAGGGCAGAGAATTCTGATCTTTGGAATCACCAGTTATCAGCTTGGAAAGGGCCTCACCATATCCTCTACCAACCTCTTTCTGCTCACTGTAATTGTCACTATATGTCAGAGAGAAATTACTGATGACACTTCCCATATGCAGCAGAAAAGAGGAAGGGAAGAGGGCAGAAGAATGCTACAAAAAGGGCTTCACTACAATTACACAGCCCAACTACCCTTATGTTGGGGTTTCCTTCATGGATCCAAATTGCAAAACACTGGAGAGGCCATGGCAAGGTTGTCTGGGGGAGTTTGACTGAGTTAGGCTATGGCATGAGATTTATAGGGTTCTGGAAAATTAGTATTGTGGCTTTCGAATCAAAGTGACCTGGGTCCAGGTCGAACTCCATTGCTTAAGAATGTGTGACCTTCAGCAGGAATATCTTCTGAGCCTCTTTCACCATCTGCGGAATGAGGGTTGGGAGTAAGAAGATTGATGGTCCCAGACTGGAAGGATCATTGCAATGATGATATAACACTTATTTGTAAAGCACCTGGCACATAGTAGATGCTCAAGTAATGTTTATTCCTTTTTTCCCCCTGCTTTCCAAAGGGCAAATTGCCCTGTTAGTAGGCACCAAGAAAGCAGATACCTAAAGCTGGTGTGGGGCAGATGCTGGCATAAATGTCTGGATAATTTAGGCCAAAATAGAAGAGGTGGAGGTGGGGCAGTGAGTCCCAGTTATCTATGTGCTGCCTGTGGCAGGTGAGAATTTTTCATGGCCTGATGAAGACTCCCTTCATTTCCAAACTCTCACACTATTTCTCTTTGCATCTCGATATTAACATCAGGAAGCAGAGTTCATGGTACCCGATGTGTAAGATGGCAGGTTAATAGTTGGCAAGAAGACATAAGGAGAGTCTTCTGGAAAAGACATTCATTCATTCATTCATTCATTCATTCAACATTTACCGAGCACTTTCTATGCACTCAATAGTCCCCATGTTGGATGCTGGAGACACAGAGTAATGCAATGAGGTCCCTGTCTGAGTAATGGCACCATAGCGGGAGAGATCTGCAGGTGAGCCACCAGCGTCCATGCCCAATGGTCTGTGCTTCAGGAGGGGGATGGCAAAGTGCTGTGGCCGCACCACCACCAGTGGGCTATGCTTGCTTCTCACCAGAGGTGGTCAGTGAAGTGACAGGTACCAGCAGCCAAGGGGGGATTTCTGCAGTGGCGTAGTGGACATCCTGAAGGCTTCACTTTCAGAACACATCCAATACCCATGAAACTGGAGAGAGGGCGAGAGGAGCATGTGGGAGGGGAAGGTAGGCGGGTGCACACACTTGCGTGTGACAGAGACCATCATCCCTGCAGTCCCTGGACTTTGTGGGCTCTGTAGGTGAAAGCTGCAACAAAGGCCTGGGAACCGCGGTGTTCGCTGTTGTCCACTAGAGGTTGTGATGACACCGAAGGAATCCTTCCCTAAGACAGCGAGGCCGAGCGGCTCAGCAGACAATGGTGCACAGCCCTGGGTAAACACTGCTTTGCTGGGTTTGCATATTTGCATAGTCCTCTGGTTACTGCAGCTCCTCAGAAGCAGCCCTTGGGTGGTGGTGCAGGTGAGAACAGGACTGCTTTTAGGGGAGGGTAAAAAGGCTGATGAGTTGGGAGGGGGCCTGTGGACCTGCATGACTTAATTTACTAGAACATGGATGGGACTGTTAACATTTATTGAGTGTTGATTTTGCTCCAGGCCTTGTGATAAAATGGTTTGTATAGATTTGTTCAGAGAATCTTCACAGAATAGCCTCATGCACTAGATGTAGTTATTACCCTTTTTTATGGATCGGGGAAATTGAGGCACAGAGAGGTTGAGCTATGTGTTGAAGGGTTACAAGACGTAGCTGCAATTTGGCACCACACCCAGGCCTCAGCCCAAATCTTTTAATTCCGCACCTCACATCTGCTTCTTATATTGTGCATTGCCAGAGTTCATGTGCACATTCTGCTGATATATGGGAGGGGCCTGCAAATATTTGTCTGATGCATGTTCGATGTGTATCCATTATCTACCACAGTTCCTGGCACATAGGAAGCACTTAAGTAAAACCAGTCAAATTGAAGTGAATCACAAAGTGAGACAGGTTACAATTTATGCACAAGCAATTAATTCACAGTCATTATATCACTTAATGTATGTCAGGCCCTTACATGGGTTGTTTTATTTAATCTTTATGTTTCTCCTATAGATGAGGAAACCAAGGCTTAGAGAGGCTGTTACCAGTTCAGGAAGCTCAAGGTTGTCAGCGAAGAATGTAAGATTTGAATCCATGTAGTTAGTCCACCTGCTGAACATGTGGGCTTGAGAACTGGACATAGTACCTTCCAAGCTGGGTCCTGCTCTATTTCCAAGTGAAATGGGTGTGAAAGGTGCCTTCTGTACAAGTGTGCAGGCAGACTGGGTGCGTCTGAGTCCCAGTGCACCAAACTCCAAAGACTGACAGGGCAGAGACCCAAATCAACTAGGATTTTCCCAAGCCTTTAATAGCTCTCAAAAGAAACTGGGCATAGGGATTATTCTTCACATCCTGGGAAAGGCGGAGACTTTGCGGAGGAAGGTGAGTGACACGGCTCGGTCACTGGTCAGCTTTGAAATTCTAGCTCTTTGTTTGTGTTTTCTTATGTCCCCAGGCCACCCAACCATTAATGGAGAGCTCAGTGTAGGAAATTGGTTTCTGTAAGCCCCTAAGTCCAAGACCTAAGCTCAGCCATCTCCAAACTATGAGTCTCAATTTTCTCATCTGTAAAACCGATCGCAATAACCACCACCACATAGGCAAAGCTGTCTTCACAGGAATGGGATAAGACAAGGCAGTCAAGATGCTTTGTGCAAACCAGAAAGTCAAGCCTCATGAGGGTGGATGCTGACATGGAAGACTGAAGACCCCAGACATGGGGCCTGTTATGAGAGAATGACAAAATATATAACACTGCGATTTATCATTTACTATGGACCTACTGTGTGTCAGAGGACTGTCCCTGTGCTTATTCTAGATCCACTCATTTGATCCCCACTCAGTCCCATCAGGTGATATCACCAACAAATATTGCAAATGAGGAACCTAAGTCTTAGTGAGGTACAGGCACCTGCTCAAGATGTCATGGGCAATGAGTGACGAAGTCAGGATTCAAACCCAGGATGGCTTGATTCCAAAGCCCAAGCTCGTGCCGGATGCTAAAGGATGAGGAAGTCAGTAACACACAGCAATGGCTAAATGTAGAGCTGATGAAAGTCCAGAAATCAAGGTGGTTTGACTGGAATCCAAGAGAGGAGATGTTTCTTCCCCCAGTGGCAAATGCCAGGTGTCTCAAGTCAGCTCACCAAACAGTTCATTCTGACCTTCCATACCCCCTGTAATGGCTTCTGGGTAAAGCATCTTTCTTGTCTTACGCATGCTGTTCCTTCAACCTGGACTGTCATCCTAGGTGGTCACAGAGCTGAGGGAGTTCAGAGAGGACTAGACTGAATTCTCAGCTGGCTGATTTTAGCAGCATGATCTTGAGCTGTTTGCTTTAGTTCTCTGGGCCTATTTCAGCCTGATGTATAAAACGAGAGGGTCATATCTCCCTCATAAGATAATTTAAAATAGTCAAAGTGCATAGATATGTATGGCCCATAGCAAGCACTGAGTAAAAATGTGCCATTATTGCTACTATTATTCACCTGGTGAACTTCTATTCATCCTTCAAAACCCAATCCTTAATTGTCTTTTTCTGGAGCCCCTCTCTGGCCTCTCTCCTCTCTATGCCAGTTATGAATGACCCTCTGAGCCCCGTATCATGTTTTATCCCTCTATTATTATCATAATGCATGAATTACCAGTTTATATATGCATCTTTCCCATAGACAATTAACTCTTCAAAAACTTCAACTGAATTTACTTATCCAAATCCCTCTTAACCTTTATCTAACCCAGTATAAGTGCTCAACCCATTTGTAAAACTGTGTTAAATTAGCCTTCATCTTAATCTTAGTTGTAAGAAGGTGGAATCAGAATCTTAAGATCTGAATTTAATCCTTGACTCTTCTCCATCTGTATAGTCTTAGGCAGCCTGTATGAGCGTTGGTTCCTATTCTGAAAAATGGGAATAATAAGAGTATCCTACCTCACAGGACTGCTAGGAGGAAAATCAATGAGATAGAGGATGTGAAATCTCTGAATAATTCTACAAAAAGGAAAGGGAGAAAGAAAAATTAGAAGATAAGGAAGGAGATAAACACACTTTGTAAGGAGAAAAAAACACTTTAGTGTAAACATACACCCATCAGATGGGCTGTTCAGCGGGTCCTTGCTGAAGCCACCTTTCTTTCCAGAGGGAATATTGGCTGCAATTGTTTACCCTGTGGCTTAGCTCATTTCAAAAAAGAAACTTCCTGGACACAACACTAGTTGTAGAATCGGCCTTCTCTCGGGTCCCTGGCAGCTGCAGAAACAGCAAGTGCCCAACTGAAAACTGGGGAAGTATAACAAAGTGAATAAAAATCCAGGCGGTAGAGTCGGAGCAATCTGAGTTTAAATCTGCTGCTTTCTGTTAGAGGAGTGACCTTGGACAAGCTGCTTTGTCACCCTGAGCTGGCATGGGGCCTAGCATGGGGGTCTTAGCCCATCCTCTGCCCATTTCTTAGGGATGATGTGATGGAGAGGGGCTAGGTACAGACATGCTCTACAAAAACAGGAAACCCTTCCTGGGGTCTGTAATATTATTCCGGTACTGACAGCTCTTCAGGGTCCCCACGTGACTCAATCCTTCCCTGATATTTTCATTTTATTGAAAAAAGAGACCCAAAGGCAGCAAGGGACTTACCTTCTCAAGGTTGCACTGCAATTGAGTGGAGAGCTAGGACTTGAACCTCCGATTCCTATTCTAAAGTGACTTCTCTCGTCTTTTGAACACCCTGAAGTCCCTGCTTTCCTCAAGTATATACTCTGAGACCCAAGGAGATGTGGCAGTTAAAGTCTTAAGGGCGTCTGTCTCCATTAAACCAATGGCATCCTTTGCCCAAAGCAGAGACGTGTACAGTGTGGCCACAGCAAAGTGACTGTGTAAAAGGAGGTTTAGTAGAAACAGAAATCAGCCTTATCTCCCTCCCCTACTGACTTGGCACCTGAATCTTTGAGGTGCCAGTGGACCAGCTTGCACCTGGGAATGGTGCCATCCGAGCAGATGGCTTGAGTCAAGTAAGCGAGAGTAAAGCACGGAGGCTCAGGGAGATGCAGGTCCCAGGCCAGGGCCTCCCCTGCGCTTCCTTGCTCTCACCAGGGGTCGTGAAGAGTGGCCGATTGAGAAAGCCAGTCGGGCACGGGGTGGGGAGAGCCAGAGAAGGGTCAAGGGAAGCACAGCTGATGTGGTCAGGGACAGCCCTGAGCAAGGAGCCGAACACCAGGGCTGACCGGGGCAGGAGGCTGGGGCAAGGTGCACGGAGTCAGTCTAAACATGGGCTCTGGAGCCCGGACAAGTCTCAAAGGGGAGAGCGGTGGTGTGGGGAAGAGGCCCTGAATGACAGTTTCCTTCTCCGACTGCACCCATCCTCAGTTTGGGGGTGGACATGAAGCTTAGACCATGAAGCGGTGAGCTCAGGGTCTGCAATGGAGCGCTGGCTTGGGGCCAAGACCCCGGCCGGGTGAGGCAGGGTGGCCCGATGAAGAGCACAGGTTCTGGCGTTGGAGAGATGCCGGAGGCCTGGTCTTAGTCGAGTTACTCAGCTCTGAGATGGTGCCGGTGGTGGTGACAGTGATGGCGACGATTTCTGGTCACTGTTGCTGCTCTTCTGAGCTGATTCGCAGACTTTCAGATCAGTGCTGGCTTCCAAGAAAGGGCTTCTTTCTCTGGGCTGTGTAGGACAAAGACTCACTCAGGACAGACGGAGAGTAAGAAGGCTTGCCCTAAGGAGACCCCAAATAGCGGGCCAACGGTGGTCCCGGGAGTGCCTGCGTTTCCCATGTCTCTCTTTAGGGCGTCCGCTTCTCTCCACGCTCTCTCGCGTCTGGCTCCCCGTCTGCTGCCCGCCTCTCCTGCTCCCTCCCCGTGCAGCTCCCTCATCAGCTCCACTTACACAAGAGCATTATGGCCTCTCCGGCTCAAACTCTACGTTTGGTAACCACGAGTCGCATGAGGCTATTTAATTTTAAACCTAATTTAAATTAAATTAGAATGAGAGTTCCTCAGCCTCTCTAGCCACATGTCAAGTTTTCAGTAGCCACTTGGTGTGGCTGGCAACAGAGGGGGAAAGTTCTACTGGAACTTTCCACTATGACAGAAAGTTCCACTGGACAGTACTGCTCATGGCAGACCAGACATACCTCCTGACCCTCAGCGTCTTCATGTTTCTCCATTCTTATTCCTCAGAGGAGTGTGGGCTTGTTCTGCTCAGGCTATAGGTTGGCTGTTCATGTTTAATGCAGGCCCCTGTGGCTGCTTTGGGAAGCACGCACGGGGCGTAACGGGCCACCCAGGTCTGTGTTTTTTGGTGGGGCAATCTCCGCTAATGCCATTTCACACCCTTGCTCTGCTGGCCTCATGGGTGCTTTCTCGACCCTTCTTATTGCTAGGTTGCGGCTCTGGAACTCTTTGACCAGTGCGTCCATATTCATCCAGCTGTGGCCTCGCTGACAAATATAACCACGGGCGCTGGGAGGAGTCACAATGTGTTGCAACTGTCTACTAACTTGTCTCCCTCCCTCACTGGACAGTGAGATCCTCAGGGTCAGGGTTGACTCTTACGTTCTCTCTGTTCTCAGCTGTTTTGTTGAATGGATGAGTGAATTAATTAAATAATTAATGAAGTGCATTCTTCAGTCTTTGTTCTTCAGACCTCAGTTTTGGGGGCATAGGGCAGAAGAGAATTTGCAGACAAGTGCCCAGTCCTCCCATCATTTGGGTAAACTTGACTTAGGGAAAATAATTTAGAGTAGGAGTTTAAGAGCAGGGTCTTTATAAACTGGTGTACTTAGGCGTTAAACTTTAAGATAGGGCCCCAGGATCCTTCCCCTCCTTATGGAAGATTCCTCTGGAATGACAGCAATGCACTGAAAAGCACTAATGGAGGTCAGTGGGAAAAGAGGATGTGCTTTCTCAAACATATGGTTCTATGCATGATTTGGGTAACACAGCTATTATATAACGTTGTCATTTCTCCAAAGCTTTACTGTTATGGAAACAGGGGGAGGAGGTGTTGGAAAGGATATACTCGGGAGTCATCTTTCTGAGAGTGGTGGGCTTGGCACTGCATTAGGGCTGAGACAGGCCTGAACGTGGACCCCAGCTCTGGCGTTGGCGCGCTCTCTAATGCGGGAGGAAGACACTCAGCCAACTCAAGCCTCGGTTTCCATCTGCAGAATGAGAATATAGTGCTTCCTCTGCCTCCCACCACAGGGTGGATTGCGAGAGTGCCATGCCCGTGGCCTGCAGATCTCTAGGAGGAGCTGGTTATAGTGCACTGGGTGTGAAGGGTGCCCCATGAAGTTAAGCAGTACAAGCTGTGCAGCTGTAGATGGTACCCCAAATATGGAAGTGCACCTCGAAGCCATAAAACAGTTAGCAAAGGGACAGGGACAGAGCTCCTCCAACTTTTCATTCCCTAAAGACTTCTGATCAGACCTCTACCTCCACGCCCCCCTTTTAAAGCAGTTTTACGGAGTTGTAACCCTAATTTGGGGCCAACCACCCTGGAAATTCATGTAAAATAAGTGGAATCAGGCCTAGTTTTCTAGGGCTTCGGGAAGGGAAATTTGCCTAATTTATGGCATAAATAAAAAATGATATGCTAGGGTTAATTTGCATATTTCTTCTTCCACTGGGGTTTAAAACAACACTGTCATTGTTTCCAAAGAAAGCCTCAGGCCTCTCTTCTTAATCCAAATGTGTAAACTTAGGCAATCACTTAACCACCAGAGGCTTTGATTTCCTCAATTCTGAAATGAGAATGAAAGATAAATGGAACCCCATCATGGGACTGTAGCAAGGACTTGTGAGGAGACCCTATTAAACTCATGAAGTTATTGTTACTAGAGTAACATATATAATCTTTGATCACATGTATATCATCATCATCATTCATTAAACATGTATCTGTCCCTACAGCTGATGTCACTGTAGCAATGGCAGAAGGACACAACTGTCACTGTATACCCACGTGAAGTTATTTCAAGCCCAGGACCTAGATGCATGCTAGAACATAGCAGGTGTCCAGTCATGGGACGCATGAATAAATGGCTTGTAATTATCACTCATCACTTCCCCACAGATGCAAGTATTTGAAAATCTTTCTCCCCTTCTAGACCACGAGGTCCTCCAAGAAGAGAATATGTCACATTTCTCTCTCAATCCCCACCTCTCAATGGTATATCTCCCAGATAACAAAAGCTCCGTGCAGAGTAGTTGAATGCATGAGTGCTGAAGTGCAATCATTCATAATTAGTACATGGGAAATGCTTATTATCAGAGTGCATGCTAATACATGGTTGTCTTCCTCATAGACTAAGAGCTCCTCATGTTTGTGTGACCAAAATCTAGCTCAGAACATGGCACTTCCAGCAGCCAGCAGGCGCTTTCCAGACGTATGGCAGTAGCCAAGAGCTCAGAATTTAGGGTCATAAAAGCCTGAGTCTGAATTCTCTATTTATTACCTACTAGCTATTTACCCTTGGGCAAATTCATGCTTTATGGAAATAGTGTAAGGTGGGGAAAACAATCCTTCACCTAGTTGATATCAGATGCAAAAAAGGAATTTTCCATCAAGAGCTTAGCTCAGTGCCTGACACAAATTAGGTACTCAGTATAGATAGTTCTATGAATGAATGAATGAATGAATGAATGAATGGAGTGACCTTTCCCAAGACAGAATTCACAATTGCATGAACACTGCAGATCAAATGCTCTGTAGGGATTCAGAGAGAAGCATTGATTTTCCAGCAACTACATCTGGACTCTGTTTCCCAACATAAGGTATTTTATTATCTTCATTATTAAAATTGAGGTTCTAAGCAAAAGGCAGAGGTCCAGATGGGTGAACCTATCACTTACTGGCTGGTGTTTTATGACCAAGTTCCATCTCAGATCAGCCACAAAACCCTAGACAAGGAGCCATATGGGCATGGCCCGGTCCTCCGGGCACCCTCTTGCTGTCAGGGACTTCCGGAGGGTAATGTTCCGGGTCTTATCTGTCTGTTCCTCCACTCTGCCTCCACTTTCCCTGTTTCCAAAGAAAGTAGATTCCCTGGAAAAATCTGAGAAGGAAATGAATTCCTATGTTGCATTAGACTCCCTGCTCTGGCTTCATTTATAGAATTTCACCTAGTTATTAGCTGAACCTTCAAACATGACTGTAAGAGCCATTTGATTAGAGATAACAAAGCTGAGGCTCAAGTGGCTATACAGTGGTGGATTAGGATCCATTCACCCATTCAAGACCTACTTTTTCTCCCTGCAAGACCTTCTATTCTGTACCAAGCACTTGGTAGGTGCAACAGATAAATAAAATACATGCTTGCCCTCAAAGAACTAGTCTAATTCTTCCCACTCAGATATGACTCCAAACTGCAAGTTCATACTCAGCTCTCAATCATTGTGTTGCCCTGATAAATGGGGCAGCTCTCTTCAAGGCACAGGGCTGGGAGGGGTGAATTCTCAGGACGACTGCCTGAAGTCTCGGTTGGTACCTACACAAAGTGAATCGGCTTGATTTCACCCACCCTCATTTTCAAAAAAAATTTTTTTTAGTTGTTGCTCTTCAATGAGCCAAATAGATGTGTCACCTTAAGAGAACCTTCATGAACCCCCAGACTTCAAAGGGACAGGAAGAGCCCCAGCAGATCTTACTGAGAGCCATGGTACTGACTTACGGCAATAATATGTTACTGCTTCGCTCTCTTGTGCACATGGGAAAATACATCCTGAGCAGAACTGCAGAAAATTATATAGATGTAACTGGGTGTGTGTCTGTACATAACTGGTATGTTCATTATTTCCATAAAGCATAAACTTGGACATTTAGTTAATGAGGTTTGGCCAAAAAACAAATGAATTCTTCCAGGTCCTGGGATAGTTTTATTCTAAGTAGTAATAAAAATAGTTATTGCCTTGTTGTACCATGGGGCAGAGGATACCCATTATTGTATCAGATTGTTACAAACAACTCCGGGGCTCTCATGATAGGAAAAATTAGTCCTGCTTTGCAGATGAAGAAACTGAGGTTCAGAGACACTCCATGATGGGATGGTTCTTGGCCTTCTTTTTTTCTGACACTGATATTTTGAAGAATACTGGCCCACTGTTTTGTAGAATGGCCCTCCATTTGGGCATATATACTTTGAATGCTTACAGAATGGCACCGTGTCCCCCATATTGGTTTATAACTTGCTTTATTCCTTCTTGCGCTCTTTTCTGTGACTGGAACAGGGCCCAGAATTCCCCCAAGTCAGGCTGTGTTCACTGGCTCCTTCCTTGTACGCCCTCTGGGGTCACCCCCAGATGCCTCCCTTCCACTCCTCTCTCCCTTGGCCATGCTGGCACACCCCTACGGTAACAAGCCTCCACTATTTTTAATTTTTGATGTGCGTCTGTCTTTCCCCCTAGGCTATGGGAAATTCAGGGGCTGATTCACTGATTCAACCACAGACGGCAAATATTGAATGAGTGACCAATGTGCAGGCTCTGTTCCAGGCCCTGGAACAGAAAGCAACAGTGTCAGCTCTCCAGGAACATACGCTCTCTGGGAGCTTTCATGTATTCATCCAGCCAGCACATTCATTCATTCATTTGTTCAGCAAATATTCCTTCAGAGTCCAGGTGCTGGGCTGTATCAATATTTGCATGATGGGGTGAAATGAGAGAAAAGGACTGACTTGTTGATCTCTGATGGTAAACAAGATAGAGTTTCCAAAGAGCTTCAGACATTCTCATGGGCACTGCATACTTGAAAAGGTTAAAAAGAGTATCTGGGATCTCGAAGAATATGAGCTGAGTGGGGATCCCTCACATTGCTCATAAGGGGCTCAGCCAGAACCAGGCATCTCTATTTGACCCGATATGACTCCTTGGCGTGGGCTAACAGAAAGGTCGCCTTACCAGGAGTCAAACATCTGCATTCTGGAGCTGACCACCAAAGATGTGCTGTGTGACCTTGGGCCCATCTCTGTCTCTCTCTGGGCCTCAGTTTCTCCATCTGTGAATTTAGTGACCTGGACTCAATCAGTAGTTTCCAAAATGAACTGTGGGTTTAAATCCCCTAGGGAGTTTTGTTTTGTTTTGTTACTTGATTTTCTTTTTCTCTTCTCTTTTTTTAGTTGCAGTGTAGTTGACATTCAATATTATATTAGTTTCAACTGTACAACATAGTGATTCAACATTTATATACATTAGGAAGTGATCACCACAATAAATCTAGCTACCATCTGTCACCACACAAAGTTATTATAATATTATTAACTCTATTCCTTAGGCATTAAGTTACATTCCCCTGACTTATTTATTTTATAACTGGGAGATTGCACTTCTTAATCCTCTTCCCTATTTCGCCCATCCCCCACTTCCCTCCCCACTGGCCACCACCAGATCATCCTCTGTCTCTGTGAGTCTGTTTCTGCTTTGCTTTGTTTGTTCATTTGTTTTGCTTTTAGATTCCATATGTAAGTGAAATCATACGGTATTTGTCTTTCTCTGACTTATTTCACTTAATAATACCTTCTAGGTCCATGGGGGGCTTTTACCATGCAGGTGCTTAGGCTACCCCCTCCCCCGCCTACTGCCTAGAAATCTGCCTTGGTGAGTTCTGTGCCTGCATTTCTTAGCCCTAAGCTAAGACCTTTTATGATGCCTTTGCTCATGATAATTATGCTTACCATTTATACACCAGGCACATGGTGAGCCCCATCCTCACATGATTTCATTTGTACTATATGATAGTCCCGTAGGGTAGAGACTATTATCCCCATTTTACAGCAGTTACTACTGAGGTTTGGAGAGATCAAATGATTTGCTCAAGGTCGCACAGCTAGTAAGACCCCGAGCTGGGATTTATGTCTGTGTCCGAGTGACTTTAGAAGAATTTGCTGCCTTTCTGTGGGATGGGTTGGGTTGGAGTCTACTTTTAGCCCACCGTGCTCTCTCTCCAGAGGCAGCCTGTCTCCCAGCTCCGCTCTTCCCTGAAAATCTAGTTAACTCTTTTAATGAGGCAAATAAATGGGCCCCTTGAAGTGTGTGATCGATCACACCCGGCTTCCTGTGCACCGATGACCTCCCTGACATGAATTATGGCTGCCATCAGCCCTCTTTTCTGCTCCTGCACCTGCAGGGACCACACGGAGCCAGGGAACATGTTAACGCTCAGGGTTCACCTCTCGGTGTGGCCAGAGAAAAGCCAAAGAGCTTGGAGGCTTTAGAAGAACTCACAAAAAGCCCTTGTGGCCAGGGTGTCAAGAACGGAGAAGGAAGTGAGCAAAAATGGATTTAGGAGGTGGGTGGGCCAGATCCTACAGGGCAGGGGGACTGCCAGGACATGTCGGGAGTTTATTCTCATGTGCTTGGAAGCTCACTCACTGTAGGCAGAGGAGTGGCCTGTTCTGGTTTGAGAAAGTTGTCCAAGAGGCTGAGGGGAATTATTTAGGGGCCCCTTACAGGACGTGGAGGAATTAATCCCACCCCCGCTTCTCCTCCCACCCTGAGATAGGCTCTCCTGTCTCCTGCCTCCCAGCTAAGGTCTGGAACCTTTTGAAACCATTCCACCCAGATCACCACCATGCCTGGTACAATCTTTCCAACCTCAGTGGAGGGGAGGCAATCCTCTGAGCCTGCTCAAAACTTTCACAGGGTTTTCAACCCTTGACCTTTCAACTGTGCTTTAAAGCCTCCAACTCACCCTCCAACTTGACCCTTCAAACCTGGCCTGGGGCTTTAAAAGGCTTTCTTTGTCCTCCCCTTAAGTGGGTAGAACATAGAAAAAGCGAGAAGAAGAAAAGAATATCAGTTTGGCCAAATAATGATTAAATCCAGCCCTCCCCTCCTCCCAAACCCTGATCAGACTGTACAAAAAGGATCTTATATATATTATCACTGGCTCTCGGTCTAATGTAGGCCTGACCCTGCTGGGTAAATTAAATGACATTTATAATATAGCTTAACTATAAAAATGTGCTTGGGGCAGAAATTAGATGTACCAAGACTTTTCCAGCAGAAGACATTTTTACAAATGCATGAGCTCCTGAACCAATTTGGAGGCCCTGTCATTTTGATTTAGAGCCGGGAAAGTGGGTCTGTTCCCTAAAGAGGAGAAATAATTATCCGGGTAAGAGAAGATTTAAAAATTCTGGTTCTTATCACTAACTTGCCTGCGACTCAAAGCCAAATGCAGAGAAGAGGGTCGACTCATGAGTAAGAACTTGGACCAATTTCCACCTGCTTGACCTACAAATCCCATGTGATTTCCACATGCTCTGTCTTCCGGGGAGCCTTCCCTGCCCCTCTGAGCTGGGTAGGAACATTGCTATCGGAGCACTCACATCCCCTTTGTTTCAGTTAGCAATGGCTGCATAACAAAACACCCTCAAAATGTAGCGGCTTACAAGAACAACCATCTGTTTATTGTCTCACAGGACTCTGTGGTTTGACTGGGCTCAGCTTGGAGATTCCTCTGGTCTGGGTGGTGTTGGACAGAGCCACAGTCATCAGGTGGCTTGACTGGGCTGGAAGGGCTAAGGGGCTCAAACAGGTGTCTGGAAGCGTGATCTGAGTATCACCGGAGCATCTCAGTTTTCCCTTGCATGGCCTCCACATGGCTTCTCCCAGTAGGGGAGCTGGATTCTCAGAGCGAGGGTCCCAAGAGCAAAGGCAAAGCTGAAGGTCTCTTAAGATCCAGCTTTAGAAGTTATACACTGCATCTGTTGGCCAAAAGAAATCCTAAGTCCAGCTCAGATTCAAAGGGAAGAGAAACAAACCCCACTCTTGATGTGGGGAGTTGCAGGCTTGGCTGCTGTCGATAATCTACCTCTCTCGTACTTATTCATAATATAGATTTTATTGTGCTAGTACCACGTACTTGGCAGCTGCTATGCCAGGTGCTCACCCTTCTATACTCAGTTGTTGGTTTATGTCTGTGTTTCCTTATGTAAAGGGACCCTTGTCTAATTTATTTGCAGAAGTGCTATTGACTCAGGTTTGATGGAGAGATTGGAGCACTGAGTGTTCAATTCCAAGTGTGGTCACTCGAAACCCAGATGGTTGTGAAATATTGCCGGAGCCTAAGTACCAATATTATATTCTTTTATAGTGGCAGCAGTAATAATAATAGCAGTGGTCATAATGATGATTAATAGTAGTAAGTACTAACAATAGTGTAATTCCTATTGCTCTCATACCAGAACTGCAATACTGCCTTACGCTTATGCAGCATTGGGCCTCTTAAAAAGCGTTTTTATTTCCACTATCTTACTACTCTATCCAACAACCTCAACCTTGTGAAATGTCCCAGGAGGACTTGGGTTATTATAATCCATAGCTTATATAAGGAAAATGAGCCTTAGAAAGAATGAAAAACTTATCCCTGGGCAATCACAATGGATATAATTTATCAGGGATCTACTACCTGCTGGGCACTGTACACCAACAATTTGATTTCCTTCTCACAGCAAGGGGTGAGCTAGATAATATTATTGCCACCATGTTTCAGATGAGGAAGCTGAGACTCAGAGGGGTGAAGTCCTTTGCTTGTCAGTTTCATGGCTGGATTCACTTCTAGAACATTCTAACTCATGAGTCAATGACTCCACAATGTTAGACTGACTTCTTCCCAGACTGCCATTTTCTGAACTTTGCTGAGCTGAGAAAATAGATAATGTTCATGTAAAAACAGTGTGCAAAATCAGAGCGAGGGACTCTTCTGTGAATAACTCCCACCTGCTCTAGAGCCCAGCTTTTGCAACATTTTTGACCTTGGAAGCTTTTATTTTTCCACCTGCTCTAAGTTCTTGGTGGCTTCTGCATAGCCCAGGCTACCAGGAAGTAAACTTCCAGAAAAGTGAGTTGTCATGTGTATAAAGTTACATGAGGTCATTGAGTCCAGTGCTCTGAGGGATTGAGTCACCCTGAAATTGTAAATTAGGCCCTTAATGGGGGTAAACATTTATATTTTTCAGCATCTATGATGAAACCCATCAGCTGGTATTTTTGGACGACATACCCTACACCAAGTACTAGAAGGTGGGATATTGCAGGGTTCTTGAAATCAGGCCACCTGGGTTCAAATCTCATCTCTGCCACTTATCAGCTATACAATCTCAGGCAAGAATCTCTCTATGCCTCAGTTTCCTTATCTTTAAGAGGGACTGATTCCACAGGGTTGTGGAGAGCATTAAGCAGGCTAGTATTTGTCCTATTAATCTGATTTGGTTCATGTGCTTACCTTTGAACCAATCACTGGGGCTGGAATGATGTAGGGCCTGAGTGGCCAGTCCTAGGCTCCCCAACACCTTCAGTGAGAATGAGGAAACGGAGGCTTCCCAAAGGAAAATCCAAATGCTATCATCAAGAGAAAAGCCACAGAAAGTCTAATATGTTTGGGAACTAAGAGCTCCTTTTTTTTTTCTACCATGTCTCAACTGATACCTGAAGGTACTGTGTATGTGCCAAGAATAACATGACATGAGTGTGACTTAAGCAGATAGGTTTCTCCTCAGCAGGCTCTACAAAGTAGCTTGGGCACAGACCCACACTGCCATTCACCATTCTGCCTTCTTCAGGAGACAGCAGGGAAAGTGCGCAGGAAAGATCCTGGGGCTTGGCAAGACAGAGACCCATCAGTTTAGCAGCAAGTTGTCATCAGTTGTGAAACACTGTCCTATAAATATGTAGGGTGCCTGAGAAACAGGCATGTGCCAGGTCTCTCCAGGAGGCAAACATTTAAACAACAACCTCCTGTTTGATGACAATAAAGAAAATGTGCCATCAGCTAAGTCCCTTCCCTTCTCTGACTCTGTTTCTTCACCTGTAAAATGGACAAGTTCCATGAGCTGGACTCTTGGGACTCTTCCAGTCCTTGTGCTTGAGTAATTGTAACTATATTTAAATGACTTAAAGACAGCTTGAAAGTGAGGAGTCAAGACACATCCACTAACTCACTGAGTGATGTTGAGCAAATAACTTCATCTATCCATCCACCTGTCCATTCATCAGTCCACCTGTCCAACCATCCACCGATCCCTCCCTGCCCATATGTTCAACAATTAGTCCATCTATCTGTCCATCTATCCACCCACCTGTTCCTCTTTCTTTATATACATCTGTCCATTCATCCAACCTTTCATCTACCCATCAATCTGTCCAGTCATCAACTCATCTTATGCAAGGCCATTTTAAGGCCTGTGTTTGCCCTAAGAAGTCTTTTTAGGGAGCTCCAAACTCACATAATATCATACAAAATAAATGCATTTTTATTGTAACATTTTAAAGAAAATATTGAAGTTATGCTTTTGGAATTATTTTGTTACCACAGTAACTTTCTCATTTTACATTTATCTGTAATTTTTTGAAACATCCTCAAATATACTTAGGAATTCTTGGTGAAATGAGAATCTAACCCATCAACTCTTTTCAAATATAATGAAACTTTTATGAACACTAAATTTAAAAAATACTGAGGGTGACATAATGGTATGTTAGGGAGGCATTTAATTTAAGCTTTTATTAATTTCGCTTCTGCAGTTTTCTTTTACAATTTTGGAGCCGATATTGTTTTTAGCTCTCAGACATTGTCACTTAAAGAGCTTGTTGGCCTCAGGCCATAATGGATAAAATGTCCCCATTTAACAACTCTTTACTATTTTTCCTGCGTTCCTTGGCTCTGAATTGAAGGAAAGGAAGGAAGCTACACAAATGAGCTATCTGGTCCACCCAAGGTGATACAGTAATATAAACACAACATGAAGCATGAACATCACACCAAAGAGGTATCTCTACATCTGCCCTCCACCACTTTAGGCATTCCTGCCCTAAATAGAAACAGTAATTCTGGACAGATGAGAGAGGAAGATAAAGGCAGTTTCAAGCACTCGTCATAAATTGTAATGAGCACCTACTCTACTAAGGAGCATTTTGATTACTTTTTGAAATGTGAAATAGCAGATTCATCTCTTGTGATTACATCAGGAACATTTTTTTCTCCATATAAAAAGAGGTTTTAAGAAATGCTGAAAGGTTTAAGATAATGAAGGCAAATTGTTCTTACAATAGTAGGGAATTGTGAGCAGTTTGTGTGTCTTTGAACACGGAAAAGTGAGAAAATTCCCCAGGGAGAAAAAACCTTCAATTTGTCACCAGAAAATCCATGTGAGGAAAACATGGTCTGTTGCCTGAGGAATACGTATGAACCAAGCCCTTGGTGGATATCCTGGTTCATCTCCCTTACTTAAGGATGAAGCGTGTATGGCTCAGAGAGGGGAGATAACTTATTCAAGATCACAAAGCAAATTTTTGTCTGGCTTGATGCTTTTCATCTATCATACTGTTCCACATTATCCTAAAATAGTGGGAAAAGTGTGAATGACAAAGGTACTCATTTTGACTCTGATTTTTTTCTTTATTTGACATTTTTGGACATTTGGGGCACATGTACAGAAAGTTAATTACTCCACCCCCACCCCACCGTGCCAGCAAAGACCACTGGGAACCTTTCCTTTCTTTTCTACAACTTGGAAAAACAATTCTCTGTTTATATTTCTTCATGCTTCTTGAGTCTTGGTGGTGTTCAGACTTTCCATGGCATTCAGTTTTGCTCCATTCCCTGGATCTGTCTGAGTCAAATTCTTCCCGGAATAATATCAGACCAGAGATCAGGGTGGTGTGTGTACGCTGCAGCCATGCTGGGTGGCTCTTGAGGATCATGGTTTATTCTAGTTGAAGGAAAGAAGTCATCTCAGACAGAATCCCTGACCCCAAGAGAATCAGAGCTGATGGGGAGATTGGAATTATAAGCAGATGATTTTGACAATAGTAATGTGTCCTGTGATAGGAATAAGCCACACAAGTCCAGGGATGCGTGTGACCAAACTGAGGTTTAAGGAAGGCTTCCTGGAGGAGGTGATTCTGGACCTGAGTCCCAAAGGGTGAGAGACAGTGAGCAAAGTGAAGATGGGAGGGAGGAGGGCATCATAGGCTCAGAGAAAGCAAGCTCAAAGGTTAGGGGCAAGAACTTTGGGGCTGAAAGCAACAGATGCCACTAGACCACACTACCACAAGCCCTGTTTGACAGATGCGGAAATCAGGGCCTTTTCAGGGCTAGGGTGTTATTCCACAGCTCATTCCGTTGTCTGTCTTGGCCTTCTCAGAAGGCCCAGGAATTGCCTGAGATGATTACCCTGCAGGTCTTTGTTATAACTTCTGTGCATCCAGAAGTAAAGGAGATGTGGATTACGGATGTACATGGACCTCTTTCCCCATCCCTGAACTCAGAAAGCCTTACTTTACACTGGCTCGTTGGCAGATGGGGCTGCACAGCCACTGTCTGTGGTGAACAACAGGTCATCCGGGCTAAGCTGATGTTCTCTGGGAATCTGCAGGTGGGGCAACCACTGTTCGATGCAGTAGGTTCTTAGAAAAGGGTTGGGGGCTATGGGAGAGGGGTACTATTGGTGGTACAGGAAACAGCACAGTTGTTAAGAGCTTGCACTCTGGGTCTTTACCTGCCTCGATTTGAATCCCAGCCCCACCGCTTACAAGCTGTGCAACCCAGAGCAAAGGACTGCATCTCTCAGTCTCCTCATCTGTAAAGTGGCTCTAAGAATAGTTCCTCCCTGGAGGGCCTTTGTGCAGATACACATGCCTGTAAAGATCCTGACAAGTGCTCAGCACATCCCGAGTACCCAACAAATGGTAGGTGTCCTTTGCCTTATCTTATTTTAATGCAAACCAAGTTCCCTCAGCCTCTGAATTGTGTAGGGCCAGCTACCTCCCCTGACATCAGAGCTGATGGGGAGTTTTAATAAAGGTTTGTGCTGGGCATAAAGCGATAGGGAGGTGCTTTGTGCTGCAGAGCACCGCAGATGTCCTGCAGATCATCCCAGGCACCATGGGGAGTGACTCAGTGTGGGGAGTTATTCTGGCTCACCCTTTGTCTGCTCTGCTCTGGTTGTTCAGATAACTGGACTTGGCCTGACTTTATGAGACCAGACAGATTGAGCTCCTCTGAAGGGCCACCTCACACTCCCAAGTGATCTTCAACACACCTGCTGCCTATGAGTGAAGTATTCCTCATACAGTAAAGTAGGGAGAGTGAAAGACATGTCACAAAATTCTTCAGGATATTAGGAATTACACAGTCATTTAAAAGCCCAGCTTTGAGTGTCAGAGAAAGCGTAGTTCTAACTTTAGCCTCACCACTGCCTTGCTCTGGGGCCTGGGTCTTAGCAGCCTCTTTCTCTGAACCTCAGTTTACTCTTTTCTAAAATGGGATAGTAATATCCATCTCATTAGGTTATAATCAAGATTAAATGAGATTATGATATGTAAGTGTTCGGCACTGTATGTGGGATGTGGTAAGCTGTCAGGAAATTCTAGCTCTTTTATTAGGTTACATTTATTCATTCATTTAGAAAAAAACGAAATAACTATACATTGTTTATATACACCATCCCCCCGAATAGATGCTGGTGGTACAGTTGTAAACAAATAGATGTGGTCTCTGCCCCTATGAGGTTCAGTCTATCAGAAGAAAAAGACAATACTCAGTTAAATATGTGTATGTATATATTATATAATTATAAGTAGGAATAAAAGTGCTGTGAAGGGATCAACCAGGCTGCCGGGATTAGGGAATCAGGTGGTCAGGAGGGCCTCCCTGAGGAGGTGACTTTTAAACTAAGATCTGATGGACAAATAGGGGTTCCTCAGGCCAACAGCAAAGGAAACAGTATGTGCAAAGGTCCTGAGGGAGGAATGAGCTTGTCCCATTTGAATCATAACTAAGGCCACTGTGGCTGGAATATGGTAAATGAGGGAAGGCATGGTCAAAACTGGAGACAAGTAACCAGGCTCGGGAACACACAGGGCCTTGCAGTAAGTGCTGGGAGGCAATCTAAGAACAGTGGGAGTGAAGCCATTGAGCGGTGTTAAGTACAGGAGTGAGTGATGGAGTCCGAATTCCATTTTTGAACTCTCACTATAGCTGTTGCATAAGGGAAGCTGTTACCATCATCCAGTGAGGCAAAAATGGCACCATTTAACAGGATGGAAAAGAATTTGGAGATTGAACATGATCAGCTCTAGGGCTCTTGCAACACTAGCACTGGATGGAAGGCATCTATCAGAAGCAGCAGTGTGCCCAGCGTGTGCACGTATCTCAGTAGTGATGTGTTTAGATGGGGGCATACAGGCAGCTACAGGTATAGATACACCTCCCCTCCCACGCATCTGCTCAAGCTCTTTCTATTACATCCCCTTAGTTTATTTCCTTCAAGGCACAAACAGAATTATCTTGTTTACTTCTTTCTTTTCATAGGTACCATCTATGACCCCAGCTAGAATGTAAAGTTCGGTGGGTGGGGCATTTGACTGTCTTACTTGCTGTCAATCCCCAACACCCGGTCTGGCACCCAGCAGGTGCTCCATAAATTCCTGTTGAAAATGAAGTTATATTCGTTGACGTGGCCATGTATACATTTAACTTCATTTGCTTGCCAGATGTTCCATTTCGTGTAACTAAAATAGACACGCTGGATTCTCGATAGGTTCTCTCCACAGACTGAGGATAGCTTGAAGCTGGTCTCAGTAGTCAGGCCGCACACTGCTGGACATGTGAGCTCCTTCCTAGGAGGAGCGAGCTGCCATTCCGGTGGGGAGGGAGCCACGAGGGGCCTGGTGAATGGTGTGAGCTTTATGCTATGGAAATGGGCTGGTTGGTGGCCTTCCAGGAAGACTCCACAATGTCAATCGACTGCAGGAAGAGTTAATAACCACTCCCAGGACGGCCAACTGGGCTCAGTTGCTAAGCAACTGCTTCCCTGGAGTTATACAATATGTAAGAGAAACACTTTCTTTTTTTGCAAGCGGAACATGGCCTTTCTAGATAACAGGGGCTCTTCACCTTGATGTTCTCATCTCCAGTTGATTTGGGGGAGGTAGACAAGAGACCTTGCTGTGCCTTTCAAGCAGCCCTGACCAGAGAACGCCTTCATCTCCGACGGCATGAGTTTGGAGAAAGAGGGATGAAGGGAAAATCTGTGCAGTTCTTTCCTCTCATGGAATGCCTGGGGAACTGTGGTGTGGTCTAGTCTCCCTCTGGAGATGCCCCAGAGGGCTCTTGGTGGCACGGGATCTTCCTGAAGATTTGACCAACTTTACAGCCGGATTTGAGCAAATAGGGAGAAGCTACTGGTCTACCCGGGGTTTCATTAGCTCATGGCATTATCCATCTCCTTGGTGTTGGAGACTACAGACATGTATTGAATAAGTGAATCAATGACTCAACAATCACAATGCTATCAGAGAAGTGGAGGGGTTCAGGAGTGACTCACAGGCTTTGAAATCTGGCAGAACTTAGTTCAAATCTGGGCTCGTGTTGGACAAATTACTTAACCACTCAGAGCCTCAGTTTCCTCAGCTGTAAAATGGAAATGATGATGTAAAACCAGTCTTAAGTGCTTTGCAGGGCTGTGGCCAAGATCTAGGGGGACAATGTAGTGAAACTGCTCCAGAAAACCCATAAAGCTATAGAAATATTAATTTTCACTAGAATTATGCTGAGACTATAACTTAGGTCCAAGGGCTTCTCTGGGAGGCCGTGGGTGGACTGTGACAGTGGGAGCACCCAGGGATACAGAAGATAGGGGGAAAAGCAGAATAAAGACAAGAAGGTACCACAAGGTGAGGGTAACTCACGAAGGTGTGACTGTGAATTTGCATGAGAAGTGTGCATGATTGTTATGACAGGTAAATCAGGAATTCATCTACAGGAAGCCCTCCCACCAGATTCCTTTGTTTCAATGCTTCTCAACTACTTGAGGAACTAAGACACCGAGATCCTGCTCCAGAGCAATGGAACCGGAACCTGTGCTGATGGATTCTGGAACATTTATTATTTTACTTCTCAAATAATTCCATAGCATACTTTTGGGTTGCCTTAGTACGTACTTTGCATTCAGTATCTCAACTGATCTTCCCAAGAATCTTGTGAGATGAACACAATCGCCTCCTCTTTAGAAGTGAAGTTGAAGGCACAGAGAAGCCAAGTAACTTTCCCAAGATCACACAGATAGTAGTGGAGCTGCACCTCATTTCCAGTTCCAAAATCCTACTCTTGACCTACCCCAAAATACTCCTTCTCCAGGCACATCAAAAATGTGATTTTAGGCACAATAATTCCATTTACTCATCCATTTCCAGAATCATCTTATAGGGCAAAGCAAGGTTGTGCTATTAGTAATATTGAGTTAAACTGCTGTAACAGAGAAATCAAAATATGAGTGTGGCTTAACCAATACAAGTCAGTTTCTCTGTCATTATTAATCTGGGGCCTACAAGGCCTCTCAAATCACAGGGATCTCAGGCTCCTTCCAACTTACTGTCTTGACATCTTTACCATGTGGCTTCCTTCTCATCATCCAAGATGGCTGGTCCAGCTCCTGTCACCTTCCAGCCAATGGGAAAAGGCCAAAAGGGGGTGGTGGGCTCTCATTTCTGAGGGCACCCAGTGGGAGTCATTCCCATCACTTTCTGTTGGCAAGGACAGAGCTATGTGGCCACATTCAACTACAGGAGAGGCTGAGAATTATATCGCAGGTGGCCAATCTCCAGCTAAAATGGGGAGAGATATTATCCATAAAGGAAGGAGGGGACAGTCTATTGGAGGCAGTTAGCAACCTCAGCTTCTCAAGTCCTAGACGAGTTATTCTCAAGAATATGGGGGGAGTGTGGGGTGATCTGAGTGTCACCGGAAATTTCACAGCACGTCCACGCTACTGAGGACAAGTTAGCGGTTACCGGCTCTGGACAGGCCTTACAATAAGGCTCATCTGATCACTGGGAAAATAAAGCCTAGAGAATAGGAAAGGCCCGCCCAAGTCACTTGAAATTTAGCAATGGAGAAAGTCAACCTATTGCTGATCATTGAACAACTTTTTGCACCTGTCACTATGTTAGAGCCTCGGGCACAAAAAGTGAAGACAGAGACGCACACGCAGCTCTGAAGTTACCCAGGGCCTGGTCCGGAGCAGGAACTGTGCACAGTTCCCAACATCCAGCTGGTGTTCACCGTCTGGGCTAATCTCAAACCTACTCTTTCCAGAATAGACAGCCTGGGAGGGAGCGGGATGTGGGGGAACTGATTTAACTTGTGCCTATTCATTCAAGAGGAAACCGACAGTTTGATGACATCAGGAGCTAGTTTAAACAAAATGCTAACTTAAGGGAGAGACAGAAGCAATCTCTTTAATTACATTGATTTGATTTGTTTACCTGATGCTTTTGGGGAAGAGGTTAATTTAATAGATTCTGTCACACGGGCAGTTCCATTACCTCTAGTTGTTTCCAAAACATATTTATGTGGCAAAATTTCAGCGAAAAGAGGTACATCTAGGGCCCAGGGCGAGGATTAATTCCAAACTGTCAATGCAGGTTTTCAGCAGTCAGGTGAATTCCCTTCTGCTAATCTGTACTCTGGGCAAATAGGCAGAGCCCTTTTAGCATGCCAGGATCGGAAGGGGTTGCTGCCTCTGTGCCATGGGACTCTAGACTTAACTGAACATACACAGAGAGGGGCAGGGAGCTGGCGTCTAGAGTGCACCTCCGTGGCCCTGGGGACTGAGCCTGGCACCACTCTAGCCTGGGCTCATGAGCCAGGCTCTGCATAGATGGACTCCTTGAAATCTCATAACCTCCCTCTGAACTTGGGGACTGTTACTATTTCCACTTTGCAGACAAGGAACTGCGACTCAGTGGTTAAGTTACTTGGCAAAGATCACACTGAAAGAAAGTGGGGGGAGGGAGCTGTTCCCAAGACTTCTTGAACCCCTCTCCTTCTTTCCCCCTGCCTCTGGCCATCTCCTCTTTCCATCTTTGTATTTCCTTTTAACCCTTCTCCTTTCTTCTAGTATTAAAACTTTGGATTGTGTGTGTGTGTGTGTGTGAGTGTACATGTGCATATATGTAGATGGGTATATGTGTTTATATGTATGTATATGTCTGTGTGTTTATATGTATCTAATCCATCCTTTCAGTAACTTTTCTTGAGCTCTGACCATGTGCCAGGCTTGGTGTTGGTGCTGGACACACAGCCTCTGCCTTCACAGGGTTCACAGGCCAACAGGGTGAGGTGTCCTCTTTGGTCCCATCACAGGCCAGCGATCAGGGCTTGTGGAGTCCTCCCTGGCCACTGACTTCCCGAGGCCACCGGCCTCGGCCGGGTTCTCCTTGTGTCCAGACCCCTGCCGTGTTCTTCTGCTCGAGAAGGGCTGGAAGGAGATGAGCGTGGCAGGGCGGTGCCGTGGGCACAGCAGAGCACGTAGACTCAGTCCATCTGGCTGACAGCCAGCCTGGCCCCTGATTCCTGGGTGCTGTCAGCCTTCCCAGCATCCTGCCAGTTGTGGGGTTTGTCATTTTAAAGGACCTCTCTGAGCACGTTCATGCCATGATTAAACAGATTCTATACCTTGGTCAGGCCCCCAGAAAGAGTGCAGACTTCCCAGCCTTCATCCTGCAGCCCTGGGTGACATACTTAATCTCATTCTTGCACCACTCTCTGCTCCAACCAAACTGGATGGCTCACTGTCTCTCTCGCACCATCCCCTCCTCTGAGCTTTCGTTCAAGCTGGACCCTCAGCCCAGCTTACTTCCCCTTCCGTCTGCCAGTCAGAGCCCCACCCAGAATCCGAGCCCAATTCAAATACTTCCAAGCCTCCTCTGGGCACCAGCGGGTCCAGCGCCCTCCTTCTTGAAGCCCTATGACGCTTTGCGCCTTTCCCTCCATGGCGAACGCGTTTCTCTCCCTGCTGGCCTGTAAGCTCCTCCCAAGACGAGAGTGTTTCACTCAGTGCTGAGCTCAGGCCCCTGGCAGAGTGCCTGGCATACAGTAGGCACCCAAGAAAAATGTCTGTGGAGGTGATAGTGAAGCATGACATTTACAAGGCCTCGACAAGGACTGCTTATATTTAAAGCCTATGCTGTCCCCGTTTGTGGGCAACTGCCTGAATTTCTCTATGTCTCAGTTTCCTCATCTTTAAAATGAGGATAACAATATCTGATAACAGTTGAATGAGCTAATGCGTCCATAGCATTTTCACAGCGCTGGCCCAGAGTAAAAGCCTAATAAATGGGAAAAGCTATTATCATTATTATTCCAGTTACTAATCCTACTATTATTATTATTTTCTAACAGAATGCAAAAGTTGAGGAGTCCAATTTTCCATTTTGCCTCGTACCTGTGTCTATGTACATGTATCCCTTTAAACAAACGGTTAAATATCTGATTCATGTAAAAGCAGGATGTCTTGCTAGATGACCCCAATAAGAAAATGGAAAGGTCAGCCCCCCAACTTCCTTAGCCACAGCGTGGTCCTGCTGAGCAGGCACAAAGCCCTCATGGGTCTCCATAAATTCACGATGGCACATTCTCAGATAGACAGGGAAGGAGGCAGGGGCTGTCTCGGGAATGTTCCTAACCTTTGAGATTGATGGATGAGAAGCTGCCCAGCCTCCTCCCTAAAACTCTCCCTCAAGGCCACCATCAGACACAGAATCCTGAGCAAGAGGGACAGGGAGGTGACAGGGGTTAACTCTGATATTCTTCTGCCAGTAAACAATTCATCCGTTTTATGTCTTACTTTTTTCTGATGAGCTTAGTGGCAGAGAAGAGGGAAAGCTTAATGACGATGTGGGCGGGAGGGCAGGTCTGTTATTCAGTCACAGCCACTCAAAAACAGAGCGTCCCTTCAGAAGCATGATCAGCCCTTGGCTGGTTTAGCATATTCTCCACAAACCACATTATCGAGCTTGCATGTGGCTAATCATTAATCATCATTAACTAGCATTTAATAGAAATAACAAAAAATTTAACACTGAGCTGACATAATTTTCCTTAATTGTAATGCTTATATAGCACTATTTAATTCTCAAGTTTGTAGTAAAGTTTCTTCGTGTAGCACTTTGGGATTTCTATCCCAACAGCGGAGGGCAGCTTTTCACTGCAGCTCCTCCTGGTGGGACAGTTCCTGGGTCCCTCTGGCGAGAAGCAGCTTGGCTGCAGATCTGTGCCTGCAACCTGGAGCCTCAGCCCTGTGATTGACTTATGGTAGTCAAGTGTCTAGATCATCTCTGTAGGGCCTAGAACACTGTGGGATACATAAGCATTCCCCCACAGACATTTGTTGAAGGAATAAATGAAGCTGGTGGTCACAACTTGTTTTCTCTCATCTCTGTGCCACACACCTTTGCCTGGAATGCTCTTCCCATCTGTCATCTGGGTGGCCTGTCCTTACATCTCGGTGAAACCTTTCTGGAGCCCTCCAGACTCAGTGAGGTGACACCTTTATGCTCCCCTAGTCCCAGGTGCATGCTATGACTGTGAACTTAAATCTCTCTCTCATCCGCCAGTCTCTGAGCCCCTTGAGGTGAGGGCTATTCCCTCTTCATCTCCTGGACAAGCCGTAGACATATAGAAGGTGTTGTTGGTACAAGCCTCTTGAATGGATGAGTCAAATCACTCATGTTTGTCCTTTGTCACATCCCTTCCCTCTCTGGGGCTAGTTTCTCTATGTAAAATTGTAATGTAATAACCACATGAACACCTACTAAGGGCATACTACATGCCAGGCAGCATTTTCTCATTTAAACCTCACAACCACTCTAGGATATGACACTTTATCACTCCCATGCTATAAGGAAACTGAGGTTCAGAGAGGTATGGGAACTTGACCAGGATCACACAGTTAGCCAGGATTGGAATCCATATATAGTTCATTCAAGAGCTCAAGACCTGAACCATCACAGCATCTTGCCTGCCTTGTCTCCATGGGAGGCCAGGCTGGGCTGTCTTAAAGAGCCGCACATGAGGTAGACCCCAGGAGCTGGAGAAGACTGGGGGTGGAGAGAGAGCACATGTAGTGACATTTCAGCTTCTCCTTCCAACTATTTGGCAAGAAGGCCATTAAGATTGTGAGGCAAGAATGCTCAGTGAAATAAGCCAGGCAGAGAAAGGCAAGTACCAAATGATTTCCCTTATTTGTGGAGTATAACAACAAAGCAGAACTGAAGGAACAAAACAGCAGCAGACTCACAGACTCCAAGAGATTAGCAGTTACCAAAGGGAAGGGGGTGGGGAGGGAGGAAGAAGGGGATTAAGGGGCATTACAATCAGCACAAGTAATGTGGGGGCGGGGCACGGGGAAGGCAGTACAGCACAGAGAAGACAAGTAGTGACTCTATAGCATCTTACTACGCTGATGGACAGTGACTGTAATGGGGTGTGTGGGGGGGACTTGAAAATATGGGTGAATGTAGTAACCACAATGTTGCTCATGTGAAACCTTCAAAGATTGTATATCAATGATACCTTAATAAAAAAAAAAGATTATGAGGCAAGAATGATGCTACCATCAGGCTTTGAATGGAGAAATGAAAAAATTTCCAAAGTGTTGCCCAAATGTTCCAAATCTTAAGAAACTTGATCTTAGAACTCACTCTGCCATCCCAGCATCCAGTCCCTCGGTGGCCTTGGGAAAAGTCTTTCCATCCCCAGATCCCATTGCTTTCCCTTCTGCAGCATGAATCTTTGATTCGATTCAACACATTTATTGAGGATCCATTGTGTGCAGGCACTGGGGTCATCACAGGACACAGCACCAACATGGCCCCTGTGGGGTCTTTAATCAGTTTGGGGTGTCAGCCATGGCACAGATGATCACATGCAGAATCATTAACTACCATTGTGACAAGAACACAATGCTTGCAAAGAATCGTACAGAGGACTCAAATACAGGACTTACCACATGCTCGTTATTTCACATGCACTAACTCAATTAACACATTAAGTTATGAAGTAGACACATGAATATCATCCCCATTGCATAGATGAGAAAACTGAGGCTCTGAGAGGTTAAGGAGTTTCCCCAAGGTCACACAGCTGCTAATAAGTGGCATGACCCAAATCCAGGCAGTCTGGCTCCAGAGCCTACCCTTCTGAGCTACCTAGGTCTGTTGGTTTGAGGGTCTCTAAAATAAGGATCTAATCCAATCTGGGAGCTGGAAACAGCTTCCTTGAGGAGGTATTCTGCTAGAGCTGAAGGATGTGAAGTCGTTTACTAGGTGGAGAGCAGGCAGAAGAGCATTCTGCCAGAGGGAACAGCAGGAGAGAAGGCGCCAGGAAGGCCGGAGCTCATCAGGTTTGCCAGAGACAGGAGCAGAGATACGCCAAGGAGCTGTGGCTCCACGATCCTGTCCTCTGGATCCATTTTTTGGACCTTTAGACAGCTTTCTCAAAAAGCATCACAGAAATCCATGCTGCGCTTCCACGCACTGCTCCTGTCTAGGTCTTTCTCTTCCTGATAAAAGATCTCACTTCAAACCCGCATGACATATGACAGCCAGCGACCCACTGGGCTTGTGATGCAAACACACCCGGTGTCACGTGACCAAGAGATCCCCACGTGACCACCAGACCCGATTCCCTTTGGCCCTCCTTCTCATTATGCTTTCTGCTGATCTCACTGGCAAGGTAACCTCAATGTCAGACCTAAAGAGAGATGGAAGTCCACCTCCTCTCTGGATTCCACTGCCTCGCCTGTTCAAGAATCTGTATGGCTATCTGTGGCACATGCCATCAGCTTGAACACTACCTACCACCACTGCTCACCTACCATCCAAGGCCTTTTCAGCGCTGGGTTCTTTTTGCCCATCCAGGTTATCATCAATGATGTCCACCCTCCAGGCTGGTCTTATTGCTGGTAAATAGGCACCAATTTACCTGCACTGAGCTCCCCTTCTGAAATGTGTTCCCCTTTCCTTTTCTCTCCATCCCACTCACACCAGACTTTCTTCCCCATGTATTCCCAGATTGCCGATCCCACAAAGCCCTTACTTCAGTTCGGTCTTGCGTGACTTTCTGACTACACCCTGTTGGTGTAGAATTACCCAGTAGGTAATTCTTCTTTTCCTAAACCACTGTTTCTCATAGTATGAGTCCTAGATCACCTACATCAGAATCACCGGGAGCACCTATCAAAAATGTGGTTTCTGGGTCCCCATTCTAGACTCTCTGCTCGAGAATCTCTGGGGGATGGGGCCTGGAATAGGCATTCTAACAAGTCCTCTGCACCAATCACATGGACACTTCAAAACCACTGCTCTAACCGAACTGCCTTCTTCTTGAATTAATTTTAATTCTCCTGAGAGTCCTTTCAAAAATCAATTCAGCAGAATCTCTTCCTCGGCAAGAGAATGAAGCAAGCCCTCTTTCTTCTCAAGTATTTTCCAGTGACTGGTTAGTACTCTCTGGAATGATTTCAGACTCCGCCCTCTCTTCTCAACCCCCAAAGCCACGATTCTGTCCAGGCAACCATCTGAGCTCATGGGACCCATCATGCCAGAATTTCCAAACTCCTTCAGGCTTCCAGTTTATGCTTCTGGGATGCATCTTCTACCATCCCACCAGAGTGTCTTGCCCCCAGACAGCCTGTGTTGTCAGCATCTCAGTAGTTTCTTCTATAGAATGGGCTCTCAAATCCTTCACTGTACAGATAGGACCCCTCACAGCTATGACATATCATGAATGTCCAGCTTTTTTCTCCCCACTCCAGCCAATGTTCCACCATGTAAGTTTTTGCAAATGCTGTTACTACATTTGGAATAATCTCTTCATCCCACTCACTTAGAAAACTACTATTCACCCTTTAGAACCCAAACCAAATTGTCCCTCCTCTGAGAAAATTTCCAGAACCATCTCCTTTTCCCACAATTCTTACCTCAGGGCAGAGATAGTAGTTCTTTCCTCTATGGCCCAAGAGTTCTGCATGGCCCATAATTTCTTAAATATTTCATTAAGTGTTTCCTATATGCCAGTCACTTTCTGTCCTTTCACACACATCTTATCTAACCTTCCAAAAACCCCAAGTAGTCGGTAATATTATTATCATCTCCATTTTGAAAATGAGGTAACTAAAACCCAAAGAGCTGAAGTCACTTGTCAAAGGTTATACAACTTGGTAAGCTGTATATTTAAAGAGTTAAGATCTAAAGCCACAGCCATCTGATTAACACTAAGCTGCCACCAACATGCCAGAACTCAAAAATCCAGAAAGGAGACGCTGATCATTGTCTGTGTGAAAACAGTGAGACGGTGCAGCCATCGTCTTGCCTGTCTCTAGCTAAATGGGGATAATCCAAGTATTCTAGGAAGTAGGGAGTAGCACCCATTTGAGGTGCTGTTACATAGCTAGAGAAGCTCGTGTCAAGCAAAGCTATCAGGGAGAGGTGGGAGAACCCAGAGAAACCGAGCCATCTTGTTGTGAACAGAAAATTGAAAATGGCACTGAAGCATTGGACTTAAAGCTAATCTTCTATGCCTGATGAAATTACAGGAATTTATTTTGGAAATCTCCAGGGACAGTTGATTCCCAAAAGGGATCTCTGGAATAATCCCATGTTTTTTGAATGCTGACAACCCTCATTTCCTCCTTATGCATCTAAAATTTTGTTTAAAGCAAAAAGCATTAACTTTGATATTACCTCTAGGAGGGGCTGACCTGTGAGGTCACTCTTTCTGAAGGTAGGCGTTGGGGACAGGTATTTTCTCTTATAGGGCTCCTTTCCTGTTGCTTTTTCAAGTCACTTGAACCTACTTGAGTTGTTATGAGTTAGTGGAGAAACGGGAGGGCAACGCGGTACTCCCTTCGTCCTGATCTGATACACCGCCCTTGGTAACCTAGGCAGAATACTACAGAATTATTATAACTTTGTAGTCACTCCTAAAATCTTGGTTCTATTAGTTATTAATTTTTTTCACCTTAGGCAATACACGTAACCTCCCTGACCCTCAATCTCTTCACCACAATGAAATTGAGTGTTTGTCTCACAAACTGCTTAATAAGATTAGAATGAAATAATACAGTTAAGGTACCTGACACATAGTAGGTTCTCAGTAAATGGTGGCTACCTTCATATTAACATTCAATAGCTGCTATTGACAAATGAACCCCCAAATCACAATGATTTAGAGCAGTGAAAGTGTATCTCTTGCTCACAAAATGTCTATTGCAGACATTCCCAAGGCAATGGGCAACCTTCCTCTTAGACAGTCAGGCATGTAAATTCCCTCTCTCTTAAGACTCCACTGAAGGCCTTGGGCCTTAGAGTTCTTTGATGGGTCCTCAGCATCTATCTGGAAGACATGAAAAGAGTGGATTTGGGGGTTCACATGAGGACTTTTAATGTGGCTCTGAAAGGAGCACAACCATAGACAGAACTCAGTCAATACCTAACTCTAAGGAAGCCTGGGGTGTATAGTCTAGCTTTGTGCCCCGGAGGAAAAGATATGGATTTCAGCGACAACCCAGAACCTCCCACCATACCAATCCTACATCGTGATCTAAAAATGACTCAGTGGAGCAAGATGAGAGGACTTCAGCTGACCGAGAGCAGCAGATACTCGCGAACAGTTGCTTGGTAAATACCTTGCAGACTATTGAGCTAAAATGCCAAATTACTTAACTTTCTCTCTTTGTTTACCTGAGCTTGGGTAGATGAATTCATGTGACTTAAATGTGAATTTGATGTGATGCAGTGATGTGATCAACTAGACACACTCTATCCATTTCGCCTAGCACAGTGCCTGAGGGGTACAGGGTGCTCAGTAAATGTTTACTGAATAAGGAGTGGATGGGGGGAGGAAGAAGGCAGGCTGGCAGGAAGGAGAGAGAGAGAGAGAGAAGGAGGGAGAGAAGGAGGGAGGAAAGATAATAGAAATACATATCCTGTAGCTCCAGGCACCACACACCTGTGTTAGCAAAAGATATTATTTGTCTGTGAACCAAGGTGAGAAAGCGGATGAAACGCAATCTCGCCGCCTGGGAAGCTTCTGAGTACATACAGACATTACCTTTCCCTGCCCTGCGCCCCAGAGCACACACCACAGGTTCCCATTGGTTCTCATCTGGGGTCTATCAGGCCAATTTCTGTTGGAGCACAGATACAGCGACAATAAGAGCAAAAGAAACGTTTCCATTAATTTTTCTTCATCAAAAGCCTTAATCGAGTCTCCCCATTTCCTTCCCTTCCCCAGAGAGGAGGGAGGACTCCCATTCAGACAGCTCATGTTCCCGAGTGGGTTCTGATAAAGGACAGAACACAAGGTTTTTTCCTTGAAGAGAACATGGCACTCCTCTTAGAATTCATTGGGACATTTTGGAACACAAACAACAGTGGAAGGCACTCGTGTGGTGACAATGTAATGTAATTCCAATGTCACGATGGTCTAGTCAGCTTCCCCGGAGGCGGATCCTTTCGTGTTCTGCCTGGTAGAGTGGGTGTGCATACACTCATGTCCCTGCCCACGTGCACACACATTTCCTCTTTCCCCACTCCCCCAGTGGTTTCTGATTCCAATCCAAAGGACTCCTGGGGAGACAAAGAAGTTGGAAATTTTTCCAAGCTTCTATTGAGAAGACAGAGCATTCACAAGCCAAAATGAGCCCACATACATTTGGGGGTTTGGCCTGGAAATATTTTACATTTTAAGTTAGTGATTCCAACATTGAAGATGGAAGATTTTTGAATGAAAAGCCCAAGTTCAGGCATCCCTAGAAAAATCAGAAGGGTTGACGGCCCAGGACCCACCTTCCCACACTCTTAACAGTGAACTGGGTTGGAGTAGCAAAGCCTGCCCCTCCTAACACACCACGGCCCCACCTGGACCACTTCACTCATTCGCATTTTCTGCCAGCTTTTGTGAGCCTAGGGCCTTAGCAATCCTGCCCCTAAGCCTTGGTCTCCCCCATAGACTCGCCTGGGTTTCTCCAACCCAAAGAGCCACAGAAGCCACCCACATCTATCCTGTTGTAATGGAAATTTCCATCCTGTGAAGGGAAAGTCTAGTCGAAGATTTTTTTTTCTTATTCAAGAGGTTTTTCTACAGTCAACTTTTATTCCTGCCAAGGCATTTAGTTGCTAGAGCCTTTTGGAATGAGACTGGGCTGCTAGTGGCCCTGGCCAAGCTTCCATTTCAACACCAAGAGCAACACTATCTGGAAACAAGGTTATGGGCAAGAATGTAACCCAGCACCCCTCCCCTGCCGCCGATCCTGAGCCCAGATGACAAAGGCCACAGGCAGGAAGACCCAGCTCTGCCTACCTGTCTGCACTGCTGTTTCATTTTATATGCCTTGAGGTTGCAACCATAGTTCTAAAGCTTGGGCTCAAAAAACATCTTCCAAGGGATTTGGTCCAGAGGTTTTCCATCAGGATCCGATGGAAAGCAGAGAAGTAGATGGTCAGCCTGGGGGGCTTTGGAGCCTCCTATTGCATTGTGGCATTTCATGACAGGCTGACAATGCAGAGCAAAAGTAGACAGAATCCACGCCCTCACACAGGAGGTCAGACACACCACAAGAGAAGGCCACTCGGCCGGGCATGTCTTTAGCGGGGATTCCAGCCCGTGCTTGGTGGCTTGGAAGGACTTCCCAGTGAAGCAATAAAATCTGAAGGGCAAATGGAAACTAAGGTGAAGGGGACCAGGTAGGCAGTGTTTCAGAGAAAGAGGACGGCAGATGCAAGAGCCCTGGGGCGGCAAGGAGTGTGAATAGCTTGAGTAAGTAGGAGCAGGTCAGTGGGCTGAGGCGGAACAGGGGAATGCAGAGAAGTCAGGCTGTTCCACGCCCTGCAGGTCATACATGGGGTCTGGTCTCTATCCTAAGAAAAATGTTAAGGTTTTATAACCGCCTGGAGTCAGCCAGAAAACCCTGCTTTTATCTCCTTTCTATGTTGCAAAATGTGTATGTTCTCAGCGAAATAAAGGATGCTATATTTAAACCCACTTGGGAAAGCCCTTGGTCGTCCCATGGCTTTCACAGACCAGGAAACTGAGCCTCAGGGTGGGACATAACCAGACATGGCCTGAGATGCCAAGGAGCTTTGAAGTTCACGGTGCCCCTTGAGAGAGAGAGGTGGCAGTTGGGGAGCAGTGCCAGCGGCTAGAGACCAGAGGAAAGGCGGAATCTGGGACCCGGGGAACAGGACTGCAGGTGGTGTCAGGCATCTTGGTGGGATTAGAGCAAGCAGCGTGACCTCAGCCTTGAGGTCAGCTCTCCAGTCCTTGGGACAAGGATTGGCAAGACCTCAGCAGGGTTCGCAAGACATAGGCCGAGCCTGGGACAGAGACAGAAGCCCTGCTTTCAGTACCAAAGCCAAGCGTTAGTCATCTGAGCAGCTGGGAGGAGTGGGTCCTAAACCCCAGAGTGGGGTAGGCTGAGGAGCCCTAACTCCCCCCAATTTGTGGCAGAATGACTTGTAATGAATTGTGTGGCTGGTTGGGATGAGGCTTCATTCGCCACGTAACCCCCAGTTTGTTTGTTTTTAAAGCAAACATGATGTTTCATCAGGGGAAATTGCCTTTCACTTATCCCTGGGTGATCGCAGTTCTAAATGAGAACACCAGACACCTCATACGAGGACACAAGGAAACGAACTCCGTTCCTGGCTGCAGACATAGGCTGGGTGGCCCTGGACGTGTCCCTCTGCCCTGCTGGGAGTCAGCTCTCCAATCTGCAATGAGAACCAAGACGCTTCCCCCTTTATCTGAACATCACGGGACCTGTTGTAACACATGTAATCTTTTTCCATTTAGAGGATCGTGACCAACTGAGAGCTATGGACACTCCCACCCCAAAGCGCACCCTTCCACACCACTGGGCATGTAAGTTCAGTCAGTTCACAGACCACCCCACCCCTCAAGCCTATCCCTGCATTCCAGGTTAAGAATTCCTGCTTATTTATTCATTTTCTTCCTTGACTTTTCCTTCTCTCCCTAGCACCCAGCAGACAGTTAGACACTCAAAGTTCCTAAACTAGAGAGAAATTGAACAACTCAGGCCACAAGCATAGATTGGGTCCATGCAACAAGTTCAATGCTGTGTAAGGTACAGGGACTACAGGCTGACGGTCCCTGTCTGCATTTTGCCTGCAGTTTAGCTGTGCTCCCTGCAGCACTGTGGGGACCAGAGAAAAAGAAACTGCAAGAGGCATTGATAACTTTAGGGGTCAGTGACCTCCAAGGACACCAAGGGATGGGAAGCTGTCCAGTCTGGTGGTTAGGAAAGAGGCTTTGGTGGAAACTTTATTTGAAACCTAGCTGTGTGCCCTTAGGCAGGTCACTTCACCTCTCTGAGCCCAGATTCTTCATCTGAAAAGTGGAAACACTGATAGTGCCTGCCTCACAGAACTGTTCTGAGGACTAACTGAGCTGATGTGTGTGACGTACTTGGCACAGGGCCTGGCACACAGGGAGGAGCCCATAAATGTTAGCTGTTCACATCCAAGCCTGTTTTCAAGGAACCCAGTATTCAAGGTTATAAATCCCCTGGTGGGAAAAAAATGGAAATAAAAACTCTATAGTCCTGAAGGAGCCAGAACTATACAAAGCAGCAATATCATGTGGGGTATTAGATATGAGAATTTGCTGGCCGGAGCTCAGACAGAATCTCAAGAAGGAGGCAGCTTGCCCAGAGGAAAGTGTGAATAGACAGCAACACCTTGTTTTTAACAAGCCTCAACAAAAGAAATTTGGAACCAGTTGGCCCGGATTTGGAGGGGAGGGAGAGAAGGGTGGGTAGCCTGCAGTTAGAAAGAGATTGAGAAGAGAGAAGAAATAGAACATAAAATCATGATTTGGGGAATAGACAGGATTTGGGGACAGGGGTGTTGGAAATTGAACTTTTAACACTGATAAACAAAGTCATATACTTGGAGGTCATGAGCCTGGGTCCTGGTTCCACTTCTCTCTCTGTATTTTGCTGTGTGCCCTTTGGCCGATCATTTCCCTTTCTGAGCCTCTGCTGGAAGAGGAAATGTTTCAAGTAGGTCACCTGCAAGGCTATCTTGCTATATTTTTGTGAGTGTCACCATCTAAACAGGACTATTTCTAATAATCAACACAGGATCTGTTGGTCTCGGTGTCCCAGAGATGGACACAGAGTTGGGGTATAATGCATACAGTGGCTGAGGGCCCAGTGCTATGTCAGAGAATGTGAGCTTGAATCCCAGCTCTGCGCCTTGCTGGCTATGTGGCCTCACTATGAACCAAATGAACTTACATGGCCAGTGGTGTGGCGGGGTGCACTTTGGGGTCACAGTGTCCATAGCTCTCAGTTGGCTGCAATCTTCTAAATGGGAAAAGATCGCATGTGTTATGACAGGTCCGTGACGTTCCAGATTAAGGGGGAGGAAGCATCTTTGTTTCCACTCTGCAGATTGGGAAGCTGATGCTCAGCGTGGCAGAGGGACATGTCCAGGACCCATACCTCCAACCTGGAAACGAACTAACTTAGCTTCCTTAGGCTGTAAAATATTTCATCAGCTCTAAGATGGCATTGACTATGAGATACCTAAAATTTTATGGGCCACTAAGAAAGAAAAAATGCTGCCAATGAGACTACGACATGCTGTACATCCGGATTTCAGAGGTGCATCTCATTTCAGAGATTTTAGCATGTGAATCGATGTGCATCTGAGGATCCGTGCGGTACAGCAACGCCTGCCTCACAGGGATGTGCTGGCGATGCGAGAGAAGGTGTACGCAGGGTGTCTGGCATAGGGACAGCGCTCAGTGTGAGTTACTAGGTAGTACTTAGGCGGGCACTAAGTAATTGTTTATTGAACTGAAAATATGGTTAGAAGGCGATACATACTTTTTAGGGGAGAACAAAGCAGGTCAAGAAAAATATTTCTTAGAACCGAACTTCCATCAGTTTTCACCTGGGTGGTATTTGGTTCATGGGAAAGCTGGGTTACATATGTGTAAATATCTGCTGTCATTTCTTTAAACTTATTTTTTTGAATTGTAACATTATATGAGGTTGTTGAATGGTTCGCTTTTGGCCTGAGACAGGGTTTTGCGTCCCCTTGGTGAGGCCCTGGGTCTCTCTTCCCGGGCTTGGCAGACCTGCGTGAGGGACACTCTCGCCATCTGGGAATGGCAAATGGAAATGGCAGACGCAATCATGCTCTTGAAAGAATCAGCCCAGGAAGACGTGAAAGAGAGGAAGAGGGTTCCAGAGGAAACTGCGGAGCAAAGCTCTGGGTGGCAGGGAGAAAAAAGGGAGCCAGAAAGAAACCCTGTAAGTAAATGAATAAGTAAGAGGAATCCCTCAGGCATCCATGTCACAGCCTGCAGGTTACATCCTGGCAGCCTGACTGGGCTGTGGATAAGTTTTCAATCCTGATGCCTTGTCAGGGTTCATCTCAAATGCGTCCCCCTCTGGGATAAAGGGTCATTCGGTGGCTAGCGGAGAGCCAGGATCTGAGGAAAGGTAGAAAGCATCTTGTCTGATTAGCTGGGCCTTATCTAGGGAGCCGAGCCAACCGCCCTAATGCGATAAGCAAGCTTTGCAAGGCGCTGAACCATCCCAATGTCTCTCTGATAGAAGCAAAGCTGAGGTCCCGGCCGCTGCTTATCCACTCAAACAGGAGCGGGTGGTGAAGCCACAGAAATTGGATTTGAGCGACTCCCCTCCTCCTCTCTCCCTGCGCCCAGCCCAGGGCTCGCTGATTCTCCTGCAGGTTAAAGGGACGGCTCCGGGCTCCCTCCGCAGCAATGCCCAGAGAGGAGGGTCAGAACCAGGGAGAACCAGGCCTTGCCAAGGCCACATGGGCAGTTGGTGGAGGGGCTGCAAATGCAAAACCAGCTCTTTCCACTACATTGGTCTTTCCTCGAGTTGTCTTAGAATTTTTCCCAAGAAATCACTCCACCCATGAGTGTACAGCTGACTCATCTCCAAAGTGGTGGATGTTTAGTTTATTGTCCTGAAACAATAATGCTCCAGCAGGTAGGGGCATTGTCCTTATTGGGAAGAAAACCGACTTGTCCATCAAAAGATAATAATAACAATGGCCATAACTTACCAGGCTCTATGCTATTTTTTTCATTAAATTCATCCAACCACCCCAGAGGGAGTTCCTATTAGTGGCCCTTCGTTTGCATTTGGGAAAATCGAGGCTTAGAGAGGAAACATCACTTGCTCCAGGCCACACAGCTAGGAGGTAAGTGGTAGGGTCTGGCCTGGACCCAGGTGTCTAGTGTTAAAGCCACAGCTCATATCCACTGAGCTTTCCTTAGGGTTGAATGGGCAGAATGGATTCCTGACTCCTAGCCCAGTGCTCTTTTGATTAATGATGATAACAGTAACTCTTTAACTATTATCTCATTATTTCTGTTCAACACCCTTAAGAACGGTGTGATGACCTTTACTTCCCCCGGGTCACACTAATAAGTAGCAGAGCTGGGGCACAAAAAACCCCCATCTTTCCCTTCCCAGCCACCATAGTGATATTTCAAAAACCTGATCATGTCAGCCCACGGCTCACAACCCACCCACTCTTAAAATCAAACCCAAACTCCTCCTTGGGACTTACAAGTCATGCACCACGATCCAGCCCCGTTTACTTCTCCATCTCCATGGCTGATGTGCTCCCTTCACTCTCTCTGCTTCAGCCACGCCGGCCTCCTGTGGCTCCTCCCACCACAGGGCCTTTGCACCTGCAGTTCCCTCTTCCTGAACATCCTCTTTGTATCCCCTCCCTACCTTCTGGCTGAGTTAGCTTCTACTTCTTCCTCAGATCTCAGCTTACATGTCACTTCCCCAGAGAGCATTCTCTCCTCTGGAGCATTCACCTATGTGTGATTCCTTATTAATAACATGATTACTTAATTATATAATTGGTTAAGTCCCTGCTCGTCCAGTTCCTGTCCATGTGGCCATGAGCCAGTCCTCTCCCCTCTCTGGTCCTCCCTCTCCTAACCTGTGAAATGAATGATGACCCTCCTGGGCTCGTCCTGGGCTCGTCCAAGATGGGCTCCTCAGGTCCCACATGGGTCTGGGAAATACAATGCGCTTTCCATGCTTCTGTGGGAATTCCCCACCAAGGGATTTCCACTTAGTTCTGCCACAGAAAAGCTTCTAAAACTCTCTTATCACCTCCTGTGATGGAAAGCAAAACACCTGGCTTTTCTCATTGGAGGTGAATTGGATCCTCCAGGTGGAAGGCATTCTGAGGTTGCTGCTAAAAAAAAAATGAGCAGAGGTGTTTGCTCCTCTGCAGACAGTTCCTGGAGACCCTTCTCTGTCCAGTCAGTCTCCTGGGTACTCGGGAGAAGCGGACAGGGAGATGTGCTCTGTCTCTTAAGAACGAACAGCTGAGTAGGGAAACCGATGCAGGTATATAAATCACCATCAGGCAGAGAGAGAGGAAACCGATGTATCCCATTTAGCAAGGGCATGTTCCGGTGCAGGCCAGTGCTAAGCATTTTATGAATACCACTTCATTAGCCTTTGCAACCTCAACTGAAGCACTCAGAAGTGCTGATAATAGCCCCATTTCACAGATGCAGCCCCTGAGGCAAAGCAGGTGAAATAAGTAACCAAATCAGGGAAGCACGATGGGCTTTACTCTGATTCTTTGCAAATACGTCTCCTGGCTGCAGCCAGAGTTCTCACGGGGCTTGAGGCTGGCAGCAGGCTGGCATATTGGAAAGCCCCGGCTCCCGTCCTGGGTCTGACACCAACGAGCACATGACTTCTCTCAGCCTTGGGTCCCTCAGCCAGCAGAGTAGGGATAGCGTCACCTTCCTTACACAGTGGCTTCAGTGTTGAAGTGAAACGCATCTTGTGACTATTCTCAGTTCCTTTTCATTGAAGCTGCTGAAAAAAAATACAAGTGTCCCTCTCTCCTGGTGAGCATCAGTAGGACATGAATATTACCACAATGGAAACAGAAGTATGATCGGTTGAGCCCTGTGTGCCTTTTTTTTTTTACCAAATCTGTTCTGTATATGGACAGTTTGAAAGGATTAGGAAATTAGAACCTGTCATTCAGCAAATGATCTACTACTTTATTTCCATATGGACTCTTGCCTCAGATAGGAAATCCTTTCTGATACGAGTCTATCTTCTAAGGCCAGGAAACCTCCATAAGCCTGTAAATTTGCCAGTTTCTAAAGGCATTTTTCTTATTCTCGTGCCGTACAGAAGCCCAGAGAGGACTCATTAAAGCTTTTGGCTATGTGAACAGAGCGGACTTGGCCTTGGCAGTGAAGGGGGACAGGCAGTGCCTGGTGACAGCAGTTATAATAATAGAGGAACAGTGTCTGCCCACCAAGGCTGTGTAGTAGGTGACAAGATCGCTGGTGTGTTGGTAACCAGTGAGCTTTGATGGTGGAGTTAAGTCTCACCAGAGGTGGAAAGCTCCCAGACACTGATGTGTGAAGCAGGTCAGTTCATTCTAGTTAGAACCCTGAGGGTACCACCTACTTGCTGCGGGACCATGGGCAAGTGGCTCCACCTGTCTGGGCCCCAGATTTCATAGCTGCAAAATGGATACATTCATCATACATTCATTCATGCGTTCAATAAATACCTACTGAGCCCTGTGTTCCAGGCACTGTCCTAGGCACCGGGGCTACCGCAGCGAAGACTGCAAACCGTTGCCAGAGGAGCTGAACTTTGCAGAGAATAGTAAGTTAGAAAGAGTAATAATAATGAACTCTCCATTGACCCTGTCCTCCTCAATCCCCCTACATATCTTGGAGGCAGACAGAGCAGCTATTATGTCCCCACTGTACAGATGAGGAGACTGAGGCCTAGGAACACGCCTAGCATTTGGTCACAGGCCTCCTGGCTCTTTTCATGCTACCAGCTGCCTGGCGTGAACCAACTCTAATTGCCAGGTGAGGTCACGGGACAGGTGCTGCATAGGCTTCTTCCTCAGCCTGGAATTCATCCCTGTGGTGCCACCATATGCAGCACCTGCAGAATCTGTCCTGGTCATTGCCACGTAGTCCCATGGTCCTCTGCCTCTTTCTCCCCACAGCCTTTTCTAGGGTGTGGCCATTGTATCCTCAGGACTTAGCATGGCGTCTATCACCCAGGGAATGCGTGTTGAGTGAAAGAATGAATGGATGAGTGAGGAAGGGAGGAAGGGGTTGGTGGGGTGGAGAATGAAAGAAGGGGAGGCAGAGAAGAGGAATATCTGGCTCATATCACATAATAAATATCATATCAGATGGATGGATGGATGGAGAACGGATGGATTAAAGAAGAAAAATAAAATGGGGGAAAGATGAGAGGAGTAGGCCTGAAGAGAGGGGGGAACAGGCGAACTTCCTTTGGAGGAGTCAATGAATGCTGAAAAGGATCATGAATTACAACCCGAATCCCTCTCACTCCCACAGCTGACCCCCTGCGCTCGGCCATTTCACTCTCCCCACAGCCTTCGGGGCCCGATTACATCTCACCTCTGCTGTCCGTTGCCGTCTGTCGCAGCCCTCAGAGACTGGTCTTTTATCTAACCTTGTAGTGTTCCCGTTGTCTAATTGCCAATTAGCGTCTTGGTTATGCCCTCTCACTTCCCCTAACTGAAGCCTGCTACAGGGCCTGTGAGCCCCGGGATGTGGTCAGACCCCAGGACTCTAGTGGGGAGACTGGCTAGGGGAGTTTTGGCTCTCCCGCTTCCTACAAAACCACTGAGAGAGTTATTCCAGCTCCTGGGCTCCAGTGTCCCATCTGGGAAATGGATACACCAGCTCTGCCTCATAGAGATGTCACAAGCAGTCCCTGTGAGCAAGTGTGGCAATGCGCTACATGCGAGGCCCAGAGCATAGCAGACGCTGGTGGGGGGTAGTTACTACCATTATTACCATTATTAGTGGTGTTGTTTGACCTGTAACATTTGTTCTACCCAACAGAACAACTACCATGTTTTCCTCCCCTGGACACAAACACACACACACACACACACACACACACACACACACACACACACACACACACACACACACACACACACACACTAGCATAGGACTAGGTATCTTGAATGCTTATTGGTTGATGCCTACTTGGACCCAAGTCCAGGAAATTTCATTTCCAATCCTCTACATTAAGTGAGATTTGATTTGCCAGCACTTTTATTCAGGCCAATTTTTCAGAAATGAGCTTATTGCAAGGAACCAGGAAAAAAAAGTGAAATATCAGCCTTGGTGTATGTGCTCAACAAGCTTACAGGGCCTCTGTTCTAATGGAGGTATCAGCAGGTGAGGACGTTGTCCCCAGAGCATGGGCCCAGGACCCCTTCTATCAGAGTCGTCTGGGGGTGGGGTTGGGACCTGGTCAAAAATGAAGATTCCTAGGATCAAGCCTAGACTTACTAAATCAGAAATGCTTATTGATTAAAGACTGGGGATCTGCATTTGGGCCAGTTCCTTAGGTGATTCTCATACATGCTTAGTTAGGGAGCTACTGTCACACACAGCCTTGCAGAAACCTAGAATGCAGTGCTTAGGGACCTTTGAGAGTTTTTAGTCCAACTTCCTTACTCCGATCCTTCCTCTGGAGAGTCCTGGCGGGCTCTACAAGGGGAAGAAGACAACTGGCGTTTACTAAGCCTTTGCTGTGTACCAGGCACTTGACAGAGGACCTTCCAGCAATCCCAAAGGCTAGGTATTATCATGCCCGTCATTCTGGAGAAGGAAGCCAAGAGTTGGAGAGAAAATCCAAAAGATTTGCTGAGAAACAAAACCTGCTGGTATGGAAAACGAATCCCAATATTACAGGGGAAGATTGGGGTCCAGCCCTTTCACCGTACATGTGGTGACAATGATTTTAAAATGGCTTAATATAAGAAGTATTTATTTTTTCATTCATGTAAACAGAATATACTCTGTACTGGAACCCCATAGGGCTCCCTAATAAGATTGGCCATGGCATGTTGTTGTGAGAATTTTATCCATCACAGTGGTTCCCAGCTGGGGGGGATCCTTCCTTCCAGGAAACATCTGTCAGTGTCTGGAGACATCTTTGGTTGTCACAACTGGGGAGTTACCACTGGCATCTAGTGGGTAGAAGGCAGGGACGCTGCTGAACACCCGGTGTTGCACAGGATAACCTCCCACAACCAATAATTATCTTGCCCAAAATGTCAACAGTTCCGAGGCTGAGAAACCAGGATCTGTGATTGTGAAGCTCGTATGTCTGTGGTGCTGTCCTCTGTGGCCATCTCCTCCACTAGGAAGCAGTACAGCCACTAATTCAGGGAGCTTCCCCCAGACAGAGTCACATGACTCTTGCTTTGGCTGTTCCATTTTCCATCCGCCAAATGGTATGTGATGGTGGACATGAGATGGGTGGGGAAAAAAGAGAACAGGTTGTACCTGATTGGAGTCTCCTGCCAGAGATCAAGCAACTACGAAGAAGACAGACTTCAACTCCACATCTAATTCCAACGTTAATGATATTTCCAGTGCTGTGTCTTGCCTCACAGATGAAACCCCCTTGAACTGAGATTTTGCAACATCAGCCATGAAATTCCTTTCCATCAAACCCGATCTGTTTTTAATTACTTTAGAGTAATAGAGTTTCCCAAGTTTGATTTCAAGTATCACCTATGGCATAGAATATATGCCACTCAGTCTCCCCCTCAGTGACAAGTATTGTTTATGGATAAAAAACGCAGAGCCTAGAGTCACCCTGAGTTTGAATCTTGGCCCTTATGATTATTAGCTATGTGACCTTGGGAAAATACTTCATTTCTTTAGGACTCTTGTTTCCTCCCCTGTAATGTGGGGATAATAGCAAAACCCACCTAAAAAGATTACTGTAAGTTTACAGACAATGCATGTAAAGGGCCTAGTACAGTGTCTGGTACATGGAAAACACCCAGCAAATGTTGACAATAGCAATTATTATTATCATCATCATCACTGTAATTAAGGACCCAGGATAGGAAAAAGGTGGGAAATTGAAAGCCTGAGGAATACTCAGCATTTATAGAGGAGAGCTGGTACAGTCTGGGTCTGATAATTCATAGCTCACTAAATCTGACCTGTCATCTCTGCTTTTGATGAAAATATATTCAATATTGGAATTAATTACTGAAGTGACCTTGTCATTGAACACTGAGGGGTCAACGGCAGTCTCAGTGGGTTAGCATCATCGAGCAAAGGGTCTCCAGGAGAAAAAAAAAACAGAATTACTACACTACTCTGAATCCGATTGGAAAATCTCTAATAACATTGGCTGTTGTTGACAATTCATCTGAAGAGGCCATAAATTGTGAGAGCTTTGGAGGCAGAAACTATGGCGGGGAGGGAAATGAAGAATTCAACTAACCCTGTCTCTCTTGAAACTTTCTAAATAATCGGGTTTTTTCTGTAACCAAGGAGGAGTTAGGGAGATTTGAGGACACTTATTCCCCCCAGTGAAGGGCCACTCTATTGGAGCAGAAGGAAAACTGCACTGGGGGTCAGGATGTGGGCCTTGGCCTGGCTTCTGTTCTCTATCACCCGGGGATGGTGGCAGAGGGAGAGAAATAGCAGATACCAGAGAAGCAGGCAGGGACAGAGCATCTAGTGAGTGCCTTTGAAGCCAAGGCAAAGAGTTTGGGTTTCTTTTAAGTGTAATGGAAAGTCTCTGGTGGGTTTCGAGCCTGGAATGATTTAATATGATTGTTTTAAACTCACTTTGGCCACTGGCTGGAGAGTATGAGGAGACCAGCAGGAAGTGGTTGCAGTCATCTGGATACAAGTTTACAGGGGCTTGCCTTAGGGACAGGGTGGTGATGGAGAGAGCATGAAGCGCATAGGTATGTTTTGAAGGTCAGATTGGCAAGAGGTACTGGTGGGCTGGTATAGAGAGTAAGGGGGCAAGGAGACACTCAAGCATGCCTCCCCCAGATTAGAGTTTAAGTAGGTAGATGGATGTCAACACCTGTATCAGTTAGCTATTGTCACGATAATGCTGCATAACAATCACCCCCAATTAAGAGCTTTAGAACTGCAGCAGCATGAGTCCTACAGTCATCTGCGATGAATCAGCTGGGCTCCAATTAAGAAATCTGTTTTAGACATGCCATTAGCTATTATTACAAATGTTTGGCAGTGAGCATGTTTTACTATGGAATCTCAAAAAAAAAGTTAGTTAAAAATTATGCTCCTCTGAACAAAGAGACAAATCAATGGTTTGAAGAGTTTGTGGTGGTGTGATTCTAAAGCCATTTGAAAAGATTTGCCCCAGCCATCCTCCAACTCAGAGCATTTAAAGAGAGGAGTACACTCTAATTTATCCCAGGCCCAAGCAATTTCAGTTTTCTGATTAGCTTTGCGCAGCTAGCAGGAACTTTGTTGGACAGATAGCTTGTCATGCCGAACCCAGGACAAGCCTGTCACCAGTCGGGAAGCTGACTCAGTTGGAGAGGTTGGCTTGCCTCCCCCTAATCGATGCCATCCACGGAACACTAAGAATCACAGCCACTGCCAAGCTAGTACCTGCTCCGCTATTACTGGTTTTCAGCCTGTCAGAAGCCATTAGACTCCAGGGCTGGCTGGGTTTGAGAAACAGGGTGGGGGGTCTTTTCAAGGACAAGCTGAACAGACAGAAGGAAGAATAGACAGTGGCCCTGGCCCTGCATCCACGGATGAGGAATTAGATGACCCTGAGAAGGAAGAACTGACAAGACAATGTTTTTAGCCATGCGGAGGTAATGCATTGCGTCCTCTATGGCCATAGAGGGATTTGCTTGAGGAAAATTGTTGCCACCCCAAGTGGCGATTTGCAGTCTGAACAGGAGGTAACTAAATGGGTCTCAACAAAAAACATGAAGTTTAGGAACAAACAGGTCTGACTGTGGCTCTCTGGATGGTGAAGGACTTTGCAAAGAAAGGATGGCTTCTAATGCCACACAGCGGCAAACCTTCACTTGGCCAGCTTTCCTCAACTCACAGTCTCCCACCACCCTCTAGATCTGGTCTTCCCACCGTAGTGTTCTATGGCTTCGGGAACGGTGCCTCCATTACGTGTGCTTGAGCAAGACAAAAACTTGGAAGTCATCCATTACTCCTAATCCATCTCCAAGAACTGTTAATTTCGCCTCAGAACAGCTTGCTTTTTCTCCATCCCTGCTGCTGTCCCCCTGGTCTCGGCCACCATCAGCTTTCACCTGGCCAACTGCAATAGCCCCCTACCTGGTCTGCTGGCTCCCAGCTTTGCCTCCTTACAAAGCATCCTCCACATTGCTGCCAAAGCCATCTTTTCACAGGCCTGCCAACACCTCCCATGTTTTAAAACCCTTCTGTGGCTCCCCATTGCTCTCAGAATAAAGACCAAAATTATGAATATGATCCCTGTTCCCAGCGTGGTCTGGGTCCCTGCCCACCCCTCACCACTGCACAAGCTGTTCCATCAGCCTGGAACATACTTTCATTCAACTTGCCCCAAGTTCACCTGTCGTTCTTCAAATACCAGCTCAGTATCGATTCTGCAAAGTGGCTGTCCTGTGCCCACAGCTTCTATTACGTTTGAGATCCAAAACTTCAATATCCTCAGAATCCTATTGCTTCCTTCAGACCCCTTATCTCCTCTGCTTGTGTCTGCGTTTTCCTGTTGGTTGAACCTGTCTCCTGTAGGCTCCATGGCTGAAACTGTAGGTGAGTTTACTGAACACCCGACCTGCCCCCACCCCCTCCAGCCTTTCTCTACTGTGATCGAATTCCCAGCCTTCCTTGCAGCTAGGACTGACCTTGTGACACCGTCTGGCCAATGAGCAGGAAGCAGAAGGTGCTGACTGAGACTTCTGGGAAAGATTCTCAAAAGAGGACAGATTCACCTCAGATGACCTCTGCCGTTTTACCACTTCCCTTTCTACCTCTCTGGAATCTAAAGGCCATGAAGACTGGTGCAGCGGGCATCTTTCAACCAGGAAGAGCAGAGCCACAAAATAAGGATGGGAAAGAAGAAAGAGAAGAAGCTGAGGCCCTCCTTACCACTGTTGGGTGACCAGATGAGCCCTGGGCCACTTACCAGTGACTTCTTATTGCCACTGGGCTAGTTAGTGTGTCCTGATACTAGCAGCAGCTGAGGTAACCGATACAATTCCACAGGACTTGTACTTATTCCATAAGATTCTAACCAATATAAGCTCCACAAGGATGTATGCGTGTCTACTTTAGTTCCACACACATGCACAGCATGGCGCCTGCCACAGGGGATACGCTCGGTAAACATCTGTTGAGTGAGTGGATGGAGGGAGCACTGTCTTCAGGTCAACAGATCTGGGTGTTCCTGCCGCGTTGCTGATGGCTGTGTACCCACCTAACCTCTCTGAGCCTTGAATTCCTCAAGCACAAAAGCAGCCTAATAACGTCCTCGTCAGAGGGTTATTCTGAGGGTCTCATAGGCTGAGGTGTGGAAATTACCAGACCTTGAGTAGGAGCTCAATAGATGGTAGCTGTTGGTATTATGATTGCGAGCAACTGGCTTGTCAGCTCCACCATTCTGCACGCTGGCAACGTACAAGGCTGTGTGACAGGCTCTCTAGGTAAAGGTCTGCAGAGTGGCCTCTGCTCTCCCTCCAGGATTTAGCAACTTAGCTGGTGAGAAAAGATTCACACAAATGCATGGAGAACTTGCAGCCCCTCCCAGTAAAAATGTGCTAATAGCCACAGGAGCACAGACCCCAGATGTAGTGGGGGTGGAGAACAGGAGAAAAGCATATGCATCAATTAAGTTGTCCCTGCGAACAGCAGAGCCTGCTTCCAGCCATTCACTTAGCTAACAAGCGCTTATCAGTGCTCATGCCACGGGGCTGAGCACTCAGGTGGCACAGACACCCTCCAACAGAGGTACGGAAATGATTAAATGAAGATTCTTACCTGCCTGAACAATGGACTAAATGAGCAAATGTGAGAACAAATGAGCTTCTGAAGAGAAATGGATGAGCTAGAAAATAAACGTAGGTGTTCCCGAGGAAATAACCACCCTCTGAAAAATGGCAATCTGGAAAGACAGAGGGACAGGCAGCAGGCATGTGACCCTAATCAGAGAAGTGGAAATGTGGGCTGGAGAGAAGGTGAATGAAGGTGGGGGGTGGTGTCTCGGGGGCGGGGGGAAGATAAGGTCCATTGTTCTCCTGTAGGTGCTGGACAATATGCCCCTTGTCACTCCACCCATTTTTATTGAATGCCGAGTGCATGCCAGCACAATCCCGGGCAATGGGCAAGAAGAGAAGATCACACAGCCCTTGGCACCCCTCACCCTCCCAAGCCTCCCCTCCTTCCAGTCCTGCCCCCTCCTGTCAGCTGCCGTAGGATGGTGGAGATGATGGTACATCTAAGTTCAATAACAGCCGCTAACTAGGGGCTTGCTTTGAGCAAAGTGCTGTCCAAACGCCTCTTCAGCACTTTCGATAACACTGGGAGAACTGAGGCTCAGAGAGGCAAAGCAATTGCCCCCAAGTCCCACAGCTAGTAAATGGCAGCACGAGAATTGGAAACCAAGGCTCTTTGATGCCAAAGTCTGGCCTCTTACGTCTTGTGTTCACCTGCTGGAAATCTTAGGTTAAGCCAGTGAAGTTCAAAGTTAAAGGTGCATCTGAGGAAACCTGTGGCAGGGAGGGACAGGTCCACTGCCTTGATTGAAGTGATGGTTTCTTGGGTGTATGCAAGCCACAACTTATCAAGCTGTGCTCTCTAAATATGCAGTTTATTGTTATGTCAGTTATACCACAATAAAGCTGTTTTTCATAAAGCAATCAAAATAATGAATGTGAATAACAATCACCCAGGCTGTTTATTAGAAGATCTAGATCATTGGGCCCCACTGGCTGCCCATAGAACTTGGTGCAGCAGATCTGACTTGACAAGCTTCCTCCAGGCAATCCTGATTCAGCTGCCCCAGTTTATGTCCCCAGTGGTCCTTGACCACAGCTATACCTCCAAATCATTTGGGGAGCTTTTCCTAAATGCCAAGGCCTGGATCCTACCCCAGATCAGTTGAGACAGGCTCTCTGGGAATAGGGAATGGGGATGTGCGAATGTACAGCCAGGGCTGAGAACCACTGAACTAAGAAGTGCTTTCCTCCATGCCAGGCTGGGGCTGCACAAAACCAGGTGCAGGTGACAATAAGTGCCCCCAGCTCTGCCAGGAAAGGCAAGTCAGGCCCTGCATGTGTTTCAGAAGAAGCCAAAGTTCCACTCTTGCTAAATTAAGCCCTTTCTTTCTGCCCTGGGATTGTTCTTAATGCACACGGCATCGCATCGGGCTGTAATCAGCTGAACGAAATCCCTGACCAGACGTGCACAAAGCCGTCGGCTGCCATGAATACTTCTGCCATGTCAGAAAGTAGCTGAGCCACGGCCCTGGCATTGGTGGTCCTAGAACAGGCAGTCCTGCAACTTGGCCCACAGGCTGCAGGGCCAAGAATGACAGAGGCAAGAAGAGCCTGCCATTTCATAGAATCCAGAATCAGAGCTGGTGGGCCATGAGAATATAGTCTCATCAACCCTCTGCATATAGATGGGGAAACTGAGGGAGGAGATGGGAAGTCACTTAAGGCTTATTCCTTGATATAAAGGTAGGAGAGACAGAAAAGGGTTTCTCCTCCATGCAGCCAGCCCTTGATTCCACCATCTCTCATGTGCTGTGGGACCTCGAGCAGGTTGTTTATTCATTCAACAAATATCTTTTCAGGGAAATGAAATGGGGATGACCACACTGCCCAGTGACCAGAGTGTCAGGCGAAGCGTCAGAGGAGAGGACGTTTAAGCAGAGGCCTGACTCAAAGCAGGGAGGGAGCCTAAAGAACTGGAGAGAATGTGCCCGGGAAGGGAGCCGTGGACACAGGCACCCTCAGGAGGGGATGGGTTGGCCTTGTCAGAGGCGCCAGAAGCAGACGGGTACAGAGACTGCAGTGCCCAGCGGAGAGGGTCGCTGTCTGCAGGGCCAGGGAGGTGAAGGATGGACTGAGTGCCCCCAGGCCAGGCTGGGGGTTATTTTTATTCTCATGCACAGGGAAGGCTACAAAGGGTTTTCTGTAGTAAGGTACCTCTCTATGTGACCACCCATCATTGTCTGGGAGAGTTGGCACTAAGAGGGGCAGTTTCTACTCCGCTAAAGCGAGGCCCTGGAGGCAGGCTTGCTGCCCAGGTTGGTTCTCCTCACCCCCTGGGGGCTGCCTCAGTGAGAATGGCTCAGCGTCAAGGCTCAGGAGCCATGTCACCCATGACCCTCCCTGCCTTCATCTCGCTCTGCACACCTATTCTGAGCTCCCTCCCTGCCTCCACTATGCAGAAGTCCCCAGCCCCCTGTGGCTAAGCACTTATGGACCCCTGCCAGGGGTCCCCAAACAGTCCCCCAGGAGGCTTTGGGACAGACTTGGGATTGAATTCCTGCTTTGCTGCACCCCTTGCAGAGACTTAGCCTCTCTGAGCCTCAGTTTCCTTTACTACGAGTGACCTCACAGTACCTTCCTCCGCATGAGGTGGATAAGGAGATAAATGTGGTGGCTAACCACTGTTCTGGCACCTAGGGAGCTCTCTTTTCATTTGAATTCCCAAGCTCCTTCTTGTTCCGATTGGACAAGGCCCCAGGAAAATTCCCTTCCTCAAGCAAGCCTCAGTTTTCCCATCTGTGAAAGGAAGTGGCCATGTCAGCTGACCTCTGAGGTCCCTTTTGCCCTGAAAGTCAGCAAGTCCCATGCAAGTGCACACACATATGTGCACACATACACATATGCATGCATGCACTCCCCTGTTAGCAAATGCTAAAAGCTCAGATTCCAGAGACAGAGACGTGAGTTCGAATCTCAGCCTGTTCAAATGCCACTCTGTGTCACAAGCTGATGAACCCCTCTGAGCCTGAGGCTCCTCGTCGGCAGAATGGGGATGACCATGTTAGAGGGCAGTTGGGGCTTCAAGAGGACCACGCAGGGTGGTGCCTAGCACGGGGGTTTAGAAATGCTGTATAAATGTTGTCCCTCGCGCCTCATCTTGTACTCAGCGGGGCTCTGCCACGGGTTAATCTGAAACAGGAGCAGAAACACAAATTTTCCATTCAAAACCCACAGACCATTTTTGTTCTGTAATGGATTTAAACAAGGTTTTCTCTCACAGCAATCTTCCCTAATCTCCGATTGTTCCCTTTTTAGAGATGCAGTGTCCTTTCGCGTTGCTGGGAGAATACAAATTAGATACTGTCTGAAACCCGCCCTGGTCTCTGGCGAAGTTGCTTTATCAGGGGTGCTTTGCCCTCTGCGCTCAGATGAGGCCTCCTCCTGGAGCCCCCCATCCTGCCCCATGAGGAGCGATTGTCCCCAGCACATCCCTGCAGATGGAAGGTGGACGTTTGTCTGGGATTGAGGATGGAGAAGGGGGTCCTAGAGCAGCTTCCCAAGTCCAAATGCTAATCCTTCACACCCAGGGGAAAAAAAAAATAATAATAATAATAAAGAGGACTATCATATAAATAGCATTCCTTGTGTGGGGCTCCAGGCCTTCCGGCACCACCATGAGGAAGGGAAGCCCATCATGTCATTTTAACATTTCTCTAACGTTCAGAAAAGTTGAGCACTTGTACCAATGTCGCACAGCTTTTCTCCAGTTCCTGATTCTACAGGCTGGGGATGAATGTGGCCAATCAGACACCCATTCCTCATTCCGCATGTGTTTACTGAGCCCTTAGTAAGTACAAGGCTCTGATCTAAACACAGAACACAGGCGACAAGTAAGCACAGGGATAAGCAAGGTGAGTCTGGATCTCGAGCACAATTGTGCAAGGGAGTGTAATTGTGTGTGTCATGGGGAGGGGTGGTAAAGTGCTCCCTTACAAAGGTGGCCAGGGTCCCTCTTATATGAGTTGAGATCTGCACAGTATGGAGGAGCCAGCTGCCTGGGGATCTGGACGAAGGGAGTTCTGGGAAGGAGGACCAGGCCTGGGGATGAAGACTGCAGTGCAGGAGACTAGGCTGGGGAGCTGGGAGGAGTGGGTCCCCACAGGGCTCTGAGGGTAGTGTAGGAGTTTGATATTATCCTCAGTGCATGGAGGCCATGAGGAGGACATGAGTCCACAACTTGACCCTTTAAGGGCACCTCAGACCACCTGGTGGAGTCTTGAATGTTGGGACCCGGTAGCAGGAGCAGGCAGCCATTCCTGGAGCATCAGGCTGATTCCTTCTGCAGCCTGGGAGGTACCAAGGGAAGACAGTCTGGCTGTCATGGAGTGGGGGAGAGGAGGGGGAGAAAGATGAGGCAGGACTGCAGGGGAGGCCAGCCATCCGGGACAAGTTCCCCCAGCAAGGCATTGCATGCTATCTAAGTGCCACAGGAAGCTTGAATGTCTGCTTAGACATTGGTCCGCTCAGGCACCGGACAGCACAGCCCCCCAGCTCACTAATCTGCCAGGAGAGAAGGGCAGCCACGTGGTGGTGCCTCATGCAGGGGACACAGTGTGGGACGGGCTGGTGTTCTGTGCAGTGCTGTCTGGGGTCAGAAGCGGCTGTGGGGAGAGTGGGGAGTTTAGGGAAACAGACTCCCCTGTTCTCTTTGGATCTGAGTCCCAGCTCTACCCCTTTCTAGCTGGGTGACCCTGGCAAGTGACTTAACCTCTCTGAGCCTGTTTATCTTTCCATAAAATAAGAATAAAACAGCATTTACCCCATAGAGATATTTTTTCCAGCTCTATTGAAATATAATTGGTATTCAGGAAACTGCACACCTTTAAAATGTACAATTTGATAAGTTTCAATATATACACACATCATAAAACCCTCGTCACCATCCAGATAAGGAGCACATCCTCCCCCTGAAAAGTTTTCATGTCCTTTTGTAAAAATTCCTTCCTCTCATCCCTTCCCACTCCCCCCACCTTCCCCAGGCTTCTGCCGTCAGTATACGTTAGTCCGGATTTTCTAGAATGTTCTGTAAATGGAATCATGTAGTTTGTACCCCGTTTTTGGGATCTGGCTTATTTCACTCCATATGCTTTTTGAGATTCCTTCCATATCATTGCAGGTATGAAGATCTCATCCCTTTTCCTTGTTGAGCAGTATTCCATTGCATAAATGTACCAGTTTGATTAGCTATTCACCTCTTGATGGACATCTGGGTTGTTTCTAGTTTGAGGCTGTTATGAATAAAGCTGCTGCATATGTTTTCATCTCCTTTAGGTGAATACCTAGGAATGGAATTACTGCATCATACAGTAGACATAGATGTAACTTTTTAAGAAACTCCGTTTTCCAAATGGTGGTACCATTTTACCTCCCACCACGTACATTTGGGAGTCACAGGTCTTTCTGAGCCTTGTCAACACTTGCTACTGCCTATCTTTTTAATTTTAGCCGTTCTAATGGGTGGTCAGGGTCTCTCACTGTGATTTCAATTTACATTTCCCTAATTACTAATGTGCTGAACATCATTTCATGAGCTTATTTACCATCCGTATATCTTCTGGGTGCTGCCAGCCTGTTCAAATAGTTCACCCACTTTGGGAAGTTTGCTTGTTTTATTACTATTGGGTTTGGGGAATTATTTCTATATTCTGGGTACAATCCTTCATCAGATATGAGATTTGCAAATAGTTTCTCACCGTCTGTGACTTGTGTCCATTTTCCTAACAGTGTCTTTCAAAAAGCAGAAGTTCTCAATTGTAATGAGGTTCAATTGATCAATTATTCTTTTTATGGATGGCTTTTTCCTCGTAGGGTGTTAAGATAATCCAGTGCCTGGCACATTAGTAAGCACTGAATAAGTGGCAGATGGGGAGGAGAAAATGTAGCACACTGAGTAGGTCTGGAGTCCCCACACCTCCACACCCCTTTCCATGCTGCCTGGCTCAGCTGTCTCCCCCTCCCTGGACCTCGGTTCCCATATGTGTGCAGTGGGGGAATTGCATGACCAAGTCATGTTGGGCAGGTTAGAGGGTTAATATTCTGCAACGCTCGAAAAGGGAGATGGAGGGCAAAGTGCTGGAGACTGGGAACTGGGAAGAACGACTCTAAGGACAGGAAGGCCTGATCGCCTTGAGCTAAGCATCCTGCAGGTGGCTTCAGCTCCCTTGCAGGCCCTTGGGAGATGCTGGAGTGTAGGTGAGGACTTCTCGCCCCAAAGGCCTAAGTATTTCCTGGAACTGCTCAGAAGCTGGGACTCCACAGGCTCAGAGAGGCATGGATGAGTGGCAGAGGCAGAATTGGAACTCAGGTACGCACGACCCCAAGGCCCCTCCTCCCTTGGCTGCAACCAGGCTGTGGAGGAGGGAAATGACAGGGCAGGCAGAGAGAGGGGAACTTCAGCCAAAGAAATGTCCCCTCTGAAAGTCACAGTGCGTTCCCTCCCAAGCAGCTGTGAGTGAGAAAATAGAGTGGGTCAGAATTAGCAGACCTTTTTTTTCCTCCTTTTTAATTTATAGCTTGTTTGTTGACGTGCTCATTGGGAGAATGTCTTGCTCTCATGCTTGGCAGCACAGTCAATGACAAGGTACTGATGGTCCGAGACAGTCTTTCTCCTCCGTGGCGGGTCATGACTGGAACTGGGAGCTCAGCTGTACCCTGGCGCATCTTGCTGTAGCGGTCCTCACACAGGTGTCCCCAGGCTCCAGAAGGGGCAAAGCCAACTGCTTGCTTGCAATAGGATCAGAAATATAGTTTCTGATGTTTGTGTCCCCAGACTTTTAGGAAACCACTCAATATTCTCCAAGCACCAGAGACGTAAAGGGAATTAGGACACAGCCTCTGTCCTCTGGCTGGAGGGGAGAAAGTCACAGATAAAAATAATTATAGGATAGTGCAGAAACTGCAACAGCAGAGAGAAGGTGCAGACTGAGCCTGGGTTGGGGCATCAAGGAAGGCTGCCTGGAGGAGGTAATATTTAGGCTGGGTCTTGAAGGGTGAGTAGGAGTTCAATAGGAGAGATACTCCCAATGCCTGATACTACAGGGTGTTCAATAAATGTTCCTGTCCTATTCTGTTTTCCAGTCATTTCTCAGATGTTGCTCTTGTGTGCTTTGCCAGATTATAAATTTTCTAGGGGTAGGGTGTACGCATTTGCCTTCTATTCCATTTCCTGTAGCAGCGGACATAGGACCTGACACACATGCCGAGTTTCTCAATCTTGGTACTCTTGGCATTTGGGTCAGATAATTCTTTGTTTGGGACAAGAGGGTGGAAACAGGGACATGTCCTGCACATTGCAGGGTATTTAATAGCATCCCTGGTCCCTCTATCACTAGATGCCATTACCACTACCACCCCCTCCATCCCCACAAGTCGTGACAAACAAAAAAGTCTCCAAACATTGCCAAATGTCCTCTGGAGGCCAAATCACCCTTAGTTAAGAGCCACTATCATGAAATACCCATGTATTCATTCACTTGTTCATTTAAATTTTCATTCATGCATTCAACAAACATTTATTGAATCCTTAACAACGGGCGGGGAACTTTGGTAGGCACTGGGGACACAAGGGTGTGTAGGACAGCCACGGCTGCGGCCTGACCAGAGAGGGAAAGAGACAAGCCAGTGAGCTGTAGTGGGGGAGCACAGAGGCTGTGGGAGCATGGCAGGGCAGGGACAGAGGACAGACGGATGTATTCTGGGAAGGCTCCCTGGAAGAGGTAACACCTGTACTGAATATTAAAGATAAATAGAAATTAGCTGGGTGACAAGGAGAGAAGCCACTCTAAACCAAGAAAACGGGTCAGGCAAAGTCTTCAAGAATGAGCAAGCCCAGCGCTTCAGGGGAGCACTGCAGTTCTGCATACCTGGAGGGTGGATCTCTGGACGGGGCACCAGAGGAACCGAGTAGAAGCGAGTCAGTACTTTATCCCGAGGGCCACGTGGGAGCCACTGGAAGATTCAAAGCAGAGAAAGAAGGGCCACGATCAGATTAAAAGGAAAGCTCTCTGGCTGCAAGTAGCAGAGACCCCATGAAGAGGCATGAGTCTGGCCTGGGCGATGCTCTGGTAACTTCAGAGGTGCTTCTTGGCACTGGCCCACCTGCAGGCCGGCCCACCAGGTTCCCTTTGCAGAAGAGACATGTGGGTCTCGTCCCCTCATCCCCCAAGCTGGCTGAGTCTCCACCTCAACCTGACCACCCTCCACAGAAGCCTCTTTTTGTCCAGCCTTTTTCAGTAATGCCAATCCTCCAGGTTGACACGGGCAAGCTTGTTATTGACCCCATGCCATGAAGCCTGTCACTGGGGCCCTGATGACATCTGGAGTCTGCAGACAGACGGACTGGCGCACACAGTCAGCTCATCTTCGGAGAGTCACGGCTGCCAGCCCCGCAGGGCGCCGGAGCCGAACGGAGAGGCTGGCCCTCCAATTGCTTGAGAACTTTGGTGTCATTCAAACTTCCTCATGTCTGAGCGATGAATGACCTTCCTAGCATGACTTGGGCATTTCTAGTGGCTCTCCAAAATATGATTTTTTTATATATCCCATTTATTTATGTGTTTGGTTGATCTGTCCGGGAAGGGAAATTTATTAAATATTGGGAATGGGAATCAGAGTGGGAGGTGGTGGACTTAATGAAGCCTGTGGGCTTAAGTCCAGCTGTGACTTTTACGTCAAGGGGTCCTTTGAAAAGTAGTTATAAACTAAACCTCCTGTTCCCAGTCTGGGGTCCCCAGACCCTAATGGTCCTTCAAAGGAGCGATGGGGAGGGGCTGAAATATAGGGTAAGGGGATTCTATGTTTAGCAAAACTAAGGGTGAATCTGCTGGCTGAAAAGTCAGCTTTTCTAGCCAAAAACTCATGGGTTATTCCTGCAGGATGACATGCTAACTTTGACCTCTGAGCTTGGCATGGCCACCACCAGCCTCTGGGGTCTCACTGTCACCATGTCCCTTCCAAACTCCAGCTCCTCTCCCTTGTGGTCACATGGAGGCCCACGCACAGCAGTGTCTCATACACCCCCACCTCTCCCGTGTCTGGGTTGCCCTGGGGACCCTTCCCTGCTCTCCCCTTCATCCTCTGCCTTCCCCAGTACTCAGCTCACATGCCTCCTCCCAGAAGCTGCCACCAACGGGCTAGCTACCCCTGACCTGTGCTCCCAGGAGTCCCTCAAGCAGTGGGACCTTGGGTTACCCAGAACACGCTGGGTTCAACTCCTGGCTCAGCCACTTACTCAAGGCCTGACCGCACTTCCTGCCTGTGTCCGCACGTGTCAAACAAGGGTAAGCAAGTTCCTACCTCTCAGAGTTGTCGTGAGGTCGTCACTGCGAGGGCTCTCAGCACAGACTTGCCTCTGAGGAGCCCAGCTAATCTCAGCTGTCGCTGCATATCTTCATTTACGTGTCTGCTTTCCACCACATCTCTGGTTCCAAGGGAACAGGAACTGGACTTTACTCTTATCCCCAGGTTCTGGTATGACGCCTCACAAATGGGAAACTCCCAATATATACTTGCAAGAAGGACCCCAAAGATGTCAAGTGGGAGCCAGAGCCCACTTGCCCGCTGGGTGCATGGGGGCAGATTGTTTATCTCTCTGTGCCTTCATTTCCTCATCTGTAAAATGGGTATCATGACAGGAGCTTCCTTGTAGGGTTGCTGGAAGGATGGATGAGTTAATACAGCAAAGTACCTGGTGCAAAGTAAACACTGCTGAAGTTAGTCCTATTATTTGATTAATAAAACCGGGACTGAAGGATTTATGAATTCCCCAAAGCAGTGTGGAGGACAAAACATCTCACAGTGCACAGTGGACGGGAGAGCTACTGGTGATGGAAGGGCTGCTGCGACTACTGAGGCGGCCCCATCTGCCCCACCCGCTCCCAGCCTCCCAAACTGGAGACTGCGGGGAATACTGATGCGGATTTTTTTTTTTTAATCAGCAGAATGCGGGCGTGCTATTTCACACACCGGCTGTTTAAGTGCACACCTAGTTACAGCTGACTGCCTTGAATGATTGGTTGAGGGGGCCGAGTTCCCGTTTGTCCCCGATCAATCTGGAAACTGAAAAGCAGCCAGAATATTCATTTTGCACCATCAGGCCTGCAGCCTGAGATTATTCTTGATGGAGGAGCAGCTGTCAGGAGGCAGACGGCTAGGGTCTTCCTGATACCCTAGGGTGGTAGATGGACAGAGGCAGGGGCTTGAGCAGACATGTGCCCAGGATTCACTGGAGTGGCAGGAGGGCCAAAGTGGCTTAATAGTGGCTCTGGACCCCATGCTGCTCAAGTCAAGGTTGTGTCCTTGACACTATTTAGCCCAAAGCGACGCAAAGACTTGTCGGCTGGTATTTCATAAGCCCTTGATCATGGGCTTCCATTGGGCAAAGCATTCAGGAGGGGAAACACGGAAAAGAGTAGAAGAGCTAAAAATACGAGCTCCATCTGGAAGAAGTGAGACGTTGGGGAACTGTGTTTATGAAGATGGCCCTGTGACGAGATGGCATTCATTCAATCTCTCCTGCATTTACTTGGAAACTGGATAAGCACCTACAGTGAGCCAGGCAGTTCTGACAACCCACAGGGGCCAAAAAGGAGTAAAATGCAGGCCCCACTGCCCAGGGGACTGCAGGGCAAGGGGTGGGACCAAGAAAGGGCACAATAGCAAGAATAGTCATACCAGCTGTTTACTGGGCACGGACAATGAGCCAGGCTCGCAGAAGTCATTTCATGTAAGTCTCACAATAGCTCCGTGAACCGGTCCTATTTTTAGCCTCGGTTTGCAGATGGCCGGCCTGATGAGCTGAGAGGGTCAGTCACTTGACTGAAGCCCATGCAATGAGGAAGCCATCAAAACTCAAACTGGTACCAGCAGACCCAAACCCCTGCTGCTGACCACTAGGACGCCCTGCCCAGCTAAATAACGATGACACAATGTTTTAAGTGCTGGGCTGGAGTGACAGGAAGCCCAGTGGGACTTGCAGAAGCCAGAGTGCCCACCCAGCTCAGGGGAGCCGTGGGTGAGGTCTTGGCAGTGACTTTGGGACCCTTCCATTCCCAGCTCATACCTTAGCATCCTGCACATAGTAGGTGATCAACAAGCACCTGCTGGATGACCGAGTTTATTCAAAGCCTTTCTGAACACCAGCAAGCCAGCTTTGGACCCTATTTCCTTAATGCCAATCACAAAGCAGCATTATCTCCACCAAGTCCATGAAGAGGGTCGTGGTAATCAACCTCTCGTAGAAGAAGAAAGGGAGGCTGGTGAGAAGTGGGACACAGACCCTGGACCCAAGCCCCCAGGACTCTGAACCCCAAGTTCTTTCCCTCGGCCCCCTGTAGAACTGATTCAAGGCAAGACCCAGACGCCAGATCCCACATCCTTCGGGCCCCACTGCTGCGTTTTCCTCAGATCCAAGGGGCCGTCTATCCCGCTCAGGTTCTTTTTGGGGCTGCCACGGTGTTCTGCCCCCCTGAGCCACTGGGACCCTAAAACGCTCCCTCTTGTCACTTACCACATGGGACAAATGCACCCTAAACCTGCTGCCATGACCTTGGGCTGCTGCATTTAGCTCCAAGCAGAAAGCCATGCATTTCAATATCATTCTCTTCTCTCCCCAGCTCCCAGCCCCCAGGGACGGCTCACCCTCAGCTTATCTCAGGGAGGCCAGGTTCCCTCAACCAGCCTGTGGCCCCCTCAACCAGGGGCTGGGACTTCTGAGCTGCAAATATTATCAATAGTGGAATTTATCTTACTCATTTTATTGTTCACTGGTATCTTAGGTGCTGCCCGCCTCCCCACTAATGGCAGGGATGGACGGATCTCCTGTATGGTCCCCACTGCGCCCTTCCCAGGTCTGGGCTTTCAGTAGGTGCACAAGGCGACCACCATACACTGGCTCATCTTGTGCCCTCTCCCCTCCTCTCATGTTTGATTCCTTTTTGCCAAGGATCCAACCAAAGGCTGCCCTCCCTGATGGGAGGGAAGTCCCACACGCCTGGGGCCTCCTGCATTCAGGCACCTGGTGGACAGAGCTGGCCCTGGTGGACTTGGAACTCAGGCCAGGGTGACGTAGAATCCGCCCCTGCCTCTAGTCAGCTCACTTCTCCTCCCTGAGCACCGTTTAGTGGAAATGATAATAGTACCTGCCTTACATGGTTGCTAGAAGGACTGAGAAGGGAATGCATTTCAGAGCATCTGGTCCCCTGCTAAGCAGATGGCAGACAGCTTAATTCCTTGTGAAAACGCTTTGCTGGGGAGCATTTTAACTAATAATTTAAATGCCGCCACTTACTGGACTATGGCTCTGTCATGGACACTAGGCTAGGTATCCCATATGCATCATTCATTTAACATTAGCTGAGCACTTCAACTGTGCACCAGGCACTGTTCTAGGCACTTGGAGGTGGTCAGGGAAAGCCTCACGAAGCTGGTGATGTTTGATGCGTGCCCCTCAACTCTCCAGCATGAAGGGCCTTGCCGGGCGCAGGCAGGGGAGGGAGACCTGGGGCAGGGCACGGAGCACCGCCATGAGGGAGTAAGCCGTGCGGATGCTTTGGCGGAGGACATCCGGGTCTGTTCCTTAGTGTATTTCATGCCCACGACATGTGTGGGGTGTTACTATCCCCATCTGAGAGAGGGTGAGGCTGACACTCAGAGAGGCCAAGGTCACACATGAGGACGACAGAGCCAGCAGGGGACATCCCTGGTTCACTGCAAGGCCAGGCAAAATACAAGACCTTGTTACGATCTTGGTTGTGCCTCGTTTGATTAAGAGAGGGGAACCCGTACCCCCATCTCTTCGCTGCCCCAGCCAGTTTCTGGGCCTCCTCCCAGCTCTGCCTCCGGGAACCCAGCCCTGACTGCATCACAGGCATGGGGCTTTGCCCTGTGTCCCGCAAGGGGCTCTGCCCTGGCTGCGGGAGAAAGAAAGGCAAGCGTCACCTTACTGTGAGCTTGACTCCCCCCTCTCGGAAAGCGAGGCTCACAGCATCTGCTCCGCCGAGCCCCGCATTTTAAACAGCCGCCGAAAATGTATTGTTGCCACCTTCAATACATGGCAATTACATGGCGTGTTTTGCTCATTAGCAAGAAATTGACACAGAGGCAATCTTGCTTTTCAAATTACCACTAATCTCACTGCACCTGTTTGGGAAGAAGGCAGGAGGGAAAAGAAGAATACGGCTGGTAATCACCATTTTGTGATATTTTAAAAACAAACACTTCCAGAACTCCCTTAAAAATAGCCCTTTGGGTTTCAGGCTCCTGTCTTCCTTGAAGGGGAGCCCCTGTACCTCATGCACAGATTGGCGTTAGTCTCTGTCGGCGTCACGGGCTCAAGTGCCACGTGTGTCTGGGCCCCAGATGACGGGCCTGGCATCCCTGAGGTCATTAGAAGGGAGAGGCCCTGGTTAGTGGTGTGTGTTAGGGGACTTGGTGCACACTGATGACAGCCAGCATACCTCAGAGGCTGGTGAAAAACTCCCTGCCTGGGTGGGCAAAGAAGGATTGAGATGCTGTCGCAGGTGTCCGCAGGGCTCAGAGAGGAGCAGTCACTTGTCCAAGTTCCACGGCTCTCCCTGAAGCTGGCATTCAGACCTGCGGGCCGAGCTGGCTGCTGGGATAAGAGTTCCTTTTTCCCTTACCTCTCTCTCCTGCACTCAGAGAGGCCATGGGCCATGCCCAGGGTGGCAGCTCACTGCGCACAGTAGGCACATGATAAGTGCATCAAATACATCCTAACACTGCTGCTGCTGCTGCTTTTTGGGCTCCTTTTCACTGACCACCCCCAACCTCTGCCCCGCTCCCAAGCTCTGTCTCCTTCTGTAGGAAGCAGGCTGCCCTGGGACTAAGCCCCTCACCAGCTGGGGGATTTAGAGCAAAGCTCTCCACCTCTCTGAGCCTCCGATTCCTCATTTGGAGAATTGAGAGACTGATAATATAAGTACGTCTCGAGTTTGTGGGCTGGCTGGTGAGGGCCGTGTGCTCGTGGGGCTGAAGGTGCTTGAACTGGCGAAGTGGGGTAAGAATCATGACTGTTACTGCAGGCTTGGGGCCTCCTTGGGGGACCTGTGGGGACCCAGTCTGGGACTGATGAGAACGTCTTCAGAGCCGAGTACAGTGTGGGCACACAGCTGGTTCTCAGGGAACACTTGCCAAATGAATTCACTCACTCATGTGAAAAAATACCGATAGGGTGCCCACTCTCGCCTGGCATGGTCTGGGTGCTGGGCATCCAGACGGAACAGACATCCTGTCCTCACAGGGCTCATAGTCCAGTGCAGGAGTCAGTCTGGGTCCTAGAGCCGCTGCCACCCAGTGCCACAACCTGGGGGGCTTCAAACAACAGACGTTAGTTCTCCCCTGGTTCTGGAGACCAGAAGGCTGAAAGCAAGGGTTCAGCAAGGTTGGTTCCTTCTGGAAGCTCTGGGGGACAATCTGTCCCATGTCCTGCTTCTAGCTTCTGGGGGAAGCTGGCAATCCTTGGCATTCCTGGCTTGTTGATGCATCACTCCAGCCTCTGCCGCTATCATCATCACACGGCGTTCTCCTCTGTGTGTGTGTGTTCAGATTTCTCTCTTCTTACGAGGACACCAGTTACTGAAACAGGGTCCATCTTAACCCAGCGTGAACTCATCTTAACCAGCTGACATCCGCAAAGACTCCATTCCCAAATAAGTCACATTCTCTGGTACCAGGAGTTAGGGCTTGAACACATCTCTTTGGTGGAGACGATTTGACCCACAACAAGAGAATGGAAGGTATACATGGAGTAGGTCAGAGAGTAGCGGGTGCTGTGAAGACAATTAAGCAGGATAAGGAGGATTTCAAGGGATGAGTGATCCAAGAAGGCTTCTGTGACATAGAGCAGAGGGAGCTGAATAAGTGAGGGCGTGAGCCGTGCGGGTATCAAAGGGAACAAACTCCAGTGGAGAGAAGAGCACGTACAAAGGCCCTGTGGGAGGACCATACTCAGGCCGGACAAGGGACAGCAAGGCGGCCAGGATGCTGGAGCTGACTGCGGGAGGGAGGTGGAGAGCCGGGGCAGATAGAACAAGGGCTTTGCTGTTACTTGGAATGAGAGGGAAGCCATCAGAGGGTGTTGAGCCATGGAGGGGCCTTTTTATTCAGGTTGCAAGCAGATCCCTCTAGCTGAGGTGTGGAGCCGATTGCCAAGGGGCTGAGGATGGAAGGAGGGCAACGCACTGAAGTTCATCAGAGGACTTGGTCTGGTGATTCCATTTAACCCACTAACGCCCAGAGAAGAAAAATCAGCAGAGTGGCCCATTCTCCGGGTGGTATGTTTGTCACACCTGTGACCTTGCCTTAGGCTGCACCGGGATAAGAACCCCTGGACTGATGGAGAATCACAACAGCCTTTGATACAAATGAGCTCAGTCCTTGAGCTCCTTGTGGTGCTTAGTTCTAGCCACAGAAGGCCCAGGGATGGAGCCAGCAGGCTCCCAACTCCAAGGACTCAGCGTGGAGAGGGGAGAGAGCTCTGAGCACACCCAGCTTGCCGCAGCGAGAGAGGCTTTCCTTCTAAATAGGGCATCTGGGACATCTTAGTGGGGGAGGTAGCAGCCAAGCTGAGCCTTCTGAGGATGGGCAGGATTTTAGCAGAAAGTGTTGCAGGGTGAATCTCCCTGGTCTTGCGGGAGGAACTTGAAGGAAGAATGTTGAGCTTCAATGTGTCCCAAGACCAACTGAAGCAGAGGGTGAACTGAGGGTACACACCTCCCCCCTTTGGCATCCTCCCCTGCTTTCCTGCCTGAGTGCCTCCTGTGAGCCAGGAGCTGGGCTAGTCCACAGGGAGTCGATGAAGAACAAGGCAGCCCTAGACACTCTTGGAGCCCATGGACTGGTAGGATTTTAACGATCATGTGCAAAACTCTATGACAGAGAACCAGGGGTAGATATACCACATCAAAGAGCTTGCGCTTGCCCCTTCCAGCGTCGGGAAGCCGTGGCAGGTTTTAAGTAGGGAAGTGACACGATCTGAATGGCCAAGAGAATCATTTGGACAGCATGGGTGAGAGGAGTTGAATGAGGCCAGAGGCAGGGAGGTGAGCTTGCCTCCAAAGGAAGACCCAGTTGCCCCCCCTTCAACCCCCACCTGGTCCGCCCTGCCCCTGAGTAGCGGGGAGATAGGGGATGGAGCGTCAGGGAAGGAAGACCAGGCTGCAGGTCTGGGAAGGGATGAAGGGTTTCCATGGCAACCTTTGCTTGCCCATCACCAAGGTGGTTCTGCAGATTCCCCAGGCAGCATTCCCGTGGACCTTGAAGCCAACACCCCTGGCAGCTAAAAGCCCGACTTTAGGAGACTGGAATGCTGTAGAATCTGAAAGCGAGAGGAACAGAGAGTAGTGGCAGAGCTGTTCTGCCGGAACCAGCATGCAGACTCCCAGGCAGCCCTGGACACAGACCGGATCCTGCAGGGTGCTCCTGTCTCCTCCGGGCAGGGACTCTCCCACACCCAGCCTTCCCGCCTTGGGTTGCATCCTACACCTTGGGGGCTCAGGCTGTCCGGGAAATGGGCGGACCTGATGGAGCCTCCTTTCAGGGCCTCTGTGATGACTTGCTGTGCTGTTCGCCAAGCTTCCTCCAATGCCTGTCCCAGGGGAGGCAGGTCAAAATGCCAGCAGTATTGTTTTCTTTGGCAGTGTTATTAAAGCACGTTGGCCTTGTTGTCAAGATGCCGGGTCCTCCCTAGACCAGCCCCTGACTGGCATGTGACCTTGAGAGAGTCACTTCCCTTCTCCATCTCTGTGTCCCCATGTGCCACATGGAGAGGCTGGCCCCTTCCCTATGTACCAAAAGTCCTTTGCCCTGATCATTATCGTTGCTACTGCTATTACCATTATCCTGGATATTATTGCTATTATTAGTACTATTCTTATAACCCCCCTACCGTTGATCCCTGTTGCAGAGGACAAAGATAATGAATCTAACAAACATTCCACTTAGTTGAGAATGTGAAACCATTATATCAAAGCAGACAGTACAGTAAGTACCCTTTCATCTTGTCTTTTTCAGACGTAGTCACGTGAAAATTGTTAATGGAAATTAAACACTATATTACACATACATCAAGACAGGATTGCTTGAAGGTATTGAGACTTATTGGGCAAGTTAATCCTTAAACGTTCATTTGTCTTCGTCTCTATCATTGACCAGAACCTCCCATTCCTGAGTTCCTGGACCGGACCTGGGTTCTTTGCCCTATTTTTGTCCTGGGTGACCCGAGATTCGATTGACAATCCCAAGTTCAGACCCTTTTAAGACACAGTCCGTTTTACAGAAAAGCACATGCGCTTGGACTAGGTTTAGTTCACAGCTGTCTTCCTGACTCTACCCCAACCTGGGTATTTGGCACCTCGCTGGAAGGAAGAGAGGGAGGGAGAGATAAGGGGAGCAGAGAGGGTCGGGCATGCTGTCATTTGAGCCCAAAACCCCCGGCCGTGAATCTGGAGGAGGTAGAAGCAGATCCTCGCCTGTGGCTCAGGGGAGAAGCCAGTGTGTTCCCCTCTGACCTCAGTCTTTCCCTCTTCCCTTTTGCCCACCAATGCCCAAAGAAAGAAAGAAAAAAATCCCTGAAATGCAGGAGCATCAGTTTCAAACCAGCAGGCCCTCCTCCTCACCACAGAGGCTGTTCATCCAACTTTTCTCCTGGGCTGTCGTCATTAATTGAATTAAATGAGATAATATTTGTTGAGTACTAATCACCGCACCTGGAAATGTTTATTGCACAGAACTGAGTCTGTAACGGGTAGTGACAATTAGCATCGTTGTCACTGCTCTTAATTAGGCCTATTAATCATCCCGTTCATTAGCACCGCACTTTGGAACTTCCAACCCATGTTCCAGTGAATTTCTTGACACTGTCTGAGCCTCAATTTTCCCATCAGACAAATGGGGGTGACACTGTGAGTCACATGACATTGTTGGGATGGCATCCACACGGTGCTGTGTGCAAACGTGTTTTTCAAACCCTGGAGGGTTTTGCAAGCGTCAAGTGCTACTTGATGTTGTCTGGCTGGAGAGGTAGGGGTCTCGTTGTCCTATCTAGGGAGACCCCGAAGTCTCATCCGATGGTGTGAAATGCCTGCCTGGCTGTGCTCTTTTCGCCTAGACTAGGCCTGCGCAAGACCAAATAAATGAAAGCACGTGCAAGCTGGAGAGGTCCTAATGCCGTTGCTAGTGGAATAGCCAAGAGCACGGACTTGGGCTCCACAGAATCTGTGTTCAAGCGTGAGCTCTGCCACTTCCTCATTCATGTCATTGCTCCCCTCTCCTGGGCTAGGAATGTCCCCATTGCCCCACCACCACCACCAAATTCACGTCTACCTGAACCCTCAGAATGTGACCTTATTTGGAAATAGGGTCCTTGGGGATGTGGTTGGTTCAGATGAGGTCATACCACTTCAGGGTGGGCCCCCAAGACTGGTGCCCTCAGAAGAAGGCCATGCAAGGACAAAGAGGAGACCCTCAGGAAGAACGCCAGGTGAGGATGGAGGCAGAGACGGCAGCAACGCAGCTACAAGCCCAGGGAGGCCGCGGCTGCCAGGAGCTACCAGACGCTGCAGGGCCAAAGCAGGAATCACCGCGGAGCCTCAGAAGGAGCCTGGCCCTGCCGACACCCTGATTCTGGGCTTCTGGAACTGCAGGAAAATACATTTCTGTTGTTTTAAAGCACCCAGTTTGGCACCAACAAGAAACCCATACACTCTCTCTGCATGTTTCCTGTAGAACAGGAAAAATACAGTACAAATCGCACATCGGGTATGTGAGATGGTCCAAGCACAGCTCTCTGAACAGCGTCAGGCACGTCAGTGGTCCCCAGATGATCGTGCCAGACACCCGACTCAGATCAAGGCCAGGGCTCTGTCTGGGCTCCAGCCGGGACAGAGGTCACCGTGCATTTGCGGGATTGCAGTGCAGGGACAAGAAAAAACTCTAGCAGCTGGACAGAGGCCCTGAAGATGGACCGGCAGTGGGACCTACTGTGTGCCCAGCACTTTGTACACATCTTCACACTGCAGACCCAGGATGTCCTCTGGCGTCCACCTCACTGTACTGCCTCCCTAAGCCACACAGCCTCGTCTGTAAAGTGGGATGGGTGGCATTCCCACCACCCAGAGTCCTGGGAATTAACTCAGGAAACACATTGCTTTGACCCAAGTATTGAATAAGTGGGACCTACTGTGGGTATTTAGATTTTTGTACTTCCTCTTGTTCAGAGTTGAGAAAGTGAGGGACAGAGAGGTAAAGTAACTCACCCGAGGTTGCACAGCCATCAGGCACTTGATCCAGGACCTGGGTAAGGGACTCTGGCTCTGACCCCTTGCACCTCAGGCCATTTCCGGAGCAGCAGTTTACCTCTTGCCTCTAAAGGAGACAGGGTGGTAGGGCTTCAGAGTTGAAAACTAAAGGTCACACAGATGTTGTATAGCAGGCCCACCCGGTTGTACTCGACGTTGGTGAGCAAGGGGAGGAGGAATCTGCCAAGAACCCCGAAGGATGGATTCTTCTGTGAAGGGCCCCGAGGCGGAAGCTATTGCTATGCCGGCTGCCCTGTGGGGTGGACGGTGGACCCCACCAATGCCCATATGCACAGGCATTGCTTATTTGTGCTGCCTCCACAGAGGCTGTTTAGGGCCTGCAAAGACCTGAAGGGAGTTACTGGGAATCAGGTATCATCGGGGGAGTGTGTTTGGAGGCAGGGTCAGGGGAGACTCGGAGTGAGCTCAGCATTCAAATCGCATCTCCATCCCCTCTGACAGTTAGACTTGGGGTCTGCACAGTTCACCATCCCAAGCCTCAGTTTCCTCCACTGTAAAACGGAAGGAAGGATGGCAACTGCCAGCTTATCTCAAGGCTCCTGGGTAGGTCCTCACTAAGGTGGCAAAGAACTTGCACACAGGCAGTGTCCCCTGAAGAGGGGCTGTCCTTGCAGACACTGCTCAGTAGTGTTTGCGGAGTTGGAAGCCTCAGCCAAGGCCCCTGAGCTAGGGTGAGCACGTGTCTCCAAAAAACACGTCAGGTCCTGCTGGTCAGAACAAAGGTGGACGCCTGCGTGCGGCCCGCTGCTGGGCCGCGGTTAGGGAACCACTCTTCACCCCCGTCCATCCACCTGGATGCTCTTTGAGTCCTGAGATCACCTCCCGGGCCCACTGAAACCCACTGGGGCCGCACTCCAAGCAGCAGTCCCCGGAAATGAGTTAAAACTGCCGGATCTTGGACCCCATCCCAGACCTGCTGAATCGAATCTGCATTTTAACAAATTCCCCAGGCAACTTGTGTACTCGTTGAAGTTTAAGAAGCTCTGAGCTAGGGAATAAGACAGAGAAAGGGTTGGGGAGAGAAGAACTCTGGAAAGGGGGTGTGTCAGGTTTTAGTGATTTATGCACTTATTCTGGATTTCACATCTAAAAGCCACACTATCTGAGACCCTTGAAAAACCTTTTGGCACAGCCCTTCCTCACCCCCAAATATCTGACTGGCCTGCCCACCACATCCTCGAAATTAACAAAGAGTGATATTGACAATGATTTGCAAACAGCCTTTGAGCCCTAACTGTGGGCCCTGCACTGTGGGAAGAATTTAGGGAGCACTCTCTCATTTAATCCTCATGCTCATCTGGAGGGGCGGGTCTTATTATTCACCCCTTTTGTACAAGTTGGACTCTGAGGGGAGGTGACTGGCCCAGAGCATGTGGCTGGCTGTAATTCATGGCAAGTAAATTACAGGATGGGCTTTGAACCACATCCTTCTGTTCCAAGGCCCCTCTTTGACCACCAGGAGGACGCCTCCATTCTTCTCCCCTGCTCCTCTGAAGCACACCTGCTGACAGACCTCTCTCCTCTTCGCTATTGGCACTGCTACTGCTGTTGTCTGGGTTTTGTTTGTTTTCACTGTCCCCAGACCTCCCTTGAGGCTGTCCCCTCCCTCTTACAGTGTCCACATCCTTTCTTGATGTCCTCTCTGTTTGCATGAGAAACTGCAGCAGGAAAGAGAGAACTTCGAAGTCTTCATTTTTGAATCTGCAGTGACTAGCTCACCGCTCTTACATAATAGGTGCCCAGAAAATGTCTTGACTTTAGTTTATTTATTTAGTTGAATTATTATGTAGTTCATGATTATTAGTTCATTATTACTTAGTGGAACTATTTAACAGAATTGAGTTTATTGCATCCATTCTCAATGAGAGCAATATTGCCGCCAAGGGGACAAAAATTGGTCCTTGGGCTCCTGTGTATGTCTAAAGCACAGATCTATACAATATATAGAGATACGTAGTCTATCTGCAGGATTAAATTCCCATGGAAAAGATTATCTTAAAAGGGCTGCTGGGAGAGGTAATAATGAAAAACAAAAACTTTGATAAACACAGGTTTATAATGTGATTCATTATAAAACATGTTAATTTTTAAAATCTGGACCATAAAACACAAATAGAGTGCATAGTTAAGTTAACTCACCACCATGAGCCACCAGTGGAAAGTTCATGGGAAATGTTCGTCCTTCATAAAGGTCAAGTAAATGCACCTGGAAGTGTCCTTGAGGGACCACACTACACTGACTAAAAAATTAGCTTAAAACGGTGAAACCAGTAACACAGGATGCTGGCAAGATGATGTAACATTGGTAAGCTGGGATGTTCTGTAATTTGAAAGCAATATGGCACTTCCATTCAGCTAGAGCTATAAAAATTTTCATGCCCTTTGACCAAAGAATTTCATTTCAGGGAATTTGTGCTTGAAAATGGATTGATTGGTAGTTAAAGTCGTACGCATAAAGTTGTTTGTTGGTTATAGGTAGCACTGAATAAAAAAGAAGGAAGGAGGGAGGGAGGGAGGGAGGGAGAGAAGAAAGGAGGGAGGGAGGGAGGATGTGCTCCATAAACTGAGCACATGTGGTGAGTACTTCACAGAGTTCTGAGCACATGGTGAACACTCCAAAGACAGTGGTGTTCCCCTTCATGCCCGCTGTCAACCAGCAGGCAGGTAGGAAGAAATGGGCATCTGCCTCACCTGGCGGGGCTTTGGGAAGGAGGGTCAGAGGTCATATTGCAGAAAGTCTAGAATATAATTCCAGCAAGCCAAGGTAAAGAACAGTTACCCAGTCAGGGGACGTCCTACACAGCTCTTTGTCCGCGGTGCGTGTCTCCAGGCATGAATTTGAGGGCTGCTTTCTGTGCCTGGAATTCTATCTTCTGGTCCTCCCGGCTCATTGCTGATGAGGAAGCCGGTGCTTCTGGTTTCTGCAGTTACCTTGCGTTGGTTACGAGGCCTCCGTGGAGCCCGCCTGGAGTGCACTGTGCAAAGCAATCCTAAAGAAAGAACATGGAATCTCTCCCACTTCCTGGCCCAGGGATATGAAGACATCACAAAGCATTATCCGGCTAAGGCCAGCCAGCTGCCTTTGCAGACTCACCCTTGGCTCCCCCTAGGCCCTGGCTAATGCTCTAGGGAGTGGGCACTAGCCCCCCACAGTGTTCCCACCTGGGGGAACCTTGTTGCTCTGGAGAGAGACCTAGAATCCCTTCGGATGTAGAAATGTCAGACAGTTTGGGATTTCAAAGTCAGAGAGGTGTTCCAAAGAAGATGACCAACCCAAGCCATCCATCTCCCAGCCTGCAGAAGAGGGTGTTCTGTGGGGTTTATAAGCCCAGGTCCAGACCAGCCTGAGAAATCTGACCACTGAGCACAACTTTGGCCAAGCGAACAAGGACTAGGGCTGCCTCTGTCTTTTCTAGGTAATGGCACAACCCACTGGGGTCCACCATTGCTGGGGAAAGAGTCCTGGGTTGTCCCTTCCATGTCCACCAATGGTAGCACAAAGGACCTTGCCAGAGGCACACAGGAGAGGGTGACCTGGGTTAAGTGAGTTTGTGCTATTCATTCAACACACAGGCAGGACCATGCTAGACCCCAGAATCCATGAGAGCAAAATAGATGGGGTCCCCACCCTCACAGGACATGCAGTCAAATGGGACAGACAAAAAGTAGTCATGTAATTTAAAAATCATCATAAAATTGCATCTGGGAGATGTGTAGTGTTGTAAGAGCACAGGAGAGGGGGTTGAGTTCTTCTGGAAGGTCAAGAAAGGGATGGGGAACCTCAGGTCCTGGGGGAGGGTGGGGAGGGGGTAGGAGGAAGGAGGGAGAAGCCCACATGCCTAGGCCCATTGTCCTCGTCATCCTTCTCCCATTCTCCCTGCTCCAAAGTGAGACAGGAAAATAAGTGAGCAAGGATTACAGTGGGAGGAGAATGAGCAAATAGGTGGAGGAAAGGGGGAGATAAGTAAGAGATGAGGTGACAAGTGAGAAGCAGGTAAGTGGGTGGGGTATTAAAGGATGAAAGGGAGGTGCCCATGAAAGAATGAACTAGGCATGTGGGGGTGAGGAGATAAGCTGACAGGGGAATAAACTGGGTAAAGAGGAAGCCAGCACATGAAGGAGAAACAGGTTTCCTCCATTCCAGCCATGTCCCATGGCCAAAGGGGTCAAAAGGCTCTTTTTGAATGAATGGAATGTGGAAGAGCTGCCCAGCTTGCTCTGAGCTATAGAAGGTCTCAGGCTTGTCTGTGACCTTGGGATCACGTGGAAGCCTTAAAAAGCCCACAGCCCATACCTCAGTGCCTCCCTGAAGGTGCTGATGGAGCAAGCTGGGATGTGGCCTGGGTGCCGGCTCTGGGAACCTGGACCAGTGGTGCAGGAGCACCTGGGACCTTGTTAGAAATGCCAGAATCTCAACCACCTCCCCGGACCTGCTGAATCAGAAACTCTAGGGGTGAGGCACAGCAGACTGTCACCAGGATTTTGTCACCTGCTGAGACTCCATCGAGGGAAAACATACCCCTGTGGCATCAGGGACAGTTCAGTTTAATGAAAGGACAAAGCCCAGGTTCCTCAGCATGATTATCAAGGCCACCACAGTCTAGGTGGGGATCCCTGGTGGGGCGGGGAAGCAGCTTCACTCGCTCCCCACGGGACACGTGGCAATGTCCAGAGGCATTTTGGGTTGTTACATCTTCAGTTGGGCTGCTCCTGGCATCTAGTGGGTAGAGGCCAGGGAGGCTGCCCAACACCCTACAGGGCACAGGGTGGCCCTGACCACAGAGTTATCCAGCCCAGTCATCCACAGTGTTGAAGCTGGGAAACCCGAGTCTAGGCGAATGCACCTCGCACATCTTAGAAAAGAAGCGCCCAATAGGACATGCCCTCTTCCCGATCTCATTCCTGTGCATTCACAGACAACAGACCTGAAGGAACCCCCCAAAATCCCATTCAATCTCACATTACAGGAGAAGAAACAAGGCAGAGAACAGAAATGATTTCCCAGGGTCTCATGGCACTCCGATTTCCTATCCATTAATTCATTCCATTAGCATTTATTGAGGATTTACTTTGTGCATGGTACTGAGTTGGCAAAAAAATATAGGTGGTTCTGGAGAGGAGTCCCGCCCTCATGGAGCTCGCTATAAACAAGAACCTCAGTCAAACGATAAAGACTTCTTAACTGCACGTGGCTGGAGAAGGTCCTTCTGAGGAAGTGATGTTTGTGCTGAGCTCTGAAGACTGAGGGGGGGCAGTCACTGGGGAAAAGAGCAGGTGATATGAGGGTCCAGCAGCTGTGCTACTCCAGCCTGCAAGGCAACAGGCCTCCGCCTGCAGGCGATTGTCTGCGGGTCGCTGATCTGGAAGGAGCTGCTAGAACTCGGAGAAAGCAGGTATTTAACTCCGGCCAGCATTCAGAGTCTTACAGAAACCCTGGGGAGTTTATCACATCAAAGACCCTGATAGCATCTGTATTAGAAACAGGGGTCCGGCCAGACTGTCCGTGAAAGATTAGCTTTAGTTCTTTCATGAGAATAAATGGCTTATGCCAACTCTGGCCTGCTTTATCGGCTTGTTCCTGTCAGCCAGCTGCCCTCTGCCTCCGTCAAGACGGCCACACGAGGACTCCTGGAATGAGTCTGCCATTTCTGATTCAGTCCAGCTAAAAAGTCTTTTGTGAGCATCTACTCTGCCCCGATTTGGGTGGAGAGCTATAGGAGAAAGACAGAGAAAGAGGCCACCAACTTCACTGTTGAAACACACACAGGCTCATAGCTTACACATCCATGCATTCAACAGGTGTTACCGAGTGTCTCCCCTTGTGCCAGTCACTCTGCCAGGCCCTGAGGATGGAGAGAGGGAAGATGCAGCCCCAAACTCACATGGCATGTGTCAGACACATGAATGGTTGCAGGACAGTATGAGAAGTTGAACAAGGATCAAGGAGTCATTAACCCAGCCCAGGAATCCAAAAGGGCTTCCTGGAAGAGGTGCTACCTGAATGGAGAGTTAAGAGGAGAAATTAGCAATGAACCAATTGAAGAGGAGCAAAAGCACCAGTATGAACCCAAAGCACAGATAATGCAGCACATTAAATGGTAATGAAAAGGCACAGTGTTACTGTGAAATTGTATTATTTTAACTATGACAACCTCCTGAGAAAGACTATTACATTTTCTTTCCAATTTTTAAATGGGGAGAGTTGGACATAAGGATAATATATACAGCTAGCAAATTACAGAGCTGGATTCAAATCCAGGCAGTCTAACTGTTGGATCTATATTCCTGCCACTATGCTTATTCTACATCTACCTGGAAATTAAATGCAATTCTGTATGAATGGATGGTTGAATTACAAAGGGTCTTGGGTAGGGAGGGGAATGAGGGAATTGAGGCTAAAAATGCAGACCTGGACCAGAATGAAGGGTAAAGTGTTTGAAGGAGTCGAACCATTTTCTGAGGGTAAAATCTGAAGGATTTTAAGCAGAGGAGTAAGATGGCCATATCTGAATCTTAGAAAAATCACCATCGAAGGAGAATCTTTGGAAGGGAGAGATTGGAATGAAGGCACCCAGTGAGGAGGTTGTCATAAATATCCAGATGATGGTGTCTTGGGCCAGTGGACATGGCCTGGGGGATGAAGGAAAGGGTAGTGTTGAGAAAATAAACTTTGAGATTGGCTGGATATGGAAGAAATAGAAATGAAAGACTTTCAGGTTTCTGGCTTGAGATAGGACCATAGCTGAAGTGAAAATTGTATTTTTGTCCCAAATAAGAGAAAGAAGTGAGCTTTGGGTTAAGGTTAGAGTTAGAATATGAGGATGAAATGGGCTGGCACCGAAAGAGCAGGAATATTGATTGCTGATATCTCCTTCTATCCTTAACAATCTTGGAAAGAGTTAGTGGCAAATACCCTAAGTCTATGGTAGCGATGTTGGAAACAGAGTTTTGCCTTGAAGCGCAAACTAAGGAGCAGGCACAGGTGAGGAAGCCACGGATCACAGCCATCAGACCACTCTTCTCTAACTCACCTTCCTTCTTAACTCAGCTGGCGAAGCCCACCAAGAAAGAGCAGAAATAAAGACCCAAAGGGGTCAGGGAAAGGCAAAAACCGAGTGCAAAGAATGAAACAGCAGGAGAAATCAGGGCAGAAAAAAGGGTCAGCAGGGTGAAGAAGAGACTAGACTTGGAGAGATGCTCTGAAGTGTCTTAACATAGATGTGAAAGCTCTTCAGGGCACAGTCCCTTCAAGTCACTACCCCACATTCAGCTCGAATTCAGAGGCACCCGCGTGAGCTGCTGTCCATGGTCCTGAAATATCAGTGTGCTCTAGGGTGCTTCCAGGGTCTTCTGCTAATCCTGGAGTGCTGAGCACATCTGTCATATCTCCCCCTGGGTTCATAGTTTCTCTGTAACTTCTTGATGAAAGTTTGTGATTTTTGTGCCATTGTAGGAAAAAAAAAAAACAGCCATGCTTTAGGCATGACCATGTAGGTATCTAATTTTATGACTGTTTAAGTTTCAAACAATTACGAAATGACTTACCCCTTGATAACACAGATGGGGAATTCATCCCCCCTCCCATATCCTCGTTTCTGATTCTTAGGGAATCTAGTAGGGGGATAAAATGTATACAGTGCAAAGATAAACATCAGTGTGTTTGTGTGTTCATCCAACAAATATTTATTGAGCACTTTACTGCAAGGAATCAGGAGGCAGGGGGTATGGAGATGAATCAGGTCCTTGACCTCGTGAAATCTGCAATCCCATGCAGAAGACAGGCAGTGACAAATAGTTACCGGGAAATGGGTTTTACAGATAGGAGATAAGTAGCATTTGCCGGCTAAGCATATGGCACAGCACCGTGCTGTAAGGATATAAATTTGGCTAAAATAAGGCCTCTCCTTCCAAAGAGTATCACTGGGATGGTAGGGTAGACACAGATACAACAAGGATAAAATGACAAAAAAGAGTGGTTCAGACTAAATGGATATAGGTAATTCAGAGAAGTCAGTTGGACTGTGGTGACCAGGGAGAGCCTTGAGGGGGAGGGAGGGCTGATCGAGGAGGAGCAGAGGGTGGCAGAGGACTTTAACCAGGTGGGTTTTCCAGTACAGGGAAGAGTGAGCCTCAGTGATCCGAATCAGAGGCACATCAGACTGGGGGGCCTTGTTCGGGCCAGCCCTGGAGGGTCTCGGAAACCTAACGAAATCATTTGCATTTTCTCTTGTCTCCAAGGGAAAGAAACTGTGTTGTACTATAAGGAAAGAGGGATTTCAGTAATAGTAATCTGGCGACCAGGGGTAGAATGGGGGACATTAAAAATAAAAGGAATTCACAACCTTATTGGGGAAGAGGGGGAGCATGCGTGGTTGATATGAGACTCAACCACACACATCTCCTCACGGCAATCTGTAGAAATCCTCAGGAGAAGGAATGGCAAAGATATTAATCCAGATGTGACAAAGGAACCAGGATGCAGTATACAAACTCATTCATTCATTCGTTTATTTAGCCTCTAGTGTGCGCCTGTCTCAGAGCTGGTGAGCCTTGTGAAAACAGACGTCGGTCCCACCCCCAGGCTCCTTTCCTAGGGCAAAGGACAGATGTTGAGCAAGTAATGAGAAGCAGGGGGAGCTCAGGGGTGTGTAATGGGGACAGACCTAGTCTAGGCAGCTGCAGAGGTGATGTTTAAGCAAAGAGCCTGAAATCTGGGTGAGGAAAGGGTAGTCAGTGGGGACAAGGAGGACCAACATGTGCACAGCTTGATGGGGGCTGTCAAAAGCCCAAGACGTGGCACTCAAATTATTAATCAGGAGAAGTCTCAGACCCTTAAGACAGACCAGCAGGAGGTCACTAGAGTCCCAAAGCAGTCAAAAGGAAGAGGGAATGGTTTGAGCAGAAGAGAGAATTTCGGTTCCTTTTCAATGCACAAAATGGCCAATCCTGTATTTTAGAGTTTCCACACCCATCCTCCCTTCTTCCCAGAGTCTTCTGCTAGATCGACTACCATGCAGTTTCAGATCTAATGCTGCCTCCTCCAGGAAGCCTCCTGGAACATCCAGCCCTGGTGCCCCTTAAACCTCTATGAGAGGGACTTGATGCCACACAGCACTTCCATGCTACCTGTGGTCCACTGGGTACCCAATACCACATGAACCCTCCCCTTGGTCTCATTCCCACACCACCCCAGAGACAGACACTATTTGGGATACTAAAGTCATGACAGGGATCACAGGCCTGGATTAAGTCCAGCCTCATTGCTTATAGTGTAAGCTGGGCCAGAGTTTCTCTCTCTGCCACATGTTCTGACCTATAACACAGGGTGGCAAGTAGCAGCCCCCTCCTGCCAGGGTACGTATGAGGGTTAATAAAGGCATATGTGTCAGTCCTTTAGCACAGTCCCTGACCATCCAGGTCTCCAGCTGAGGAGCCCAGACTTGGTTAAATGAAATCAGGCATCTAAAGGTGCTTGGTGGGTACATGGGAGGCACTGGATTTGAACCCAGGTCTCTCTGACTCCAGAAGCCATGTTCTCTCCACCACACCACATGCCTTGTTGGTTTCCTTCCACAACCACACACCTAAGGAACAGACTAGATGCTCAGCTCTGCACAAACACCACTTCGCTTATTCTTCCCAACAACAAGCCGAGATAAGCACTTTTCCCTTTCTGCAGTGACCTGCATGATAAAGCTCATCTTCCTGCCCAAAGCAGTCCTTGCTCAGCATTTCCTCCCTGGGAAAGTCTCCACTCTCTACTTGGTTGCTCAGATGGAAGCCTGGGCATCACCCGTGACATTGGATGTTGAAAGTGTCTCCTCTTTCAACCCATCCCCTCCTTCTATCCAGTCCAATCCCGAGGCTGCTGGACTCTAAGCAGATCTATCCTAAATCATTCTCTCCTTTCGTTCTCCCAGCCTCTTCGTCACTCACTTGAATTGGCCCTTTGCTTTCACCCCTGCCCCCTCTCCAAGCTCCAGCCAATTTGATCTTTGCAAATCTAGTATGTCACCTCTGCCCTGTGCATAAACCCCCCATTGCTGTTGAGATGACTCTAAACTCTTCAGCATGGATGGCTGAGGTGACCTTTGGCCATCTCTCACATCAAGTATTCCAATCGCAAAATTTACTGCTAGTAACACAAAGAATAAACTCAGGGTTGTTTCAATTCTGGATTCTTGGCAGACTCTGAGGCTGTATTTGCCGGGCAAGCACCGCAGGGAAAGATGTTAATATTTGGTGACTTGGAGAGCACAGAAGTTGACAACAGCAAGAAGAACAGTTATCTTGGGGTTGGGCTCCTGATTTGGGTCCTGATCTTGTCACTTCCCAGCTCTGTGACCTTGGACAAGTCACCTAACCTCTCTGAGCTTTAGTTCTGGTTTACCGAACAAATACAAATGAGGAAAGTGAATGAGACAAACTCTGGGGTGTAACACCAAAATGGGGTATTACACTGAACCATGTGATATTGCCGATATTTTACCTTTTTCTTCCTTTCACTACTACAGTGGTACTTTCATATATTCATCCTGCAAAGCAGAGGTTAACCCATTTTCTATATGGGGCTAGATAGTAAATTCTTTAGGCTTTGCTGGCCATTCAGTCTCTGAGACAGTTATTCAACTCTGCTGTTGCTGCATAAAAGCAACCATAGACTGTATGCTTAAAAAAAATGGCATGTTTCAATAAAACTTTATTTATAATAACAGATGAAGGGCCAGATTTGGCTCATGGTCTGTAGTTGACCAACCTCTGATCTCAACCCGTGGATGTTCCTTTGTCAATGATAATTTGAGGTGCAGAATTTCCATGGAGGAGCCGTAAGTGCCTGGCAGACCAGCTGGTGAGCAGCAGATGCAGGGAGATTTCCCTCCTCAAATGCTCTCCCAAGAAAGGCAACTTAGAACTGACATCTGGATATCCTCGGTGCAGGATGCGTTCATATTGCACTAGGCATATTTTTAGGGATGGGGGGATCATGCAGGACCCCACGTCACTGTCCCCCCTTTCCACTTAACCCCCACTGTTACTGACATCATGGTCGGCTGCAGGGCCCCCCAGTCCAATCCTCCAGAAGCCCTCTATGGGAGGCGCTCACGATGCTGTCATTGGACCGGTTTCTGTAAACGTGTGTCCTGTATCCCTTTCCAGTTGACCCGAGTGTTTTTTGCTTGGGCTCCTTCCCTTCCAGACGTCCTCTGAGTCTGACACAAATTCAGATCTGCTTTGTGGAAACGGAACCTCAGGCACGCAAGTTCTGAGCTGGGAAGGAAATGAATGCTTCCACCAAATGAGGCCAAGTAATACCCGCTCTCTCTAGGGGGAAATTATTTAAATAGCATCAAAATCAATTTCCGTGCCATTAAATATTCTGGTCTGTGTTTTAATTGAGACGATTACACATTCCCCAAAAAGAGAAGAGCTATTTGAAGAACCGGGTCGTTTCTCTCTCCCTCTCCCTGGAACTGACAGGGAAAGTACCTTGGAGAGCTGCAGACCGCCAGTCAGCCTGCTTCTGTTCCTATTCGTCTTCTTTAGCACTAACCTGGTTTATTATTTTTCCTTTAAGAAATAAAAATGGGGCTCTGAGAGGCACCCAGGGCACTGGGAACTCTGAGTTCTTCAAATAGAATAAACCAGGTCATTCTCTCTTCTCCTCCTGAAGGAACTGGGTTTATGGTTTTTTCCACGTGGTCGATGTCCCAGTGGCTGGCAGGTATGTTTGATCAAAGGGGACAGTGGGATGAGGGTCGTCCCCAGCCCTTGCTGCTCCCAGTAAACATGTCAGCAGCGTCTCCTCTGCCCCAGGCACTTGCTCCAGCTTCCTGAAGGAGTTCCCTGTCTGAGGGGGGGGGAGATGTGTCTGAAAACAAGTCATTAAAATGAAGCGGACTAGAAGCAAGAATAGAAACCAGGGTCCCTGTAAGTGTCCCCATAGCTCTCATCCTGGTTGCAGTTAATTTTCAGTGTCATCCCTTGTTACACATCTGTCTTTCCTTCTAGACTTTCAGCTCCAGGAGGTCAGAGACCAAATCAGTCCTGTTTCCACTGTGTCCCCAGTGCCTAGAGAGGCAGGCACAGAGTAGGGGCTCAACTAAATGAAACGAAGGAAGGGAGAGAGGGAGGAAGGAAAGACAGTGCAGAAAAACAAGGGGAGGAACAACTGTCTCTTCCAAAGGGATGTGAAGAAAGCTTTACAGAGAAATGGTGTCAGGGCCAATACATTTAGCATGAGAAGAGGTTCACAGATGGTCAAGAAGAGGGAGGGTATTTCCAGCAAAGGGAATTGTGTGTACGAAGTCAAAGTAGTATAATTAAATCAAGAGCTAACATTTATGGCATGTCTACTATGTCCCAGCCTCTTTATATACATCTGCTCATTTAATTTCTATAACTGTCCTATGAAGGGTGCTCTTAATACCCATTTCATGGGTAAGGAGACTGAGGTCATGGGAGTTAACTCTCAAAGTTCACAGTGCTAGAAAATGACAAAAATATGATTCAGCAGACTCAGTGATTTGGTGACTCTATGCTTTGTTGTAACCACTGTGTTTTATTGTCTGCTTTTCCAAAACTGTCACAGATTTTGAAAAGACTGTAGGATGAGTGCTGGAAGAAGGGACATGAGGGTGGCAATGTAGTCAAGAACCCTTCTTTGCAGAACCTTGAATGCCAGGCTAAAGAATCTGTACTTCCATGCATAGGTCAGCGTTTCCTAGACTGGAATTCTGTGAAAGCCTCTTTTACAAGATCGAATAAATGAGATGGACATAAGTGAGTGAGACAGTGAGAAGGGAATTCATATGCAAATCTTTTGAGAACCATGGTTTATAAACCATCTGGACACACTTTGTTTTTGCTGTAGGACTTGTCAGAGCCTTTGCTGTGAAGGGGGACATTACAATTGTCCAAAAGGAGAAACCGTCTCCAAACTTATTCTTGTGGCACACCTCTCAACAGCCCCCAAAATAGTGAATTTGAGGATTGCTGGCATAGATGATGGAGATCCATGGAGAAGTTTTAAGGCAGGGTACGGGATGGTCGGAGGAGAGAGAGGGGGCTCACAAGGACTGCAGGGGAGGTGACTGAAGAGAATAAGAGGCACAGTTAGATTTGGGGGATCTGATGAATTCAAGACCCTCCTAGCCAGGACGTGCAAGAAGGCCATCAGTGGGGGCTGGCCTGCATCTGGCCCATTGGCATCGAAGATAGGATTCTACTCGCAATGGGTCCAGTGGGGAAGAAAGTGAATTCACGCACATGGCATTATCCAAACAAAGCCATGTTGCTTCTGTATAGAACAATGGGCTGGCTTTTCAGGGTAATTTAATGGCAGTGGCATACTGCCCAGCCATCAATTAAATTCCAATCCAATTTCCTTCCAAAGCACTCCCTGCCTTGGGAGTTCCTCTTCAACAGGGAGCACATCTGGCCAATGAGACAGGAAGGTGGATCAGCCAAAATGCACAATAACTTCGTCTTTTACAAGGGCCAGCCTCTCACCTTCCAAAGGAGGTCACTCAGCATTAAGAGAAAATTAGACAGAATTAGATCCTACAGCAGTTTTAAAGTGATAGGAGGAATCTCATTTAGCCTCCGCCATCCTACCTAAGAGGAAACGGGGGTTGAGCAAAGAGCCGTGGGCGGTCATGGCCAAGGTTATGCAACTATTGGACTAGCTTGCTGAACTGGCCTCTGAGTGTTGACATCTTCCTTGCAGTCTGCTGTTCCTTCAGCAAGTAGAGGGATCTAGTGCCTTAATCTGATCATATAACCCCTTATGTCAAAAGCTCTCCAGCAGCACCCCAGAGAACTTAGGTTAAAATCTGGGAGGGATACAAGAGGGTACATGGACCATAGTTTCTCCACCTTAGAGCAGCCCCACCCCAGTCAGGACAGCCAAAAATGTCTCCAGACATTGCTAAATGTTTCTGGGGGCAGGGGGCATAATCATCCCCAGCTGAGTACCTCTGACCTAGGGAAAATTCTAGAGAGCAAGATGTGTTGGAAGGAAGATAGGGAATCAACACGGGCTGCTCCAGTCAACATTGGGTGTGAGGCCTCTGGCACAGGCTTTACTCTCTCTGAGCCTCAGTTTCCTCATCTGTCAAATGAGAAGGATCATTTCTCTTCCATGAGGTTATTTGTCCAATGACCACACAGGCCAATGGGTGTGACCATGAAGTGTACATGACAAAGTGCTATAAAAATATGACATGATTAATTATAGTGCAGTTCATTGCAGCCTTACTGCCATGATGACATGGCTATGGGGATATGGTGGGGTGTAATTTTCTCCATGTCCAGAACTCCTGAAGGTAATGTTCTCACACATCAGTGGGCATATGACTTATTTGAGGTACTTGGTAAAAGTAAGTGTAGACTCCTTGGTCCCGCCCCCCAAAATTCTAATTTACTGGGTCTGAGATGAAGCCAGGAATCTGCATTTTAAAATATTATCCCAGAAGATTCTTCTCCAAGTGGTCTTTTGAGAAATACTTGCCTGGGGGAAGGCAATACCCAAGGCTTTTTGTCAGAGGACCACGAACTTAAACAGATGCAGAAACCTGAGTGAGGGGAGGTGTTGCCAGCACCATCCGGGAGTTGCCGTTGGAACCCTGGCCTCGTAGTTTGGATGTCTGAGCATTCATTGCATTTACTGTATTCCTTTGGACAACTGAGGTTAACCCTAGCCTCTGACCCACCAGGTCCACCATCGACTTCATTTTTCATTTGCTACTTACACAGTGTGACTGCTTCCCCAACATATTTTGACGCTAGCATCATCCAGTCTCTGATCAAAATTATGGTAAAACATTGCCTTGTCATGAAACTAATAACGCATGTTATCCTGCCTGTCACCGAAGCTGCCTTAGAGGTGCTGTTTGCTACCCACCAAGGCCTGCATTAACCTCCCTTCGACTTGGCTACAAGGAATAGAGTCTGCTGGGGAAGATCAATATTGTATCTCACCCACCAGCATCGTTCCAGCTGTGGCCAATAGTTGTTACTCCCGGGTGACAAGCCTAGTGCACAAAGGGAGAGGGCCAAGAGAAGCCACCCGACAAGAAGAATGCTATCAGGAAGAGAACACGGGAAGGCGTCAGAGAATCAAGAACACGGAAGTGGTTAAAGATGCTTGCCCTAGAGTCAGATGGGCCTGTGGCACTAAGCCTGCTTCTGGAAGCTTTGGGATAATAATACCATTTTTCTGAGCCCCCGTTTCCTTATCTATAAAATAGACAAAAACACAGGACCTGACACAGCAGGACTGCATGATGCATGGGGGAGAGTTGACCCCACTTCTTGGCACGTAGTAAGGGATCAATTATTAGTACTCGGATATTGTCATTTGTGTTGTTGTCATCTTCATTACCTCCTGGCTAATGCTGGATCAGTCACTTTCCCTCCCTGGACTCAATTTCCCCACCTAAAGTAGAAGGATTTCTTTGCATCTCCAAAGCAACAGCAAAGCAGGAAGCTCAAGCTGTAACCTCAGAATTAGCAGAGATTGTGGAAACAGAGATGAAGGCTCTGATGGTTGTGATGTGTGCGTGTGCTTCTGGGGCTCGGGAGTTAAGCACTCCTGGTGGCACAAAAAGTCAGAGGCAGGTTTGTAGAAGAGAAGCTATGGATGCTTTTGGTGCCCTACCCAGGGAAGATTTAAACTCTGGACCATTGCAGAATTGTCCAATTTCATTCTTACACCTCTCTGTCATCTCTTCTTCATCCATAAGGGGGGCCAAGATGGCCCACAGGGGATGCATTGCCTCCAGTGTAAAGCCACGTTGCCTAAGGCTGGCTCTCATGGAAAAGCCCTAAGCCATCTTGAAACCTCGCCACAGGCGAGCCCAGCCCCTGGATTCATTTCATGCTTAGTTAAAGTGGGAGTTGCCAGAAACAGTCCCCATTCAAGGATATAATTAAATGTCCACTAATGATGCAGACACCAAAATGAGGATGAAATATGGCTGGTTGACCCTTGGAAAATGGAAATGTGTGTTGGAATAAAATGTGATTGGTCTCCTTGGATGTTCACTTGGTTTGGGCTTTCATCCAAGCCATTCATTTGGTGCTTAGCATTTGCCTTCATTCCCAAGTCCTTGAAGGATAGGCACAATGGATCAACAATAAAAATAGTAACTATGATTAGTATTTATATAAACAACTTTAGGTTTCTGTCAGTCTGCTGGTTACAACATCACAGGAAAGCAGCTGGATAGATTGTTCATCAAAATTGAAAAATTTGTACCAAATCTTTGGCAGTGTCTGCTAACGATGAACAACCATCTGTCTGTTTGGAATATACCATGTACACCAAAATATATGCATCAAAGAACATGTAATATAATGTCCACAGTTATACTGTTTATGATAGTCAAAAGCTCAAAGGAATTCAAATGCCCATCAGCAATAAAATGGGTAAATTATGGTATAGTCAGAAAATGGAATACCATGCAGCAATAAAAAAGGAAGTGAACTACCATTACAGGCAGCAAGGTGGATAAACCTCATAATTATAATGAGTGAAAGAAGTCAGATACAAAAGAGAAGATGCTATGTAACTACCCATTGAGTTCATCGTTGCCCAGAATGAATCCTCAGTGATGGAAAGCACGGCAGGGGTTACCTTGAAAAGAGTGCAGCCAAAAGATGGAATATATGCTGCCGATGTTTGCTTCCTGATCCAGTTGCTAGTTTTACAGGTGTGTCCAGTTTGAGAAAGTTCATCAAGATGTACATTTACAATTCAGTGGACTTGTCTATGCCTATGTTACCCTTCAGTACAAGTTTATGAAAAGCATTAAAAGGTATGTTTGGGAGACTCCAAATATGGTCTGCATGATGTTCCTCAGCTTGGGTGTTGGATACAAAAGACCTGAGTTCTTACCCAATGCTCTTATCACTTGGCCAGGATGCACCTGGCTATCTTATGTCAAGTGGAAAACTCACACTGCCCAGGCAGAAGTAGAGGACAGACCTCCTCAAGGCACCTCTTGCTACAGGTCACACATCCTCAGATGGCTGTCGGTGCGTTGGAAATGAAAGCAGGGCCTCTGGGGTTAGCTCACCTCTCTTCCCCACTCCCCTCTGACAACACGGCTGCTTCGATTATGTTTCTGTATCTCCTTCCACATTGCTTAGCACAGTGCCTGGCACCCGCTGCATTCTCAGCGAGTGTCTGTTGAATAACCGTATGAGGATACGGATGAATGAATGAGTGGTTTTTATGAAAATTAAATAAGATAATGTATTTAGAGTGCTTTTTCTACAGTACCTGAAATGGAGTAGAGCCCCAAGCTAAGGGACTCATATGCCAGACTTTGACTCCCAGCTCCACCATCCTCTCCCAAGTGTGTTCTTGGGTGAGTGAATTCCCCCCTCTGAGCCTGTTTTCCCATCTGCAAAATGGGAAACTAACCATCCCCAAGTCACAGAGGGTTACATGAGGATTCTGAGGATTAAGTGAGATGACACATGCAAAGCAGTACATCATATGGTTCAAAAAGTGGCAGCCATTATTGTCATTATGTAAAAATGATCATAGTATTGTGAGTGAAGCTGCAGTTATTGTTGATGAGAGAGATGGGTGACTTTTCTTCTTCATCTCTCTGCATTTCTCTCTCTCTCTCTCCCTGTGTCACAAGCCATACATGTGCTGAGCCAACCTTGGTAGAGTTGGCTGCTGAGTGAATGGAAGGACATCCTTCCCCCACCCCAGGGAGATGGCCTGGTGCCAGCGTGTGCGGGCACTGTACCCGTGGAGGGGTCCAGGAGGGCCCAGGAGACTGAGGACCTCTATGCAGTCCCAGCCGGATTGGGAGGCCAACAATGGCTTCTCTGAGGACCACCAAATCCGCCCCCTCCAGCATTCCCCCCGAGCCCCACGCCCGCCATCTGCCCACTGGACAGGCCAGGGAGTGAAGGGATGCTCTGTGTGCCGGCTTGGCCCCGGGCCCACGTGCCCCTGAGGCATTGTTTTTGTTGGCTGCGAGAGCTCGTTAGCCTCTGGGCAGAGGCTGGCTGCCCTCCAGGAGGCAGACATCAAGGCCCAGGAGGTACAGAATGAAGGAGCCTGGGGCTTGGCATCGGATGGTGCCAGCCTGCTCCCCAGGATGCACTGAGCTCATCTGCCTGGTGAGAACCTCAACCTGTGGAGGCTGAGGGTAGATATGATGTGCTGTGCATTGCTGTATCCCCTCATCACAGTGCATGTGCTCAATACATGATGATGGGATGGGATGGGATGGGATGGCATTGGATGGGGTGGGATGGAAAGAAATGGGTGAGATGGGATGGGATAGGATGAGATGGGATGGGAAGGGAAGGAATAGGATGGATGAGAGGGGAAGAAACTGGTGGGTTGGCAATGGAAGGGATGGGAAGAAATGGGCGGGTTGGATAGAATGGGTCGGGATAGGTGGCATGGGATGGGATGGACTGGGAAGAAATGGGTGGGATGGGATGGAATGGAGGATGGGATGGGATAGAATAGAATGGACTATCTTCTCCTGGGCCCCTTGTAGTTGACATAGAAGATGGCAGGGAATGGCCTTGGCATGGACAAAGTCACCCAAGACAGCAGGGGAGAAGTGATAAGCAGAAACCATTTATCCCCCCAAGCCCCAAAACTGCACTGGCTCAAATCCAGGCTTTGCTGCTCACCAACATTTCCTCATCCTTCACATGAAGATAACAATGAAATAATTCTCAGGAAAAGAAAAATAGAAGCATTTCAATGCCACAAGTAAAGCTGTGAGAATGTTTTATTTGTCCCCAGCAAATAAAGCTACCGTCGTCCATGTTGTCTGGAGGCCGGGCTGCTGTCGTCTCTTAAATGAAACAAATGAAGCCTCGCAGTTGTAGAACAGCTTTGAACGTCTTAAAACTCAATCATACACCCAGTGCCCTCCATCACCCCAATATTTGTTTCTTTAAGGTTGACCAGGTAAAGATCGCTGTTCTAACTTGACGAAGCCAGAGACTTTGCAAAAATGGAATTTGCTCCAGGCCCGGAACCACACGGGGCGCACCAACAGCGCTCAAGCCCAGGCCTCCTGATTCCCCGGATCTTCTCCACCTCTGAGCACATCCTTATAAGCCGCCGGGATGCCAATCTGTTCTTGTCTGTGAATCTGAGCAAAGAGGTGAAGAGAAAGTGTGAACTTAGTCATGATATCTTTTAAACTCACTCGCAGACCATCTAATAGGTAATTGAATCTCGGGAGATTTCCCACCCTGGGTGTCCTCTCTAAGCCGGCCTGTGTGTCTGTCTCCCAGCCCTCCCTCAACGACTCACTGAATTTTGTGTACACAAAGAAATCCCACTGTGTTTCTCTCGCCCTCCCTACTGCTACTGGACAAGAAATCACAAAGTCACACCCCTGGACCATTGGGTGTGAATGGAGTCAGGGAGGGAGGGGGGAGGGGGATGGAGGTGGGAAGGCAGACAGTGTTTAAATGCTAATGAGCTGGCACTGCTGTCGGCCACAGTTCTTCAGATTGTTAAAGATACAAAGGCCAAAGGCAGGATGATACCCCGGGGCCAGCAGCTATCTGGACTCATTCACAGGGAAGATGGATGCACCCCCCCCCCCCGCCGCTGCTCTGATGAGACATTACTGAACACAAAAAAATGTTCAAGATTTTCTGAATCCAACAGGAATTACAAAGGAGGCCCATTCGTGGCGGGGAAGCCAGCTCACACAGGACAATTATTGGATAATTACCCTTGTAGCCGAAACACTGAAAGAGGCTTTTCTTGCCTGGAACAAGCTTGCCCTTCTCACATCTGCTGCCAGTCCCCTGCAGCCCCCTGGATTTCCGCAGAGAACGCAGGAGCAGTTGGGCTGTCAGTTCACACGTGCAGTTTCGTGTGCTCTTTGGGGTGACACATCCATCGCACCAGGACCTCCCCCTGATCCATGGGATTGTGGCAGAAAAATGAAGAGACCACCAGGCAAATTCACCAGCCAGGTTTCTGTCTGCCCTCCCGCCGCTCAAGGAAACTGATTTACGGGGATGGGCTGCCTTCCTGCTCACTGCTTCTGCCATGATGACATTGTTTTGTAATTAGAGCAACTGGGTGTGTATGTTCCCGGAACATCTTTCCAGCCACAGTATCGTAAACCAAGGCATGTTCATCTAGCATTAAGTTTACCAGGGGTTCATTTTTATAGCAGCTAAGAGTGTGAATGGTCTGCAGGTCTACAATCCCTCACGTAAGTTGGTGGACTTCATCTGACGCACCAGGTCTTGTTCTCAACCCAGTGCTGTGGCCCTATCCCTGATCATTAAATAGAGGTGTATGAAGGACCTACTGTGTGCCAGGCACATGGTCATGAACAGGTTCCAGGGAGACTGTGATGAATGAGGCAGACGTGATCACTGTCCTCTGGAAGCTTCTGCTGGTGTAAATGCAGGAGACACCCACTGCCCCAGGAGGGGGTGCTGGGGAAGATCCCTCTGGCCGCTGTGGACCAAATGGGCTGGACTTACGGAGCAGTCTGGGAGAGAAGGGTTTTCCTAATGATGGCTTTGGGAGAAACAGTCCATGTGCCCCTTGCCGTCCTTATCCCGTGGCGGGCCTGAGGTCCTTTGGGGCAATGCAAAAATTAAAAGCTGAGCTTCTCAGACTCCCCATTCGACTGTGTTGAAGGGACCCTGGCGCCACGGTGGCCCATGGACTGTGGCCGGTCTTGGACATTTCCCATGCTCTGTCTACAACCAAGCCCCTGTAAATAATCAACTTGGATGATTTTTTTTTTCAGAGTGATGAATGCCTGAGCTTAGTGGATCTGATCGCTGAATGATTTCCTGGTGTAGGCTGATCCCATATGGAGGAGATTTTCCTGCCTCCTCTCCCCATAGGGTGAAGTCCTTGCTGAAGAAAGCGATAGGCCTTTGCTTCAGAGCCTCGGTTTCCTTTCCTGACACCATCTGCAGGGAGTTGTGGGATTTTCCTGTGCCCTCGTAGGGGAGGCGTCACAGAATCACAGAGTTGATCAATGATCCCAGCATCTTCCCTCTCTCCTGCCACTCATTTCCCTGCCAATTAAGCCGTTTCTGGGTGGAAAGAGTATGTAGACTAGAAATCTGTCCGTTATAGTCCCGGGGAGCAAGTCAGATGACAAGGAAGGAAGTTAGAACAGCTGATCCCGGAGAAGGCTGAGGGTGAGGGCTGGACACTTGGTCTGGTGTTAGTAGTGTCTACACCCTGCTCACCAGCACCCATGCACAGCCAACTGCAGAATTCTAGAATTGGGGGACTTGAAGGGAACTCCACCAGCTTCTAAGCACTTGCTAAACACCCCAGAACAGCCTTTCTCTTTCCCTTTCTCTATATTCATCAGATAATCCAGTGTGCACCCCAGGACGTCCAGAGATGCACGATGCCTGACTGGTTGCAACCTCTCTTCCTTCCCCTCTCTTTCATCCTTCCTATTCTTCCCTCATCTGCCTCCCTTCCTCAGTGAATTCAACAAATATTTATTGGATTTCTTCTACATGGAAGACACTGTTACAGTTAAGGGGACATAATAATGAACAAAATTTAAAAGCTTACATACTTCTACTTTTCACTCAGCAATACATTAACTTAGCTTTACAAGAAGAACCAGAGCAGATCACAGCTCATACAGGACAACAGCATGGATGATCGGGGAGACAGATCTTGTGGTTCCCAGACAGCTTCGAAATGCCCCAGTGATTACACACTTGGGATGCACACAGTCATGAGAGGTGACTCTGTGTGGGTGTGGACCATTGCACGGAGGCTATGAACATGGAAACAAATCACCAAGATTTGCAATATGGAAACAAATCACCAGTTTGCAATAAGTGCTCTAAAAGAAGTGAGATATCAAGTAGGATCTTGGGGAAGGTGGGCTGAGACCAGAATGACCAGAGGGAGCAAGCTAAGCAAAGATACCAAAGAAGAGAGCTCCAGTGGGAACAACATGTGCAAAGGCCCAGAGGCACAGAATGAATTTGGAAGGTTTAAGGAGCAGGAAAAACGTGGGTGTGGTTATACTGCAGTGTGAGGGGGGAAATGGTAAGAAACGATATTGGAGAAGGAGGTCCAAGGTCAGAACCCAAAATGCTTTGTGGCCATTGAAAGGAATTTGATATTATTCTCAGTGATGGGAAGCCACTGGTGGGTTTTAAGCAAGGAGATTTAATGATCTGGTTTTTACATCTTGCAAGTATTACTCACCCACCACAGGTGGTTTCTTTCCAACTTAAAACACAAAAGGTGATCATTTGATCACTTCTGAGGTCTTAGCTGGTGCAAATCCTGGTTGGGGATTGATTCTGGAGATGTGGTAGCAAGCCTGCCGTGGCCGACGTCCTGCCTATATACACAGATTCCTAAAGGTAGACTTGCTAAAGGTGGAGGACCACCAGGGGCCGTTTGATGTAACTGCTGGGTGCCCACCCAGGTATAATCAGTGAGACAAAGAGACTCATTAGAAGGTTCTCGTGAGAGGTAGACTAATTAGACAGCACAGGGGTGGGAGAAGTCATCTCTCACCTCTCCGGTCCTTCCCTCTGATTTTAACCAACTGGAAAATAGACACAAGGAGCGAGATGGAACCAGCATCGTTACTGGTGCAGCTGGGATGCAGACTGCCGCTGGACACCTGCACTGTGTCCTTTCCAAGTGACTTTGATTTGGGGCGCGCAGGCGCAAGTAGAGATGCCTAGAGAGAGGCAGACAGAGAGCCCTACTGCCAGCTTCCCAGCCCAGGGGCTCTTCTGGAAACAGGATTCAGTGAGTCTCTGTGATACCCCTAACGCCTCCAATCCCATGGCCCTTGTGTCCCCAAGACAGTGAAGGAGGGACGGAGAAGTGGAACACAAGTGCTGTTTCTTGAGGACCTCCTGTTAGACCAAAGCAGATTTCCCCACCCTCGTGGGTATGTGAGCACAGTTAGAACTCTGAGAAAGGCTGGGGTGTGTCCTCTGCCCTCCTCTGACACGGGGGTGATAAACTTAGGGAGCTTGTCACCACCATCATCACCATCACAATCATCATCATTATTATTAACTATTAGTACTAATTACTGCTGTAAAAATAGCACACACTTGGCATATTCATCAGACTGTAAAAAGTGACACACAATAAATGTGATTCCCTCTCCCAGCCCCAAAACCTCAGTCCTACTCTGCCGAGGCAGCCCCGTTACCTTGTTCTAATGCATTCCTCCTACTCACACAAGAGCTATTATATCCATTATTCTATCTTGACTTTTTTCACTCCACACCGAATTGTGTTGCCCTATAGCTCTGCCATTCTTTTTATTTCCTAGTTACGTGGTTTTTGAATAGGCGATATTTCATTTATATAGATGCATACACCTATATATGTAAATACGCATACATACACACACATATGTGTCTATGAAAAGGTACGTAGTGGAGATTCTCCCTCCCACCCTCACTCCCCTGACTCCTATCTCCAACACCCCACCACCCCTAAGTCCTGCGTCATTAACCCAGCATTTCCTGTGCCTCCTTTCAAAGTTTCTTTATGCACATATCAGGAAATGCAAAAATCGATACCCTGATTTTCTCTCCCCATTTTTACACAAAAGACAACAAGCACAGCACACTGTTTTGCACCTTGGTTTTTAACATAACTAAAACCTTGGCCATCCTCCTCTCCGGTCCATACAGTCTCCCCATTCTTTTCTTCCAGCTGCACAGCATTCTGCCTGGGACATTCCACAATTGATTAACCTTATTTATGGATACTTGGTTCGTCTCCAAGTCTTTTGCTACTCCAAATAGGGCTGCATTGCTTCGCCTTATTTGTATGTCATTTTGCACATGGGCAAACATCTCTCTGCAGGGTAAAATCCCAGAAATAGACTTGTTGAGTCAAAGGGGCGATGCAATGTTGAAAGTCCTCGCCATGGTATTCACCAGTGCTTTATCTCATGCCTTTGAGCCCTGCATGCATTCCATGCAGTGTTTCTACAAGCACTTAACTAGCTCCCCTATAGTTGGGCAAGTACGTGGTTCCGAGATTTTTGCCACTCCAAACAATACTTGCTATTGTGAACACTTTGTATCACCCTGGTGGATGTCATGACTATAAGTGTCCCTCTGCTTTGGAACATGACCAGGCAGCACTTTGCCTAGAAATTTACATGAGTAAATTTACATAGTGTAGTCAGAGGCAGGGGCAGAAAACACAACAACCTGAATATTAGTCAGTAAGAAGCTGGTTCAATGACATATATGCTTTTTTATTTCAGTGTAGCCATGAGAAAAGAATGAAGTGACCACATACGTATTGACATGAAATGATACCTATGATGGGTTGTAAATGAAAAATTGATGGTGGAATAGTATGTAGCAGTGAAAATGAATCATTCAAAACTACGCTTATCAACATGAATGAATCTCACAAAATGTTAAGCAAAAAAAAAGAAAAGAACAGGATGCCTATTTCATAGGGGATGACTGCATTTAGATGAAGTTTTAGAACATGCTACACAACACCCTACATTCAGAGAAATCAACATGGGTAATAAACAAATGTGCAGGACAAATAATATTAATGGTATGATGATAATATGCATAATAAATGGGAATACTGAAGCCAAATTCAGGACGGGGTGGAAAAAAAGAAGGGGAATATGGTAGGGAGACAAACGGGCTTGGACTGTTCTGTTTCTAAAGCTAAAGGTGTATGCACGTAGGTATTGGTCGCCTTAAGTCTTCAACTCCTCTTGAATGACTGAAATATTTCAGAATGCATTTTTTAGTAAGTGACAGAGCAATCTATACAATGCAATAATTCTGTAAATGTTGAGATAGCAAGTGACGACCGTGCTCATGAGGGCTGGCAGGCTGCCGCGTGAACGCTATGCCCCACGCTCGTGATTTCATCTCGCTCTATCACCCTGAGAGATAAGGCTGCTGTAAGAACAGTGGGGTCCAGAACAGAGAAGTGACCGTGCAGGATGTCATGAATGGCTAGCAGCAAGCTGAGCCTGGAACACAAGCAGTTCGGACTCCAAACCCCTCACTCCTATGTGCAACCACACCTTTAAAGGTGAAAGTACTTCATTATTTTTGTATTGATACACTTCCCATCTTACTAACACCGATCCTCTTTAGAAGGCAGGGTTGGGCAACAGGACAGGGGTAGGTAATGCTTTTCTACTTTGGGTTTCATACCTTCCAGATATTCTTGTGTTTTTCAAATAAACTATTTTATTGGGGAAAAAACAATTTAGAATAAGCCCAGGAAACAATGTCAGAAAGTGTCTAGCGCTACCTCAATTAGCTCTATCCTCCTGGACAAGTCACCTCCTCTCTCTCTGAGGCTTGATTTCTTTTTTCATCTGTGAAATGGGAAAAATAAAATGCCCACGCCACAGAACTGCTGGCAGGTTGGATTGAGATCACAGCTGGAATGCGCTTTGTAGGTCGTAAGTCACCATCTGAGCATCGGTGTGGCCAGCACAAGCCTGCAGGCGGAGGGCTGCAGCGGAGGCAGTAGATGAAACCCACTGCCCCCCAGGCCCACCCGCCCCCTCATCTCTGTCCGTTCTGTCCCGGAAAAGTCTTCTCAAAGGCCAGATGGATAAGCACTGTGAATCTATCTGAGGGCCTTCATTCCCACAGAACTGAGCGAGCCGCGGGAGCTGGGGCCTCTCTGGAGGAAAGAAATGGGCTGTGTTCACTCTGGCTATTCACTCTCCAAGGTGGACCTGTGGGTGCCAGCAGCGATGGCCTGGTGGCTCTGCATAGAAGGTGCTGAATGAATGAATGAATGAATGAATAATCAAATGTGAGTGGGAAGAGGAAAGTCAGCCCTCACCCAACTCAATTTCCTTCTCCAGGAAATGGGGATTATGCTTGACCTTCTCCACCCAAAACCTCAGTGATGCCAGCAAAGCAAAGCTGGCCAACTCCAGGAATGGGCAGGGAGGCCTACTCAGTTCTGAGGGCAGCATCAGCGGTCATCAACAGAGGTGTTTGCCCCGCCCCACGCCCAGGGGATGTGCAGCAATGTCTAGAATCATTTTTGACTGTCACAGTTGGGAGCGGGGGAGGTTGCCACACGCATCGAGTGGGCGAAGGCTGGAGATGCCGCTCAACTTTCTGCAGTGCCCAGGGCAGCCCCCGCCCCGCAGATGCAGATGACGGCATTGACGTAACCAGCGTTCTTCAGGGCGGTCTAGGTTCTCTAGTTCTGCTTTTTATTTAGTGTGTGTGCGTGTGTGTGTGTGTGTTTGGTATGGTTCTTCCAGCCTCAAAAAGCCTTGTTTTGCTACTGCTATTAATGTGCTGTGTGACCCCGGGCAGCCCTTTTCCATCTCTGGAGGTTCGTGGGCAGCTTGTAACCACAAACTCTAGAAGCCTTTGGATCTTAAAGATGTGATACGGACTTTTTGGCTTCCTCCCGGTTGGGGCCAAGCAAACCAACCAGGGTGGGCTGGGCAAGTCTTTATCGAGGAGTGTGAATCAGGTTTAATGACGATGATTAGAAGTGTGACTAACGTTTCTGTAGTACCTTTTGCCAAAAATATATCAGTCGTGGCACCCGCCAGTCCTGTCTCCAGAGGCACTCACCGTGAACAGTCTGATGAGGGAAGCGTTCTCCTCCTTCCTACCAGGAGACCCCTTTCCAGAGGGGCTCAGTGACTCAGAGAACGAAGCCCTTCTGTAATTACCGTGGGCCTGTTTTCCGTCAGCCTCTCCATCACCAGGTACGCAAGGCAACATCTCAGCCCAGCTCTTTCTGTAAATTTTTTTTCACTTAAGAAAGTGTTAAATAGTTATCACACACATTCTGAAAACTACCAGTAAGTTGAAGAAAATACGAAAAAAAAAACCCCAAAAGGTGGTGGGAGGTACCAAAAACATCATCCGAAGTCCCACCCGCCACCCAGAGGCAGCTGGGACCACCTCCTTGGCGCCCCTCCTCCAACTGTGCGCGTGGCCGTTTGTTCTAGATGCTGTTTCTAGACATTGCCGTATACACAATAGGATTTCGCTGCTGTTCTCTCTGGACGTTACAGCAGAAGCACACCCGGCTTTGTTTCCTCCGCTTTGCATTCCGCTGCTTTGCGGCTGCATGAGGATATGGTGTTGCTCCGAACCCCACGCCCTTCCCTAGCCATTCCACCGCTGCCGGGCATTTTAAATACACACTGGCAGCTTCAGAGCTTCAGAGTTTGTGCTTTCTCTGCTTTAATGGATGCTTCCTGGTCTGATCTCCCACCTCCCCATCAAAGTTAGACAAGAGAGAGAGGTGTGCTCTCTGCCCACCTTGGGTGGTGGGACAAATGCTCAGCTGCTTTCTGTACGCTCCCCTCCGTCTCAGGAGAGGACAGCAGCTCAGTATGTAGTTAATTAAACTCTCGTCTCTGCTGTGGGGTATCCGTATTTGGTTATTGGGATGTATCTGTCTTCCTAACACCTTGAACTCAGGGACCATTTCCAGGGTGTTGACTCCCTCGTCCTGAGCGTCAGCCAGCAGAGAAAGTGGGCACCCCAAGCTTTCACTCACTCACTTGATGGACAGCTGCCATGGGGCACCAAAGGTGCCTGATCAAGGACCAGTCAGCTAAATGTGACCATGGTGGTTGCAACGTGTAAGTGCTCTGAGAAAGAGGAGTTAATTTTTTTAAGATTCTTTTTTTAAATTGAAGTATCGTTGGTAGACAATCTTATATTGGTTTCAAATACACAACACAGTGGCCCAGCAGTTGCCCGTATTATTAAATCCTCACCCCCGCTAGTGCGGTTACTATCTGCCAACACAGAAAGATGTTACAGAGTCACTGACTACATTCAAAAGGAGTTCGTTTAATCCAGTGGTCACTGTGGCCCCAGGAAAAGCAGACCTAGTAGAGCAAGTTATTGAGTCTCTGGATCTTTGAGGCCCTGGAACCCAATTTTGAGTAACTCCCAGGGGGACTCGGTTTCCAGTGGTGCGCATCTGGCCAGCATCCTGGATGAGAAGAGGTCTCCAGGTCTTGCATGCTGCACGCATTGCAAACCGCACATACACACCCATCCGTGCTGAATACGGCCTTAAGTCTGGAGCCAGCCAGCAAGATCCTATCATGTGCAGCCTCTGGGAACAAGGCATCCATGGGACAGGAAGGTGAATATACCTGGACATGCAACTCTCCTTGGCGGTCTGGTTCTCAGTGGGGCAGGGCCGACTCAGCCCAGCCAGAGTCACTTCCTAGAAAGCTTTTGCACTGCTGTGATTTTAGCCCCCGGACCCCAGAGCTAGGAGCAGTGACTGTGGGGGGGAGCTGATTATGGCATCCTTTCTCCTCTGCTCTTGCTGGCTGTGTTGGATCCGGACGGGCTGGGATGGCTGGGGGAGGTCACGGGCCTCAGAAAGAGTCACCACCAGCTGCATGGCCCCAGACCCTGGTTCCTGCCACCTGCCACTTCAGGCCTAGAAGGCAAACTAAGAATGTGTAGAGAGTAGTCAGGTGAGATCACAAGTGCCAGAATGAGTGTGTTTTGGTAACCCTGACCATAGGGGTCACTAGAGGGGATTTTCAAGCCTCAGTTTCCAAGCCCCACCTCTGGAGATTCAGATGTACCAGCTGTGGCAGGAGAGACTAGAAATTCATGTTTTAACAAGGAACGAGTTGGGTGGGGGGTGCGGGTGAGAGTTTCAGTTGGGAGGTTTGGAAAACACTCTAACCCACCCAGCAGAGAGACGGACAAAATGAGGGTTTAGAGACAGATGTCAGTGATAAAAATGCCCCATAATTCTTAAGAGAGCTGATAACATTGTCTTTGGCATCAGGAAAACTTAGGTTTGAACTCTGGCTTTGCTCTGTGACCTCAGAAAGTTACCTAATATCCCAAAGCCTCAGGTTGCTCATCTGTAACATAGGAATAATCATTTCTACCTAACAGGGTTGAGAAATAATTAAGTGAGGTAATGGATAAAAAACATTTAGCCATATGTTGAGACATGGTCAGCACCCAATAAGGTTAAGCCTTCAAAAATAAAATGTTATACAAATGCTGGTGAGGATGTGGAGAAAGGGGAACCCTCCTACATAGTTGGTGGGAATGTAGATTGGTGAGACCACTGTGGAAAGCAGTATGGAGGACCCTCAGAAAAATAAAAATAGGAATACCATTCAATCCAGTTATTCCACTTCTAGGAATTTACCTGAAGAAAATATTCCACCTTCAAAAAGACACAGGCACCCCTATGTTTATTGCTGCACTGTCTGCAATAGCCAAGAAATGGAAGCAACCTAAGTGTCCATCAGTAGATGAATGGATAAAAAAAAGGTGGTACACATACACAATGGGATATTATTCAGCCATAAAAAGAGAAGAAATCCTCCCATTTGCAACAACATGGGTGGATCTAGAGGGTATTATGCTCAGTGAAATAAGCCAGGTGGAGAAAGACAAATACCATATGATTTCACTTATTTGTGGAATATAAAAACAAAGCAAAAACTGAAGGAACAAAACAGCAGTGGACTCACAGACACTGAGAAACAACTAGTGCTTACCAAGGGGGAGGGGCTGGGGTGGGTGTGGGGGAGCATGAGGGGGATGAAGGGGAAAAATAAAAAATAATATGTTATAAATATCACTATAATAATGGTCATTTGTAATCTTTCAAATTTATGCCATTTGTAATCTTTTCATCACCTTTGACACAACTTGTTTTCCCCCAATCAATCAACCTATCAATCAATCAATCTATCTATCTATCTATCTATCTATCTATCTATCTATCTATCTATCCCTCCTTCTTGTCTCTCACCTCCGCAGCATGTGATCAAGGGGACATGTTTGTGAAGGGACTGGCAGAAACTAATGGAGCCACAGGACCCAACAAATCTCACAAGTGGGTGTCAGGATCAAAGATCCCACTTTGCCCTTTTTAGCAACATTAACAAAAAGCTCAAAAGAAGAATTGCCAATTACCCGATCATTCCAAAAATCAGTGTGAGAGCTGGAAGGACCCTCAGACCTTATCCGGTCTGACTGCCCTTTCACACAGAAAATGCAGATGGGAGAAGAAGAGACCCACGTGCAGTTATGCTAAGGAGCTGTGGCACCGCCATCCGGGTCCAACCCTGGCTGCATCCAAGCTCTGTGCATGGAACCAGAGCTGGGACTCAGGAGCTGCGTGTCCTGACCCCTTGTCTTCTACTCTTTCTTCCCTTTACTTCCTCTTCAGTCCACAAAGATGGTCCACATCAATCATTTAATGAAAGCCATCGTGAGCATAAAAGCCACAGCTCTGGAGCAGACCCATATCTGATCTAATCCCACGGGGCAGATGGAGTGGCTCTATTACACAAAAGAGGTGTATCCGAGTTGCCCAGGCTCACACAGCTAGTAATTGTCAAAGGCAGGATTTGAACCCAGGGCTCTCCCTGAAGCCTTGATGCTTCCCACCTTGGACCAGGAAACCTGTTTGACTCCAGAACCACCTCAGATTGCCCTCAGGTCATCCACACACCCTGTCCTCCTTGATGCCCTCTCCTGCCCCCGCGCCGCTGTCAGTCTGGAATGCACACTGGCTGGTAATCAATGTTACACAACAGGAACATTTGTTGATGCCAGTTGCAAACTGTTGCAGTCTGTATAGATTAAGTCACTGCTGCTGACTCCATGAAAGTAAATGAGCCTTTCCAACAGCTGCTAAAATAAATTTAAATCACAGTGCTGGCGGGCCCGGAGACTGTGGCTGAGTGAGTGTCTCTCTGCAGAAAATCAACAAGGACAGCTATCAGTCCCCGGATGTAATTCCTCTCCATCCCGAGGCCATCACTGGGCATGGTCTGACTGCTCCAGCTTCTTACTAGAAGCTTGTAATGAGAGTGACGATAGTAAAAACAATGACAGCAGCTGGCACGTACGGGGCACTCACTGTGGGGCATCCACATGTCCGTATACTTTACATGCATCCACCAATTGCACAATGACATCCTAGGGGATTAATAGCCCCATTTTCCAGCTGAGGAAGCTGAGGCTCAGAGAGGTACCTCCATTTGCCAGCTTGCAATTGGCAGAACAGGGTCTCAAATAAGTAACTGAAGCTCATTTCAGGCAGGGTTCTGCCAAACAGCTGCCTGGACCAGCCCTTGTTTAAAATTACTAGATTTTACTTTACAGATAAAAATGAGCCACAAGGAGTTAGCAGGGTATGCAATACCCAGAGCCTGGGCCTGACCCCTCTGCCCCACCAGCTTTTTCTAATCATCAACCCCCCTCTGCCCCTGCCCCCCTTGCATTCCTCCTGTGCGGTCACCTCAGCCAGGCCTCCGCAGTCTTCCCACAACCCTCTGTTCTGAACCAGACTCGTCATGATTCTGATTCTTCAAATCTTCAAACTTTAAATTATTTAGTAACAGAAACAAGTGCTCGCCCCGTACCAGGATAAAATAGCCCTGAGCCAGGACACACAGCTTAGAGAAGAAGTGTGGGCTGGTTACAACCCTACCCATCCTCTTAACGGGTCTTCCTTCTGCAGTGAGCAACCTGCCCAGCTGGACATGGTGGTCCTGCCCCACAGACAGGATTAGAGGCCTGTCCTCTGTCCTGTGAGCACACAAAGCTTCTCCCTAAATACTGTTTCAGCTTCCCTTTTCCCCTCCCAAAACATATATAGTTAGACAAGTCTTACTGTCTAATTGGTTTCTTGGTTTCTGTGGTCCTAATGCTTAGGTCAGGCCTGGCACAATCAACCCTAAGTCCCCGTGGTCAGCAAAAGGAAAGAGGCTGGGATTTGAAGAAGGGAGGGAAGGATGGAAAGAGAGGGGGAAGGAGGCAGCCCTGTGTCTGTGGTATCCTGGTAACCCTTGGGCACTACATCAGAAGGACCACACTAAGAACCTGACAGATGGTGGGGAACCTGGGCCCCCACGCCCCACCCCAAGCTAACTGGCATCTTTTCTCTTCTTCCCCAGATGCGCCACTGGAGGGAGATGCTGACCTTTCAGGGACTTACCTCCTGCCCTCAGGGTCTCCAGGGAGCCGCAATCTGAGCCCAGAGAGCCCGGAAGAGAGAGTGACAATGGCCCCTCCGAACCCAGGACAGTCAGGGGAAGACCTCCGTGAGCTGGAGCTGGAAGGGACAGCCCCCTCCGCCCGCCAGGACCCTGCTGCCCCAGCCATGCTGCTGCCCGAGGAGGCCAGCCCCAGCCACGGCAGGAGGAAGCCGCCTTCACTCAAGCAGGTGAACTCGGCCAGGAAACAGCTGAGGCCGAGGGCCACTTCTGCAGCAGCCCTCCAGCACGAAGGGGCCCAGCCAGCATCCCCGGGCCTGGGTGTCCTCTCCTCTGCCACAGAGAAGCCCCGCCCACCGGGGGACCCTGACCCCGTGGCCTCCGAGGAGCCCCTCTGGCTGGACCGGAAGGACGGTGCGGTCCCCACGACACCGGTGCCCCTGCAGATCTCCCCCTTCACCTCGCAGCCCTACGTGGCCCACACACTCCCCCAGAGGCCGGAGCCTGGGGAGCCCACAGGGCCTGGTGAGGCCCAGGAGGTGCCCCCTGAGGACGCCAGTCCCATGGGCTTGATGGACAGAGGTGAGAATGAGCTGACCAGCTCAGCCTCCGAGGAGAGTCAGGAGACCACAACGTCCACCATTATCACCACCACGGTCATCATGACGGAACAGGCCCCAGGTATGCAGCCCCCAGCTCCTCCGGGCCTCCTCCTGCAGCCGGGACACACCTGCTGTGTGCAGGGCCTGGCGCATCTGGGCCAGGGAGGTCCAGGCTGCACCATCAGTTACCACCTGTGAGCACTGACTGTGAACTTGACTCAGAATTAATATCCCCATTATAAAGATGAGATACCTGAGGCCCTGCGACGACATCAAGCAACCTGCCCAAGGCCACACAGCTAAAGAGCGGAATTCAAACCCTTTTCACCTTGAGACAGAATCATTTAGCCTACATAGAAGGCCCTGACCTTTCAAAGTGCTTTTACTTTTACCATTACATGGACTTCTCTAGACTTGATAAAATACAGTTTGTGTTTCAACCTTTCTTCTTCTATCTTCTTTCCATTTTCAAACAGAGAAGAGAGACACGAGCTGTCAAGCATGCATAGATGGTGGAAAAATGCAATGTGACCACTCATGAAAGAGTGTGAACTCTGGGTTTGGAATCTGCTTGCTGTGTGAGCTTGGCCCAGGCACTGTCCCTCTCTGAGCTTTGGTTTACTTATCTCTAAAATGAGGACAAAATATCAGCCCCTGCAAGAATAAATAGGTTCACCCCATGCACTGCTTGGAATGGTGCCTAGCAATATGTAGTAAGTGATCATTCTGCATCAACTATTGATATTTTGATTACTGTATTGATTCTGGAATTGAAGGAGCATTAACAGCAGTGGGAGGGATGGGGACAGGAGAATGCAGGTGCCCCACAGGCCTAGTTCCACCCCACAGCCCATCTGAGCTGTCCTCCATGTCCTAATGAAAGTGCTTTCCCCCAGCTCTCTGCAGTGTGAGCTTCTCTGACCCTGAAGGGTACATCGACTCCAGTGACTTCCCACCTCTGCCCCTCAGCAACTTCCTGGAGTGCACATACAACGTGACAGTCTACACTGGCTACGGGGTAGAGCTCCAGGTAAGCACAGAAAGGCACCCTGCAGTGGCTGCCTCTTCCAGCAGGAAGTCTCTGGAGGATTGCCTTAGTCAAGCTCACTGTTGTCATCCTAACCAGTTTGGTTCTCTCCTTGCCTTAACAAGGGCAATTTGGGCTGGGCTTTGGTGAATGAATAGGAGTTCCCCACTCACTACACAACTGTAACAGTCTGGCACACATAGAGGAAGAAGATGTGTTGAAAAATTGTGAGGCATTATACTCAGAAAGAAAGTCCCCTGATACCTGGCTTATCAAACACACACACACACACACACACACACACACACACACACACACACACACACACACACACACACTCAAGGAAGCTCCACCTGGTTTATTGGATTCATAAACTTTGCCTGGAAACCAAAAATGGAAAAGCAGGATTGCTTAGTGCTTAAACCTCTGAGCTTGAAGTCCCAGCTCTACCAGCTAAAGCTGCATGTCTTTAGCCAAGGGACTTCACTTCTCTGAGCCTCAGTTTTCCCATCAGTAAAATAGAGATGATGATAATGTTACCACTTTACAGATTTGGGGGCAGATGTAAATATGACAATGCCCAGGGCTTTCAGCCAGGGCCTTGCAGAGAGAGTGAGCACTCAATGCACGTTACCGTCATCCTTGCCCGAGTTCCCAGCCCTCACCAGCTGACCACCCGGTCTTTACAAGTCCTTTTTAAAAAACACAGAGGAGACATGTCTGGGAGTGGTGAGCTGTCCAATTCACCAACCCACAGGAGAGGAAGGGGGTGAAGCTGGAAAAGGAAGCTAGTACCACATGTCAGCAGACCCCTCCTGGCCAAGGTTAGTGATCTGGGAATGCACCTTTTCCTAATGGACAATAAAGAGCCATCAAACGTTTTTGAGCTGGGTCCGTTGTTGTATGGCCTGGCCAGAACTTTACTTTAGGGAGGTTTCCTGACTTGTACAGGAAGGATAACAGGTAAACCCCTCAGCAGAAGAACCTGTGATCTTGGCAGCCCCCAGAGCATAACATAGTGCATGGCACATAGTAGGTACTTAAAAAATGTTCAGGGAATTAAAATAAGCTAGAGAAAAGTTGCTGTCCATCTGATTCTGGCACTTAATGAACCTTTTCCTTCACACCATGGAGACCCCCCTCTATGTCTTATACTGTATGGCGGTCTTTACCATAATTGCCTCAGTGAGCACCTACTATGTACCAGTCACAGCCATCAACACTGGGGGATATGGTGGTGTGCAAAACTGATGCAGGACATACCCCAAAGGAGTTCACCAATTTGTAAATAAGACATCAGACACACATCAAGGACATTAGGATGCCATTTGAAAAGGTATCTAGTAGCTGTTTATATAGGATGGTGTAGAATCACAATAGAGGGATGAGCAAGCTCCTTGGAAGTCACAGGAGTTTTCACAGAGGAGGGCAATTTTAGTGGGGGTTTGGTGTATGAGTAGGAGTTCATGAAAGAGAAAAGAGAATAAGGTGTATGGCCTGAAAGAAGAAAGGCTTGTGGGTGAGGCATGCCCTGCTTAGATGAGGGAGAGAGGGGCTGGAATCCCAGATTGCACTGGGAGAAGCATAAATATGTAAATTGGGCACTGGAAACTGACTTAAATCTCATCCAACCCCACTCCATTTGTTCAGTGCCCTATATACAGGCGAAGTGTCTCCTTTCTTTCTCCTCCAAGCCTAGAAAGTATACTTGGTAAACTTTGAAGAGATTCTGGAGTTGAAGCCACCATTTAGGAGGATAAGACAGCGGGCCTGAGAATGCCCTAGAAATGAGGTGCCCTTCACTCACTCAGCAGTTCATGAAGACAGGGGAAGAATGAATTCAATCATTCTATAAGTATTTATTGAGCACCTACTATGTGCCAGGCACTATTCCAGGCTCTGGGGACACTGAATGACATGGGAAAATCCCTGCCTTCATGGAACTTATGTTCTGGTGGAATGCCTTTTTCTGTCTCCCTAGAGATGGGACTTCAGGCACACGCTGATCAAGTCCCTGCTCCTACCCACTAACTCTAGGAGAATTTATCTCTGCGGCCAGCATTCAGAACCCTCTCTTCCAGAACCATCTATGGAGGCTCACAGATCTTTGCAGTTTCTCTGCTCTGCAGCTTGGTTTCACTCTGTGCCCTCAGCCTTCAGGGAAATCAGAAGAGCCTAGATATTCCTGGGGACCCAGATGTTTCCAGGGCTGGAGCTTGGGGCTTTCTGTCCCGTTGACCAGGGGCTGGTTGGGTCATGCTACACGGGCAGTGCCAGGGTTGGGGGTGCTGCACTGGCAGCATCACAGCCCGAGAGGCTCCTGCCTCAAACACGACTCCGAGTTTCTCTGTCTGCCCCTGCCTGTCCCCAGGTGAAGAGCGTGAACCTTTCCGAGGGGGAGTTGCTCTCCATCCGTGGGGTGGACGGCGCCTCCTTGACAGTCCTGGCCAATCAGACGCTCCTGGTCGAGGGGCAGGTAATCCGGAGCCCCACCAACACCATCTCTGTCTACTTCCGGACCTTCCAAGACGACGGCCTCGGGACCTTCCAGCTGCATTACCAGGGTAGGGTCACACCAAAGCTGACGGGGCGCAGCTGTTGGCCTCGGTTTCCCTCTGAAGCTGAGGATTCTCAAAATTTTTGTGCCAGGGATCCCTCTGGTAGATTGTAAACCTATGGACCCCTTTTCCGAATAATGTTTTTAAAAGCATAAAATACAATTAAAAAAGAAACCAGTCATGTTGACAGTGTCAAACTATTGTTTGAACCTATGACATAATCTCTGTGCTTCTTTATTAACCCATTAAGTAATATCTCCTGCTGGTTCTGGTAAATACAGTAATTTCACATTACTGGGGAGCATAAGAAATATGTCAAGGTATCCATTCTGATATGAAAATATCTGTAATTTCTCTTGATGACAAAGTTACAGGTTCTACTAATATGTTACATTTGTTGCCTACATTCACCATTGAAGGAAATACCACAGGTCCCTGAAAGGTCAGTGAAAGTAAACCAGCCGCTTATCCGCCTTCCAACTCATGACTCCTGCATTTGATGCATGAGTCCCATGAGAGTCCATGGATTCTGGTAAAAAGCCTCAACCCCCCAGGGTCCCTTTCTATCTCTTGCTCCCTGTCCACTGTTTCTTTCTTTCCTTTGTGTCTTTCAGTAAGTCTCCTCTCTTGATTTCTATGTCCTCGATTTCCTCTTTTCTCTTGCTTTCTCCCTTCCTTTCCCTTTTCTCGCCCCCTTATTTCTTCCTGCCCTCCTCTCCTTCTCCCCGTGTACACCCTGCATTCTCTCTCCCTGTCCCTCGTCGCCCCATTTCCCCACCTCCTGGGCAGTTCCCCGGACCTCGCCTGTCTTGCTCCCCATGCAGACTTGCCCACACATCTAAAGGGAAAGCAGAATTTTTAGCCACACGTCTGGATATTGAGAGGCACCCACATTTACATCAAATTGACCAAACATCTGGAAAAACAATTCCTTTTAAACTTTTTCCTTGGAGTTTTCAGAAAACAGTTGGATGATGGCATATGGAAATGTCCATTTCATAACTCTCCCATAAGGAGACTCCCTTCTGCCTTGTGAATTACAAACTGAGAAAAAAGAATCACTTGTTAGGTGATGAAATGGAATGTATCCCTTGCTAATGAGTTCTGGGATTACAGACGTGCTGCTGGAGAAGTCAGAGCCGAGTCTGGGGTAGAGCAGAATGGATTTAACATTCTCTTATGAAAACTGAGGCGCTCGACATAGCCACGTGCACCCCTCTCCTGCCCCAGCTAGTGAGTACTAACTGTGCCCCAGACATTGGGCTAAGGGAGCTCCTAATCCTTATTTAATCCTTACCCCCGCCGGTGGGGTAGGGGTGATTATCGACTCCACTGGAAAGATGAGAATGAAGTTCGGGGCACTGGCTCATTTTCCCAAGGTCATTCACAGTTTCTAAGTGCTGGAATAAGAACCTAAACTCACGCTGGGCTCCTCTGACACCCAACCCCTTGCCTCCCAAGACAGGTGCTTGAAGCTTTACTATCCATCAGCATTTCCGGGAGAGCCGGTTGCTCTAATTCTGGTGCAAGGGCCTGCATTTTTAACGCACACGTAAGATGCTTGTGCACGTGGGACTAGCCACCCCTCCTGTGCCCAACAGGAAGGCCATTCTATGTGCACATGGAGAGAGACTCCAATTAGGTATGGGAACTCATTTTTCACCCCAAATCTGCTGTCTGTGGTTAGGCACAGTGGGGAGTTTGGAGCCTGGATAAAGTGCTAATCTCACAGTCTCAGCACCGTCTGATCGATGAGAGTCACAAAGAATACCCTCCCCCAAGGCTGCCGAGCCCCCGGGGGGCTCATCTTTCCTCCTCAGCACAAACTGGCTCCCGGGTGTGGGTCACGTTCTTCACCTCCCCCCGCTGAGGGAGACTGCCTGCCTTTGCGCCTCTTCCAGCCTTCATGCTGAGCTGCAACTTCCCCCGCCGGCCCGACTCCGGGGACGTCACGGTGATGGACCTGCACTCGGGCGGGGTGGCCCACTTCCACTGCCACCTGGGCTATGAGCTCCAGGGCGCCACGACGCTGACGTGCATCAATGCCTCCAAGCCCCACTGGAGCAGCCAGGAGCCCACCTGCTCAGGTATGCTCCAGGGAACAGACTCCTCCAGATACAGATGACGGAGGACTGCGGCCATTCAAATCTTTATTATGTGATAAAACAGACCTAATACACAATTTTCCATTAGGGATGTTTAGTACATTTGCTGTATTGCTCAACCACCACCATCTAGTTACAGAACATCTTCCCTCCCAAAGGGAAACCCCGCACCCACTAGCAGGTGCCCTCCATCCTTCCCACCCACCCGGCCCTGGGCAACCACCCATAGGCTGACTGTCTCTACAGATCTGCCTCTTCCAGACATTTCATATAAATGGAACCACTCAGTATGTGATTTTTCTGTGACTGGCTTCTTTCACTAGCTCTTCACTGACATATTTCACAAGGTTCGTCCATGTTGTTAGCATGTGTCGGTGCTCCATTCCTTTTTGGTGACTGAATAATATTCCATTATATGGGGGGGGGCATAGACCACATTTTATATTCATTCACTGGTGGACATTTAATCTGTTTCCACTTTTTGGCTATTATGAATAATGTTGTTAAGAACATTGGTGTACAAGTTTTGGTGTGGATGTATATTTTCATTTCTCTTAGGTATGTGTGAAGAAGTGGAATTGCTGGGTCATATGGTAATCAGATCTTTAACTGTTTAAGGAATATTTCCCACAGTGGCTACCCCACCAGCCACATATGAGTACCAATTGTTTCACATCTTTACTAGCACTCATTTTCCATGTTTTTTATTATTACAGCCATCCTAGTGGGTGTGAGGGTATCTCGCTGTGGTTTTGATCTGCATTTCCCTGATGGCTAATGATGTTGAACACCTTTTCATGTGCTTGCCAGTCATTTGTATATCTTCACAAGAAATGTCTATTCAAGTCCTTTGCCCATTTCTCAAAAATGTGATTGTTCGCCTTTCTGTGGTTGACTCGTAATTATGAGTTCTTTATATATTCTGGATACTAGACCCTTATTAGATACATGGTTGCAAATATTTTCCCTCCTTCTGTGGACTGTCTTTTCACCTCTCGATAGTGCCCCTTGATGCAAAATAGTTTTTAGTTTTGACAGAGTCTAACGTACCTATTTTTTCTTTTGTTGCATGCGCTTTTGGTGTGACTGCTGCTGTATTTGGAGCCCAGTCAGTATGTGCCGAGAGCCATGCCAGAGATGCAGTAAATCCTCCCAGCAGTCTTACCTGGGGGAGACTGTTATCTCCAATTTACAGATGGGGGAACTGAGGCTCGTGCAGGTGAAGCCACTTGCCCAAAGTCACCAGATAAAAATCAAACTGAGTCCAGAACCCTTCCTTCCTGACAGCTTCACCACTCAAAGTGTGGTCTGCAGACCAGCAAGATTATTAGAAATGCACAATCCTGGGCCCCCTACAAGATGAGCTGAGTCAAAATCTGCATTCTAACATGCCCCGGGTGTGCTTCATGTGTGCAGTGTTGATTGAGAAGCGCTGGGTGTACCAGTCCATCCCTGGGCAGATGGTCAGCAGAGCCTTGACCATCCGGTTAGTAGGAGAGCAAAACCCTGCTGGATTCTAAGCAGTCCCAACAGTGGCCAGGAGGGTACAGGCTGCCTGTATTAACTGAGGACCCACTATGTGCCAGGCCAGGAGCCACGTACAAGGCGAACACTGGGAATAATAAAATGTAATTCCTGCCCTCCAGGCATTCATGGTCAGGGCAATCCAAAAAGCAAACAAGAGCTGATGATAAATTCTGCGATTTAATTGTTGAAGAATTGTTCCCCCAAGGCCCTTCAGATTTTCTCTTCTTTCTTTTTAAGAAAGATAAAAGAAAAAGCCAAACCATAGGATAGTTGGTCTCCACGCCTCTCTCAAGTTAAATTTTATCTATGTGTGAAATGAGAGAGGAATTAAGCCTCAATTTATGCTAAGAAAGATGGATGGGGAGCCACTGCTGGCAAATTGAAGCCAAACCGAGCCATCAGCCAGCTTAGTGAGGCAAGGAAGGGGAGCAGAGAGACAGGCGGCTCTGAGAGGACAGATGGCCAGCACCCCCGCTGGGGCAGCTGTCTACCACCCCGCAGCTCCTGAGCCATAGGGCAATAACACTGGCTACGTTTTGAGCACCTACTCTGCACCGGGGATTACGCCAAGTTCTCTACATGCATCATTTCATCCGTTTGTCACTGCAGTCCTATAAGGAGAGTGGAATTATTATCCCATTTTACAGTAAACTCCCGGTTCAGAGGGTTTCAGGGACTGGTCCCATCCCCAGCAGATGAGTGGCACAAGCCAGGTTTGATCCTCCACTTTAGGAGGGGAGGGCAACCTGGGGAGAGACAGAGGCCCAGCAATCTATTTGCGGTCTTCAAAGAAGTTGCAGGGCCTCTTGGCAGTGCATTGGCTGTTGGTCACAGCAGAGTCTGGGGCAGAGAAGAGAGCTATCTCCCTTTCTCTCCTACGGCAAGGTCTTAGTAGGCATGCAGCCATTCAACAAACATTTAATGAGAACCAACTATCTCCTAAGACTAAGACTGCTACCTCCTCAGATTTGTGTATCTCTTCCCAGTTCACAAATCACTCTTTTAATATTTCTGTGTTCAATTTTTATGATCCAAGTAATATATGTCTCTGGTGAAAAAAGTTGTTTCCAAAAATATAAAAGTATAGAAGTACTTATATAATATATATAATATATAATTATAATATGATAATATATAATACAATATACAATTATATTCATGATCTCAATTGATCCTTACAAATGGTTCATTGAAATAGGTATGGCAGATCATTTTCTAACTTATTTTGTTTTTCTCTTAAAATATAGCACTTTCCTATATTCTCAAGAATTCTTTGAGAGCATGCTTTTTAATAATTGTATGAGTGGAATGTATTTATTTCACCAAACATCTGGGAGTGGATATTCATGTTTCTCATTTTTCGTCCTTAGGAACAATTCAACACCAAACATCCTCATTCACAAGTCTTTGTGAAAAATCTCTACATCTTTAGCATAAATTCCCCGAGCTTTAATGACTAGGTCAAAGTTTTTTAACACACTTTCTAGATTTTTCACCAGCCGGCCCTCCTGCAAGATCACAGCGATTTGCCTTCTAACAGTGCATGAGGGACCATCACCTATCACCTTTGCCATGGCTGGTTTATTGCTGCTTTTTATCTTGACCAAGTAGGTGGATAAAAATAGAACATAATTTAGATTGCATTTCTTTTATTATTAGCAAGGCTGAATTTTTTTAGTACTGATGAAGCACTTAAAAGACTATTTCTTCTTTTGTAAACCTCTTATTTTTGTGTTTCTTGATTAACATTTGTAATTAAGAATCATGGCAAAGCCAGCCCCCACTGGAAGAACCCTAAATCACACATTCCCTGCTGTGGAACACGCACGGTGGTGGTCCCAGTTATGAAATGAGATTATCTGTTCAACAGGGTGACCCCACCCAGGAAGACAGGCCTTTTCCACGTCTTCCTCTTCTCATCCTGTTTCTTCCCACTAAGGAGTAGGGGTGGGGATCAGGGGGCAATGAAACCCTCTCTCCCTCTCTCTGCCCTCCTCTCACCACCCACCCACCCCTACTTCCTGCCCCCAGCCCCTTGTGGAGGCGCTGTGCATAACGCCACCATCGGCCGCGTCCTCTCCCCGAGTTACCCTGGAAACACCAATGGCAGCCAGTTCTGTGTGTGGACAATAGAGGCTCCAGAGGCCCAGAAGCTGCATCTGCACTTTGAGAGGCTGTCGCTGCGTGAGAAGGACAGGTAAGCCCCTGAGCGTCCCCGGCTGGCCTCGTTCCTTCCCGGAATGTTAGATGGCAGCTAAGGGTTTGGAGTCTTGAAATGGCCACAACTTTGACTCATGGAAAGCAAGGAAGGACGAGCTCCAGTCTCTTGCGTTTACAGAGAAGGGACTTGTCCCGGGTCACCCAGCGGGATAGGGGAGAGGCAAGAGGGGAATCCAGATCCGCCACATGGCACTGCATGGCCCTTTTTGCAGCTCGGGGAGGGAGTGTTTGTTGAGCACCTGCTCTGTGCCCAGTCACGTAGTAGGCTCCATGGAGAACAGGAGAGAAGCAGATAACATTGGTTTCTGGTATGGTAAGAAGGTGACATGAAAAAAATCAGGCTTATGCATGTGAAAGAACTAGCGAGAAGTCACAAGGCAATATCTAAGTAATATGCATAGAATCCTGAATCTTAAACTTTAATATGCTATGACTTTATGCTAGAAGGTTCTTGAATATTCTAGGAAACTAAAACTTTAGCTGCCTAGACTTGCTGTCTTAGGTTGGGTTTCCTTGAAAATAAACATGGTGACAAGGATTGGAGGGAAAGTACCTTATTTGGGAGCTGGTCCTGGGACCGGCATGGGAAAATGAGCAGGGAAAGAAAGGAGTCAGTGCAGTATGTGTCACAGACAGTGACTGTGGGGGCTACTGGAGGTCCACCCACTAGGATCTCCAGGAATCTGTGCTGAGTGATCCTTTTGGAGAGGGAGGGCGCTGGGGTATTTACCCATCCACTATTGGATACGGGATACTCCTGGACACACTTACTCCCCACCATTGCCTGCCACCCATTGAGCTGGTTGGGCTGACCTGACTCTCACAGACTTTTGGTAGGAAGTCAGCCAAAAATACATGTACAGTGAGAGCTGACGGGATATGGATGGGGCATCGACAGCATTCACTTCTCTGGAATGCCAGCACCTTAGACTCTGCAATCTATCCGACTTTGATCTGAGAATTATAGTGTCCTGGCTCCTTAGAAGCTTCAAATCTAGACCATTAAGCTCTTTAGGTAGGAAAAGATTCTTCTAGAAAACACCAGACAACTGAATAACTTGGGTCCACTTCCTTCCAAATGGCCCAGCTTTATCCTGAACAACTCCATGTCGATAAATCACTACCTTAAAGTGGAAGGTGTAGAACAAAGCCTCCAAAGTGTGGCTTCTCAGCCGCATTGAGATAACCTGGGAACTCTTTAAAATACAGATTCCCAGTCTTTCCTCTTGGAGACTGATTGAGAAGCCAGACTGGGAACCCTCAGTGAAAGACACTTTCTAAACTTGGGACCTCATGGCTGCCTCTCTGAATGGTGCTGGGAATAAACCAAGTTTGTTTATACTGGACAATGAGAAAGGGCAGAAAGAAAAGCTGACCAAACTGAGTATTTTCTGAAGGTTATTTAAATCCTGACCAATGAGCCAGACACAATGACATTGCCATTTCAACTAGTAGTTTCTTTGGGGTCCTGCAAAGGTCTGTGAAAGGTTTGTGTGGGCACCCACTGAGGAAGACCAGTTCTCAAGTGGGTCAGAAGGGGAAAACCTTTGTAGTGGTTCATCAAGGTTAAAGGTCAACACACACACACACACACACACATACCGTGAAGACTACTCAATGGGGTATGAAGAAAAGAAAAATTAACTTTGTCTGTCCCACATACTTTATTAAGGGAAAAAAGCTGAAATCCCACAATGTATCAGTTGCAGGAGCTTGAAGCTAGAGAAGGCTTCACAGAAGAAATGGGACCTTCCCCTAAACCTTGGCAAGAGATTGGATAGAGTAACCCACAAATACAGTGGGAAAAGTATTCCAAGCTAGTAGAATAGGAGTGGGAGAGAACAAAGATACAGAGCGAAAAATTAGCAAATTTGTCCCAGGGTTGCAATAGAGGTCCTGATGGGAAAGAGGAAATAAGCTGAGAAGCTAAACTGGGGTCATATTCTGGAGGGCTTTGAACGCCAGGCTGCTTCTACAGGCTATAAAGAGCCATGGAATGATTTTCAGTGGAGGAGGGACAAGAAGAAAGATTTTAAGAGGATTTTCCCCAAAATGAAATCTTTCTAAACTCCAGTCCCATGATATGCAGCCATAAAAGATGGGTTTTCTGGTCAAACATGTTTGGGAGACACTGTATATCCTATCCCTGTCTTGGAAGTTATATTAGCCAGCAAAGACACTGACAAGTCCTGCAGGGGGAAAGAAGGTTTAATTTTTATTTAACCTTGCATTTCTCAAACCCATTTGACCACAGACTTTATATGGATTTAAGATAAAATTTATTATTATTTCAAACATTCTAGAGAACATAGCTAGAAAATTGCTATTTTTGGAAGATTAATGGGCTACAGAGATTTTGAGATCTTGGGGTTTTCCTCCACAGTGTACTTCTCTGCCAAAGGCTTCAGTTGTTTGAAAGAGGAGTCCTGGAACATAGGCCCCAAGATATAACACAGTGAGCAAGGGTCAGAAAACTGTGACAAGGCCCCTCCCCTCTGTGGAATGGCCTCTGACCTCTATCCCAGCCCCCTTCTCACCCCAGCCTCAGCGGACGCAGGCCAAAATGAGCAAACTGCGGCTCCAACATTTATGCATTTTGGTGACATTAGAAATTCATCGGGGCAACATGAAATAAGCCCTTTTTATGAGTCACAGTAAAAAAAAACAACTCAAAAGATTAAAAATGGCTGTTTATGACTCCATAAACGAAACTTACCTGTGTGTTATTTTCTTCCCCAATTTTGCAGAATCTCTTTTAAAATACCAGGACCAGCAAGGAGTGAAGTATCAAGTGGTTTTACTAAGAGTAAAAATGAATACCAACATTTTAGCTAACACGCTGTATTTTTCAGGGCACTTTATCCTGTGAGTCTCAAAGCCCACCTGTAAGTCAGGTAGGGGAGATGTTATGATAGTTGTGCGAACTAACACCCAAGATGTACTGAGATTAATGTAAACTCCGTTGGTGGGGACGTGGGAAGTGGGAATCAGAACTCCTAGCTCCAGTTACAGCATTTTTGAGGAAATGAGAATCAGAGACAGAGACTGTTAGGGGTCAAATGCCTTGTAAATTTGACTTGCGAACCTACTCTGTCCTGGGCACTTTCTACCCATGATCTCTGGGCCCCACGCTCTGGTGCAGGTGTGACTGTACCCATTTTGCAGATGAAGTAGCGTGAGTAAAGCATCCTTGTCCGAAGTCACACAGCTCAGAAGTTACAAAGCCAGGACTCTGATTGTCTGGCTATACATAGCACAGTTTCCAGATGACATCGGCTTATTAATCCCTGCTTCTCAACTAGTAATATTAATTAGTATCAACTAATTACTCTCATTCATTACATCGTACACATTACTTCCTCTACGACCTCAGAAGCCTTCAGTGAGTGTAGGACAAGCATTCTACAGAAAAGGAAGCAGGTCTGATAAGCGGAGCAGCTTGTGGGAGCGAGTGCGTCGGGGCTTGAGTCTGGGAATGAGGCAGCTCCGGGTGCTGTGCGTCCGTGACCCAGGAAGACCCCCCAAGACCCCCCCTCTCTTTTCCCACTGCCAGGATGACGGTCTACAGCGGGCTGACCAACAAGTCGGCCCTTCTCTATGACTCCCTGCAAACCGAGAGCGTCCCCTTCGAGGGCCTGCTGAGCGAGGACCACAGCATCCGCATCGAGTTCACGTCCGATCAGGCGCGGCCGGCCTCCGCCTTCAACATCCGGTTCGAGGGTGAGGGTCGGCCCCTCCCGGGCTGGGGTCGGGGGAGCAGAGGACGCAGGGCCGGGGCTGGGTCCTGGGAGGTAGAGAGCCGACCTGCTGAGGATGAGGGGAGGCCCGGTGGCCAGCCTGAGCCTTTGACTTCCAACGTGTTAGGAGGGCAAATGTTCGTCTTCACTTTTTAGATTGAAAATACGGAGGCCCCAGGAAGCCAAGTGAATGGCCCGAGGGCCATGAGCAGGTCGGCTGGGCCTGGAACACGGGGACTGGTACCCGTTTTCCCTGGAGCTTCCCTAAACGGCAAGAGGGGACCCATCCTCTGAGATCAGCGCTGTGACTAGCCCCCGACTCATTGGAGGTGCTGCCCCTCTTTTTGTATCCCCACCCCAGCCTTTGAGAAGGGCCACTGCTACGAACCCTACATTCAGAACGGGAATTTCACCACATCCGACCCGACCTATAACATCGGGGCCATAGTGGAGTTCACCTGCGACCCCGGCCACTCTCTGGAGCAGGGCCCGGCCACCATCGAGTGCATCAACGTGCGTGACCCTTACTGGAACGACACGGAGCCCCTCTGCAGAGGTGAGTGACCCCATTGCCACCTCCCAGGGCACCCTGGAGACCTCCACCTCTCAGACGGAAATGCCAAGGCCCAAGTTCCAAGGCATGTCACCGGTTTACATTGTATTACATTGCACATCACCAATTACGGCATTAAGACTCTCTCCAGGGCTCCCTCTCCTGTGAGTCGGATTTGCCTCTAGTCCTTGGAAAATTACAAAACTGATACATTTCAAAAGATGCCCCTTCCTCCAGGCACAAGCCCCGTAGTGCACAGCTTAGTGAAAAGATCTCTGCATGGATTTCAGCTCCTATGCACCCCCTCTGCTGTGTACTTTTGTGCAGTGCACAACCCACCCAACTACACATGGCAGTGCTGCGTCTAATGAATCATAATGATGACGATAGCTGTTAATAGGTGTGCAAAAATGGTGACACAGGCACTCTGCCAAGGGCTCTGTGTGTGTGTCATCTGATTTACTCCTCACTACAACCCTGTGGGGTACATATTATTATTGACCCCATTTACAGATGAAGAAACTAGCTGGGCAATGGCATGCCTAGGAACAGAGCACGGGTAACCATCAGAGGCTCAGTTCCCAGAGACCCAGGCTCCCAGCCCCTGTGAACAGTGCTGGCTGTGGAGAACCCTCACTGATGGGGCTCTCAGTGTCCTGCCTCCCGATTTCCCCATATTCGAAGCCATTGAGCCACCCCGAGTCTGGGTCCATGTGGAGTAATGAAGACAGCCCTTGCCTCCAGCGGCCACCAGCTGGATGGCTGTTGGCATGAAATCATAGCCTCACATGGTGAGGGATTGATCCTTGTATTAAATGTGCTAGTTTAACAGAGCGGAATTTATTGGTGCTTTGGCCTCTGCCACACTGAGAACTTTCCAGAGCAGTAAACACAGAGCAGAATTTAAAGGGCCAGGCACCTGGTACAGCCATAGCCCTGCTTCCGGTTCAGAGCTGGGGTCTTGCACAGTGGTGTCAACTAAGAACAATCGAGCACTCACCTTGTACCTGGCCTTGTGCTGCCTTTGCCACTGGGACTCCCATTCTGAGCTCAGTTAAGCTTCAGAGCAACCCAATAAAGTTAGCAGTGGGGTTGTTCCAGCTGCACCAGGAAAGGAAGGGAACAGAGGCTCCAAGAAGTTATGCCTGGTCACCTAGCCAGTTAGTGGCAGAGGCAAGGCTGGAATCCAGGTCCACCAGACACAAACGTACCATCTCTGCCCAAGAACAGGGCTATGGAGGATTGTTTTGGAACTGTGAGCACCGTCCTTTGTCCTCGGAAAGAGCCATAGCATCCTAGCCCCAGGATCACCAACCCTCTGCTAAAGGCGGCAGGTGGCCAGCCCTGACGTAATCCTTCCACACACACGAATGGGCTGCCTGCAGCGAGGGCGCCTGCCCACTGTGCACAGCGAGCCCCGGCTCTCAGACTTCATAGCCCACACTCCTAACAGCTCTGCCACTTCGGTTGCCTTATGAATAAAGTGTGTGTGTCTGTCTGTGTCTTTTACAGCCATGTGTGGTGGGGAGCTCTCTGCCGTGGCCGGCGTAGTGCTGTCGCCAAACTGGCCGGAGCCCTACGTGGAAGGTGAAGATTGTATCTGGAAGATCCACGTAGGGGAGGAGAAGAGGATCTTCTTAGATATCCAGTTGTGAGTGTTCATGATGCCTGGGCCCCAGTCCAGCCAGACTAGGGGAGAAACCCCTTCTGCTTTATTCTGTCAATTGATATTAATTAAGCACCTACTTTGTGTCAGGACTGTGCAAAGAACCCAGGGGTGAGGGAACAACAATGCCATACCCAGAAAGGGTCCCTATCATCAGGAAATTCGTCTGCTAAGGAAGCAGGCATTAAGTGGGGAAACACATTCTGAAACTTTTCTAAGCCATGCAAGGAAAGGTGCGTGGTGCTATGAGATTCCAGAACAGGGATGCGATACAAAGAGGAAGGTCAGAAAAGCCTTCCCTGAGGATATGATGCTAATACTCCAAGCTAAAGGAGGAGTTGGAGTGAATATATCAGAAAGGACCAGGATATGCAAAGGCCCTGTGGTGAGGGCAAGCACAGCATTTTCAAAAGACTGAATGGCCAGTGTGGCCAGGAGGAAGAAGGAAGGTTAACACATACTCTCAGTACCACAGTGGTTTATTTTCCTGTCTTTCTCTCTCAACTAGACAAAAAGACTCTTGCATCAGTGCTTGGTCTGATCTCTCTCTATTCCAGAGTCTGACACATAGCAGGTGTTCAGGAAATGATTGCTGAATGAAGAAACACTGAAATGAATGGACTTACCTGGCTATGGGGCTGTTGTCTGTACTCAGTGGGTGCACCTATTAGATGCTCCATCCAGAATCTTTGGGCCATAACTTCCCAGAGATCGGGAGAAGAGGACAGAGACAGATGGTATCTAGAGAAGCCATGGACGCTGTGGCTAGGACACTGGGGGTGGGGGGCGGGGGCAGGGGGGGCAATGCCGAGTTCTGAAGAGGCTCTCTGGAGGCAGCCAGGGCCCCTGAGGGTCAGCTCTCCCCTCTGGCCTAAAGCAGAAACCCATTCAGCTGGGGAGCAGGACTGTGGGACTGCTTGGCTCTGCAGGAGAGCCTTGCAAGAGGGAAATTGTTTGCAAGGTGTCCCTTTGAGGCAGTGGACGCGTCCTCAGAGGCTGTCCCAGAATGCCCTGCTCCACTGAGTCACAGGTTTACAGACCTCACACAGCTGCCTCTTGTGGACCTGGAGCCGGGCCAGCCTGGGTCAGAATTCCATCTCCTCCACTTCCAGCTGTGTGCCTCTGGGCTTCTCTCTCGGCCTCAGTTTTGTTCATCTGTAATGAGGGTCTTGGAACATTGCTGTTCCATGGCTACTGGGGCAGGTTCTGCCCATGGCCCTACTCACTCACTCCCCAATGAGGAATGATCCCTTTGCCCTGTTCTCATCCCTGACTTCTAGCATCTTGAATAAAGTGCTCGTTCATCTAAGACATAGCTCTGGAGTGTCTCCTATGAGTTAGGCACAGTTTAGGCACTGAAAAGGCTCTGATGGCTGCCCCCTTAGCAGTAAACTTTATGTTGGAAAAGAGTGGATTGGGTTGTCTCTATTAACTCTGAAAAACAACAGCTGTGCAGCCACTGTGTGCGAGCACTAGGCTAGGCGCTGGGGTTACAGCTGCGAGAGAAACAGAACAGTCTCTACCCTCACTGTCCAGTGGGTGAAGCATCCAGAAAACTGTGCAGTGTGATTAGAGGGATGAGGGGAGGACAGGCCACTGAGGAAACCTAAGTGAAATTCAGGAGGAAGTGGTTTCTATGCTGGATCAAAAGGGAAGGTAGGTGAGTGATGAGGGGGAAGGAAGTGTGTCCCCCACAGTGAGAACCGCATGTGAAGAAATGAGAAGAAAGGTGGCCCACCTAGTGATCTGAAGGAAGTTTAACGTGGCTGGAGCGTGGATATTGGGTAGGGGTTAGAGAAGGAGAGAGTCCCGTGGCCCTAGGGTCTTCTTAGCTGAAGCTTCAAATAGAAACTCTTTTCTAAAGCTGCTTTCTCTAGGAAGCCTTCTGTGGCTCCCATTGCACGCATGTAAATTTAAATTATTGTCCTGGTTTATGAGCACCCCAGGAGAAGAGGAAATCAACTCCTGATACCCTGGCTTCTCCTGCAGGAGGTTCTCCCAGTGCTCCCCCACCTCCTCCTACCACCACACACAGACCACTGTGGTCCCTGCCCCTTCCACCGGGCTCAGCCATTCTCTCCTTGCAGGGTACCTCCCAGACTTTGCTTCACCAAGACTTGCCCCCACCTCCCCTTAGTGGAGACCTTCCCTTCATCCCTCTGAGCATCAAATACTCAATTCACCTACAGCTTGACACCAGACGGGGTTTTATTTCCACTGCAAAGCATGCGGTGGGACGGCTGATCACACACTTAAAGCAGAAATCCTTCCCTAGAGCCAGGCCACCACCAGCATCAAGAACAGGGAGGGGACCCTTCCAGGGGGCAGACTCCCTCTCTTCTGATCACCTTACCAGCCCCAGATGGGAGTGTAGTCTGGGAGCAAGGACCCCTGGCTAGTGCCCTGACAGTGATCCCGGGCATGCCTGTACCCATCACCGGGCATGTGGGCTTCGCTGTCCTTCTCTGCAAAGCAATGGGTTGCTGTGAGCCGAGAGGGTGCAAACCAAACTCCTGCAGGGCCAGCAAGTAACACAATGGGAATGGGCGAGGCTGAGCCATCATTTGGAGGGGAGGCGACTGTGACAGACTGGGATGCACATCCCCACCTAAAATCATTTAATTCACTTTTTTAAAATAATGACCACCCCCCACCAAAAAAACAGGGCCTGCAGGCTGGATTCAGACTTGAGACAGGCCACCAGTTTGCAATCCTTGGTCTAGATAGTGATAAAGATCCTTTCTGACTGTGGCGACGAAGAAAAAGATTTTCACCACTTAGTACCTAATATCTGCAGGGTTCTTTACAAACATTAATTTATTTGTTCCTTGGAGTAATGCAATGAGGTAGGGACAACTCATATTCAGCTTATACCCACCTGCTTTCTGACAGCTTCCCTTGGGTGTCTAAGAGCCAAAGTTAACTCATGATTCTCCTTCTCCAAACCTGTCTCACCTCATCTTTCCCATTTTGTTAAGGAATCATCCATTCTGCCAACGGCCAAGGCAGAAAGACTCGGAGTTATTCTAGACAGGTGGAATACTGGTAACCGGCTTTCTTGGCAAGTGGGCTGGGCAGCAACACCCTAATTTGTAGCACTTGCCATTTTCCAGGGTGTAAATACTCCCCCCATGGTCAATTTCAGGCTACCAACACAATGCCGACAGGCTCACCTGGTTAACACCCACAGTAGGCTCATCTGGCCTGCCTCCAGCACACCCACATGAGCCGCATCCTTCTCTTCCTCTCACATCCTGCACCCAGGTCCTTGGCACGTCCCGTTAATTCAGCTCAAGAGTCCACATATGCCCAGAGTGCAGACACCTCTGACACCACTACTCCCGCCGTGGTCCAAGCCACCACTGTCTCATCCCAGGATTACTGCAGCAGCCTCCTTGCTGGCCTTCCTGCTCCCGTCCCCTTTGTCCCTTTCAGATACTTAGAAAAGTCTAGAGGCACTTCTGGTTGTCCCAGTTGGTGGTGAGAGTGAGGGTGGTACCGGCATCTAGTGGGGAGAGGCCAGGGGCGCTGCGGAAAGTCCTACAATGTACAGGACCACCCCAGCGCAAAGAATTAGCTGACCCAAAATATCAGTAGTGCCAAAACAGAGAAACCCTGCCCTGTGCTGAGCCCTGAAGGACAGACAGAGGATGAGAAAGGTGTTCCAGCCAAAAGGAACGGCGTGTGCTAAGGTCCAGAAGCAGGAAAGCATGACGCCCTTCTTATTTGGCTACAATACTGAATAGATGCTGAGCATTTAGTTGGCATGCCAGGCACCTGCACCTTAAGCACATGTATTGGGTTATACTATTGTCTCCATTTTACAGATGAGTAAACTGAGGCTTGGAGACGTGCAGCTATGATCACATGGCTGGGAACTGGCAGAACGAGGATTTGAACTCTGCCTGCCGTGTCTCCAGGGTCTGGGATCCTCACCAGCACCTAAAAGGAGCTGGACGAATCGGGAGTAGATGAGCTCTGGTGTGCTCAGGAGAGGTGACCTCAGGGAGGAAGGCCCACAGGCCGCAGTAGAATCGGGCCAGTCCTTGAACGCGGCGTTAGGGAGTCCGGACTTGCCCTAACTGGATGGCAAGGGAAGGGCTTTAAGCATTTTACAGTCTTAAACCCAAACGAAGCCAAGTGCCCCGATCACCAACCCGAGGCTCTCTGGCAAACTCTGGCACACACTTGGCAGAGTGGCATCAGACTTGGCACCTCCTTCCTCCCACAGAGGGAGTGAAAATAGCATCTCACCAGCAAGGGTTATGTGAGGCCCAAGAGCTGCTGGGTTTAATTTATCTTGCTTGGTTTCCGCTGACAGCTTTAGTAAACCAATTTGGGTTTGATAGCAAAAATAATTCTGTCCTCAGGGCCCCTCACACCGCCTAAGTGATTGCAATTGTTATTTATTACATCGGTGAGGGAGAAGGAATTTGTGCCGCTGACTGAGCTGGGTAGGTGGCCCATAGTAGGCACCGGGCGCTGTTTGCTGAGTCATGGGGACATGAGCCACACGTGGCAGGCGAGACATCCACTGGCAGGTCTGCTGATGCTCTGGGCATTGGGATGATGCTTCTAATCAGTCACCAGTTATGAAGGACCTACTGTGTGCTGGGCCTGAGCTGCATAGTTTATACTCTTGAGCAATAATGAATGTGAACATTATTATGTAGAGATAATAATTACATAAATGAGAGCTAACGTGAGTAGAGATAATTACAGAGGGGTAATTACCTAAATTAGAGATAATGTATGCACGGCATATCACATGGGGGTCTGGCATGTAGTTGGCACTTCATAAATGGAGACTACAATTACCAGTAATCCTTATCATCACCACACTATGGGTTTGGAAATGACAGCACAGAGAGGTGAAGGGGCTTCCTCAGGTCACACAGCGAGGGTTTGCGCACGCACCATAACCTCCACTTTCATTACCTTGAACAGCCTTTGGGGGACCAGCTATATGGCTCAGTAATGAAGCAGGGATGCTCCCAGGCCTCAAGAAGCCCAAAGTTCTGGAAGAGAAGTAGGGCCATAAATAAACAACTTGGCAAGATGCGGGCAAAGTGCTGTGGCTGGACGGCTGGCAGTGGGGCACGGTGCTGGGTTTATCTCCCTGAGTTGTGGAAATGTCACAGAGAGGATGACATCCCAGTGGGATCTTGAATCATGTCAGTTGGGGACAAGCTGCAGCAGGGAAAGGGCGTTCTAGGCAGAGTCCAGGTGAGCAGAGGCCTCCAGCAGTGAAACCAGTGAGCAGACCGTTGGCACCAAATGGATGCCCTGAGCTGCAGCGTCCATGACAACCGTCTGCCTCACATTGGTGGTGCTGGAGGTGGGAAGTGGGGTATCTCTCTCTCTCTCACTCTCTCACAAAGTAAAGCATAGAAAGGAGATTAAGAGACCAAAAGAATTACTGGTGAAGGGCTCCACAGAACAAAAAAGCTGGCAGGGACCCTGCCAGCATCACATAGCAAGACAGAGTTAGGACCAAAAAGACATCCTAAGCGTGGCTGTGTGAGCTGAGCACGGGGGCCACACCTTAGAAACACCGCATGACAGAGGAGACACAAGTTTCTAGGATCACAAAGAGCTGCATGTAAATCCTGACTCGGCGGCTCACCAGCTCTGGGGCCTTGAGCCCCTCATCTTAGGTGGCGATACCTGCCGCATGGTGGGACATTTTGCTCACTTTATCCACAGTTCCTGGCATACAGTAAGCGCACAATAAATATCTATTGAATAAAAGAGAGATGGGGCGTAAGTTAATTAAACAACATGCAAAGTTCTCAGTAAAGTTTCTGGCATAAAATAAGCGAATAACCACAGTTAACACTGTTTTCACCCCCTACTATCGGCCAGATTGTATGCCGAATACTTATTCATTATTTCATTGATGATAATGAATCATTAAAAATGCCTCACATTCATTGAGCACTTACTATTTGCCAGTGGCTACTGCTTTACCTGTATTATGTCATTGGACTCCCATCAGAAAGCCTATGTGATACCCCAATGGCTTATTACAGTTCAGGACACTGAGGCTGCGCTGAGAGAGAAGTTGCTTACGGGAGGTCACACAGGTAGGGGGAGGCCACCTTGGGACCTGAACTCAGGTCTCTGGAGCCAAAGACAGGGTTATAATCACACGATGAATGGTAATGAGGCATTCCGCAAGGGAAAAATCCCTAGTCCCCTCTTACAGAAGAAGAAATTGAGGCTCAGAGAGGTGCCCCTGCCTCCTGAGCACTTATTCCACATATATATGTATCTCTGGAAGAAAAAGGTTTCAACCAAGCTTCACCTTACCTCCCCTGGCTATGCTACAGAGCGCAGCCCCAAATCTCTCCCTTTTTACGGGCCCCAGCACAGTTCTCTAACCAGAAAATAAAAGGAACTAATAACAAAGCCTGGTAACCATATGACGGATAGCTGCAGACTATTTCTCTTCAGCGGCTGCCAACATGTTCTGTGCTAAGTTAATTCCAAGCCCTAAAAGTTAAGTGCCTTGTCCAGAGGCACTTCAGTCTTTCAAACAGAGATAGAGCTGCTGAACTATCTCTAAGAACTCAGCTGGAGAGCTGGGCAAGCGGGGAGAGTCAGGAATTGAGGACAGCAGTAGTCCTAGGAGCACACGTTCCTAGACACCAACAGAAATCGTGGGAGAAATGGCCAACGTGGAAATAAAAACCTTCTAATCCATCATTGGCAAAGGGAGATGGAATTTCTCCAGAGCCAGAAGTTCTAAAGAATGCAAATAGCAACAGCAAAGTTCGCAGAGCCCAAATCCCATCATGCTGCAGATGAGGAAACTGAGGCCCAAAGATGGGAAGAGACTGCCCCAAGATCACTCCATCAGGCAGATATCGCTGCAGAGGAAACTCCCCCAAACTCAGCAGCATGCTTGTATCATTTTTCACACATATGCAGGTCAGTAAGATGATTCCTTCGGTCTCAGTGGGCTCACTCGTGTGTCTACGGGCAGCTGTGGTTTGGGTAACTGGCTCTGCGGATCATTGCCGGCCTTCCTTATGTGTTGGGGGCTGGGGGACGGGGTTGGCTGTCAGCTGGTCTAGGCAGGCTCAGCCCAGGATGGCTCATCTGTGCTCCACATGTCTCTCATTCTCCAACAGCTAGCTTGGGCTTCTTCCTATAGTGACTGGGCCAGGGTCCCAAGATGATGAACAGAAGCATTCAAGGCCTTCCAAGCCTAGACTAGGAATTGTCACAGTACCATTTGTCAGATCAGTTGGCAAGTCACAAAGCAAGGACCAGCCCAGATTCAAGGGGTGGAGAAACAGACTCCACCTCTTGATGGCAGACGCTTCAAAGCCTTACTGTCAAGGGTGGGGACACAGAGAGGGGTGGAGCTTTGAAATTATTTTTGCCCTCAAGTTACTTCAGCCAGAGTCGGGGTTAGAACTCAGGTCTCCTGGTTCCAGTCCAAAGCCTCAAAGCTCCAAATGACATCACTGTATACAATGACCCTACGAGGTAGCCATCATTATCCCTGTTTCACAGACGGGGAAACCAAGGCTCAGAGAGGCAGTAACTTGCCCAAGGTCCACAGCTAGGAAGTGAAGGAGACAAGATTTGCCCCTGGGGTTTGTTGCCTGGCATTTTGAGGGCCAGAAAATGTTTCCTTCTCTATACAATGTTTCCGACATATGGGAGGATTCTGGAAATATCTGGAGTTTTCTCAGAGAGAGAAAGGTGGTAGGGAGTCTGGGGTTCAGGTCCCAACTCTTCCACTGATTGGCTGTGTGACCTTGGATAACTCCCTTTGCTTCTCTGAATTTTGGTGTCCTATCTTTAAAATGAGGACAACACCTCTTAGAGTTTCTGAGCATATAAAAAATGTGGCAGGGGCATGATATATTACACACACACAATAATTTAATTGGCAGCTATGATGGTATTGACGATTAATTCCACCCCTGGTGTGTGCACAAGTTGAGCTCCATCATGAAACCACACGCACACACACACGCACGTGCACACACACACGCAAAGGTTCATTGCCCCTGAGCGTGGGGTTTGGGTATGGCAATGAGAAACAAAGAGGATTCACCCAAGGGTACTACCCAGGTCTCCCGCCTGATTGATTCCCCGCCTCCTGCAGTGCGCGAGGGATCGCCGTGGTCCGTGGTGACTGGAGAAGACAAGCTCCCTGGAGCTTGGGCAGGATGACTCCTCTCCCAGCACACACCTGTTCTCTGCTCCTCAGCCATGCCATGCCCTTCTCCACACCGGTGACCCAAGAGCAGGTGTGGGAGGAGACCCTCTCCCTGTCCCGAGCTGGGACACTGCCTGGCTGCTGAACACCTCACGGCATTTGGATACAATTAGATCTGACATCCCAGGGAGATGTGACTGCTTGTTTTATGAATCCCTGACGTGCAGCCTGCCTCATGCACTTGCTAGTCAGCCAGTGCTTATTGAGGAGCCTCCATGTGGCTGGTGTTGCATTAGATTATCCGAGGCCTGGAGATAGCAGTAACTCCTGTGGCCCGAGCCCTTAGTGTGTGCCGAACTGTTCTGAGCACATTACCACTGTTGACTTACTTAATTCTCAGAATGACCGATGAGTTCACATGACCGTGTTCCCCACGTCACAGACGAGGACACGGGTGCTCAGAGGGGCTCGGAGGCTCACTCAGGGACATGTGGTGCTGGGGCTCGGACCTGGCCAACACAGAGCCCACGTCCCCGTCACCTCTCAGCCCTGCCTAACAGAGTGCAACCATCGTTACCTGCCAGCAGCCGGCCTCCCTCAAGAGCTCTGAACAGGCCAGTGACCCGGCCAGACATGCAGTTTGGACAGTGCGCCTGGCCAGAGGCCCTGACCATGCTGCCTGCTGCCTCCCGGGGGAGCCGGGGAGCCCTTGGGTCCCAGTCTGTTTGTCCCTGGAGGACAGTTCATGGGTAGAGCCACACTCACCAACCCTGTGCTGGGCTCACGGGGGCGTTTGGGCAGCTCAGATGTGCTGCACCAAGGCCTAGCGGGGTGACGCCCTCAGGGGTATGTGTCAAGATGGGAAACAACCAGTGGCCATCAGCTCCCGCTGGGGGGGTGCAGTCACTTCGTCCCCAGTGAGTCAGAGCCCAGGGCTGCCTCACTCTGCACGCACCACACAGCCTGCACACCTGCCACACACACGCACGCCCCATACCGACCACACATACACCACATACCAACCACCACACGCACATCACACACACACACACACACACACACGCACACGCGCGCGTGCGCGCGCACGCACACACACCACAGTCCACCCCTCATTAGGCTCTGATTTAATTGTGCCTTGATTTTGCTCCCTCATGGTCAGCTCTTGCACCCTGACCTAACAGGGCTGGAAACGAAGACAGCCTTGGGTCCCATGCACTCATTTTTTCAGTTTGGGGAGCCTCCTATGCAGAAAGAGAGAGGTGTGGGCATCTCCACAGCAGAAGTCATGGAAGTGCCTCGGATTCTGTCCGTGGTCACCCTTAGGTCTGGGCAACAGGAACCTCAGCAGCCTGTGTCTGAACCCTCGTGTCCCCAAATGGTCCCTTCATTGCTGTTGACTGAGGGGGCATGGAAAATGAGGGGCCCAACCTTCTGGAGAGAACGAAAGCATGAAGCACAGGAGACCAGGGCCACTGATAATTAATTTTTTTACAATCATAGTTTCTGAGATTTTCATCTGGGGAAACTGAGGCCCATGCTGGGCAAGTGACATGACCACAGTCACAGGACAGAGAAGTGGCAGAGATCTCCTGACACCAGGTTCTGCTGCCACACCCCCACGCCCCTTAGCAGGCTGTGTAGTTCATTATAGATATTATTTAAAAACAAAAGATGCTCTTCTAATTGAATTCCTGGCCCTCATTGTGTCATTTCCAGCTCTCCACAATAGTATCCCCATTTTAATAAGTGAGGTGAGGACATGGAGGCTCAGAGAAGTTAAGTCAGTTTCTCAAGGTCACCCAGCTAGAAATCGGCACATCTAGTGTTTGAACCAGAGCCTGTTCTCTTAGCACTGCCCCTCAAGATGGGGCAAAAACAGCAGGATGGGCGAGGACTGATTTCTCTGCAGGCCAACCAGCCAGGAAATGTTGGGTTTTCCCATGATCTGCAGGCATTTCCCGTGTGAAATACCTCATCGTTGACCTCTGGCTCTGTCCGGAGCCAGCTTGGTCCAGGGATGTGGAGACAGGAGGCAGCTTGGCCCGTGGTGGGGGAGGAGGAGGTACTGCATGGAAGGCTATTTGTTTTTCTCTTTTTCTTTGGGGATGAGAGGTAATTAATTGAGAAGGGGAGGGAGGTGGGGAAGAAGGGAAGAAGAGAGGCCATGGAGAAGGGAGATGGGGCTCATCCACATTGAAACCTCAGGGCAGTGGCTTTGCGTCCTGGTGTCCTGGCGGCTGGTCCAACCTCCTGGGGAGTTTTAAGCGACCCTGACTCCAAGTCCCCACCCCCACAGCTGCTGAGGGTCTTACTGGTCTGGGATGTAGCCTGGCATCATTGGGAGTGTTTAACTTACAAAGTATGTTCATCAATTGTATTATCGGTAAGACTCCCCATTTGTAGGTTTTTAAAGGTTTAAACCTCCCCAGGGATTCTCATGTGCGGCCACTGGGCAAGGGCTGGATTCCAAGCCTGACGCCGACAGGAGCTTGGTGGATAACTGGGGGAGGGGAGAGGACCCAAGGGAAGAAAGAGAGAAGGAAAAACAAAGAAGGAAGTAAGAAAGCTGTTCATTTATATGCGTTCAGGTGTCCTTTTAGGGACCCAAAGAGACTGCTTGTCTGTGTCCTCCCTGGGAACTGACTTAGTTTCCTGCCCCGTCTGCCATTGTATCAAATTAAATTGAAATCAAATTAGCACTGGGCCAGAGGGACCCTCGGCGATTCCATGGTGCCGAGGAGCATCTGGTGCCAGCTGCCTGCACTGTCAGGGCACAGAGGCCCTGAGATCTGCACCTTTTGAGACCCACTTTACTCCTCTGTGAAATGAGATGAATAATGTTTTCTTTGACCACCTCCTATGTGGTAGAAGGGATTTGATGAGCAAATGCACACAAAGGAACTCCAAATAGGTCTTTTTTTTTTAAGATCTTCACGAAAAATTCTAAGTGTTTTATAGTTTTATTGCACCTACAACTGCATTTACGGGCCTCAGTTCTCTTTTTTTCCCTGATTTAAATCCTATGGTTTATTTAATCACTGTCTCTGCGGTCCCCTGGAGGTCCTGCCTGCGTTGCAAAATGGTGTTTTGTTAGGAAATTCCTTTAATCCCTCTAAAAGACTCAGTTTGCTCCTCTGAGAAATGGAGAGAAATTCACCATAATTCATCCATGTAAATGACATTTATTTCACCTGTGCCAAGTTCCGTGCTGGGCTCCAGGGATATAGGAGCATGTGGCTTCAGGGAGCTTACAGCCCCGTGTGGGAGCCGACACAGGCGGGGGGTCCCGCGGTTGGGTACTGAGGTTCCGCCTTCCAACTACAGCTGACCCTTGAACAATATGGGCTCAGGGGTGCCAATCCCCCCACTCAGTCAAAACTCTGCTTATAACTTTCCGCTTCCCAAAAAACTTAGTGGGAAGCCTTACCAATAACATGAACAGTCAATGAACATATATTTTATATGTTAGATGTATACTGTGTCCTTCCAATAAAGTAAGCTAGAAAAAAGACAGTTTTTTTCTATAGTTGAAGATCACCAAAAATGTTTCCAAAATAGTTATTGAAAAAGATCTGCATATACATGGACCCACCTTCAAACTCATGTTATTGAAGGGCCAGCCATACCCAGGCTTGGCTTCAGGCTCTCCCGTGAGTGTCTTCACCTCTGGGTGACTCAGTTTGCTTATCTGTGACTTGGGTGAGAATAGCAGTACTTGCAGGGTTCATCTAAGGACAAGATGAAACGGTGCCTGTGAAGTGCTTAGAGCAGCTCTGGCACGTGGGAAGCCTTATGGAAACTTTGACTAGTTACAATATAGCTGTAAATGCAGGATGGTGTAGGGAGCCCTGGCACGTGGGAAGCCTTATGGAAACTTTGACTAGTTACAATATAGCTGTAAATGCAGGATGGTGTAGGGAGCCCAGAGGGAGCTTGAGGAATTAGTAAAATATTGTCAAGCAGAGAGGTGAGGAAAGACATTGCAGATAGAGACTGGCCTGGGCTAAGGCAGGTCTAGGGGCTATGAAGGACCTGGTATGCAAACGTGTTTGAGACAGCAGGGGGGTGGGCTGCGGCCCGACTGTGAACCTTCTGGAATCCCCACAGGCCGAGAACCTGGACTTCATTCTGTGGGCTTAATTTGCTTTTTCTACAGTCCAATTCTATTACCAGCTACTATATATTTTTTCTCCTTAAATTGCATCTAAATTGGCTTGCCTTTTTCACTTGACTTTCTCTGAGCAAAATAATGTCCATGAAATTAGAAGTTTGATGCGCAAACCATCTATTTATATATACTTCTAATTCACATTTAAATAAATACACAGCCATTAGGCTTTTTCAAACATGTTTGTCTACCTAAAATCATCTTGTGAATACTGCTAGGGAAAGCCTTTTAAATTCAGGATTTCTAAGCAAAGGTCAGTGGTTTGTTTAGAAAAGAATAAAGAAAAGCAAGGTGGTTTGCTCATCCCTTCTTTCAGCCCCCTCTGTGGAATATTAACTGGGGATCAACAGTTACAAAGCTCACCTACCATGTTCCCCCGACTTCCAGGCCAGTGATTGGCTGAGGTGGGACACACTCCTGGGCCGGGGCCTGGCAGTCAATCCGATGCTTGGGCACACACTGCCCTCTGGCGGCCAAGAGAAGAATTACTTCACCAGAGAAAGGGTTTGCTAATCTGTGTCACGTTCAAATTTACATTCTCTTCTCCTCTCTTTGACTCCCTAGACCCCAGCGAACACAATAATGAGGGTCCCTCAGGCTGTTTTTATCCGTTTTTGAAGAAGTAATACATTCACATGATTCAAAATTCAAAGGTACAAAAGGGTCTATCATGGAAATTAAGCCCCCTGCCTGTCCCCAGCAAACACCCCCCTCTCCTGTTCCCCTCTAGAGGCAACCACTATAACTAGTTTCTTATGCGTCCTTCCCAGACTCTTTTTAAATATACCAAAAGCCATAACAGAAATCTCCTCTCTACCAATATAAAGCCACCCCAGACTAAGTAGCTGATTTAACACTGACTTTATTACAGACTGTATTATATGTGATCGATAATAGCAACAAAATGAAACATTTGTTACCAAGAAATGTAAAATCTTTCAGAGACAAAATCTTTTGAAACAGTGAGTCTGTAGAAAGAAGGAACGTTACCTCAATAGGGAATAAAAGTTGGAAGTCATGGGTCTACCCAAATGAGGGTTAGCGATCACATCATAAGAACAAAACGCCTGCCAGGATGCAAGGGACGGTGGAATGGAGCTTCTTCACCCTGAAAATTGTATTTGTAACTTTTTATTCACATCTTCTGACACAAGACTGAACCCGGACACCCTTTATAAAGATATGACAGTGTAAAAACACTGCTGCTCATATCTCAGGTTTGGGCATCCGGCCAGACTTAGGTTTGAGCACTAAGTCTGATTTTTATGTAGCCTTGGGCAAGTGGCTTCTACTGGTTGAGCCTCGGTCTTTCTGATCCGTGAAATGGGGGTGATTATGTCTTAGTTTGTGGGATTGTTGTTTGAGTGCTTGATACTCAGAGGCTGTGCCGTTATTCAAAAGTGAAATGAAGGTCTTGGAGAGCTTTTCTCAGATGTTCGGTGGGACCAGTTTTGTTCACGCCAGAAGCAGAAGCACCGGATAGCGTGCCAAAAAAATGGCTGTGCAGGCGCTGAAAGGGGCTGCAGGATGTGCCTGCACCTGGGTCATGGTGGGGAGGGAGAGGAAGCTACAACCCAGCTTATGGAGGCCATGGGGTTGGCACTGCAGCACCTGGTCAGGCACAGGTGACCCCATGGTGTCAGGCTTGATTCCAGTGACCTGCATACCTAAGGAGAACGGAGGGAGCAGGTGATAGGGGTCCAAGAGGTGGGTGGGGTAGAGGCCATTTGGGGCAGCTCCAGTCATTTCAAGCTTTCAAATGAACCCCTGGGAGCAAATGCTGGAGGCAGGCAGGATGACAGGAGTCCAGCTTCCAAGGCTGGCGTAGGTATGAGTCCATTTGGGGTCCCAGGCAGAGAGGGAGTCAGAGCTACATTGGCAGCTGAGGCTGAGACCTGGACATCTGCCCTGGGCTGGCACTGATTCACCCAACACACACTCAGCACTGCACCAGGAGCTGGCGATACAGCAGTGAGGAGGTCCCATGTGCCCCTGGCCTCAGGGAGCTGCTGGTCAAGTGCAGACGTGCCCCAGACCACTGGAGTGCCAGTGCTGAGCTGCATACGAGGGGTGGCATAGGAGGGGCTCCCAGCCCAGGCTCAGAGGGGACAGTCAGGGCACTATGCATGAAAAATGACCACAGACTGAGATGGCAGGATTGTGGTGGGGGTGGAAGGTACCCAGGTCTAGAGAAGGGAGGCTAAGGGAGAATTCAGGGTAGAAGGAACAGCATGTGGAAAGGCCCAGTGGTGCCTCCACATTCTTTGGAAAGACTTATAAGTAATTCAGTCCGGCTGGAGTATAAACATTTGGATAGGAAGGGACGGCGAGAGACAACGCTGCAGAGAGGCCTTGGCGCTGGGATCACAAATCTTCACTTCCCTGGGATGAGGCACACTCTTTTTTTTTTAAATTAAAATATCATTGATATACAATCCTATGAAGGTTTCACATGAACAACATTGTGGTTTCAACATCACCCATATTATCAAGTCCCCCCCACCCCACTGTAGTCACTGTCCGTCAGTGTAGTGAGGTGCTGGAGAGTCATGACTTGCTTCTCCGCGCTCTCCTGCTTTTCCCGCGACCCACCTTTAGTGTGTGTGCTAATTATAATGCCCCTTAATCCCCTTCTCCCTCCCCACCCCTCCCCTTTGGTGACCACTAGTTCCTTCTTGGATTCTGTGAGTCTGCTGCTGTTTTGTTCCTTCAGTTTTCTTTGTTGTTATACTCCACAGATGAGCGAAATCACTTGGTATTTGTCTCTCCGCCTGGCTTATTTCACTGAGCACAATACCCTCTAGTTCCCCATGTTGTTGCAAATGGCAGGATTTCCTTTATAGCTGAATAGTATTCCACTGTGTATCTGTACCACATCTCCTTTATCCATTCATCTACTGATTGAGACCTAGGCTGCCTCCATATCTTGGCTATTGCAGATAGTGCTGTGATAAGCATAGGGGTGCATATGTCTTTGAATCAGGGATCTTGTTTTCTTCAGGTAAATTCCTAGAAGTAGAATTATTGGGTCAAATGGTATTTCTATTGTTAGTTTTCTGAGGAACACCCATACTGCTTTACACAACGGTTGAACTAACTTACATTCCCATCAACAGTGTAGGAGGGGTCCCCCTTCCTTTGCATCCTCACCAGCATTTGTTGTTTCTTGCCTTGAGGCACCCATGTTTTTAATTGAGCTGAAATCCGCATAACACGATGTTAACCATTTTAACATACACAGCCCCGTGGTATTTAGTACATTCACAATGTTGTACAACCAATACCTCTGTCTTCCAAAATATTTTCACCATCACCAAGACAAACTCCGTACCCATTAAGCAGTTGCTCTCCATCGGTCCCCAGCTCTGAGCACCCACTAAATTCCTTTCCGCCTCTGTGGGTTTGCCTATCCTGGATATGCCTTCTAAACAAAGGAAGGAAGCCTCTTGTGACTGGCTCCTTCCGCTCAGCATCACGTCTTTAAAGTTTATCCGTGTTGGGGCCTGCAGCCGGGCTTCTCTCCTCTTTACGGCTGGATAATTTCCGTTGCACAGACGGAACACATTTTGCTCATCTATTCATCTGTCCAGTGAAGGGGCCAGATTGATGTTTCAGAAGGACGCATCTGGCTGCTGATGAGAGGGGTCAAGGCCAGGCAAGGGTGGGGTCAGTAGGCAGTGAGCACTGTCCCGCGGCCCCGCTGAAAGTTGGTGGAGCAAAGCCGGTGGTGGCAACTGAGGAGAAAGGGGTGGATTGCAGCGCACAAGGCGACCCAGGAGCTGAGATCTTCTGGCAGGAGCTCAGGACCCTGTACCCACGGAAAGCCTTGCATCTGGCAGCCGAGAGAGGCTGGAGCAGGCAGGCAGGGGCTGGCCCGGGGGGGGGGGGTCCCTGCTCCTTGGGGGGTTCTCCCTGAGGGGGACCTGCTACATCCAGTTCCCACCGCCGATCAAATCCACCTGCCCGCCGCACCTCTCCATCTCCCGTTTGTTCTGGAGTCAAACTGACATCCTATTTCTCAACGCCTGCTGGGATGTGTCTGGCTGACATCTCGCCTGAGTCCTCAGCAGAAAGGCACGCTCCATCCCGGGGCGGGTCTCGCTGCTGGTACGTCCCTGCACATTCCTCTCGGTGGCTGAGGACAGCCCAGCAGCAGGGACCTGGATGCCCTCGGTGGATCCGGCGCGGCTGGCTGGGCAGGCGAAATGCGGGCTGTCTTGGGTCGGGGGCAGGGAATAAATTGCCAGCCTAGTGTATGTCGTTGGAACCAGTCTGGCAAAAGGTGGACCCAGAAGGGCCCAGAAGGGAGCACCTTTATTCATTCTTCTACTTCCCTCACATTCTCCTCTTTGTTTTCTGTTTGTCTGTTTTTGTTTCTATAAGAGCTTCGTGGTCATGCATCTTCCCATCACAGTAAGTGCAGTTCAGTCTAATAATCATATAGCTTAAACATTATTCATTTTAAAATGTCAGCCCTCCCTGCACAGGGCTTCCCAGGCTGGGAACTGCAGGGGGATGGCCCTGGCGGGCTGCTGCTTTCCCACACACGATAGCCTAAGTTGGCAGCCCTGGGAGTTACGGAAGATGGGGAGTGCTGGTATTTCCTCTCTTACGGGACCCTTGATGTGGGCAAAGTCTCCTAGTCTGGCTGCTCTTGACTTTCCCCTCTGCTGGGCCCCATTACCCTTCGAGGCAGGAACCCCTTTAAAGAGACCCCTAGTGGCTGCCAGCTTCAGGGTTCACATCTAGACCCAGGGAACGCGTATCTTATCCCCACTCTCATTGCCGACGGCTCACGCCCAACATCCCCTTCCCTCTGTGCTCTGCCCCCAGGACAGGCGGGCAGGCAGCTCCGGCGGGATTTTTATTATTACTATTCTCTTGGTGAGCATCAAATGCAGTCACCATCCCCAAGCCCAGAAAGACACCCGCTACACCACCAAGACTTTCCTTGAAGCCCTCCTCGCCACCCTCTCACTTACAGGGAGAGTGATACGCTTTCTCGCCTCCCATGGTTCACCTCCCGTAGTGACATTCTCCCTGCGTCAGTCCTGTCTCTCTGATGACCCAAAAAATCCTTTGCCTTCTGTAAGCTAGAGTGGAGGGATGGCTCAAATTGGAGGAGTTGTGTAGATGGTGGTAGCAGATGCCCTTGGCGTCCTATCTGAGCCCTGTGGTACATGCCATGTGTACCCACAGTGGCTTCTCCACCTGAAGGCTTTCTCTGGTGCCATGCAGACAGGGTGGGGGCTCTGGAGATGCAGTTCACCAAGACCAGCCCTCCACCAGTGAGGGAAGGGGTTTGGAGGATAAATGCCCCGGTTCCCTCTCCCCCAAGGTATGTTCTACACCATCTCTCACAGTTCCTGCAGGACTGAGCCCAGTGCCCAGGGTGGGACTCGCCCATGGATGCCCATTGAGTGCCTCCTCTCTGTCCTGTCTTATGTCCCCTCCAGAACTGCCTGGGGTGGCCTCCCCAATCAGCCAAACTCCAAAGGACACATCTTGGCTCAGGCTCTGCATCCAGAGAACCCAGTCCCACTCGCAGCCACGTATATCCCTTTAGAAAGTAGGAAGCTTAGTACTTCTGTCGATTTGTTCTTAGCTTCCTGGACCACAGGAGAAGCTGCGTTTGGCAGACTAGTGCGTTGACAGAACGCACTCATCTAAGTCAGGGCTTCTCCACCTTAGCACTGTGGACATTCGGACCAGATGATGGCTTGTTACGGGAGGCTGTATTGCGCGTTATGAGATGTTTAGTGGTATCCCTGACTTTGATTCACCCCTAGTTGGGACAACCATGTCTCTAGACATTGCCAAATGTCTCCTGGGAGGCAAAGCCAGCCCTGCTGAGAACCACTGACATGAGTCATCTGGTGTCACTTGTTGTGAATAGCAATCCAAAGGGAGATGACGACAGTGGTGGTGATCATGGTGATGGGGATGATGGTGGTGATGGGGAGGGTGGTGGTGGTGGTGGCGGTGGTGGTGGCGGTGGTGGTGGTGAGCGTGAGGGTGATGGGGATGATGTCCATGATGGCATTACAATATGACACCACATTCTAATGATCCAACCAGGCTTGCTCAGGTAGTGTCAGTGAATCTGGAATCTGATTCCAGATTTTCTGCATGCCTCACCTCCCGCGGAAAGCCCATGACATAGACAGGAAATATGAAGCCCAGTTGACAGGCAAGGAACTTCAGAAGAACCCCATGCCCTTTATGGAAGTGTCAGAGCCAAGAATCAAGCTAAAGCTTTCTGACTCCCAAGACTGTGTGCTCTCTCCAGCACGCTGCCGCTTTCTGTTTTACAAAGAACAAAAGAGTTGTGCTAGGGTTTGACCATGAAAGCTATCTGCACCCTTGAAGATGTTTCTATTGCATTTAGATCATTGAAATGACTGATAGAAGAAAACCAACATTGGGCACTGTCTGGAGCCCACTGTTACCAGCAGATCAGCTGTGAAGTCAGCTTAAGGAATAAATATCACCCATCTACCATGGTTCACACTAGCCTAATCCGGCGCTTTCATGAGCCATTGATGCTTTCATGACACTTAGAGTTAAGAAGCTCTTCCCTACCATTGGTCAAGAGCTGACATCAATCCCACTATTTCTTCTGTCAAGTAGACTCTGGCAAGCTCTTTGATATCATAGCAATTATTAAGCACTGTTTGTGTGCAAGAAAAGGTGGCAACGCCAGAATGTTAATACAATAGAGGGGTTTATTGGAAACTGGCATGGGGTAGAAGGTACCTAGGGGCTTTGTCTTTAAGCCATGTGTGCAAAGCAAGCAGGCAGCTTTTATTAGGAAAAGATGTTTTGGAAGTGATCCACAGGAAGTTCACGGAGGGTGCAGGGGCAATTAGAGCCCCCCTCAGCCACCCCTTGGCCAAGCTGACATGAGGAATCACGACTCGGTGGAGGAGGATATTGTGGAGAATAAGATGCATCCCCTGCCCTCTGGAAACACACTTGCAGCAGCTACCTTGTGTTTCTGTTGTTTGCTCATAAACTGATGCAGTGTAAAGGGTTTCCAGCCCACCTGCCCCCTCCCAGACCAGCAGCAGGCACGGCCCCTGGGCGCCGGATGAAGCTGCCCGGGGAGAGCGGTTGCCAGCCTGCTCAGGGCCATCTCCAGGATGCCTCTCCCCTGGCAATGGTGTGCTCAGTCAGGATGCCCCCTTCAGGGTCTCCCTTCCTGAGCAGGATGACATCCAAATGCTTACGCTTGGCTCTCTGAGTGCTTCTCAGGCTGGTTCCTGCAGCCTCCAGGCTCTGGGTCTGTACCCATCCTGGGCACACGGATCACCAGGCAGGTTCCATCAGGAGCCATGGCCTCACTCGCCTCTTCCCTCTGCCTTGTGCATTACCTTCTCTCCACCCGCCGCTTACCTGCCTCGCCATCCCCTGCTTTTTCTTGAGGATCCAAAGCAAGCATCACCTCCTCCAGGGAGGCCTCCCTGATGCCCCCGTTCTGAGTGTATGCTGTTGGGCAGGAAAAGTGTTCCTCAACCTTTCAAGTTCCTTTCAGCTGGTCTGAGAATCAAATGACGTGAGACAGATGAACAGGAGAAAAATACAAAGAAAAATATATGTTTAATTACATGCACACAAAGGCCCAATAATGAAATTGAGAGGTTAAGAAATGAGCAAGGTATGTAGGTTTTATACTTTTTAGACAAAGAGACAGGAAATTTGGGAGGAAATTGGCGGGACGAACGAAACATGTTTAGAAGCTTCAAGCAGTAAGGAATTCTAAACAGCATTTGGGCTGGTCCTCAGCGAGGAAAAATAACAACGTTTGTTTGTACAGCCTTCTTGGCTCTGAAATCCCTCTCTCTGGTGGTAAGGATGTTTCTTTATCTCCCATTCCCTTTCTGTTCCTATGGTAGATTTATTTCCTGCTTTCTGGAGACAAAGGAAGGTCAGAGTGTTCCTGAACTGGCTGTCTCTTAAGTATCTTTGGATTCCAAGTCATCAGTACGTCAAAGGGACACATGTGGGGGCAGCCCATCCTTGGCCCCTCCAAACACCTTGACCGTAACTCCCGCCCCAGCCCCTGGCTGTCAGTCTCAGTACACCACTGCTCCATGTCTCTCACATCACCTGAGCACAGCACAGTGCCTGGCACACAGTAGGTGCTCAAAAATATCAGGGAGAGGGATACAAGAAAGAGAGAAAGACATGAGAAAGAAAGGGAGGGAGGGAAGAGGCATGAGCTCATCTCTCTCCGTGACGGATGCAGCCAAAGCCGAATTCTCTGGCGTTCTGTCCATCGGGGACCAATTTTCTCCAGGACACCTTACACAGCACATTGTCTCTGTGACATACTGAAGTGCTTCTGGTTATTAACTGCCCATTGCAGTCCAAATATTAGTGTCAAGTGACTTGCTTGCATTCAAGCCTTTGAAAACCTTTAACGCTACAAATAGTGACAGCCAGTTCGAGAATAGTTCAAAATGCCTCCCTCCCACCCTGTGCCTCATGCCCCAAACATAACAGATAACCCGGTTTATGATGAGGAACTTGCCGCATAATAAATGGAGAGATCATTTCCCCTCACTCCCAAGGCGAGTTATAATTAGCACGCCGTCAGCTTGCTCTGCATCAAAGCAGAACGAAACACTAGTGTCACGCCCCCAGCATGTGGCCTCCTGTCCGACACTTAGCTTCACCCAGGAAAAGGTGCTTAATGACGGGGGTGTGGAAGGCAATTCCACTTACAAGGCAGCGTCTGACTCTGCACTGAGCACCATGCAGAGAAGATCATTTCATGGATGGGTCCTCAAAAGCCCAGTCCCCCCATAAATCTACGCGCCCTGCCTGTCAGAAGGATGGGCATGTCCCGGTCTCATGTACAGTCTATGCCGACCTCACCCCCAGTTCCCGGGCTGGGGCCTGACACACAGTATGTCTCAAGAAAGTGTGTGTTGCCGGAAAAAAAAATAAAGGCTTTTGTTGCATGACCATCACCAGGCTTCATGAGAACCCTCCTTTTCTCTCCGCCCCGGAAGCCTGAACCTGAGCAGCAGTGACATCCTGACCATCTACGACGGTGACGAGGTCACGCCCCACATTTTGGGGCAGTACCCTGGGAACAGTGGCCCCCAGAGGCTGTACTCCTCCACGCCGGACCTCACCATCCAGTTTCGCTCGGATCCAGCCGGCCTCATCTTCGGGAAGGGCCAAGGATTCATCATGAACTACATAGGTAGGTGTTTCATCTGGTGAATTTCTGCTTTGTGTTTGATGATTTTCTCTAGACATGTCTTTTTCTGGGGGTGGGGGTGTTGTGCTACACAGATCTTTTAATATATTGGCACAGTAAATATATGTGGTTTTTAAGGACTTGGGCTCTTCAGTCACAAGGACCAGGGTTGGAGTCCTAGTCTTCCCATCAATGGCTGTGTGACTTCCCCAGGTTGCTTACCCCCTCTGAACCTCCTTTTTGTCATCTGTAAAATGGGAATAGGGATACCTCCTCCACAGGGTTGATGTCAGGACTTGGGTAGATAATGCCTCATAACTTGAAGATCCATCGTGTTTCATTTCTCGTCAAGTGGGACTTTATATTTGCATCTTCTCAAAGAACATTGCCACCGTCTTGCCTGAACTGACGCTCGGCCCCCACCCGCCTGAGGATTCCTCTCCGCGGCAGCTCCCTCCGGGGCAGACAGCCCTTCCTCACCCACCTCCTGTGCTTTAGGACGAGCAGGTGCAGGGGGCGTCTCTCTGCATCCTCACTGTGGCTTCAAAACCGTATCTCTCCCCTTCATCTTAAAAACAAAAACCTGTAACTGAAGTCCAGCTAAGTTCACACTTGATCATCCGATACCCTCTTCTTCCACCTCGCTCCCCGGTTTACTCACTGTAACTCCCCCTGATTCATTGCTGGCTCCATCACCCTCCTCTGCTCAGCCCAGGAGGGTCCCGAGCTCCATTTGGAGCCTGTCCTCCCCTCCGTCTACACTCCCCTACTGTGTGTTCTCATCCAGTCCTGGGGCTTTAAACACGTGCCCCCCGAGCCTGGACCTCTCTCATGAACCCCAGATTCATCCATCCAACTCCTGGCAACAACCCTCTTGCACATACCTAATTGCATCTGAGGTTTAACACAGGCAAACAGAACTATTTCTCTCCCTGTCTCCCCACCACGGCCACCCGACGGCTTCTCTGCTCTCTGCCCATCCCAGGAGGTGGAGCCCCAACTCTCCTGGCTTCTCAGGCTGCCTCCTCTTTCCTTGCCCCATGCCCAATCCATCCTCTCAACCCAACCTCCAAATATGCCTCAAATCCAAGCACTTTCTCCATCTTCCCCTGACCATCACTCTCATCCAAGCTGCCATCATCCCCAGTGGTCAGGGGACAGGAACACCGTAAGGTCTCACCCATCCTAGTCCTGGAAGGGACTGAAATTGACAGTGCAACTGGTCCAAGCCTGTTGTGTCACTGCACAAGCAGCCCTGGACCCCGGAGGGTAAGGGACTCGCTCACCGGGAGTGGACCTGGGGCTCCCACCCTGGCTTCCTGGCTCCCAGCTCTTAGGGTTTCTTCATCCCCAATATTCTTGCCAGTAGCAGAGAACATGGGAGATACACGGGGGTAATTAAGACCTAAGTTCTTCTGGCATCCCAAATGCTGGGTGATTGCATCCTGAGGATTTCAATGGGCAGGATTCAGCCAGCAATTGGGGGACTTGCTTGCACCCCCCTCCCCAGGAGCAAAGTTGACATCCTGAGTTCCAGCATGAAACAGGGAAAAGGCGGTTTTATCCTGCCACATCTCCCTGCTACCACCCGCACCACCAAGGACCCTCTGGCTTGCGTAAGATACCATGTCATTGGTTCTTTCTTCCCCTCAGCTTGACGCTTGGCCCATCTCTATTACTGTAACTGTTGTCTGGGTACCACCTCCTGCCTCCAAAATACTTCCCTGGCTGTTGGCATCTCAAAGAGCCTATGCATGTGTAAGTAAGACGCTTGCTTTTTTCATTTCCAGCTGGTGGACGTTTCTCATCCCTGCCTGCTCTGCTCGAGCGCTGATCTTCTCTTTCATGTTTCTCAGGGTCCTTCTTACCCTTGATGGTGCTGCTAAGTATTTTCAGGCTGTTTCCGCTGCTATTTCCCGTGGGCTCTCCCCTCTTTCCTAGGTGGTGCCCTGGGTATAGGGGCACAGCACATGCTGGCTGTCCAGGCAATGCACCCTCCAAAGTCGGCTGCCTTTGGAAGAAGAATTTCTGGTGACGCGGCTTCCATCTGTCTCCTTAGACTTCTCCTCCTCCGCGCTCCCCCGCCCCTGCCGGTTGGAAGATGAGGTCATAGTGTTGCTCATTTGTCTCCTCTGGTGACTGAGTCGGTCTTTCAAAACTGCACCCAGCTTGATAGCAGAAAGCTGACTCCATCCAAGGCTGCTCAAGGTTGACCAGAAAGTCTGGCCAACGTCCATCTTGGCAACATCTTGAAGAGGAGGGTGCTCTTGTTAATTGAAGCTGAAACTCAAATTTGTGTGACAATTTGATGTTGGCAAGCACTCTTGCATATATTGTATTTATTTCATCTTCAAATGCATTGTCTCCATTTTCCAGGGAATTTGGCTCACAAAAATCTCTCTACATCTCTTCTGCGCTAGGCCCTGTGCTAGGTGCCGGGACATAGGAATAAATAGAATGCTGTCCCTGCCCTTGGCCCAGCTAGTGAAAAAGGGACAGACTGTTTGCAGTGTCAGGATCATGCGCGGATGCTGTGAGAGAGGCCAGCACAGGATTTCAGAGGTCACGTCCCAGGGATACACAGCCTGGTTAGCGCGGGTAATACAAAAAGAGAGAAAACATTTCCATTTGTTCTTATTTCTGTTGAAGAAGCACGTGGATAATTTCACAAGAAAGGCAAGTAGGCCTCTGTGTTTAGTTTTGATTGTGACTATCCGTGTTGAAGAGCACATTGGAAAGAATTCAGAGGAGGCCATCCCTGTCGTCAGTGGAGAAGAATGCCATAAATGATCCGTGATGTCTGCTACGGCCTGGGAGACGTATATGCTCTCCCGGGCCTGGATTTGACCAGATACAGATGCAGTTCCCATTCAGGAGGGGGACCGGAGGGAAGGGTGAGGGGTTTCTGTGGTCACCCAGAGAATTCTGGAGTTCCTAGATTGATCTCAAGGCCTAAACCCAGCTCTGGAAGGTAATCAAGACTTACCTGCTCTGACTGCTGTCAGAATCTTCCGTAGGAGCGCTCTGGGCTTACGTGGTTCTGACCGTCCATAATCCGCCTTTGCACAGACAAAAGCAAAGGTCAGTTCTCCTCACTGTTTCTTGTGCTTTGCTAATGTTTGTGGCCAAGTACCTGGGAGGGAAAGGGATAAAAAAGCAGAGATGAGCAGGCAGTGTTTTCAAAGGGCTATTAGTCACTTGTGGGTTTATTCCTCTCATCCTAAAATAATAAATAAGCTCCACAGTAAATAATCCTACAATAATAAATAAGCTCAGCTAAACTCAAATGGAAAATGGTGGCATGCATTAAGTGCATTTGGGTATTTCTTTTGTCCAGAATTTGGACCACGGTGCTGACCTTGACTGTAGAGTTGGAACCGTGACTTCAGATCCCTGTATTTCTAGTGCCTGGCATGTGGTGTGTGCTCACAAAATCTTAGTCAAGCAAACCAGTAAGTCCATATAACGCATCTTAGTGTTCATTTCAAATCCTGCACATTAATTAGTTTTCACATTGCCCTTAGGGATAGACAGGGTTGTGATTCTTGTCTCTGTGATTGATGACAAGGCTCAGAGATGTTTATTGACATGACTGGAGTCACACAGCTTCTAAAAGAAAGAAGGAAAGAGAAAAGAAGGGTAGTTCTCCAATTTGTAGACCAATTTTCTCATACTTAGAAAAGTTAAGAAGCCCATAAGGGCAGATAATTCCAGAACCTTCACCTTAGGTAAACATGCAGATACCTGAATCAGGGTCTCTTGGATGGAGTCTAGGAACTGAAGGACAGGGAGGCTAAGAGACTTAGCCAAGGCCACTGAATTAGTAAACAGTGGGGACCAGATTTGAGTCGAGACGTTGCTACATGGTGGCAGCAACTGAGTGATCACAAATGTAGTGAATGCCAGAGATGGCAGGTCCCACGGGAATGTGTGGCTATGTTGGCTCGGATGATAGAGTCAGACAAGTAAAGCTTTCTTGGTCTCAAAGCATTTGGCACAAGACACACCACATATCCAGTATTTCCCCCCGATTCTCCCCTTTCATCCATAGTTTGAGCACTTGCAGCTGTGTCCCAAATCCAGGGCTTGGCTGATTTTTTTTTCAAAGACCTAAAAATAGAGGCTCCTGTTCCCCATTAAGCAATTCTAGAAGCCGTTTCCCTCTCCCCTTCATCTTGCAGACACCCATGAGATCGCCTTTCCCTTTCCCCATATAAAATCATGATGAAATCCCAGGAAAATCCACTGCTGGTTTCTCAGAATGACTTTCCTGCAGACAATGGAGGTGCTTTGCTTTCCCCAAAAGCACATGAGAACTGCAAATTAATTATACAACATAATTAGCTGTCTTCTCAAAATCTGTGCAGTGGGCACTTGGAAGCAAGAATAGCAATAGTGGGCTTTGGATTGCTGCCTTAGTAATGAGAGTTTGCAAAAGGAAAAACAGGGGAAGACACATGATAATAAGCTATGGGTAGCATTTTCTGGATTCACTGGTGATATGCAATGTGATTTGAAGAATGCACTAATAATTATTTTTAGTAGTTAAATATTTATCTTAATAATTAAATATCTTTATATGTACTATAAAAATATCTATTACTAATCTATCAAACCCTTCAAATTACAGGCATTCTTAGAATGAGGCTGAGTGTATTAGCTACCTATTGCTGTGTAACAAACTACTCCCCCAAATTAGCAATTAACATTGATTGCCTCACAGTTTCTGTAGGCCAGGAATTCAGGAGTTAATGCTGGCTGATTCTGGCTTGGGGTTTCTCATGAGGCTGTAGTCAAGACGTCAGGGAGGACTACAGCCATCTGAAGGCTTGACTGGGGCTCCACTTCCAAAATGGGACACTCAAGTGGCTGTCAGGTCAATGCCAATTGTTGGCAAGAGGCCTCAGCTTCTCTCCACGTGGATCTCTCCACAGAGCTGCTTGAGCATCCTTATAACATGGCAGCTGCTTCCTCCACAGACAGTGATATAAGAGAGAGTAGGGAGAAAGCCTTAATGTCTTTTTCGACCTAGCCTCGGAATCGCACACCATGACTTCTGCAATAGCATATTGGTTACACACGTCAGCCCTGTTCAGTGTTGGCAGGAACTACACAAGAATATGAACCCCAGGAGATGAGAATAACTGGGGGCATCTTGTAAGTTGGCTGCCCCATGAGGCAGGCACTATCATGATTATGCTCTCATGAAAGTCGAAGAACCTGAGACACAGAGAGAGGTTATTGTACCCCAGTCACATTGCTAGTAAGTGGCAGAGCAGAGCTAGGATTTTATCTGACTGTAAAGCCTCAACTGACATCAATAAACAAGAGAATGCTGGGTAAGTTTAGTGGCCTACAGGAAGGGATCACTGTAAAGTCTCTTTACAGAAGAGTTCCCACAGTGTAAGGTATTTTGGAAGTGTCTTCCTTCCTTCTGGAGGCTTTTTCTTCTATTTGCTCTTCCCTCTGACATCCTTAAAGGGAATCTCCCCAAACAAACAGGCCACCTCCCCATCGAAGGATGATGTTTTTGTTTTAAAGAGGTGTCAAGGAATGACTCCTGCTCAGATTTGCCTGAGATCCAGAACGGCTGGAAAACCACTTCTCATACGGAGCTCGTGAGGGGAGCCAGAATCACCTACCAGTGTGACCCTGGCTACGACCTCGTGGGGAGTGACACCCTCACCTGCCAGTGGGACCTCAGCTGGAGCAGCGACCCCCCGTTTTGTGAGAAAAGTAAGAATAGTCTTGTTTTCTTCCTCTAGGTCAACAGCGGCCCATCCCTCCCGTGGAGTGCTTTCTGTGTGGGTGTGGTGGGATTATTTAACATAGAACCAGGCCCCCCTCCTACTCCACTAACTCGTTACCACTGCTCACAAATGTCATTTTGTAGCCCTAGAACAGAGATCTCAGATGCAGGTGCCTTCAGAAGCCTGGCAGATAATGTAAATGAGTGAAATAGACAGGGCAGGAGACAATAGGGAGTGGTGTAGACTGCGGTAGATGGGAATGTATGTAACCTGTGAAAAAACATCATTCAAATTGAGGTCTTTAAAATACTGGTAGTAGCCAAGCAAAACAAATCTCAGTTGGACCTTGGAGCCCCCATTCAAAATCCCTGTAATGGGTAACCAACTCCATCCAGAGAGTGTCTATCCTGGTCCTCTCCTGGCTCCTTCTCCCAGCGCCCCTCAGGACCACAGGCCAGGCATGTCTGGTGACAGCTGAGTTGAATATCTTGACAAAAAAGAAGTGCTTCTGGTTTCTCTTCTGGTACTTTGGTAGCAGGGAGAGGAGCTGTGTATGGAGGTGGCCTCTTCCCCCAGCTGTTTGCTTCCTTCCTCTTACTTAAAGCTCTAGTCTTCAACTCTCTTACTGTGAGTCTTTGGTGATACTTTGGTAGACTTATCAACATGACTTGATTTACCAGTTGCACAATAAGAAATGCTAAGTGTGAGCAGAGAAAGAGGGTACAATTCCTGACATAAATATTCTAGTGTCAAAGAAAATTTATTACAATTGTGAGGACCATGAAAGAACCTGCTAGAAGTCCACAAAATCAGCCACACAAACAGTTAGCGTGTGTATGGGTGTTTTACACATATGTATGTGCATGTATGTGTGTATGTGCCACGGATATACAGACATGTATAGGAATATATAAAGAAATAGTCACAGATATGGCTATTTTTCTATAATAAGGGTCAATTTATACAAAACTGCCTTGCAACTGCTGTTTACCCAACTCTGAAATACGGATAACTTTGCATATCACCCATGTTGTTTACTTCATTCTTTTCTCATTGGTTTATTGTGGTTTATCTATGTTGATTTTTTTTCATTAAAAAGTAATGAGTGGTTCTTTTATTATACTCAGGCACTAAAAAGAAAATAGCAAAGGCGTCCCTCACTTTGTTCTCTTTTGCAGTTGCTCAGGATTTCATGGAATGGCTGTTTCTTTTTTAACTATTCCCCTGTTAGAGAATTTGCATTATTTTTCTGTTTCAGCCATTACAACTAATGGTGCAGTGTACCACTTTGCACATACATCTTTGGGCCCTGATGCAAACATTTCCAGTGTCTCTCATCCCGGCCTGTTCTCCAGCCATCTCCGATGCACACAGATGCATCACCTTCCAAACAGGAAAAGACCTAAGCAAACTTTCTAGATCATTCTTTAGTACTGAGCAAACCTGTAATAGTAAGGGACCGAATGCCCACTTGGTCTGCTTTCATCCTGTGTAGTTATGTACTGCACCGACCCTGGAGAAGTGGACCACTCGACCCGCTTAATTTCGGATCCTGTTCTGCTGGTGGGCACCACCATCCAATACACCTGCAACCCTGGCTTTGTGCTGGAGGGGAGCTCTCTTCTGACCTGCTACAGCCGTGAAACCGGCACTCCCATCTGGACGTCTCGCCTGCCCCACTGCGTTTGTGAGTCCTGTTTGTCAGCTTGCGGGAGGCGCAGGTTTCCTCTTACCCACGGTGGAGGGCGGGGCTGCTTGCAGGAGCCATTCCACCCTTTGGGCGCATTCTCTGTTATTGCTATCACACAATAGCTAGCACAGATCGAAGGCATGAATACTGTAACATTGACAGGAAACGTATCAGACTCTGCGCTAAATCCTTTGCCAAATGTCCCTCTCTGCTTCCTGGAGTAGCCGTGTGGGTGTGGCATGTGGTCTCCATTTTCAGAAGCGGCTACTAAGGTTCAGAGAGGTAAAATCATTGCTCCAGGCCACACAGCGAGTTCAAAGTAGAGACCAGACCTGCCTGACTCGGCTGAAAACGGAGCAGTCCGCAGGGACAAGCAGGCTGGGTTTAAACTCTCTTCGGCCTCATCTGCGTGGAGCCCCCAAAGCAAATGTTTGGTTTAAAAAACACTCTGGGGGTTTCTTACCCGTAAAACCTCATAAAAGGCTTCCAAGGGCTCTCTGAGGATGGAGAAGTTGCTCCTCTTCCCAGGCAGAAGAGGTGGAGAGCCGTGGTCCAGGGTCGCAGCCTTGAGCGTGTGGGGGTCAGCTGGGACGCTTTAGGAGTCCCTGGGGATCCCAAGGCAGCTGGCTGGGATCGGCCTGGGTGGCGAGGTTTTGTGAAGCTCCCCAGTCTCTCTCTCGTGCAGCTAGCAATCAGCACCTCTGCTGAAGAGAACCGGGAGGCTGCCCTGAAGGCCCAGAAGCCTCCCGCAATGTTGGGAGTTTAGAAGCCATCAGCAGCAGTACTATTTTATGTGGGTGGGTTGTAAACAGTCCCATTCAGGGTACAGCCAGCTCGAACTCTAGATGCTGCAAGTAAGACTACATCAAAATTAAAAGCTCCTGCACAGAAAAAGGGAGAACTTTATTATTCTGTTTTCACACCAAACAAGGAATGTAGAACCACATGCCCTGTGTTCCATCTGCCCCTCTAGGCTGAGTCCTAGAATTTCACAGCTGGAGGGAACCCGGGAGGTAAAATACTGTACAACTGAGAGGTAATTTGGAGATAAGATACAACTGACCCTTTTTACAGATAATAATAGTCATTACTGATTGTTAAGACATTTTGCTAGGCCATTATGTGTATTTATGAATGTATATGAATATGTGATGCAGTATGTATATATGTGTGTATGTGTGCATATATATTAAGGAAACTAAAGCTCAGAGTGAAAGACAGGTAATAATTACCATTTACTGCACGTGTAAAACACATTGCAAAGCAGATTTTATACATACACACAGTTGACCCTTAAATAACACAAAGGGCAGGGGCACTGACCCTTTGCACCATTGAAAATCCACGCATAACTTTTGACCCCTCCAAAACTTAAGTACTAATAGCCTCCTGTTGACCAGAAGCTTTACCAATAACATAAACAGTCGATGAGCCCATATTCTGTGCATTATATGCATTATATACTGTATTCTTACAATAAAGTCAGAAAAAAAAGAATGTTTCTTCAAATCATTGCAAATCTCCAAAATTTTTTCCAATATATTTATTGCAAAAAATTTGCATATAAGTGGATCCATGTAGTTCAAACCTGTATTATTCAAGGGTCAACTGTACGTATATAAGTAAATGTGTGTGTACGTGTGTGTAAAAGAAACAGACTCAAAGGAAAATATGGTTAAGGCCCATATTCGTGGGCAGAGCTAGGAGGTAAATTGGGGGCTCCAGTCTCTGCATCCACTGCCCCTTCACCCAGCCTTGCCCCTGCCCTCATCTCACTGTGAGTGGCAGGGTGCAAACCCATGCAGGGACGGCCCAGAGGTATTGTAGCCTGTGGCCTTAAACCCCTACCCACAGCCTCGTCCCCTCCTAGTCTCCAGACCTTTGGGCCAAGTTCACATTTCTCTTAGCGGTTGAATTACATCCCCTGAGAAAAGATGTTGAAGTTCTAACCCCCAGTTCCTGACACTGGAACCCTTTTTGAAAGGAGGGTCTTTGCAGATATGATCAGGGAAAGGTGAGGGTGTGCTGGATTAGCATGGGCTTGAACCCAGGGACAGGTGTCCTTGTAAGAAGAGGGAAATTTAGACCCAGACATAGGGAGGCTGCCGGGTGGTGACAGAATTCCGGCGGGTGCAGCTACGCCCCCTAGAAGCTGGAAGGGGCAAGGAAAGGTCCCCACACAGGTTTTGGAGGGAGCGTGGCCCCTCAATGTCACATTTCTAACCCCCAGAACTGTGAGAGAATAAATCTCGGGGTTTCTTAAGGTGCCCAGTTTGTGGCACGTCGTGAAGGCAGACCAGGACACAAATGCTGTTCCGCCTGCCTCCTGGCGACTGTAAAGGACAATCAGAATTACTGAACTGAGTTGCTCAAGTGGCTGAGACCCAGAGATGAAAAGCTATAAATAAAAGCTTATTTAAAAGTACTGAGAGATGGAGATAAGATTTTTAAAAATAAAAAAAAAGACACCTCACTAATGAGGCACAGCCTCCAAAGACCGTCTGGGCTGCAGCAGTGGCTGCTGGGTCTCCGGGAGGCTTGCCTCCCTCACTCCCTCCCTCTGGGGCCGCCGCACCCGAAAATCTCAGCCCAGGATCTGCAGCTCACGGGAGAGGGCTTCCCTGACACCCATGCTAATGAGTTCACGAGCCGAGCCAGGTGTCGGGAGACACGCCACCCTCCCAGAAGCCTGAGGAAGAGCCCAGCGTGTGGTTCCAGCAACGTGAGAGGCAGGAGGCTGTCAGAGATGATACGGAAGGCAGGGGACAGTCAAATGCTAGCAGCGAGGTGCGGGAGCTAGAGGGAGATTGTACAGGGTATTTTTAAGGACGAAGCTGTTGGACACAAAACAGCTTTAAAATGTTTCCTCTGCTGAACAAGGGGAACAGGCCCGTTTGTTGAGCACTTTTGATGTTCAAAGGCCCTTCCCAACATTAACACATTTCACCCTCACAAAAGTGCCTGGCTGGTACAAGTGTCCACTTAAAAGCAGACAAAGGAGGCCCAGAGGGGGTGAGTAGCTTTCCTGAGGTCACACAGCAGAGAAGGGGCAAACCCTTGATTCCTGCTCAAGCCTGACTAACCCCAAAAGCTTCATTTCCCACCTCATCACTGCCACCTCAGCCTCAGAGGGAAGCTCTGGTGTTCCACTGCTGACCAAGCTCCCCCCCAAGCAAGTCCATGGAGCAGGCAGAGCAAATTGTATACAATCTGGTCTCCTACAGCCTTTGTCACAGAAGCTTACTCACAGGCTTAGTTTGGCTGGGTGGGCATAAGGTGAGAAGCAGGAAGAATATTTCATAATTTCACACCACCATCCATCATTCCCTGAGTACCTATACATGCCAAACATTTTACATTCATCTTACTCAATCTTCCAGATCCCTGTGGAATACGTACCACTATTAGTCCCTTTTTACTGACAAGGAAACTGAGTCTCAGAGAGGGTGTGGCTCTGGCTGGAGGTCACTGTGTCAGTAAGTAGCAGAACCCAGATTCTAATCCAGATTCCACATCCTAGTGCCTTCTACCGCGGCCCTGTGTGCCCAGAGCTAGGAGAGTGAAAGGTGAGCTCGGCAAATTCTGTTTTTGACTCCTTTCGAGTGAGGCGGGGATGTAGAGAGACGGCGCTCGTGAGGGTGTGCAAGCCAGATCACATGCACTGTGAGTCAGCGTCCCTGAAGACCCGCACTATCTCATCAGAGCCCCTTCGGCTTGCCTTTCAGCGGAGGAGTCCCTGGCCTGCGACAACCCGGGACTGCCGGAGAACGGGTACCAGATCCTGTACAAGAGGCTCTACCTGCCGGGAGAGTCCCTCACTTTCATGTGCTACGAAGGCTTCGAGCTCATGGGCGAAGTGACCATCCGGTGCATCCTGGGGCAGCCATCGCACTGGAACGGGCCGCTGCCCGTCTGTAAAGGTAACGGAGCTGCTCACGATGCAGGGGCTGAGGGACCAGGATACGTCAGGACCCGCTTGCTGGAATTCTGAATTTGCTCTCAACAGCAGAGCTACTGTATTTCATTCTATCTAAGATACCGCTGTTATTTTCTGCACCACTGAGAAAGAGAAAAAAATGCTGTCAATTAAACTATGGCACTCTGCCTTCTCCTTGCTGAGCATTTTTATTTTTACTTACTGAAAGAGCTTTTTCAAGTTTAGATTTTCATAAAGGAGAGCCATTCTGCTTTTGACTCCTGCTTCAACGGCGTGGCCTCCACGTTTCTTGCCTCTTGCACCCGCTTCTCACAACCACTGGGTTCCCAAGGGTTAGGAGGGCTGCTCCCCTGTTCTGATGCCCAGGCTGTAATGCGCTCACAGGCGTCGTGAGCGCCACCTGGTGGCATCGATAAAACACAGCTTGGATGTAAGTCACCCCCATCTCAGAGAGGGTAAAAAGAGGGGAAACGGACTTCAGTTATCAATGAAATATACTCATCATTGAAATTAAGTTGCAACACATTCAGTGAGATTAGGATCCATTTATCTAGGTCTTTGAGGTAATTAATGTTGATATCCTAAATACATTCAATGCTTTTTAGGCTAGTGGATCTTAACATTTTGAAGCATTAATATCCCTTGGAGAATCAGGTAGAAAGCTCAGAATTCTCTCCCCAGGTAAAACAGAAGCGTGCAGTTTTCAATTTCTACTTGGGAACCTGAACAGCAGATCCCCAGATGCCTGACTGCCCACACTGTAAGGGATACACATTCAGTGCCTCCTTCTAGGTCTAATATCCATGGGGGACGGTGCACGCCACGCAGGCAACCAAAGTCCAGCTCCTCTTGGGTGAGAAGCAACTACCCCAGGATTTCCATTTCCCTTAGGCCCTAGTTCCAAAGATACCTTCAGTTCATTAGCTAGTTAGTGAAATAGCTTTACCAATGGTTCTGTTGTCATCCCGTAGTAGTGGCATAAGTCAGAGAGACTTTGACCATGACAATTATTAGATTGTCATTAGGTAGAATATGAGATAACTGGGCCTTTGGTGGCCACCCGCTCCTGCTCCCATGTCATGAAATCTTTTATGTAAGCCCCTCCCCCTGGGGTCTTGAATCCTTGACACCCGTTGTGTGAGCATTATGTTTTGTGCTCAGCTATCATATAATGTCTTTGATGCCAAAGCATGGAGATGCTAATCCCACCATCTTGAACTTGCAGAGAAGTTTTACAGGGACTATAGGGAAATGAGTGGATTCCAGGGAGTCCTAGTCTGTGCAGTGAATGAAAAGAGTTGTATAAGAAATATAAATTCTAGTCAAATAAATATGGAATGAAAGTGAAATTAGAAAGGTCCATATATACATGTATTTCAAAGCAGGAAAACAGTTTCACCACCGGCTGCATTTTGGATTTGGGGTTGTGTCTTCAGCCTCACTGTTCAGCAGCCTTTGTCCTACCCGGAAACAAAGAAAGGCCAGAACTGCGTAGTGGAGAGCAGAGGCTAGAGAAGGCCAGGCAGTCGGGGTGTAATCCTGCCTCCATCACTTAGCAGTGATGCCAGAGAAGTCACTTCACCTCTCGGCACCTCTGTTTGCTCATCTGTAAGATGGGGGTGATACAGGAATCTACCTAACAGACTGTTGTGAGGATTAGATGAGCAGCTGTGTGTATGCAAAGCTCTCGGCACCTATTTGACAGAGAGTGAGTGTTCAGTGATTATTCACCATTACTGCCGCTGACCTTCCATAGCCAGGCATGCCCACTCTCTTTCCCACCAGCCCCCAGTAAATAGCACTGACTTCATCCAAGTGTGGCATATGGGCGTTTGCTCCCAATTTTCGGGGGTGTCATTTCCAGCAGAGTAAACTCACTTAACATTAACTGATGTTTCCAATTTCTTTTTCAGTTAATCAGGACAGTTTTGAACACGCTTTAGAAGGTGAGTTCCCTGACAAAAAAAAAATCCAGTAAGTCAAGCTAATTGCAGAAAATGAGGGCAGCTCCTTGGATATCCTTATCTGAGTGCTTCAGAAACATAAGCAAGAATTGTGCCTTCACACTGCTGAAGATAATTTCAAAAGAAATGATATTGTACAGAAAAAAAAAAATCATTGAATTGGCAATGTAGGTCCTAACTACGACCTGAAAGGGGTGTGGTGCCAGTTCTGTTCATGAGGCCGGGAAAGTCTGGGGGTCCGCATGCCCGAGAAAGGCACGCTCCTGCTGTGAGACTTTTCACCCACACGGGACTGTGCTGGGAAACTAACCCCAGAGCTGCCTTGCCTTCTTTGCTGAGTATCCTACTGGTTTGGGGAAGGAAAGGTCTGCCCAGGGAGCTCTGGGTGCCTTCGCCTCAGTTTTCTTGTCCCCAACACTCCTGTCCCTGTACCCGCCTTGTTTTCTGTCCTCCATTCATTAGGAATCACCAAGGGTGATTTGTTCGTGTGGAACAGGTGCTGAGGGCTCTCCGGGCTTCAGTTTTTGTTTCGGTTTTGTGGTTCCTTCCTTTTTGACTTGCCGTATGTAAAATGTCCTGCATTCTGTACATATTCTCCATGTAGTTTGGTACAAAATCACTCCCCCGGGCTGTGATGTGAGGAAAATTATATAGATCGTTTCCTTTTTCTTTTTTTTAAGTTTGAACTCATTAAGCACTTTTTATTATTATTTTTGAAGTCACTTAGCTTTCTGACAATGAATAATTCACTCAGAATGTGGGGCTATAGGAATTACATTTCATTAGTTGCTTTCTCTTGCAACAGATGACATTTTAATCTAAGTAGCCAGAGTCGGGGTACAAATTCAGGGGCTGGGGAAGCACATATTAGTCACTCCATTGAGAAGAGGGGGAGTGTTTGGTGGTGCTGGTCTCCATTCAGGAATCTCTTTACTAACTGTCACCCACCAGTGAACCATGAGGATGTCTCAGAGGCCTGGGTTGCTCAGAGATTATGAGTGCCCCTGGAATGTCTTGTGCTCATGTATTTATCCTGGGTGTTAGGATCAATTTTTCAGACCCAGAGACCAGTGGTTAATGGATTCTAGGTTGTCATAGAGCTGCTCCCTGTTAGACGTGGCCGTGGAGAAGAGCAGGGGAAATCTGGAGGCCAGCTGTCTGGAAGAGATGTGAGGTCTCCCTTCAAGCCATGCTGGGAAGACACCCCCAGCCCCCACAACAGCCACCATAGTTCTTGCAATTTCCACAAACCACGGGCAGGTGGCAGGAGGCTCCGGGGAGGCCAAGAGGGTCACCCGAGAGTGTGCAGCTGTGGCCCCTGACAATCGAAACCGGGTCTTCCCGGCTGGAGGTGTCACTGGGGAGTGCACCCTGGGAAGTGACCCAGCTGCCCTGTGCCCTGGATGTCTCCGTGAGCAGTTCTGGGAGGTGCCCACCGCTTGGGGACAACGAGCTCCTGTTCTCCATGGAATGTCAGCAAATCTGCCTGCCCAGTTAGCACACCTGGGATTTCCTTCGAGTCTTCCCTTGGATTCGATTTTAGCCAGATTTCAACTGCACCCCCATCCCAAAAATGGGGATGGTACGATCCGGATGAGTAGAGTGTAACTCTCAGTAGCGCCCTGCGACCACCCTTTGTTGCAGAGAAGCAGCACTATTTTCTCTAGGCTCTGCTTCATCTTCCCTCTGTAGATGGTTGTCTAAGTCTGAAGCCCTGTGGTGTCAGCTCTTTGAGTGGGTGCAGAACTGGGAGGGCCGGTGCTCACCTGGGAGCCAGGAACCTGCTTAGCTTGAGCACACGGGACACGAGGGCCTCACCGGCTTGTGTGTTTAGTAGCAGAAGCGGCAGCCGAGACGTCGCTGGAAGGGGGAAACATGGCCCTGGCGATCTTCCTCCCGGTCCTCATCATCTCCTTGCTGCTGGGAGGGGCCTACATTTACATCACCAGGTAGGGGACTTCAGGATGGTGGTGGGGTGAGGGAGTTGCCACCTACTCAATGACCAGTGCACTGGGGGACCGGGCATTTCACCTCTCTGAGCCTCGGGGTCTCCTCCTGTAGCCTGGGGACGGGGGTTTTGTATGATTGGCAGATGGTGTGACTCAACTCAGCTCCTGGAGAGCTACGTATATGGATCATCTACCAGCCCTGTGTGGTAGGAGAGCTGTCTCTGCAGCAGCAAACAAGATATCACTACCCCTGACCTCTAGGAGCTATGGCTCAGTGGGGGAGAGAGTTCATGCTGCAGGCCCTCGGACTCAGGACTGATGGCATCACCCATTCATTCATTCATTTATTCAACAAATACGTATTGACAGTCTAACATGTACCATTGTTCCGAGTATTGAGGGCTGTGGAACTTGCCTTTAATCAAGGAGGAAGATATTCAGCCATGGCCAGGATATTCACTAATTCATTTAAATTCACAATTATGGAGCACTAACTATGTGCTAGGCAGTTTTCTGAGCTCTGGGAACATCACTGTGAACAAAACAGAAAGAAATCTTTAACACATAGGCCCAGGTTCTAATGGGGGAAGACAGACAATAAGCAAAGTATGTAAGGAAGGGAAGTAGATTAGAAGGTAGTAAGTGCAGGTAGAAAAAGAGAGCCAGGGTGGGGTGGTGGTTGCACCTTAAATGGGGTCGGTAGAGGGGGCCCCACTGAGAAATGACGCTTGTGTAAGGACTTGAAAACTGTAATAAGTAACCTAGGCAAATATCTGGTAAAGGATTCTAGGCAGAGGAGTGGCACATGCAAAGGTCCTGAGGCAGGCATTTCCCTAATATAAATGGTTCCTGCCTCATGGGGCTCAACAGTCTAGTAGGGAGAGAGGAGAAATACACAAAGTATAACACACTATGATGCACACCATGAAGGGAAGAGAGAGTGTGTGGTAACAGAGGAGCCGCCTTTAAATCGGTGGTCAGAGAAAGTGCTCAATAAATGCCCAGTTATTGCTGTTGCTTCTTGCACTACAGAGAGACTTGAATCACTATATGTGTGAAAACAAACGGAGCTCCACCCCCTCCCCAGCAAGGGGAGCACCAGGCTGTGGCCCTCACGGATGGGGCAGGAAGTTAAGAGCAGTTATGTCAGCTTTTACTCACGTGACCTCTCACCTACTCGAGGCTGTTTGCACACACCCTCCCAGTCCTCTGTGGAGGTTCTGGTGCTCAGGAAGTGACACCAGCTGCTCGCCTTCGGTATTGTAAGGTGTCTCCTAGTTGGGGAGAAGTAACCTCTCTGTTCTTTATTGTCTCCAGATGTCGCTATTACTCCAACCTCCGCCTGCCCCTGATGTACGCCCACCCCTACAGCCAGATCACCGTGGAAACCGAGTTTGACAACCCCATTTATGAGACAGGGGTGAGTTGGTTTCTCTTCTCTCCCCATGTCTCCCTCTTTGTCTGCTCCAAATTCTCCAGCATCAGAACTGAAAGTTTGATTTCCTTTGGCCCTTGATGCCCCTGGCAGAAAGGCAACAGCCGGTGGGTCTGTCTCAACCTGCATGCCCTCTGTTGAGATAACTGCTGGGAAAACCCAGCCCTCTTTGCAAGCCCATAACAAGCCTGTAATGCTGTTCAATCTTGGCAGAACAATCACAGAAAGAAGGGCCTGAATCAGAGACCCCTGGAGAGATGGCCAAGAAGGATCAGAGACCAGCTGTGACATGGGGGCCGCAGGCAGAATTCCCACACATCTTATTGAACTGCACGCCTTACTGAAAGGCAGTGCACAACATTCCCATACAGTGGCAGGCCTTGTGTGGGTACTAAAGACACAGTCATGAACTAAATGGATGTGGTCCTGACTTTAATGAGTATATAGTCTTGCAAAGGAGACAGCTGATAATAATAAATAAGTCCCATTGGCTGGGCACTTTAAATGCATAATCTTCTTGAATGCTTGTAACTCTTAGTGATAGATTCTGCAGTTATCTCTGACCAATGAGGGCACTGAGGTCCAGAGACGAAAAAAGGATTTGGCTAAGGCTGTACACAGCCAGAAGGCCCAGCCTGGGTGCAAACTCCAGCTGATGCTGTTAATCATTATACTATCCTACCTCCTCTGGCACTTCAATCAGACATGCCAATGAATATCTTGATTACAACAAATCATACTTTCTAAGGACATGAAGGAAACTGGACCGGGTGTTTCGAGAATGTATGATGGGGAACACTTGGGGAGGGGGGGTGGTCTCAGTTTGAGAAAGTGAGTAAAGCTGAGATACATTAAGTGGGTAGACCTAGGAGGTGGCTGAAGAAGATGCCAAGTAGAAGAGACAGCACGTGCAAAGGCCCAGAGGCTCATGTGAGAAACCAAAAGGCTGGCCATGATTTTGCCGAACCACAGTGCTTCCGATTCCCTGAATAATGATGCACAATCATCGCCCAATGTTTGGGGGGGCCTAAACTTGAGTTGTTCCTTGTCTCCACTCACTTTCCCTCACCTCCACTTCCTTTAACCTCCTGTGTTAGTTATCTACTGATTGTTACAATATTATTGCAAATTTAGGAGCTTAAAACAACACACATTTATTGTCTCATAGATTCTGTAGGTCAGGAGTCCAGGCACGGCTTAGCTGGGTCCTCTGCCTCAAGGCTCTCAGGCTCAGTCAAGGTGCTGGCCAGGGCTGCTGGCTCATCTGAGGTTCAGCTGGGGAAGGATCCACTTCCAAGCTCACATGGTTGTTGACAGCATTCAGCTCCTTGCAGGTTGTTGGACTAAGGGCCTCAGTTTCTTGCAGGTTGTCATCTAGAAGCCACCCTCAATTCCTTTCTGTGCAGCCCTCTCTGTAGAACAGCTCACAGTAGGGCAGCTTGCCTCTTCAAAAGCAGCGAGAGAGAATCTCCTCAAAAGATAGAAGTCACGATTCTATATAATATAAATATGAACGTGGCATCCTAGCACCTTTGCTGTATTCTGTTGGTTTTAGAAGCAAATATCAGGTCCTGCTCACCCTCATGGAGAGGGGATCGTACAAGAAAGTGACTGCCAGGAAGTTGGGATCATGGAGACCTCCCTAGAGTCTACCCAGCACACTCCCATCCACCAGGAAGCACAGACACAATCGCTAATCTGTGCTGACCCAGCAGGAACTGTAGACCCTCATTAAAGCCTGTGACAGTGACATCTCCTAGCGCCAAGCCTAGAGCAGCTCCCTGCTCCTCCGCTCTGGGGGCCTGGGATACGTTCCACACCATGAGTATTGGAGAAATTGAACCGGTTGCTCACCACCCACCCATTGTAGCCACTTCAGCTGTGGTGCTGGTAAGAAGAGGTCATATGTTACTTTACATCCTGTGTAGCTCATTTCCAAATGCTAACGAGGACCAAGCTAATAAATATAGCACTTCTGAAACTAGACTTTATTAATATGTATAAGTACGTATTAAGTATGTATAAGCATATTCATTACCTAAAGCTATAATGATGCTGGGTAACAAACAACCCCAAATTCAGTTGCTCAAGCAACATATGTGATTCGTTCATTAGTCTGTGGAGTGGTATTTCCAGCTGGTTCCAGCCACATGGTGGCTGCTGATTGGGCTGTACTCTCACGCTCACACATCTGGGGTTGGCTGGTTGTGGGCTGGGTCACTCAGCGCTGCTCTCCGTGTCCTTTGTTGGCTTGCTGGGGCCAAAGGCTATCACGTGGCCTCTGCTGATGGTGGTGGCAGGAGGGCAGGACACAAGCACTCTTCGGGCCCCCATGTGACCCATTTTCTTGTGACCCTTTGGCAGCAAAAGCGAGTCAGGGTGACTCGCTTCCAAAGTCACGCGGCCAGTGTTGTGGTGGAGCCATTCTTGGGTAACTCTACTGCACCGGGTTCGTCAGATATGTGTTCTCTCTCTTGCAGGAAACCAGAGAGTATGAAGTTTCCATCTAAAAAGAGCTACACCTGAGAAGGGAACGGACAGACACGAACTCAACTAGAACCTCCTCGAGAAATTCTTCCAGAGACCATGTGGCATTTGATTAAAACCCCAGAGTGTCGACTGTCTTTTCTTTAGACTCTTCATTGAAGATTTACTGTTTTCTTCCCTGTATTTATTATATTTAAAATTGAAATAGGTGTGGTTGGATGGATTGCAGCTGCAGCCAAGTTCATGCTACAGCCTCAATTCTGAAGGCAGGGGGAAGAACTGCAAAATGGCAAACAGCAGCAGAGGGGAAAACAGCAAAACCAGGCCGTTTCCCCATCCACAGTGCCACGCTACGGCTGCATCAGATTGCATGCATCTTTGGGATCCATGTCCATGATGTTTTTAGTACAAATTGAAACCCCAATATTTGATTGGAAAGGGTATTTCTTGTTGGATTAATTTGGGTTGGAATTTAGCCTGCTTCTAAAAGGCCTTGCCGCATCCCCTCCCACCCATATTCCTTCTGAAAGTAACCAAGACGTTATACAAACATTCTCTTTTACCACCCTGGCCTCACTGGATGTTGGCAAAATAAGATGTTTTCTTTCTAGAAAGGTGGTAAATGACAAAGGAAAATTTTCAGAGAAGATGAGTGGTCCGAGCATCCAAATGATAAATTGGGTAAGAAGGAACTTTGGGTGATGGAGTCGAGTTAATAAGATGTTGTTTTCTTGGATACTCCTTCAGTGGTGAAAGAACAGGTAATTTATGCTCCAAGTGCCAGGATCCATCACCTTGTTGAGCAAGGCCACCCTCAAGCTGTGATAACAGACCCACAGGCTTCGGAGGTACAGGCAGCTTCGCCCATAGTGATAAGGGTTTGTGCAGGTCGGGGTGCCGTGGCCTGAAATCCAGAGGTGAGCTCTGTTTTTCTCCTGGTGTGCTGGGATGCCTGAGCCCTCTAAATAAGGGAGTTCAAGGGCACTGTTTCTCTAAAGGCGTCACCTTCAGAATATATGTACAATCAAGTATCGCAGGGGAAGGAAGAATCCCGCAAAAAGAAACTGCCCTTCTGTTCTCCAAACTCTGCCCAGATGTTGGGTGGTGGTATGATTGCTGACTGTGGAGGTGCAGAGGAATGGGAACAGGGGGCTTAAAACCACAACTGAACCTGCATCAAACTATTTGAATACCAAGGAGGAGGGAAGGAGGAATTGCAAGCCAGAAAGGCATTCATAACATCTCATTAATGACAAAAGCGCTCTCACAGTTTATCAGGATCCTTTGGAGCCAACCCAGTGGGACTGGTGGGTTTGTGACCCTCAGGAAGACGCTTTCCTAAATACAGGTAGAAAGAGAAGGCCAGGGTGAGCATGCATGGAAGTTATGGTACGTACACATCACTTCCCTGGGACTGTCACCTCCCTGGTGGTGGCTCAGAGAGGCACACCGGCTTAGTGCTTTTAGATCTCTCTTGGATATCCCCAACATGCTCTCTAGAATTGTTTTAAATCAGCTGGTTTTCAAACAAGAAAAGACCATTCTGGCCATCATGCTTTTGGAAGAATGGCTGGGAATCCAGATTCTGTGTAGGATGCATCTGGAGCCGAATAAGCAGGTGGATCTGACATGCTCATAGCCTCCCCCAGCCAGGAGCTTGGACCTCAGTCTTGGGGCGGGGGGATCGGAGGCCCAGATATTTTCCTTCTGCCAGAAAAGAATTCCTGCATCTGTGCTGCTTAAGGCATGTGTTCATGTTGCACAGCAAGAGATCATTAAAGGCTGCTTTCTAGCCACCCAAAGCCTACCCCATTTTATTAAAGAACCGAAGGAGAAATGTTCCAGACCATTAGTAGGCGATGCTATGTTTGGAGAAAGATCAACAATGCAAATAATGTAATGGTTTTTTAAAAAGGCAAAATCCCATCTTTGCTTTTATTCCTATTTGGTGCATATTCTAACCCTAACCCTGCATCATCTGGAATGAAGGACTCTATTAATGATATTTAATTTTAGAACATACCATGGTTATGTGAAAACTAAACATCTGCCTTTCATAAAGACTGAAATAATACAAAATCTTTACTCTAACCCTGTTCCCTAAAACTGGCCAGGCCGTGGCCCAGGAATTCTTATTGGCTACTGAAGGTATAGAAAAGGTGTCAATGTTTTTTTTTTTCAGGATACTGTCGTCTTAGTAGTACAGCACCTATAACCATATTTTAAAAGTTTGTTTTAGCCTAAAAATGGATCATGTGAGCTGGACAATGTACAGTGTGACTGAAAAGACAGGTTGGTGTCTATTTTTCTTTTTAAAATATCTGAATGTGTATTTGTAATCTGTAAAGGAAAAACAAAAAATAATAACAGTGCCAAAAATGTACTAGCCATCTCATTTCAGTTCATACATGTCTGTTTTTATAAGATCAATATTAAAACCCATTGGGATTAAATATTTTTGAACAGGATACAGCCTTGAGAAACTTGAGAACAGACTGAACCTTCCTCCAAGCCACTCTGATTTTAAAATAGTGGGGAAATACGTTTACAGAGATTTCGAGCTTCAGAAAATGCATGTGATGGTGTGTATTACATGCTATTTCATATAAGCTGTATCTGTCAGCTACTACCCTGTGCTTTGAAAATGCACACACTCTACCCTCTTCAGCTTGGAACTCAGCCTTTTGTTTTGTTTAAGGAGGGGGTGCAGGGAGTAGTTATTTAGCCTTCATAAGTCTCCTGGTTGCCACTAGATGGCCATCCTCACTTAGTTCCATAGACATGCTTTAAATACGATCTTTTGAAGCCTAGGGCAAAAATGACCTTTTTGGGGGGTAAGTCCAAAGGGTATGACTTTCTTATGCCCTTGACTAGTCACGGTGGGTCATTGGAGGCCAGGTATTATGGAGTTGTTCAGCACCCCTAAAGGTAGGCTTTCTCCTGGGAAGTTTTCATTTTCATTTTATCCCCAAACAGAATAAAAAGCAAAACAAACTTTCTATGCTAGAATCAGATTGAGTCATTTTCCACTTTGTATATATTGATGCTAATAAAATAAATGAAAAAAAAAGTCAAATCTATGAGGTGTTTGTTCCAGACTCTCTGGGATGGCACCAACTGGAGTGATTCCAGTTTCTGGGGTTTAGGTTGGGATAACACCTACTGACACTTGGAATGCAAGACCTACTGATGGGAAGGGTTCTGGAACATTTGGGGAATGTTTGGAACAAGAGAGGTCCTACTGCCATCACCAGACATACCATCATTCTCCTGTCCTCATGCTGCCTTAACAAAATACCATAGACCAGGAGGCTTAAACTATAGACATTTGTTTCTCATGGCTCTGGAGGCTGGGAGGTCCAGGGTCAAGGTGCTGGCTGATCAATTTCCAGTGAGGGCTCTTTTCCTGGCTTACAGACAACCACCTTCTTACTGTGCCCTCACATGGCAGACAGAAAGGTCTCTCTCTTCGTACAAGACCACACTCCTTTTAGACTATGACTTCACTTAATCTTAATTATCCCCTAAAGGCCCTATTTCCAAATGCAGTCACACTGTGGATTAGTGCTTTAACTCTGAACTTGGGGAGTGGGGGGACAATTCAGTCCATAGCATTCTGCCCCTAGCCTCCCAAAATTCACATCCTCACATGTAAAATGTATTCAGTCCATCCTAACGCCCCAAGAGCCAAGTTGTTCAGGGCGGGAGGAGCATGTGGAGGAAGGACCATGGGAGGACCATGGGAGCCTGGCATCTTTGAGGGACAGCCAGTATGTCTGGAGGGTGGAGAGCAGGGTTGCATGGTGGGAGGGGGACCCAAGAGGGGGCTGGAACAGCAGGGGAGTGACACAGCAGGTGGAAGCTCCCTCTGGTGGCCACATGGGGACTCAAACCGAAGTTTCTGTAACTTAAGGACTGTAAACAAAAGGGCTATCAGTGTTGGCCCTTTATCTTGGGGACAGCCCACAACAGATGGAGAAGGGCACGTGGGGAAGCAACCTGGTGGGTGTGGACATGCCTCTTCCCAGTAGGGATCCCACCTCTCATTTTCCATTCTAAAACGGAGGGGTGGGCTTCGGAAAGGTCCTCTGGGGGAAAGCCTCACCAGTGGGCATGGGGCAGCTGGCAGGACCAGGGTGGGGCCGAATCATTCGTGGGGTCATCACTCCAGTCCTGGAAGGTGATGCCAAGGGAGAACAAGCAGGGTGAAGAAAGAAGCCAGAAAATTCAGAGTGTGCCCAGGTGCCTTCAGAAACCAAGGTTCCGTTTCCCAGGCTGGCTGCCCTCCAGTTTAGAACCGCAGTGGAGAAAGCGCTTCTCTTGGGACCAAATCCACCCTCGCTAATAGACAGGCTTCAGGCAAACTGTCATCCCTGGGCCAGGAGAGAGAGAGTCCCTTAAAGAAGTGACCAAAGAGATCCCTTCTAGGATAATAGAGTAATAATAATCATTAATAATAGTAATAATCAGTAGGGGTAGTGATAGCTGATTGCTGACTGCTTGCTAGTTCTTTTTGCTTTCTACATTTTAAATACTTTCTGATTTTAGAATTTAGATTTCTTAGTTATTTGAGGCACTTTAGTATCTCGTTTGTTCCTGTAAGTAAAACCAGCTATCATTATTCTCTTCTTACAGGTGTGGCACCTGAGGCTCAGGGAGGCTAAACCACTTACCCAAGTCCACAGAGCTGGCACATGAGGGAAGGGACCCAGAAGGTCTGGCTCCTGCTGGTGTCCAGGGTCGGAATGACTGAAGGCCAGCCTCAGTGGTGCTACCTCCTCCCGGGGCACCCCAAAACAAAGCCGGCTCTTTCATTCTGGGACCAGGGATACAGGGATTCTGCTTTATTTAGCTTCTGTCGCCACATGTGCTTGGCTGCGTTCAGCAGGGCCTAAGAGCTGAACCCCTGGGGCTGAATCTTGGCTCATTAGCAATTTACTGGTGTGAGGGGCCCAGGTGGGGGAAGATGACTTCCTACATCACTGTGGAACCCCCCATATGGAGCCTCTACATCCCTACATAAACGAAGGAGGAGAAGTTAGTTATTGTCCTAAATGTGATGGAATGTTGGGGCAGGCACTAGAAAGGGCCTAGCCAGTATCTATTTTCCTTCTCTTTGCTAACAGACCCCCAATTTTGTTCACAGCAACAACGAGTCCATCCTCAAACAACGGGTCATGGTTGGTTTCAATTATGATTATCATTACTCATTTTCCCAGCATCCTTTGCTGTTATGGTTGATCCTCTGACGCCTTCTGAGGGATGAGCCTTAGCAGAGGTTGGCTTGGCAGATGTGGGGGGGACAAGGGGGGAGAGAGTGCTCTAAGAAAGTATTTGCTTTGCCAATAGAAGGGGACAGACCCAGCTGCTAGAGCACCAATCCCCTGCCCCTTTTCCTCCTGCCCCAAACGTGGTCACGATGCTTCATGGCTTCAGTGTGGCCATTTTGTGACAGTCATGCCTACATGAGGACAAAAGCAATATGCTGAGACCGTTAGTAGGTGACCTGGGTGAACCTCTGATGGTGCCAACATAATCCTACCGGGGCCAAACAGAAAGGCACGGTAATTCGTAAAACCAGCTCCACGAATTGTGAAGTGAAGGTGATGTCTCTCTATGTTCTGCAACAGTACGAAAGGAGGAAGGAGTTGTCGTGGAACCAAAGCACAAAGATAAGGCATGAATGCCGTTTTCTAGAAAGTTCTATCGGCTCTTTAGATCTCCTGCCCCCACCAATTTCCCACACCAAGTTTCTCGCCCTCCCTCCCTTCCTCGCGCGCTCTCTTTCCCTCGGAGGTATGACTCCATCCAAGATATTTACTAATCCCCTTTACAAAAGAAGACAACATAGGACAGAAAAAGTAGTTTCAACCTGAATTTCATGGCCTGAAAGTTTTAAAAACCTACTTTTTATTTCCTTGTATTTCCAGTAGCATAAGTTCATATTTGCACTAGACTAAGAAACCACCATTCCAAAACTATGCGGTTAATACTCCTGTTTGCGATATGGTTGCCTGGCACATAGTAGGCCCTCTTAAACATTTGTTGGCAGAATGAACAGCAACCAACCAGCAGAGACGCCCAGGGTACAGTCCGTGTCCCGGGCACGCTGGATCTCTTTGAACCGCCAGGTGGCACCCTCAGCATGGCTTAGTCCCAGGCCTGTGGGACCCCATTGCTAACAGTTACATTTCACGTCCTCATGGTTATTTTCTTTGGACGAAGTCCTCTGATGAAATGGATTGCTTCTGATACAACAGAATTCGACTTGGAAAATAAGGGTTCTGACCTTCACTCTTACCAGAGAAAGAGATACATTGTCGCCCTGACGTCATTCCTTGCCCACAAAAGAGCCCCGGGCCGAGTGTGCTACTCATGGGAGATGGGCTTGCCTTGGACCCTAGGGCATCCTCAACTCCAAGTCCACAAAATATTTGAAAAGAATCTACCTTTCACCGATGTGCTCTCAAGAGGACTGAGAGGGAGGTGTTACACAGCGTATCACCCAGGGAATCCTCTACAAAATCTCCTGTACCTACTTCGTCTCATATTCCTGGGGACCTGCTCCCTCCCCAAACTCCAGCAGCATCCCAGTGACAGAACAGTGCCGCCCTGCTCACCCTGACACCTTACTTTCTTCCACATAGGGCTACCATATTTAAAAAATAAAAAGACAAGACACTCAAATTTGAAAATCAGATAAAATACACACACACACACACACACACACACAAATCCACTGTATAAGGAAGTTCTGACTCTATGAGCACCTGACAACCATCCCCCCAATCACAGGTTCCATGAGGAGGTCAGAGATGGTCACATGATCTAAGCTGGACCAATGGGAAGGTACAATATCTGGGACATACTTATGTTAAAATTTATTCTGCCCTTTCTGTGGAATTCAAATTTCCCTGGTATATAAAAGTAATATATGCCTTTTCATTTCCCTGACCCTGCCCTGCAGGACCCTCCCTGGTCCTCAACCTTCTTAGGAGGCAGGGCTAGAGAGAAGTATAGAGTTTGATATTTTGAGGATGTTCACAAAGGCAATGTATTTATTTCCCTCTTTACATTTTTGTTTTATTGCATGTGAACTATGTACATGCATAAAAATGGCACATGCTGATTATAACAATTCAAACGATGCACTGGGCTAGTAAGCAAGCTACTGACCTTCCCCATGGCCTCTAGTTCCACATCCTTGAAATATTAGGGTTTACTGTTTTGTGGGTATCCTTCAGACCATTGTCATTACTCATAGAAACACATAGGAGAGATATCTTTTCATCCAAAGAAATCATTACGCACCTTCCTTTCCTCTCCATTGACATATCTGTACCGATATAAATATCTGTATTTATTTATAGACTTTTACATCTAGAGCTAGATAACAGATATATCTATATATATATATACAAAGAGGGAGGACAATCTATCCTAGACATCTCTCCAGGTCATTACACAAAGTGCTTCTAAGGCTGAATAGTCCATATTGTCCTGCATAATTTATTCTGCCTATCCCACAGAAATACAAGGCACCCAGGGTAAGGATTTCTGTACAAGGTTGTTTATTGCAGAATTTGTTGTGTCCAAAAGCTAAAAGAATATGAAGGACTATCAGCACGAAACTATTGTGTGTATTTATCTCAAAAGTCTTTGCCAGAATTTCTTTTTTTATCAGTCAGGTGCTAACCTGTGGCACTCCAGGATCCCACCAGGAAGGAGACTCCTTCTACCCGGACGCCTTTACAATGGATGTTCAAGGCTTCACTCTGCCTCCTTTCCCCACCCCCTAGTCCCTCCTTCCAGACATTCAACTATTTTCTACTAGAGAATTCTCTCAGAGGTTTAGGTACAATCAAAATGATTTCATCAAATTGTGATGAAAGAGCCATCCTTTGATTCCCACACATCATGGCCAAGCAACTGTATGCCTCTTTAGGAAAGCTCTGGTACATTTTCCAAAAGGTGGGTCCTTTTTTCATGTCAGGTGCTCTACATGCTGGTTGTAATGGAAATCCAGGTTCCCTTTTCTTGGAAAAGGCCCTCCAGTTTTCCTTTGGGGATTCACCAAGAGAGGGACTCCCTGTCTACTTGCTTGGAAGAAGGATCCCACCTTCTGACACTGAGCCCCCGTCCACAGCCTGGCCAATCAGATGCTATGGTCATCTCAGAGACAGTCACATGGCCAAGCTGGGCCAACAGGAAACTGGCTTACTCCTTCTGTGGTAGTGGCCAGGCTGCTGGCAGGTATGTGTGGACCTGGTGGCAGCCATTCTGCTGCCACGTGGGACAAGCCTGCCCATAAATGCATATAACAAGAAACGCAAAGCCCAGAAATGGGAAAAAACAGATTCCTGGTTGGGGTTCTGGGATCAGCTGGGTTGAAAACTAGACCTACTCCTTCTTGCTTTTATAATCATACAAACCAAACCTTTTCTTTCAGATGAAGCCAATTTGAGTTGGGTTTCTATCCCTTGAAACTAAGAGGTATTACTAAGAAAAGATTATTTGCATTTCAGGTATTTGAGAAAATACATCCTGTGTGTGTGTGCCCCTACCACATACACACAGCAATATAGAATTCAGTCATACTCACAGAACATCTGTATACCTCTGAAAACTGTAATGTTTATATTATGTATAGACAATTCTAAATCTAGCACTAACTCTGATATCTCTAAGCATTCAAGACAGGTAATCAAATATTCTGTGTCAGTGGTTCTAGAATGTCTAGAAGTGTCAGAGATACACACCTGGGAGCAGCCCTGAGCAGGTGAGGGATGGAGTTGGAGAGAGCTGGGGAATTTGTCCCCAACTCCACTTCCCTTGGGAAGGACAAGCATGTTCTACTCTGTCCCCAGAGTTCCCAGTGGGGGTGAACTCCAGTTGTCCACAGTGCTCAACAGCACACTTTATTTGCTTTCTTCCCTTCTGAGACAGCCTTCCCATTCTCCTTCTCGTATGGCCTCCCAAGCAACCACTTCTAGTGGGATCTTGCCTCACAGTCTGCTTCCAAGCAGGAAAGCTGTGCCCAAACTCAGGAGAACCAGAGCCCACCTACACCTCCAGCCTAAGAAGCCATGTCCTTGAGGACTTGACACAAGCAGTGCCCACTGCAGAATATCCTGACGTGGTGTGTTAGGCACACTTCAAAAAAACAAATCACTTACAAAGCCTGTAGCTCCTCGCTCCTGCTGCTCTAAGTGAATTTTTTAACTCTTTTCACTCCTGCATCCCTAGGCTCAGGCAGGCTATGCTTTTGAGGGCACGATTTATTGTCTCCTGTCAATTCTGCCCACACCCCCAGTGTGCAAAACCCCCTACAATTACGTGAAACAACCTTCTTACTACTTTAATTTAATTCCCTTTTCCTCCCGCTGGTCTCCCTGCTCGCTGGAAGGATTCCTGAAGCAGATGCTCCTTCCCAACCCACCGAGGCTCACTCTCCGTCTCCTGTCCCATTTAGAAGAGGAAGAGCCATGGGCATGGCCGGCCTGCTGGTAAAGAGGAAGGGCTCTAGGTGGGCAGACCTGGTCCCAACAGTCAGTCAGTCACCCTGGGACCTCAGGGTCCTCATCTATAAAATGAGGCTGGTAATACCACCACTCTGTTTTAGGTGAATGAATGAATGAAAGAAATCAACAGAGGAGTCCAAGGTAGGGTCAATGCCTCTTGCCATCCCAGGGGACCTGGGTACTGCCTCTTCTGCTCACACGGCAATGCCCAAGTGCAGCCAGCAGGTGCCCTGTGCCTGAAGAGCCCCGCACATGCCTTAATGCCCTGCTGTCACCATCCTGATATCCTTAACACCCTTTTTTGCATGGAGCCCTGTATTTTCATCTGTCCTGCAAATTATGTGCCCAGTTCTGGCTGTAGGCATCTCATCCGGTCTTCCCAAAGTCACGTCCTATGAAAAAACACTGAGGGCCTAGGAGAGGGGTCTACTTTGGGGCAGCACCTGGGGGAAGGAAAGGTGAACGGAACCAGATCTGTAAGCCTGCAACTCAGCCTGGATAACTAGACGAGGGCGCAGGCTTCCGCAGGCACGGAATTCTGCAGGCACGCTAACCTAGCCCTCGGCCTGCAGGAGGAAGAATCCAGGAGAGAGAAACGGTGAAGGTGCCAGCGTCCTTGGCTTGACCAGACCCCTCTCTCCCTCCCACCTCTTTCCCCGGTTCCTCTCTGCCTCTCTCTCCTCTGTTGGTTTTTTCTCCCTGCTTTCTGCTGCTTCTCTCCGCTTTTATTCCCTCTGTTTTCTCAGATCTCTTCTCTTTAAGTTAACAAATATTTTAACCCCTCCCAGGTGCTAAGCCCGGGGGTGCAGGCTCCATGCTCCTGTCTCTCTCTTCTCCCACTTAACCACCTTTCCTTTCTGCATGTTTGTTTCTGTTCTGCTTTTTTCTTCCTCGGTCTTCCTTTTCTCTCACTGTTTTGTCTCTCTCCTGATTCTGTCTGTCTGTCTCCCTTTTTCTCTCTGCCTTTCTCTGTGTGTTTCTCCATCTCTTTTCTTTGGGTCTTTCTCCCTGTTTCTCCCTGTCTCTGTTTCCTCCTGTCTCTGTCTGTCTCTCTGTCTGTCTCTCTCTGGCTCCTTCTCTGTAGGTCTCTGTACCACGTCCCCAGCGCATCAGGTCCCTTTTCCAGGACCCAATTGTCAGGCAGCTCACGTTCTGGGCTGCCTTCAAACCTGCCATGCACATTTCCTGCCTGGATTTTTCCTGTGTCCACCTCTGTTAAAAAAAAACCTTTTGATCTTTAAGATTCCAAAAAAAAAAAAAACCCGCATAGTATGACCTCAGGGAGCTGCAGCGCCTGAAACAAAAACCTTATTCCTAAACTTTGTGTTTTTGAAAGATACAAAGCTGGAGGTCCTGGTGGGAGCCGCCAGGCATCCAGCCTTCCGGCTGCCTCCCTCCCATCCCCGCTGTGAGCACCGCGGGAAGCTGGGCTGGTGACAGCCTTGTTTTCTGGAGTCTGTCAACACGTGCAGCAGACATGCCCAGCGGTTGCCTCCTAGCCCTGCTGAGCCATTTGCCACAAATTCCTTTTATCACAATTTAGGTGTGAGTTTGAGAGAGTGACAAGGGAGAGAGGGAGGGAAGAACAGGCTGCGAGAAGTTCCTGGGGAGGTGTTAAAAACACAGCCGAGGACCCAAACATCCTGGACTCAAGGCTGGCCAGCCGAGGAAGGGCAGGATTACCCAGGGCAGGGTGACAGCTAACAAGCGGTTAAGCACTCACAGTGTGCCTGGTGCTGTGATACGCTCTGTAGAGATCACCCTATTGAATCCTCCCAGCAGCTCCATGACTATCAAACTGGGACAGATGAGGAAATGGGGGCTCAGAGAGGCTGGGTAACTTGTCCAGTGTCACACAGTAAAGTGGTCACCCTTCAAACAGTATAATTCCCGAGCCCAGACATCTTTGGGGATGGTGGTGCCTAAGACCTCCTTCCCGGTGCCCTGACCACCACTAGAGGCCCCAAGGGAAGGTCTCATCCACCACAGTCCCGTCTCTGGGAATCTTGTGGTTGCTTCTGGTCCCGCCCTCCTCACTACAGTGGTGTCCATGCTGTCCCTGCAAATACAAGGGCCTGGAAGACCCTGGAGGTCAGGGGAGATGGGTAAGCAAGTATAGGGCCTTTCCAGCAAGTCTTCAGGGAGGCTGGGCCCATTCCTGAGCACGCACAGCTCCAGCCCGTGGTCTCCCAGTGACTGTCTCTGCCACTAGAGAAGAGGCCACGGGCTGTGGTTAGTCGAGCAGCTCTTCTCAGGAACACCAGCCGACTCTTCAGACAGGCCCTTCTCGGGAAGGTGAGATGGCCAGCCATCTAAGACAGGTTTTCTTTTTACATTTGGACATTCCTGAAATCAGGATGTATCTTACAAATGATGCCCTTCGATAATTACTTGGCAGCTTGCTCTTTAGTGAACCTAAGAAACAGCGAGTCTTAAGGCCCTGAGACGAGTCATCTATTCTAGGAACTACAGTAGCACAGAGGCCAGCTCTCACTGGAGGCCACTGGATCACATGTTTCTCCCTGGCCAATCACTTTGGCTCTGGTCGCAATGGCCTGGTCAGGTGTATCTGGTGCTAAGAGGCCTGCGTCCGTACAAACCAAACAGGGGGACCACAGGAGGGAGGGCTGGTTTCAGAGAGGAAAATCAAAGTGCTGCTATCAGAAGAGAAGGCTGTGGATTCTGGGCAGGCAGAAACAGTTGCTGTTTTCCTGCGCACAGAGTCATTCTGAGATTCAGTGAGATGTGCGAGAAATGCCCCAGCAAGCGCTCAGTACGCTAGTCTGCTATTATTATAAAAGATACTAAGTTGAAACCTATTTAGGCCTCTAGACAAAACTTCAAGTTTACAGAAAATATCCAAGATTGAAGAATAAGTTAAATGATACCAGCAAGAAGTACTCAGATAAATCCAAACTATTAAATCTAAGGGGAGTATGTAGGTGTTCTGTTTCCATCTTTTCTGACTATCCAATGTGTACGTAATTTTTCAAATTAAAAAATGTGGGAACAAGCACATGAAAAGGATATTTAATGAGATATGACTTCACACACACTCAGATAGACGTAATTTTAAAAACAGAAGACAATTAAGTGTTGGTGAGGATGTGGAGAAATCAGAACCCTTGGATAACTACAAGGAAATAGTTGGGTGATTCTTCAAAAAGTTAAATGTTGAATTATCATATGATGTAGCAATACCATTTCTAGGTTCGAGGTATAAGCCCCAGTTAATTGAAAACAAGGACTCAAACAAATACTCTTACATGGATGTTCATGGCAGTACTATCTAAAATGGCCAGAAAGTGGATGCAACGCATACGCCCATCAATGGACAAATGAATAAACAAAGTGTGGTATATCCACACAACGGAATATTATTTGGCCATAAAAAGGGGTGAAATTCCATGCTACACATGAAGAACACATGCTACAATGTAGATGAACCTCGAAAACATTATCCCAAGTGCAAAAAGCCAGGTACAAAAGGTCATGTGCTGTATGATCTCATTTATGTAAAATATCCAGAATAGGTAAATCCATAGAGACAGGAAGCAGATTGGTGGTTTCCAAGAGCTGAAGGAAGGGGAGGAGAGGAGGAACCACTTAACTGGGTGCCAGGTCTTCTTTTGTTGTGATAAAAATGATTTGGAATTAGATAAGGGATTGTACAACATTGCAAACGTACTAAATTCCACTGATTGGTCACTTCACACTGGTTAACTTTAGGTTATTATATGAACTGCATCTCAATTTTTTTTAAATGGGTGGGAAAATAAAATACAAATAAATATATAAAAAGCCCTCCCAGGAAATATCCAAAGGTCAGTATGGAAATGGGGCAGGGAAGGCGAGGCCGTCAATAAAAGGTGCAGAGAGCAAGGGCATGGCTTGCTTAATGGAGCTCTGTTCCACCAGAGAACCCCGCGAGCCAGTGCAGACACACACAGTAGTCTCTGCACTTAGCAGCAAGAAAGCAAAGATGACCGCCCCTCACCTCCCATCAATCACTGGGTAAAGGCTGCTCTCAAGGGGCGTTAATTCCCTGACACTACGGGCCTGCCACCTGTGTCACCAGATGGGGCTGTCCATTCAAAGCCCTGGAGCAAGGAGCACAGATGCAAAGAACTGGCACAGGCCATGAGGAGAGGTGGCACCTCCTGCAGATTCTAAGATGAGAGTGTATGACTAGACAAACAAAGGTCTTTCTTCAGTGGCCAAATGGCTTATGAAATCCAGACTGAATAAATACAAATTTCTCCTTTTGCAGTTGTGAGACTAGCAAGGTGTTTGGCTGAATCTCAGTGAGGATTCGTTCTTTCTATTTAAGCATGTGCCACACCCAGCTCATTAGGAGGCTGGGAGGAAGGCCAATACTGCTCTCCTGAGGACACCGCCCCTTACCTGGTCCACCAAGAACTGGGCTTTTGCAGGAGGGTCACCCACCTTTCAGGACTGCCTCCCCAAATCCAGCAGAATTTCAGGACTTGTGAAAAACGTATGCTCCTCTCTCACCCTGACACACAAATATGCAACACTCATGAATTCTTAAGGCAACTAACCCAGCCTGAAAATTTCTAGCAAGACAAGCTAGGGCTCCTGGGGATGAATTCCACAAGGAAGGCAGTGGGCCCAGGAACGTCCCCTTGCCAGAGCCATCTCGTCTTCCTAGCACTGTGATCACACATGTCTCACAGGCGGCAGTCACCGCGTCTGCTCTGCTGGTAGCTTAAAAGTGGGAGTGCTGAGGATGAGTCGAAAGACTTGGTGACATAGAGAGGAACCGTATACAGGCCCAGAATGCTGGGAAAAAAAGACGACTTCATCTTCATTCTACTTCTCTTACTTTAGGATGTCAGGTCGGCCGTGTCACAGAAAGTCCCAGAACGTGATAATTTTGCCACCGACTTTAACTTGATACACTGATACGCACTCCGCGCGATGGCTGGGCTGTGCTGAACCTATCACCGCCTCTTCAAAACATCACTGGTTTCCTTGGAAACAAAAAAGCCCCTATGGAAAGAGCTGTTGGAAACTGCAAGTCAAGATGTCCAAACCTGTCCCTGCAATATATTTTTCTAAGACCTGATTTGAAAGAGAAACAATAGCACATTTTTGCAAAGAAAACAAAGAAAGACAAATGATAATAAGGATGGCTTGACATCATTTCTAGATCCCAACATCCTGTCTGGATCCTGTCCTTTTACAAATAAGTTCAAGGGAGATATAGAGTAAGGCAAATCCACTGATCCCTAGGCTCCTGACTTCAGACATCATTTGGGGACGGCCGACAGCCTATTTGCTATTCACAGTTTAAATCTTGACAGGACAATGCAGCATACACTTGCCAAGTGAACCCGGAGTCTCTTGCATGCCAATCTACCGCCCACTCTCGCAGCTAAAAAAGAACTCCTCAACTCGGATGATTATATATCTATTTTTTAAATCTACTCTGTAAGACAGTAATGCAAAACGAAAGAGAACAGCTTCCTGTAACAGCTGTCAGACTGGAGTACCACGAGATGAAATTTCTTTTAGACTCCTAAAGAAGATACCCAATTAACTTTTTAAAAATAGAGTCAAACAATAATCACAAAAACTGATTAAAAAATTTCTCTATTCTGCTACTAAAAAAGCTTGTCCATTACATCTTCCTAATCTGGCCTCTGAATTTTGTTTGGCACATTAGAAAACTATGACTTTATTATCCTCTTGATTTTTCCCCTGGTTCAAACTGTTAGTGGAAGACCTCTTGTTTCTCTATCGCACATATTGGAATCACCGTCTTTCCCTCCAGGTTTCCGAGGTAGAAACCTGGGAATCAATCTTGATTCCTCCTTCTCCCTCAACCCCTATTACTAGTCTGCTCAGGCAGCCATAACAAAGTACTATAGATTTGGTGGCTTAAGCAACATAAATGAATCTTACCTATGGGTCCTGGAGGCTGGAAGTCTGAGATCAGGGTGCCAGCACGGTCAGGTTCTGGTGAGAGCTCTCCCCCCGGCTTGCAGATGGCCATCTTCTCATTCTAGTCTTCATGGCAAGGAACAAGAGAGAGAGAAAATGAAAAAGTTATCTGGTATCTCTTCTGAGAAGGGGACTAATCTTATCATACAAGTCCCACCCCCATGACCTCATATAAGTCTGATTGCCTCCCAAAGGCCCCATCGACAAATTCCATCATCTTGGGAGTTATAGCTTCAACATACGAATTTTGGGGGTACACAATTCTGTCAATAGAATCCCCACATCTGTCAATCACGAAATCTTGTTCATTTTATCCCCCAAATATTTACCAAGTTCTTTTTCTTCTCTCCATTGCCACTACCACTGTCCTAGTAGAGATGCTTATGGTCTCTTGCTAAGACTATTGCAGTAGCCTCCTAGCTAATCTCTCTGCTCCCAAACATACGCTCTTCAAACCCACCCTCCACGTAGTAGCCTTGTTTCTCCAATATTGAGGTTGATATTATAGTATGGAAGCCAGACATCATAGGTAGGCATAAGTACAGCTGAGAAGTTTAAGGGACAGGTTGTATCACTCAAAATTAACCTCTGTCTTCTGGAAAGCCCAGGTACCACTACCACAGCTAAAGCCTGCACTGCCCCACTGCTGGCTTCCCTGCCTCCCCTGGAGTGGGGCTGGGGTCTTGGCAGCAGCCGCAGCAGCTCTGGCACCTGGCCCATGACCACACCGGGCTCAGGGGGCCTCTGCTCCTCCTGACGTCCAGAAGTGGATGACGCTCCATGCCACAGGGCCCAGGGTCTGGCCTCCCCAGCAGATTCCAAAAGGGCTAGATGAGGGTGGGGGGCTTACTGCCCTGAAGGAAAAGCTTTGACCAAGGAGCATCAAGAGCCAGAAGAAAATTCCTCTCTTCCTTTCTTCAGTGAAATGGTCTGAGGCACCTATAGTCTGTCCAGAGACATCCCACATGACAGAGCAACTGGCTGTGGCTCTCTGTGGTCCCCTGGTATCTGTTTTGGCTCCTTCTTTGGCTCATCTCCTGCCATCTAATCTTCACCTGACCACCCGAACATCCCTTCCTCTGCACCAGCTTCTCTATCTCCCCACCATCCTTGCCCCACAAACAAAGGTCTGCGCCAGACACCTCTTCTCTGTACCTCCAGATAAACCTGAATTATTGAAACCACGAATTTTATTGAATGACCTGCCTCTTCTCTTAGACTGTGAACTCCACTGGGAGCTGGGGACATGCTGTATTCATTTCATGATCCCCAACATCCAGTGTGGTAGATGAGTGTGGAGACTTAATGTGGCTATTTCTACAGATACAAGACCCTGAAGGAAGACGTTCCCAGACACAGAGACAACCCGTGCAGATATGTAGAGGCAGGAAAGTGCCAGAATGTAGGAGGTAAGCTTGGCCAGGTAGTTTGGGGTTCTCTTTTGAAAAGTCTTGAAAACCAAGCCAATGAGTCTACGTATCTTTTTGGTGGATAAATTGGGAGCCTTTGAAACTAGAGAGTTGCTTTAGAAAGCTTGAACTGTCAATGATGTATAGGATGAGTGGGGGAGGTGGGGCAGACTGGGAAATTGTGCAAGTCGGAATTGCTATAGTGGCAAAGAGAGTGGGAAACAGAGATGCTTGTGGGAGAGACTATGGGGGTACAGTCTTGTGAACAAGCAAGCACTTGGGAGAGGAGGAACCAATACTGATAAATACTGGACGCCAGTATTTAACACAAAGCCTCTGGAAAAATGCTGGCGGCAGCAACTGAAACTGGAAAGACTGGAAGGGGTTTTGGTTTGGGGCTGGGAAGAAGAGCTGAAGAGGTCAAAGCATTTTCATGAAAGATGAGACTATTTGCTGCACTACACACACACACACACACACACACACACACACACACACACACACACCACCACCACCACCACCACCACCACCGCCACCACCACTACCACCAGCTGACAGCGAGGTGTGGCAGTTCTAATCTTAATTTTTTTGCCACTGCTTTATCATCAGTGATGGGCACAGGAGTAAAATATCATTTCCACATATCCAGAGGGCAAGGGCCATCTGTCCACCTGTCTTGCTAACTCATGCTTTAAATGCAAGGTGAGTCAGCAGAGACAAAAGTGGTAGTTTCCCCTTTGGTGGCCCTGAAAAGTCCCGACGCTGTCCACCTAAGCATTCATACTGTGGGCGTATCCTTTTTGAGGCTAAACGAACCAATTCCTTTAGGGAGAGGGAATGTTAGTGGGGCAGGAAACAGGGGACACAAAGTAAAAGTTACATAACAACAGGAAAATTCCTCTTTGCTTCTACCAACCCATGCGTTTTCCAGAAAGGAAGAAACTTGGAGGCTGTCCATCCAACAAGCTCTTATTATTATTGCATTTGTCACCATTTCCACATTTCAAGCACCTACTCAATGCCCAGCGTGGCCATTAATTGGCCAGTGAGTTAAGAGCATTGATGGGGTGTCCTCTTGGATGGCTGGCACTGGAGGAAGGTGGAAACTGTAATTTCGTCCTCCAAGGTAACTCTCTAAAGTGGGCAATTCAAGCACAGAGGATCATTTAGAAATAAAAGACAAGAAACTATTAAATACTGAACCATAAAAGGCTCAAGGTAAAAATTTTAGTATTTTCATTGTGCGTAAGCAAGTAGAACACTTCGGGAGGAGTGCTTTGGGAGCCCACAAACATCACTGGGGTCGAGCAGTTTGGAGAAAGTTCGCTCCTCTTTTCATCAAAAGATTTCATCATTATTCTGGGTGGGCTTCACCCAGGCAGGATATAAAAATGTTAAGAACTATTAAATCAAGTGCTTGGATATTACAAGATGATTCTGAGGTAAGTGAAGAGGAGACCACTCCAGAAGGGAGAATGACTGGAGGAATCTGTAAGACAAGTCCAGTGTAACTCTTGGGGTTAAACAAGATTCCCAAATCAACAGCTTGGATAAAAAGGGTTAAAATGTGCTTTGGTGAGTTAGGAGGCTGGGAACAGGGGGAAATTAATATTTGTGATCACCTCTAAACCAGACAGTAAATAAGTGATTTGCCTGTGTCATTTTATTTAATCTTTGCAACAGTAGGATGAAGAGGGCATCAAGCCCATTTTACAGATGGGACAACTGAGGCTCAGAAAACATAATAACCCACATGCAAGGACACACAGCCAGGGATGGGTGGAGCTGGGATTCAAACAGATCTGAGCCTAAAGCTCCTTGTTTTCTTCCACCAAGTGAAGAGAGAGTTTGTAAAGGAGAAAAAAAAAACTGAACAGTTCCTGTCAGGTTAACCAAAATCATGACAACTTGGCCAGATAAAGACTCAGGAACTGTTAAGTACACAGCCTCTCAATACTAGGTAGGACATAGATGTTAACCAGCACATTGAGTTTATCACAGTCACATTGTGACTTGACCACCCTCCCACACCACCGCGGAGATAGAATCTGGCAAGGCTGATAAGTGACTAGCTTTGACAGGTAGAAGCAAAGGGGGAAAGCAGACAGAAAAGACAGTAAAAAGGCAGCTTTTCATTAAAAAAAAAAAAAAGTGAACTGAACCCTAATGCATCTGGTTCAGGTTGCTGCAGATTCCCAGCTGCACAAAAACCGAATTAATTAATGAGAAATGCAAAAAGACTTAGTTCTGTGGAGCTGCCCTAAATTCCTTTACTGTGCCAAGACTTGTAAGGGTGATCCAGGTGACTTCCAGTTGTGGCTCCACGGCACTCACCTTCTCCCTCTAGGAACGTGACCTACGATGAGGAGACTAGGAGACTTACACTGTCTGGTTGCTTCCGACATGCTTCTTTCTCCCTGGAAGCCAGGAAATTCTGGCTCCCTGTGGTGTGCAAGGCAGCGGGCCAGGCAAGGATTCTGCTGCCAGGTCCCGGCCCCTCCCTGGAGGGAGCAAATGCTTCTCAGGCTGCAGCTGCAGAAGGAGGGAGGAGCCTGGGGGACAGGAGTGTGAGTAGTGGAGGCAATGGTCTGGACACCAATTCAGTGAGTCATACCCCAGGCAGCTTTTTACAGGAGTTGCAAATTCCAGTAATAGCAGATCGGGGACGTCTCTCCAGGGACTCCCGACCAATTGAAGGTGCTTTCTGCTCTATCTTGGCAGTTCTGAGTCTGCATCTGAATTGCTTATCTTCAAAACCAGATCCTGAAGTTTCCCCCCCGACTTTGGTCCCTGGGCTTCCTGAATCCAGGAGGTTATTCTGCCCTGAAGTTGGGGGAGCCAGATGATATCCATAGTGCATAGACGCTACACCTGGGTCTGGCCCCTCGTCCACGTAGGGATGCGATTTCCTTTCCCCATGTCCTGGAGGGTGACCTGCGTATCTTCCTTTTGTCCCCCCAGGTCCATGCTCTGGGCTGCTTTTCCTGTTCCCGCCCCTGGGCGGCTCACCTGAGTGGTCTCCTTCAATGAGCTCCTCATGTGGTGTCCTTTGGGTGTGGCCCACGGAAGCTCCAGCCGGAGATAAGAAGGCCAGGAGGAGGGTGAGGACATCCCTCCAAGCTTTCTCCTTGTGGGGTCCCAGCGGCTGACCATGTCCCATATGGGGAGAGTACAGCCCTCTCGAAACACTGTTTCTACCTCTAGATTCTGGTGACCACTCTCTCCCTTGACCCTTCATGCCTACTGAGGTATCTCTGCCCCGTTACTAGCCCTGGGTACTGCCCCATCCTTGAAATTTCCTTAAACACTGCCCTTTATGTAACCCTTCTCAATGACCCAGTGGGAGTGTGCCATCTCCCACTGCTGGGCACCTGACTGATACTAAAAAAAAGCCAGCCCTATGCACCTCTCTCCTCACCCGCTATTGCTGCCACCCTCACCTGCCCTCATCAACACAAGTGTCAACAGCCAAGCCTCGTTCAAGAGCCTCTGCGGGTGCAGAGCAGAACCCACTTAAGGCCACTTAGAATAAAACCCAAACTCCTTGCCAGGGCTTCAAGGCCCGAGCCTGCTCTCCAAACTCATCTCCCTCCCTGCTCCCTCTCCTCTGTCCCTGCCAGCCATGTGGGTTTCTTGCCATTTAACCAGCCAAGCTGTTCACTGCCTTTGCACTCACTGTTCCTCTCCTCCGCGGGCCACCGGGGCCTGGGCACAGGCGGTGGGAGGGGGAGGATTCCCATAGGTTGTCAAGTTTAATCCCCATTCCCCCCGCGAGTTCCCTGAGGCAGGCATCCACTCTTTTCATTTTTTATTTGCTGGCATCCTTGTGTTCCGGGAGCTGCGAACTCAGTGCCTACAGCACATGTCAGGTAACATAAACAAGGAAAGTGGCCAAGACTAATAAAAATCATTCATACCTCTTGGTCTGGCTTTTGTTCTCCTACTTTTGACAGAGACGTGGAAGCAGAGAAATATTCCCCCAGTATAAACACATGCACAGTGCAAAGCAATGATGGTGCCAAGTGATAACTGTCCTCGGCGTCGGGAGCAACAAGAGCCCGCGGGCGGAGACCGCAGCGGACGGCCCACTTGCCAACTTGGCATGTTTGCACAAGTCTGGCCCCATTGTGGCCAGAGGCTGCCATTTTTCAAGAGAAGCCAGAAATCCAGATTTTTCTGCAGTGTCTCCTAATTTTTAAATACTGAAAAAAATTTAAAAGCCCTGCACGGGCCACAGTGAACATACGTTTGTGCTGGATTTAACACAGAAGGCTGCCGGTCCTCCACCAGTGCTGTCTATTTGGTGGGCATAGCACATGGTTTTGTGCAACAATTTGTATTGAATGAATTAAGAGTCTTCCCAGTTGACTTCCTAGAGTTTAGAAGTAGCTGATAAGCAGTACAATTTCCCTTTGTTGGGAATGTGGACAAAGCACGCTCAGAACGGAAGTCTCCATTCTAACTGGGAGCTTTAAGACATCTGCTCCTGGGCTCAGACACGGCATCTTTGAAATTTCATGATTACATTTCTGTATCACTTGGTCTGGGGCTGATGTAGGTCAGTATGCCCTGATATGGCCTGGCCTGTTTTTTACAGTCCTGCATCCACTCTGATGGGCTGGTACTATGGTGAACTGCTGTCTTGCCAATGAGTTTCAGCCCCCGGCAAGTTCACTATGGATTCAGTGTGACCAAAGAAAATGACAGCAAACGTTCTTGGGGTGAAAGGGTTATACCCAACTTTATTTCCAGGTGGCAGGTCAGTCACTAAAGTCCCGTTCACTCAGAGCAAGTCTGCATGCAGCAAGCTGGTCTCTGCCTCTGGGCCCCTCTGTCTGCACAGCCATCCCGCACAGCCATCCTCTGGGCCTCGGCATAGTCATCCCACACAGCCGTCCTCTGGGCCTCTGTCCTTGGTGCTGCCACCACTCCAGCCTCTGCTCTGCCCTCCTGCAGCCTTGCAGCCCTGCCACTGTGTCATGCCCAGAGCACTGGGCAGAGCTCTTTTTATAGAGTCAACAGCCATGTATTGCCCACAGGTGTGCAGTGAGCTAGTCAACCAGGGCCAGGTGAGAATCCTGGCCACAGGAACTCTCATTTTATCCACAACTGGTTCTTAAAGAATTTTCCTGTCAACCCCACTGGGTGCATAAATGGGAATTTATCATGGTCACGGTCTGTTATTTCCAAGACAGGCTCTGGGAAGCGGGGAATTAAGTGTGTTGTCAAAACACCATCTAGGTCATTTAAGGGTTCAACTCCATTCCAGGTTTTGTAGAGGGCCCATTCTCTTAAAGATCTTATGAACCTGGCCATGCTTCTCATGTCTCTTTGCCCATCCAGAGACTTACAGGTTCTCATACCCACCTTCCGGGCCCTAGTCAAAGCCACTGCAAAGCTTCTAGAGAACGTGGAATGACAGAAGTGGTCCAGGTTAAGGTAATGAGCCAGATCAAGCACAGGTTGACCCAGGGACAGGCAGTGGCAGGGACAGGTGGTGGCTTTGGGGAGATGTTCTGACTCACTCCAACATGGCACAAGCTCTCACTGGGCTCCACAAGCACAGACCCATGTCTGGTTCCACCGATTTGCACTGTAGGCAGGAAGTTCACTGTCTGTTCAGGTGCTAAATAGATGTTAGCAGCACTTTATCGGATCAGCTCAAGGTGATTTAGATTTGTTCTTGGAACTCATTTAGCACCTGATAACAGGCGAGTGTGGTTCTCCTTTCTGGACAGACAGAATTACTCACCTGCATATGCTAACCAACCAAAGTATCATTCAGTGTGCTAATTCCATGTGGAAAGATAGCCAAACTTACTCCCCTAGAACTTCTGACTTGGGTTTATCCTGATATTTTCCAGAGCAAAGCTTCCCAACTGTAATGTGCGGTAGGTAGCCTGGGACAGAGTTTACAAATGTATTTTTTGCCTGAGGATCCTTTACCCACCAAATACAGAAGGTCAATATAGAAAGCTACTAAAGGCCAAGCTGCTCAGAGGGAAGCAGCTGATGACTGCTGAGCATGTGCTTGCCCCCCAGACCCCCACTCCCTTCTCCCTCTTTCTCTTGTTGCCCCTACAGGGCTATTAGGAAACTCAAAGCTGGGACACAGTTGAAAGAGCTGTTGCTCAGTATCTCCACATAGCTCAAGTCATGGGAAACTTGCCATCCAAACTTGCAAAATCAAAGTTCATTTTACCGAATCAAATTGCCTTTTTACAATTTATAATTCTATAATATTTCAAACATTCTTAGAAAATAATAGGACGAACATTTATCTACCCACCACTCACCTTTTTTCAAATCTTAATCTTTTGCTTAATTGCTTTCGTTTTTGTAAAGGAATAAAGTATTACACATACCGTGAAGCCTCCCAGTGTGTCCCTCCCTGATCCCATTTCCTTCTCCTCCTCCCTCCATATTCATATACTGTCATGAATCTGTATTAATCATCCCTAGGCAAGAGTTTTGCTATTTATATTAGTACATATTAATATATACATTTTTGCCTGAATGTATATATATATAAATGCATGAATGTATATAATAGTACATATATATTAGACACATTCCCTGAACAGTATACCATATTGTTTGCATGCATTCACACTTAATATCAATAATATGCTACACACACTCATCTGCTGGAAAAGTAAACTACAGATTGGAGTGTGAAACAACTGTCGCTCCACAGTCTCACCAGCACACACTTGGCATCAACTGGCTTTTTAACTTTTGCCAACATGATGAATGCAAAATGGCATCACGTCATGGCTTTAATCCTTGATGAGCAGTGTGGCACAGAACCTTCCCACGTGTTCATCAACCACTTGTGTTTCCTCTTTGGTGAATTGCCTGCTCCTATCCTTTGCTCATTTCTTATTCGTTTCATTTTTACTTTAGCTTTCTTCCCTCTTCTTTTTTATATAAGTTTTATGATATTTTACCTCGTTTGCACTAAAAACATTGAGATTCTCATAAAAGTTGATTTAAATTTTATGGATAATTTGGCAAAACTTACACCTTTATGATGTTGTCTCTTCATATCCATGAACTTTGCATACATTGTCATTATTCACAATTTATTCCGTGCCCTTCAATATTTTTATTTCACTTTTTTTCATCTTCCCCACTTTAGTGAAATTCATTCTTGAGTTCTTTACAGCTTTGTGGCTATTACAGTTTTTTTTCTATTACTCTTCCAAATCCCTCTTATTTTCTATTCTTGCCTTATTACACTAGTGAGAACGTCCAGTACAATGTTGGGTCACAGTAGTGAGAGTGAAAATCTTTTCTCTTGGTACCAATCTTTCAGGCAAAGCATTCGACTTCTGATATTAGTTGTAGGTTTTTATAAATGCTGTTTATCAGGCTCCATATACCTTCTATTCCTACTTTGCTGGGAGTTTTTAAGCATGAAGGGCTATTGAATTTTGTCAAATGTTTTTTCTGTATTTATTGAGACATTTTGTAATTCTTTTCCTTTAATTTTTTAATATGATGAATTCTATCAGATTTTTTTTGTGTTGAACAATTCTTTATTCTTGAAAAAGTCTTCAATGTAACTTTCAAATTTATTTTTTAAATCTATTTTAATATCACTAATAACATACTAATATTTCCTTCTTAAAAGTTAAGATACCTCCGTACATCTGCAAATACATCGCATTTTCCTGAAATGATGATTAAAAAATTGGTTATAATGATTGTCTCCAGGAAAGGGAACCAGGTAGTTGAAGGATGGGGGAGAGAGGTATTCCTAGTAACTCATCTGTCCTCTTTAGATTTTGTTCCAGAAGCATTAAAATCCTTTTGAAACAATTAAATCAAATTAAAACATACAGAAAACACTGGAGTTCTCTGTGCCCAATTCTCATTTCTTCTTGACCTCCCCTGAAATTACAACTCATGAATTTGGTGTGCTTCCTCTGAGGGATATTCTTTGTATCTACAAACACTGTAATATTTTAAGCTTTTAAGAGAACAGAATAGTGTATTCTGCTTTTCTCCTGCTTTTATATAAATATACGTATATACCACAGGAAACATAGAATAACGTTGTGTTGTGTGGATGTGTTAGGAAGATGAAATCATACTGCAAGTGTAATTCTGCTTACATCAGTATTCCTTTCCCTAGAATTTCTCTAGGGAAGATATAAACTAGTAAAATTACTGTTTCCTAGGGTATTACACACTTGTTTTTGTTGTTGTTAAAACACTACCAAATTGCTTTCTAAAGTGACTGTACTGGTTTCTTGAATGCACCCAGCAAGTGTTTTCTTGAGGGTCTATACATTCCCCTCCTGACTTGCCGTGACCTTGATCGCGCAAGGCATGTTTTTTCTCTTCGTCCCCCAGTGACTCCATCTGCAGGAGGAAGGAGTTGGGTGCCCCCCCCACCCCCCCGAGTGTATGAGATGCCGTAATGATAGGTTGTGCAGCCTCAGAGTGGGCTGGGAATGACTGCCCTAGAGAAGACAGACATTGGAGGATGGGGGTGGCAGCCAGGTGAAGGCAGGCAATTTAGATGCACTTGGCCCTTGACTCGTCCATCATCAGCACAGCAACAATTTATTTGTAGCCCTCATGCACCAAGCTCCGTGTGGAAAGCGTAGATACCCTTCTCTGGGGGAACTCACCTCCCACTGTCCCCCAGAAGAAATGGCAAACAGGGTCAGCAAAAATGTTGTGTATGGTAATACTGCCAAATGAACAAATAAATATTCTTACCATGCACTGGGCAAAGATAATTACTGGATGTAAAGAAAGTATTAATTCATAATGTACTACAGACGGTGTGGTCCAGGAATGGAACACACATCTACAACTATATGAACAATGTTTTTCTTTTTCAGCGCTGTCAGTGTGATGTCTGAGTACCTTTGGACAAGTTGAAATTTGAGCAACTTTCTGAAGGTGAGATGGTGCAAATGCCCTCCTACCTTCTCCACCCTGCTGGGGCTCACACCCCTCTACGACTGGCAGTGCATGTTACGGTTTCACAATGTACGCATTTTGGTTTATTTTAGTAGAATAAAAGAAAAAAGTCTTCCCTCTTGGGAGTTGAGAAAAGGGAGAGGTGACAGAGAGGAAATGGATTGTAAGACATGGTAGTAGAGGTAGATTCTAGGCCAGAGTACATGTGGATTCTGAGCTCTGGGACAGGAACATGGTGGGTTCTGGGGCAGCAAAAACCGATTCTGAGACAGAACAGATGCATTGTGGGCCAGCAGTCCCGGTCCCACACGTGTTGCCAGACCCGCCCATGCGTGATTGCCCTGGAGTCCCTAACATCCCCTGGCCACTGTTGGCTTATGTGTCTCCCACAGGCCTTGACTCACACATCCCTACCTCAGAGAGGCCTCCCAGGGCCCTCCACCCCTCATTATGCTCCACCCCCAAATCCCAGGACACACTCATCCTGCCCCCCCACTTTCTCTTGGTACCGCTCTCCCAGCACAGTGATTATTAGGTTTATACCTGCGATGACACGGGAATTGCCGACGCCTGGCTAGACTTGTTACTCCCGGCGGCAGGGCCCGTGTCTGCACTGCTCCGCGTGGCGCACTGGGCTAGGCACAAAGGGGTTGCCCACTAATTGCTGATACTGAACGACCAGGTTTCCATTGAGACTCAGGATCCTCTGGGCTTGGTGGTCTCAATCCGAGGGCCCGAGAGGCCTTCCAAGGGAACGCTGAAGGAATCAATAAAGCAGAGAAGGGTGTCCGAGCGAGAGGAAGTGAGGGAGGAAAGAAAGGCGAGGCAGGGAAAGTGAAAGAGAATGAAAGGAGGCAGGTGGGAGGGACGGACCCCGAGAGCCAGAGAGGAACAGACGGAGCCAGGGGGCCCGACCGCGCCAGCGGGGGAGAGACGGAGGGCGGGGGAATCAGTGCACGGAGCGCTGCAGAGGGCCGCCCGTCCGCCCGCCCGCCCGCGCGCTGCGAGCCAGCCGCCCATGGCCGCCGCAGCCGGGACCGAAGCCGCTCGGGGGGCGGCGCGCAGTGGGCGCCGGGGGTCAATGGCCCCGCCCCCTCCCCGGGCCCGCCCGCCGCGCGCGGCATTGTGGGAACTGTGGTTCCAGCGGCCCCGCGGAGCGCGGCGCGGCGCGGCGTCGGCACCCGCGGAGGCACCGGCGCGGCCCCGGCTCGGGCTCCCTCGGCGTGGGCCGGGCAGCGGCCGGGCGGTGGCCCCACGGCTCGGGCAGGGGGCGTCCGAGCGTCCGCGCCCTCGGGCGGCGACGTGGCCCCGGCCCCGGCGACTGCCCCCCGCCTCCCGCACGCCCGGGTGCAGGTAAGCGGCGTCTCTGGGGGCTGCGGGGCGGCAGGGCGGCGCGGCCGGGCGGAGCCCGGGAGAGGGGGAGAGGCGGCGGCCGGGCGGCTGCAGGACCGCGGTCCGCACGCCCCGCGTCGCAGCCGCCGAGGATGCCCTGGGACGTGGCGCCCGCCCGCGCCCCGCATCCCGGCCCGGCAGTGGGGCCCGCCGCCCGGCGCTCGCTGCGTGCCGAGCGCCGCCACCGCGGCTCTGCTCGCGGCCCGAGCATCCCCCTCCGCCCCGTCGTCCTCTCCCCTGGGTTTACGCCCGCGCCCGCCCCATCACCCTCTTCCTTGGTGCCTTTCCTTGCTTGCTCTCCCCCTCCCCCTAGTCCTGAGCATCACCCGCTTCCCGTATTTCCCTTGGTGACCCTCCTCCCTTGTCCCGTGAGTTATCACCATAAGCAGCCTTCCCTAATCTTCAGTCGATCACCACTTTTTCTATCAGTATTCACCTTTCCATCGTCCCATCCCCCTCCTCCGCCGACCACCTGGTGGTCACCATCTGTTAGGCTATTGATAGGTTAACCTATCTTTTGCCCTCCGCTTTTTCCCCAACTCGCCAGAGTGGGTTGGTGCTGAAAAAGCTGGACAAGAAAGTCAGGAGGAAAGGTGTCCACTTCCCCCCACGGGAACTGGCAGCACTGGCGCCTGGGTGGAGAGGGTGGCATGCATCAAACATTTGCCCAGTACTGCCCTGCCCCTTGGAGGGCTTCTAGGGTAGCCTGGCCGCCCCTTGAGTGACCAGAATCTCTGTAACATTGGGCAGCCTCTTGGACTGGTAATGTGAACTGGATTAACCAGGTTAGAGATGTGAGTTTGTACCCCAGGTGTTCATTTCATCAGAAATTACCTTTGACTGGTCTTGCTCACTCGTTTGGCCATGAATTTGGACCCTCTTCCCCGGAGCCAAGTGACTTTTAAGATCTCGAGTTGCACCTTACTGATCTGCAGAACTGCAATGAGATGTCCCCATCCCTAATGAGGACAGAAATGAAAAAGATACAAATGGAACAGATGTGTGAAGGAAGCTGGAAGTCGCTGTGGTCCTGGAGACAGGATTGGGGGAAGCAGGGAGACTCCATACCCCTCCCACTGGGACTGATAGGGGTTGTCGCTAGGTGGTATGAGGGCCAGATGTTTAAACCCGTACTTAATAAGCTGCCAATCACCCCGTAAAGGTTAGGGTTTCCTAGGGCGTCCCATTTCAGCTGTGAGGTTGTTAATCTACCTCTGGGCTCAGGGACTTGCTGATATTTTGGCCAATTTAGTCACTGACAGGCATGACAAATCCTATCTCTAGCTCTAAGTGCTGTTTATAATCTTGTGAACAGTGTCTGAAACCGGGGTTCAGGGCATCAGGATCGTTGGCTGCCTTTTGTTTATAGCTCAGCCTAGGGAGCATTTATGGCTGGCATTGTACATGCAGAATGAGGCTCCCCCGAGGAGGCTTAAGTGGCAGGGGTGTCCAGTGGAGAGATTTCCCTCATCATCTACCCTGTCTTCCCTGCCTTCATTTTGATTGACTTAAACTGCACTGATTAGCAGGGCTGATGGGAACTAACACTGAACAGGTGCTTGTTAAATTATCACCTCCTCAGAACATTTAAGAGAAACCTCTCTCCTGGAGACTTGAGTTGAAAAGTTCCAATTAGGAGTTTAGCTCAGGGGTGGGGGAAATCCTTTTAGTACCAAAAGTGCTTGTTATCACGCACAAGATGGTTTCACACTGAATTTCAGGAATCCTGGGGTTTGGAAGAAGGCTTGCAAACAAAACGTGTTTCATCCGGATTTCCTTTCACTTTCCCTCAAGAGGAAGTGGCTGCTTGTTCTAGGAGGGAACCAGGGGTATTGGTGGTGGTGGGGGTGGGGGTCTGTTCCCATCCAGTGGGCCCAGCCAGCCTTTCCCCTCTTCCCCCGAATCTGTGAAGACATTGAAAAAGTGTAAAAAAAACTTAACTTCTAACTTCTCCACTCTTGTATTTTTCCTAGAAACATAAAAAATGCCCATGAATATTCAGTATGTGTGTTTTTGACTTACTAAAACATTCTGTCAAGTGATTCTTTTATTCATCCTAAACTGGGAAGATGCAAATAGGCCGTTAATGAGCACCTAAGGTTTCCCTTTGATTTTTAGCTTTGCAAGTCTGGTGACAAAAAAATAAAATAACTTGAAATGTGGGGCACAAGAGCATCCAGAATTTGCCTTTAGCTGCTGGAATTCTTAGCCCTGAGATAACTTTGCCTAATGTCCCACCTTTGGTTTGCTGGCTGATGGAGATGGGGGCCGCATGTCACAGCAGCCACCAGCACACACTGAACGCTCGTGACATCGTGACAGCTTTACATCTGTCATCACTGACCTTCGTCCAGTGAGCTGAACGTTACCCTGTCTTATAGACAAGGAAACTGAGATTTAGAGAGGGGAAGTGACCTGCCCAGGGTTGGCATTAATGCTCCATCCAGCCTATGCCCGGTTTGGCTTCTTAACCCCTCTGCTACTATTGCAAGAACTTCAGGCCAAATGTAGTCCCCTGAGAAAGAGGAGGGGACGGCTTTCCCCCTTTCTGAGTCACTGTCTCATATTCCTGAGAGAGAGAGAGAGAGAGAGAGAGAAGGCTGAGCGTGAAACGCATTTTCTGAATTATTCTGCTCCTTGAGATGCAGAGTGTATTTAATTTGGAGTAGCACCAGACTTGGCTGTTCTCATCAGATTAGAAAAAGCAGAATGGACAAAGGGCTCAGCTGGGAAACATGGCTGAGGTTTTACAGGCACAGGTGACATGGCAGCTGGACTCTGATCATACTTTTATGTTATTAGGGTAATCAGGGTGCTAGACACTGGTCCTAACCATTGGCAAGGTGTGTGGCAAAGCACTTCTCTTTTGGATACCATCAGAGACCTGACAGGGCTTCTCTTAACATTCTGTCCCATCATTCATAACCCCATGGGTGAGGCCAGTAGTTATCTCCCAGGCGGGTAGACAGAAAATGCCCTGTGTCTGGCACGGGTGTGACCCCAGAGAGTCCATTTCCTTTTCCAGCTTGATTTAAGCTCAACCCCTGTCAGAAGGGCAAGAGAGATTAAATAAGAATGACAAAGTGCTGCAAAAAGAGAAATGGAAATGGAGAACATGCAGTTTTAAAGTTCCTTTGCCATTTTTCAAAGCCTTTGAAACCCAGGTTTCTCTTTAATTAATGGTGCAGAGATTTAAGGCGAATAAGCACTTATTAAATACCTACTGTGAAAGAGTATTGCAAATGGGTGGATACTGGCTTTGGTCAGATGGGGTCTGTGTCCCTGCACTGGCTCTGTGAACTTGGGTGAGTTATATGACCTCTCTGAGCCTCAGTTTCCTCATCTGTAAATGGGAATAATAGCACTTCCTAAGGATGACACAAAATGCAGACTGTCCACAATTTACAATGGTTCAGCTGAGGGTTTTTCTGCTTTGTGATGGTGTGAAAGCAGTAGGCATTCAGTAAAAACCCTACTTCGAATTTGGGGTTTTGATCTTTTCCCAGACTAGCAATTTGATGATACTCTCTCGCAATGCTGGGCAGCGCGGAGAGCACAGAGAGCTGCAGCTCCCACTCAGCCGCGTGATCACAGGGCAACTGAGACGCTGACAGCCATTCTGTACCCAACAGCCAGTCTGGTCTTCGTTTTCTGTACCGTATTCAGTGAATTACGTGAGACGTTCAACACTTCCTTTTGAAATATGTGTTAGGCTATGTGTTAGACGATTTTGCCCAACTTTGGCTAGTGTAAGCATGTTGAGCATATTGAAGGTAGGCTAGGCTAAGCTGTGATGTCTGGTATGTTAGGTGTATTAAATGCATTTTTGACTTAATGGTATTTTCAACTTACAATGGGTTTATCAGGACATAACCCCATTTAAGCCAAGGAAGATCTAGATGGGACTACTGTAATTATCAAACAGTATCTGATGCAGAGTAAATACTACTGGCTCATAAAATGGGGAGAGAGTACACAAGATTGAGAAGTGGGGTCCCTTGCCGACAAAACGATCTGAGACTTACAGTTCACTTGAAGACTTTTCCAGGTGTAAACATTTATGCTGGTTGGTTTGTTCTTATGCCCAGGTTTGGACTTCCGGAAGCTGGCCTCCTGGCTCCCAGCCCACGTGCTCACGCGACATCAGGCAGCGCCTCTCACCTGCCCCGTGGTGACTTGTGCCTGGAGCAGAACCGTGGGCCCGGGCGTAGGTCAGTGCTACCCCTGGGCAGGACCCAAGGAACAGTGGCAGCCATGCCTCCCCCTGTGCCAGCTGCCCCTTCCCTCCCGCACTGATCTGCATGGTGTGGGTGCCCTGGGGTCCCCAGAGGACTGACTGTCCAACCTTGCTTCACACGCTCAGCAACAACTCCCCACAATGTCGCTCCCGTGGCTGGTGGCCTGGAGCTGGTCGCTGGACGGCCTGAGGGACTGCATCGCCGCAGGCATCCAGTCTGTGCGGGACTGTGATACCACTGCTGTGGTCACCGTGGCCTGCCTGCTGGTCCTGTTTGTATGGTACTGCTATCACGTGGGCAGGGAGCAGCCCCGGCCCTACGCCTCGGTCAACGCCCTTATGCAGGGCTCGGATGCCAGCGGGCTGCAGAATGGGTACGTGTACTGCCAGTCCCCTGAGTGCGTGCGCTGCACCCACAACGAGGGCCTCAACCAGAAACTCTACCACAACTTGCAGGAGTATGCCAAGCGCTACTCCTGGTCTGGCATGGGCCGCATCCACAAGGGCATCCGCGAGCAGGGCCGCTACCTCAACAGCCGGCCCTCCATCCAGAAGCCCGAGGTCTTCTTCCTGCCCGACCTCCCCACTACGCCCTATTTCTCCCGGGACGCACAGAAGCATGATGTGGAGCTGCTGGAACGGAACTTCCAGACCGTCCTGTGTGAGTTTGAGACCCTCTACAAAGCTTTCTCAAACTGCAGCCTCCCGCAAGGATGGAAAATGAACAGCACCCCCAGCGGGGAGTGGGTCACCTTTTACTTGGTCAATCAGGGGGTCTGTGTCCCCAGGAACTGCAGGAAGTGCCCACGGACGTACCGCTTGCTTGGAAGCCTTCGGACCTGTATTGGGAACAATGTTTTTGGAAACGCATGCATCTCCGTGCTGAGCCCTGGGACGGTGATAACGGAGCACTATGGACCCACCAACATCCGCATCCGATGCCATTTAGGTACGTTGCAGGGATGGGGTCTCCCGGCATGTACCCTTCTGAGCACAGCCTGTCTGACTTATGGGAAACCAGACATCATGCAAGCTCAGTGCTTCTCCCATGTAAACAGTTTGACAGCAGAGATGGAGTCAAAACAGAAACTTGTGATCAGTGTAAACCTAATTCCAGACCAGAGCTCTATCCAAAGGAACTTTCTGTGGGGACAGAATTGGTCTCCATCTGCACTGTCCGATCCAGTAGTCACATGTGACTGTTGCCTGCTTGAAATGTGGCTGGTGCAACTATAAAACTCAATTCTTAATCTAACTAGCCACACTTGGCTAGTGGCTACTGTATTGGACAGTGTAGCTCTAGAGCCAAAGACTGTGATTCCTGAGGTTAATAATGACACCCAGGAGGCCAGGAGAGATACCTCAGTGCTTTCTGAAGAATCTGGGATGACGTGATGTTTGGTGTTAAGTTGATTTTATTCAGCTTCCTGGGAAGTTGGTAATACATGTATTGGGTATAGCAGTGGTTTGCAAAACAGGTTTGGGGTCCAATGGCCTGTGTTTGCATCCTGCTCCCACCACTGGCTAGCTGTGTTACTCTGGGCAAGATCTTCCCCTCTCTGGGCCTCAGTTTCCTCATTTGGAAAGTGGAGGTGAAAAGATCATCCTCTACAGAGTTACTTTGAGGATCTAATAAGACGATGTGTATTGTAAAGCGTTTATTTGCACAGAGCCCAAATAGAGTGAGAAAGGCTCAACAGAGGTAGGCTTAAAAACAGTTTGGTAAACAGGGGTATTAGTTCCCCAGAAGGCCTTGTTCCTGATGAGCTGTGAAAACAGATTGGTTACCGAGGTGACGGCACCACCGTTTAGTGCCCCCGACTAGAGGAGCACGCGGAGGGCCTCAGCACGGCCCAGCCGGAGGAAGCTGTAGCACTGGCCACCGTGGTTACAGAGTGGAGGGAGAAGTATGCAGAGGAGCCCCCGAGACAGGCTGGAGTGGGGCCTCATAGCTGGGTCCCACAGAGGACGGACCCTCAGGCTGCCAGGGAGACCTGAGCTGAATGCCCTGGGCCTCCCAGCCCCTCTTCACCCAGAACCCTCTGCTTTTCCCTGCTCTGTGTAGCAATTCTGAGTAAAATGTGCTTTGAACAGAGGACCTCCCTGCTTTAAAATACGAAGAACTAGACTTGAGCCGTTGACACAGTATTTTGAGAGTAAAGGCAGGACAGGGTGGCGGCTGCAGAGGTATCCTGCATTCACGGTCAGCTGTGGGACCTTGGGCAAGTAACTGAGTCTCTCCCTGCCTCAGTTTCCTCATCTATAAAATGGAGAGGATTGTTAAGAGGGTTCTTCTATGGTACTCGGCACATGGCCATCCAATAAATGGTAGCTAGTAGCTTTTGTGACAAAGATCGTGTTGGGTGGTGTGAAAAAGCCTCCATAAGATGTGGTCTCTGCCCTCAGAAAACAGTGGAAAATGACCAGGCTCTCCGAGCACACTTGGACTCAGTCTGTCAGCCTCACTTGCTGAATGACCTTGGGCAGGATCCTGACACTCTGCGGGCCTCTGTTTTCTCTCCCTTAAAATGGAGGTAGTGCTGCCTCACTGGACGGCCTTTCAGAGGATCAGATGTACTCTGTGTAAAGGACTGGCAGGTAGAGGTAGCCGGGTGGAGGGGATCTGATCCATCTGAGAGGTGAGGTGACCATCCAGGTCATGACCGTGATCAATAAAATCGCTGTGCCAGGCTGCAGGGCGCTCTGACATCAGAGGACAGCGTGGGGGCTGCAGGCGGGCTGCTCCGGGGACATGCAGTGCCCCTGAGGGACGGCTGGGACCCCAGTGCGGAATGGAGGAGGAGCCTTCGGGGGACGCCATGTCTGGGCTCTACTGGACAGGTGGGGTCCAGGTGGGCTGGACAGGTCGGGTGGGAGCAAAATGCAGCCGGGACTCCCAGCCAGGCTTCGGAATTGAGGCTGCGGGCAGTGAGGAGCAATGCTTTTCATTTTGAAGTTTTTCCTTGTATATTTTTCTAAAGGTTCAGAATTTGAGGGAAGAATGGTTGAGGACTGAAGAGGTGGAGTTCCAGGCGGATGTGTTGAGTCGGAAAGGCTGGTGGCAGGAAACCCAGGGTCCCAGGAAACCTAGGAAACTCCTGTGTATTAATGCTGTCGTGCCTCTGGGCAACATGAGTGTGGGCGTGTGTGTGTGTGAAACATGCCCACACGGGCCCTCTTCCTGACCTGTCATTCCCTTCTCAGCCCCGCTAGTTACCTGCCACCAGAACAGGGCCATGTCGTGTTCCCTGGGCAGCAGGAAACTTTGGCAGATGGCCTGCTCAAGTGTGGCTCACTCCCCGTGGCCAGGGCAGGCTGTGGCTGGGTGGGCTCAGCATTTCCCTCTCCACTCTCATGCCCACGTGACCATCCACTCAGGAAGGAAACAAAGGCATGTTCGAGTCACGTGACCTTGTGTGTTGACAGAGAGGGACTGCAGAGGGTGAGGTCAGAGGCAGAGTGAGCCTGGGACTGCTGGTGGCCACACCTGCTGCTACCTGGCTGAAGTGGAGGCACCTGTAGGTCAGATCTGAGCTCTTGAAATGCCGACCTTTGTCCTCTTTGTCTGCCTTCAATCTGAGTTGTGATTGGCAGAACTGTCCCCAGACAATTGAAACCCCAGTCACTGTTCTGCATTCCCTCCACCCATTTGTTAGGTGACGCCGCTCTGAGCTACCCCTGGCGGTGACGTCACCCAGCATGGACTCCCTGCGGAACCACGCGATACCCAGCATTGTGTACAGGGTGGACGTCCCCACTGCACTGCCACAAGCCTTTAGACCACCTCTGACGCTCAGCAGGCAGATGTCACTGGGAAGGCAGATGGCCAGCCTCGGGCGAGGGTGGGTGCAAATGCAGGAGTGTATTCAGGGGACTCGCTCTGACTCGGCACAAGCAGACGCCTTTCCGGTTCGTGCATATGATGCTGGATTTCTTGGCCATCTAGTTGGGTGGCAGCAGCGAATCAGCTTGTGTTTGCCTTGCCCACCCTAAGTGCCAGCTGCCAGCCTCCTGAAGGGACAGCTTTCTCTCCCCCTTCTCCTGCCTCCTGCAGTGGGTTGGTGGGGACAGAACAGAAAGCCCTAAGCCAGAGGATATGGACTGGGGACGTGGGACTGGCCAGGGCCATGGGTGAGGCCTGTCTCTACATCTCTACACCCAAGAGCCACACAGGCACTGTGTTTCGGGGGAGTATTGGCCATTTATGCTAAGCTGGGCTGTGGGCAGTAGGAGGAGTGGTGGGTCACTGGAAGGCTGGAACAGAATGAAGGGGGAGGCAGAGGAGAATAAGCAAGGGGCTGTTAAGCCAGCAAGCCAGGCCATTTTTCTGTTGTGCCATGGCACTTGGCCATGAAATCATTCAGTGACCCGGAGAAAGGAGAGCTGCTTTCTGAAACCCTGAGATGGACTGTCCCTGCAGAGAACCACCTATCCCCGAAGGTCTTCTCTGCCAGCACCAGCCACTGAGGAGTACGTGGCCTGTGGGCTCTTTCCATCCGGGCAGGAGTGGCTGGCTCAACTCTGCAGGTGTGAACATGGCAGGAGAATGTGGCCTGGATTCCAGATGGATGGGCTCAGCTGAGTCAGTGAAATGCACTACTGGGAGTTGAATATTAACTACAGGAAAGTGGACAATCGCTTTAATCCCACCAGTGGAATAAGTAGCATTTGTATCATATTGCCCAGGGGTCTAAGGGCCTGTTGTTTGGAGCCAGACTTGAATTTGAATTTGAATCTCAGCTTTTGCACGGGCTAAATAGTGATTCTGTAGGTCACCTAACTTCTCTCAGTCTCAGTTGCTCCATCTGTAAAGTGGGTGAAGTGATGTCTATAAAGTGCTTTTTGGCGCAAATCTGTGCACAGGAAGTTTTTAATTATTGGTTGCAAGGACAGCAGTCACATAGCCCTGGAAAGTAAGTATGCCAATGTCCCTCCTTTACAGACAAAGAAGCTCAGAGAGGTTAAGTGGGCTGAGCTGAGTCAGTGAAATGACCTGCCCAAAGTCACACAGCACATAGGTCAGAGCCAGGCATCTTACCCCTAGACCTCTGTCCTTCCCCTCCTCCATGTGGCCTCTTTGTATGAAGTCTTACAACACCTGTGCTCCTTGGAGCATCCACCTCTGGTTCAAGGGGTGCGTCAAGACACGCTGGCTGTCAGAGAGAGAAAGCTGTTGTGTGTTTGTCATAAGGATTAAACTGGGGGGATGCCGATGGGCCTCGGGTCTTAGCTGTCACAGTGGGTCACTGAAGGCAGACGAGAGCACCAGGACCCCAGCCCCCTGTCCAGGGGCCCCTCCCAGGGCAGGCCTTCCTGAGAGTCATCAGCTGACGCAGCCCCTTCAAGTCTGGGAGATGGCTGTGCAGTGCCCTCACTGCGGGTGTTAGGGAGCGATGGGGGCCAAGTGTTTCTTCAGACTCTTGGGTGGGAGGTGGGGACATGGACGTTTACATGTGGCGGCATGTCATCTGCCCCCCCCTCCCCAGGGTTATGCAGCCAAGCCTGGGACTCCCCACCTGCGCTGCAAGCAGATGGCTCCCTGTGAGATCTGTTCTCTTGAAGCTCAGGCATTTCTTTAGGGCCGCCGTGTTTCCTAGGGGGCGGCTGGGGGGTCTAATTAAGAACATGCCACCCTCATGTCTCAAAGTGGGCTTCAAGGTTGGGACCCAAAGAGGAAGGCGTCTTTAGTGATGGCCTTTGCGTCTTTAGTCTCAGTGGCCCCAGAGACGGGATCACAGTAAACACAGTGACTGGGCAAGGCTGGCTTCCGATCCTGGCCTCCCTCAGTTTCCAGGGGTCCCCTGGCTGGGTCAGGAGTCTCAAAAGCATAATGCAGGCCCTGGTCTGTGCTTCGGTCAGAGGGGCTCATGACCCAGAACAGACCAAGCCAGGGGAGGAATGAGTTTTTCCAAGGGGCCACTGAGGATTGGGGGTGCACAGCCTGTATTTGCCCTACCCAACTACCCCCCACCCCCAGACATGGTGCCGGCTGGATGAGGCAGAAGGTTGGGTGCTTGGGACGCCTGGGACTCTCACCAAAGCAGGCCGTCCCCTGACCTCCGACCCTCCCTGGTCCTGCCTGCCTTTACTCCTCCCTCTGCTTTCCCCCCAAGGTCTGAAAACGCCAGGTGGTTGTGAGCTGGTGGTCGGGGGGGAGCCCCAGTGTTGGGCAGAAGGCCGCTGCCTCCTCTTTGACGACTCTTTCCTGCATACTGCATTCCACGAAGGTGAGTGTCGGCCTTCCCCTTCGCCGCCTTTTTGGTTTAAATTACAGACTTTCTTCTTTAGAGGAGTTTTAGGTTTCCAGAGAAACGGAGCAGAAAGTGCACATCACCTCCACACACAATTTCCCCTTTCATTAACGTCTTGCATTAGAGTGGTACATTTGTTCTAATTGATGAGCCATACTGACACGTTATTATTAACTAGAGACCATACATTACATTAGGGTTCACGTTGGTGGAGTACATTCTGTTGATTTTGACGAATATGTAAAGTCATGTATCCACCATCACAGGATCATATGGAATCTGCTTCACTGCCCTAAGTGGGTACTGGGGCAGATCCCACCGGGCTTGGCCCCCTCCTCATTCGCCACCACCCCACCCCACTGCCACCCAGTTCCTTTTACGCACTCTGCTCAGAATCATAATGAAATCATGATAACATTCTTGATTCCCATCTGTGCCGAGGGACAGAAGCTAACCACGTGGTGTCCAGCCCTGCGTGATCCTGGCTCTGGGGTGGCTCAGACCTGTCCTCTCGTGCTCCCCTTCCCAGGTTCAGCAGAGGATGGCCCACGGGTGGTTTTCATGGTGGATTTGTGGCATCCAAATGTGGCAGCAGCTGAACGGCAGGCCCTGGATTTCATCTTTGCTCCGGGACGATGACAACCTTTTCCCATGCTGCAGTCGGCAAGAGGGGCCGCGGGCCAGCCAGGGAAGATGGGTACAGTCCAGACCCAGACTCCATGTCCAGAGACCTGCCTCAGCAGAAAGCTCTCATTCGGGATTTTTCTATCACATTGAGTCCCTCTTCCCTTTGGTTATTGTAAACGGGAAAATTTCAGCTTGTATTTCCTTAGATTTTTCTTTTCCCTTCCGGTCATTTGCTTCCGCAGTTCCTTCCTGCCTGATAACGCATTCCTTGGCTCGGCGACCAGAGGCCCGGTGCCCCCCATTGTCTGCGTCAGGTTGCTACCTGGTCTTTTCAGTGCTCTGAAATTGAGTAACCAAATGGTTATTTGTCTGAACGTGGTAACATGCAACTCCTTTTAAAAGAGAAAAACAAATACAAAAAACTGCAAACCAGAGAGCTGGAGAGCTTGGTCTCCACTGTTGTCACAGTCCAACAGGGGGACCCTTCAGCCACCTCAGGGCAGGGGACGGCCACCATCCCCGCACCCGGCCGACTTCCTTGGCAGGATGGACGCAGGCAGGGGCAGCACCCAGCACCCAGTGTCAGGGCCTTGGGGGACTTGTCCCCACTGCTCACCTCCCCCTACACCCTGGCAGGTTCCTGAGGGCGATGAGCATTTGGCTGGTGGGACTGGAGGCTCTTCTGTAAACACTGCCATCCTTCAAAGCTGAGGCTAGTGTCCTCAGGAGCCGAGCTGGGGCTCCCACGGGTCAGTCGCAGAACATGCGATTCACTTACCTCACTGCCTACAGAAGTCCTACTGCCAAACCGGGCCTGGAATATTCCCCGGTGAGCTGTTTCGCATCCACGGTGATGAACGTCGAGACCGCCAGGCTGGCTGACAGGAGCTGCTGTGGTGGGATGGGGCCTCACCAGGTGATTCCTGGGAGAGCCTGTCTCTGGCCAAAACTTGGATTGTAGATCTGACCAAAGTGTCCATTTTGCTTTGGGGTTCTGTTGCTTATGACTTTGTGTTTATTTGTACATAAATGCTCAAGCGGGGGACTCAGAGATGGTGGAGGAGCCAGTCCTGTGTGTGTCGTTGCAGGAGGCTGTCCATGAGTGCCAGCGCCGGGGCTGGCCAGCCCAGAGGACCCCCGGCACAGTGCTGGCTTTCCGGTCTCCTGTGAGGGATGTGGCTGGTTCGAGGCACTAATTCTAGAAGCAGCCTCCTGTTAGCCCATGTGTGAGAGAGGAGCCTCCAGCCATACTAGAGATGCTTGTCTCAGATGTGTCCTGAGCAATGTCGGATTTCTAAAGCCATGGGGCAGTGTGAGTGTCCAGCACGTCACACGTACAGGTCCAGCGTTTGTATCCGAGTGGAAGGCAGCAGCCTCTGTGAGGAAGCACCCACAGGAGTAGACACAGCGTGAGACGCACTAGCAGGCACTAGCCAGTCTGCAAAGGAAAACGGGTCTACATGTGAGCAAAATTTCTATACAGGTATTTTTCAGCGATGAGAATGCAGCAAAGGGTAGAAATCTCAAACCCACCTGAAGTCTTTTTGCTCACTGAGTATCTTGTTAAAGAATCACTGAGGTGCATGATTTCTGTACACACTGACCACTCCACGTTTACAAAGCCAGCAGCCCGTAGAGGTACCTGGCTACCTGTACTCATGGGATGCAGTGGGGGAAACAGGAGACAAATAAATAAAGGATCTTGCTGAAAACCAGAGTGAAGTGGCCAAGTGGACTGTTGGGAAGAAGATGTGGCACAGACAGAAGCCCTGGAAGGGACACACGTATGAGATGGAGGCTCTTGGTTTTTGGCTTGTGTCACGGAGGCAAGCAGGACTCCATAAGCAGTCGTGTGTAGTGAAGCCAAACACAGTTCTGAAACAAGGGGTGTGGGGTGGGGGAGCAGGAGCCGGGCCGCGGATTGTTAAGGAGCTGTAGGCTCTCACTGGGCAGAGACCGAAGACTGGGGCCTCAGCAAGCTGAGTCGGGACTCAGTGCCAGGGGCTGGCTCCCGTGAGCCCTCGGGCAGGTCACGGAGCCTCTGGGAGCCTCAGTTTGCTCTGCTGTAGAGGCAGCGCCCGGCACGTGCAGCAACAGCGTCGGCTCCTCTTCTGCCACGCAGAGGTGCTGAACAGTTGCAAAGCAGGTTAAGGAAGAGATGGACAAATACATTAAATCAGTGGCAGAGGTGGCCAGTGACTCCTTCCCCTTGTCTGTCTCTAACTACAGGACAAAAGAAGGTCCCTCAGTAGCTACCTTTTGAGATGTTTTCCCTTTGTCTTAGAAGAGGAACAGGGGATGCTGGTGGCTTGGGTGCCCGCTGTTTCCACAGCAAGCCTGCTTCCAGCCCAGGGTCCTGGCTGGGCTGCCACGGCAGGCGGTGAGGAAGAGTGCCACTCGCCCCAGGCCGGGTGTTTCTCACTCTTGTAAAGTGTGCGCCACCAATTAGGCAACTGCTAAAGTAATGTACATGCTACAGCTAGCAATGCTGAAGGAGAGAACCGGGAGCCAGCATACCCTCCTGGCTTCGCGTGAGGAGCCCTGCCTCCCCCGCCAGATAGCCTGCGTCAGCTGCAAGGTCAGGCTGCCCACGGCCACACCCCAGGTCCCGCAGGCCGCGGCTCATCCTCCCCCAGACTCACCTGGTTGTCTGCACTCTGAGCCCTCCTTTGACAGTGGCTGCGCTTGCAACGTTGAGTGACCTACGGCATACAGTGAGGGGGTGGAGGGCCAGCCTGATTCACTGGTTCTTGATTCGGGCTGCACAGTACAATCACTTCGGGAGCTTTTGAGAAATACTGATGCCCACACTCCACGTTAGCTACAACATCTAATTTTGTTCAGGGTGTGGACCGGGTCTCATAATTTACTTTGTTTCTAGCCCTGATTGTAATGTGTACTGGGGCTGAGGGTTGAGCCCTGAGTAGCAAGAATGGCAGGCCTTTGAAAGCAGCCAGCCTCAGGCTGACATCTGCGCTGTGCCCACCATGTAATGCCAGTCAGGCCACCTAACCTGGTCTAGGACCGCCACCATCGTAAACACTCTCCCCCAGCAGTGTCCTGATGGGCTCTTTAGGAACAGAACATGCCATTCTCAGTCTTTGGGTTTCCCGGACCTGAACCCACCTGCAGGGCTGGGCTCATCGTCCAACCTGACTAAACAGAGCCTTCCAAGCTCTTGGGCAGGGGGATTGGGTCAGGGCTGGGGTACATGACACAACTGGCCTGTCAGAGTCTTCCAAACTTCTGGGCATGTAAGGATTGGGTCATGGCTGGGCACATGATCCAAATTCTCTTTCTGGGACCACTAGGAAAGGCCAGTTCCTGTGGAGTGGGGTGGGGTGGGGTGGGGAGCTCTGTAAAGGAAGTCAGAGAGTGAAACGGGAAAGCAGGTCCCGCCCTGTGGAGATGATCTGAGACCTGAAAATAGCTTAGCCTGGAACCTGACCTCCCACCGAGCTTTGCAGGTACATGAGCCACTGAACTCCCTTTTTTACTCTTAAGCCAGATTTGAGTTGTGGATTCCATCTCTTGGCACCAAAAACTCCTAATACACTCTCTGAGTATCATCTATAAGATGGCCTATGCCTACTGTGATAAGCTTAAAGTGAGGTCTGAGTGAGACAGTATTATGTCAAGTGCTGGGTGGACAGGAGGTGCCCCATACAAGTTTTTTTTTTTTTATGTAAATGTAAGAAGCAAAGGCTAAGGACAAAATGCAGTTTTAAAGAACCATATATGGCCTGCTGCCAGCAACCACCCCTGAAGATTCACCTCCCTGCCAAACCTTGCTAACTAGGTGTAAATCCAGGGAAGAGGACAGAATAAGGCCGTATATTTCAGAGCTGCTGACAGACGGCAGTGACACTACTCAAGCAGATCATAGCACTGGGTGGCAGGAGGCAGGCAACACACACAGGGTGATACGCTTTCTGCTTCCTTCCCAGGCATACACATTGGTCCTAATTTCTGATCACCTACTATGATTCCCCATATTTCCCTACTTCCGGGTGTAGGCACCCCCCCCCAATCCAAGGTGAGAGGATTGTCCTAGAGAGAGCCCTGTGCACTCCAGAAGATTCCTTCCCATACTTGACTAACCGATACTTGTGGCCACACTGAGGTAAGCAAAGATGTGATGCATGTTTAACTAGAAAACGTAGGGGCAGAGAGGGCAGTGGATGTGAACATGTGGTTGGCTGGAGGACAAGCTGGAATTCGAAGCCCAGTATCCCAGCCTCAGACTCAGCAGTCCTCTGAACTCCAGACCTGTGTTCAGGCCTCACTATCCACAGCCCACACAGGGCCCCCCTGGGGAGGCTTCTCAGGACTCTCACACTGGACCCCACTTTCTGAAAGTCCACAAGATGCCACACCTTTACATACATTACATCTTCCTCTCCATTTCAAAGACACTGAGGTCCAGAGAAGTGAAGTACCTTGGCTCAATGTCCATGGCACTCAGTCCTGGAGCTGCGGTTTGTGCCAGGTCTCTGACACCAGAGCCCATGGCGGGCACCAGTCGGGGCTGCTTGGAGAGGAATGACACGCTTGGAGAGGAATGACATGATCCAAATTCTCTTTCTGGGACCACTAGGAAAGGCCAGTTCCTGTGGAGTGGGGTGGGGTGGGGTGGGGTGGGGTGGGGAGCTCTGTAAAGGAAGTCAGAGAGTGAAACGGGAAAGCAGGTCCCGCCCTGTGCCTTTTTCCAGTTCTCACCCTCCTGTGCTCACGGGGCCTGACTAGGTCTGATGGCGGGGACTCCCAGCCCCTCCCTGGGCGCGTGGGGTCCCGCCGAGGAGGAAGGCAGCGGGCTGCACTCCTGAGCACACAGAGACAATCAGGAAATGGCCTCTTGCTGGCTCTTGGCGGGATTCAAAAGCCACTCTGGGTTTTATTCCCAGGAGAAAACAGCTGATGACAGGTTCAGACATTTAAAATAAAGAGATGAAGTATCCTTTTTTCACCCTTGAAGCCCTTCAGAACCTTCCCCCTAAACTCCCCAAATTCAACGAATATGTTGAATTTGCTAGCACTTTCTTCTAAGCTTGGATGACAAGTGCTGGTCTTACACCCTGCCCTCTCCAGTCTCCTTCCAGAAGGGGCCAGTGGGGGGCGGGGGACTTCTCCCTCCTGCTGCCCTTTTCCCAGGACAGGTCAGTACTTAAAGGGTGACCCAGGAGTGTGTATGGTGGGAAGGGTGAACACGCTGGTACTGCACACCGTTCAACAGTATCAACCACCTGTTTCCTGCTTACACCCTCCGGGAGCGCCTTAAGAGCTGGGGTTCCCTGGTTGCTTCCTCCATCTGCCCCCAAACCCAATCCACTGCCAAATGCAGGCATTACAACTCTGATCTCCTAGGCATTCTTAAAACACATCTGCCTGCTTCTCTGTTGCCCTGTCACCTCCCTGCCGCAGGCGACTAGCCCCTCCGACCTGGACAACCAGCTTCCTAACCGTTTCCAGTCTTGCCACGGCCATCATCTGTTCAGGAGCCAGTGGCTCTGGTAATGAGAACCAGACCGAGTCCCTCCCTGCTGAGAGGCTCCCCTTTGCCCAGAGCCTGGCGACCTCAGGCACCTCCTGGTGGCCCCAGCTCTCCTTACTCGGCAGCACACACTGGGGACAGCGGAGGACCCGGGTCACCAGTTGGGTGAACACGGCAACTTTGCAGGGTGGGCAACTGGCTTCCTGTGGCTGCTGTAAACGATCTCACACTCGGTGACTAAAAACAACCCAACTCTATTGGCTCACATTTCTGGAGGCAGGACATCCAAAATAAGCCTTACTGGACCTAAATCAATGTCACACTCCCTCCAGAGGTTCTAGGGCAGAACCCATCCCTGACTCTGGGCATCTAGTGGCCCCCAGTGTTCCTCGGCGTGTGTCCACATCCCTCCAGTCTCGGCCTGTCTTCACATGGCCTTATCCTCTCTGACAAGCACACTTGTGATGGCATTTAGGGCCCATTTGGATAATCTAGGAAGATCTTTGCATGTCAGGAGCTTCAGCTCAATCACACCTGTGAAAACCTTCAGCATATAAGGTACCACAGGTCCCAGGGATTGGGACCTGATGCCTTTGGTGGCCCCCACTCGGCCCACCACACGGGCCCCAAGGCTCACACAGTGGAGGGCACATCACTACTCGCTGCAGGGTGGGATGTTAGGGTCACAGTAACTGGAGGGGCGTGGGGGTGGCGGCGCGGCTGCCCTGGGAAGGACCACCAAGGGGGTGACACACTCGGGAGAGACCACGGAGAGGGTGGCCGCCGCCATACCCAGTCTCTACTCACCACGGCTGTCAAGGTGACAGGAGCAGATGCGTCCAGGTGCTTCCCTCCAGGGGGAGGCAGTTTGATTAGGCTCAGTCATGTCCCTAGGGAATAGTCCTTCCCCAGCAGGAATCTGATTGCCGCTATTAACCACTCCAGGGGGAGGTCACCCAGGTGGACTGTGAGCCCTAGGCAGGGGCTGACCCGGAACAGCTTTCACTCCCTCTCCCTCCTGGGTTCCCTGCTCAGGAGGCTGGTGTTCTGGATGACAGGGGAACTCTGGCGTCAACTGTACACCGTGGCAGGGCACACTGTCCCACAAACTTCATCATCCCTTGGGAGCCCTGCCGTGAGGGCGTGCAGCTTGCTCCACAGAAGAGCCCATGCTCGGAACCAGGCACTGAGAGGCTTACTGTGAGGGTGTGGGCCTGAGACTGTCATTAAACGATGTCCCGACAGGCCCTGGAACCTCTGAAGTACCAGACAGGAAAAGGAGGGGTTGAGCGTCGCTTCTCCAGCCGCCTCTGGCCACAGTCCCCAGCGGGCTGCCTCTGAGGTCACGGAGCACAGCTCCACCGCAGGAGCTCAGCAGCACCAGGGAAGCCGGGACATGTCTCCAGACTGTAGCTTTTCTGAATTAATCCTGGGTAGATGAGAGGGGGTCCCTCTCCATATCCAGGGGACAGGATTTGTAGTGCCATCATAGTGGAGAGGGGAAGAAGGCTGACCGCACAATCGACATACAAAGCTGTCTTCTTTGGTCGGGTCCTGGGGACACTGATTGAAGACAAGCTGGAGCTGGCAGGCAACTGCCACAGCGGCCACAGCCGGGAGCCTAGAGGGCTGGCCTGCGGTCCATGTCAGAGGTTCAAGAGGCTCCAGGAGCAGCAGAAAAGCCCACCAAGGGAGGCCACTCTCCAGGCTGACCCCTGGCTATTTGACAAGAAAAAAGGGTGAGGGGCGGACCCCTTACCCCGCTCCTTCTCCTTCTGACTGCTGCTCCCCAGCCCAAAAAGATGCATCCCAGGACCAAGGAATGGTTCTCACCCTCCCAACAATGCCCCGCATGCCCCCAGACTCCAGCTCCACCTGATGGGTTTCCTCAGACTGCTGGCGAAGCCTCGCTGTTGCCAAGGGCTTCTGCCACATCCCCAGGTGGGGCTCGGGGACCATGTGGATGGATGCCCACTCTCAGGTGCAGGTGCCCTGTTTGGAGGCACCTGGGAGATGCTGAAAGAGGGGCCAGGGCAGAGCCCAGAGGAGAGGAAGCAGGGACCCAGCTGGCCATTAATTAAGGTCAGGCTCTGGAACTTGTAGGAAGTTCTCCAGGGCGGGAAAGGAGGGGCTGGGATCCAAGACAGATGCTTTGTCTAGCATTTGGCTAAAGGCTGCTCTCCCATGTCCAAGCTGTAAAGAACCTAGTTTGGTGGGTGGGATATGGGCATGCAAGCGTATCAACTATCTGTGGCTCTGTAACAAGTCACCCCCAAAGAGTGGCTTAAAACAACATGCATTTACTATCTCACATACTCTCTGAGGGCTGGGAATTCACAAGTGGCTTAGCTTGAAGTTCTCGTTCAGCCTCTCATAGGGCTGCAGTCACGATGTTGGCAGGAGCTGCACCATCTGAAGGCTTGACCGGGGTTGGAGGACCGGCTTCCCAGAAGGCTCCTCACCACGAGGGCTTCTCCATGGGGCTGCCTGAGTGTCAGTTCCCCCAAAACAGGTGAGCAAGAGAGAGACAGCAGCTGGAATGTGCTTTAAAACCTAGTCCCAAAAGTCATACTGCCATTTTCACCACATTCTACTCATTAGGAACGAATCACTAGGTATAGCCCATGCTTGTGGGGTGGGGAGAAATAGGTTCCTCCTTTGCAGCAAAAAATTTATGGACATATTTTTAAACAACTCTCACATGTGGGTCTTTACATTATGCTATGCTGGCCTCATGCTCCATGTGGTCATTTAAGATTCACTTTTGGGGTAAAAACTTGTAATTTCAGTGAGCTCAAGACTGAGGACCTTGCAATTCTGGAGCACTGGTGAGCAAAAGGAAAAATGTGGCTGCTTAAAAATACCCCACAACAGAAAAGGAACTGACATGTTATGTGTCAGTTAGTCATGGGAAGGTTCCTTGAGAAGCGGGCACAAAGACTGAACTCTTTCTTGGAGAATGTAGCAGAGAACTTGGACAATACACATTTATCCTAGCTTGAGGTATGACCCTCCTCCATCTGCGAAGGTCACCTCTTAAGCCAGCCAGCGGCAGGAGAGACCCCAGGGGCTGGGTGAGAGAGGGTGACAGAGACCTGTGAAGCTGGGGCTCACGGGAGCAGCTGGCTGAAGCCTGCGCCCTCGCGGACAGACCGTTCTGAAGTGCACCCAGCCTCCCCTGGCCACCCTGGATGGAGCAAGGAAGAGAAAAGCATCTGCACAAAATACACACACACAAACATAGGAAACATACCTTAACTCATTTTATCACTGGAGAGATACCCTTACTCAGAACTCAGCAGCATTTTGGCTATATTTTTTTTTTTTAGCCCTTGGAAAGTTCTTTCCAGAAAGATACTATGTCATAAACATTAGATAATTTGTTCACTGGCATGAAATAATTAACATTGCAGTTTTCAAATGGAATCTCAGGTACTTCCAGTAAACATTCAGTTAAGACTTTGGTAAATATTTCCATCCTGGGATCTGCATCACATTACCATAAAATGTCTAACTGTTCTAAGCACCATATGGGCCCAGAAACAAACAGGCGCACACCCTTCTCTTTCGCACAGCCACCCCTGAAGGCATGGCTCTGCCTCTGCCCCGGAAGTTTTCGGGACTCCCACTTGGTGACGCACACTCAAGAGCGGCCGGGTGCACAGCCCGCCTCAAACCCAAGTTGCCCGGCCCGGTCTGCCACCACCCCGCTTCCCGGTCTCGCCACCACAGGGATTTTAGTCACCTCTAAACCCCAGACTGCCTCCCAGGCTATCAGATTTGCCCCCACCGTGGGTGTCCTGAAGAACAGGCTCCTAGTTTGAATAGAGTTCTGGGAGAATTCACCGAAGGCGGCTTCTGCGTCCCTGACTGCTTCCCTGCATGAGATGCCCTGAACGAAACCTAACTGCCCCGTGGCCACTCCGGGCTGCTGGCTACCAGACTCCACATACCACCTCCCTGGAGACAGGGCTGGACAAACACTCTAGACTGGGAACAACTAAGTTCTAGAAGAACCGCCAGGCACCTCAGGCTCCGCACAACAAGCAGGCTGGCCCTGTCTCTCTTCGATGGAAGGAGCTGATGCCTGTCGGGGCCCCAACACTGCTGGTGTAGGGAACTTCCCTATAGAGTGTTCGAGGTCTGCCAACCTGAAGAACGACCTCTCGAACCCTAATCCACACAAGGAGTACAAACGCTCAAATACTACGTTCTAACAAAGGGAAGATGTCAAGAAAAAATAGAGGGATTTTTTTCTGTTTAAAAAGGCAGCTTCCTTTGCTGGCATTCCATTGAGCAGTCATCTGGGGTGATGAGCTCCCCACGGTGCCCAGTTCAAAGCAAGTTCACCCCGTGCTTCAGCAGCTTCTGCTTGGCTTTGCCCGGGAGGTTGAAGGCACTGTCCTGTGGACTGGGGAAGCCGGAGCTCCGCGCTGCCGACGCCAGCTGCTGGAAGTAGGTCTCCTGGACCGGGTTGCTGCAGGCGTACACAGCTGTGGAAGCGTTCCTGGGGGGGAAAGAGGGAAGATGCAACAGTCCGGGGCTGCTGTACAGACCCCGGACCAGAGCCCTCAGGAGGCGGTCGTGGGCGGCCCTCCACACCAAAGGCTGGAGGGCAGCTGTCATGGCTGGGGCTCTACTGGTTCCCTTGAGTTTCAGACTTTGGAGCCAATACTGTCTTTCCTTCCCCTCAGCTCACTGGATGCTGGGACTGTTCGTGGGGGCCACAGTCAGCGCCTGAAGTGTTTTGTTGCACTCTCAGGGCCAGGAGGATGAGGTGCGGACAAGTCATCACAGCCACAGGGAGGGAGAACCTTGGCCTGGTGGTTAATCCCAGCTCTGCAACTTCCTAGCTGTGTGCCCTTGGCTAAGTTACTCAGCCTTTTTGAGTCCCAGCTTTCTCATCTGTGAAACGGATTTGACAACAGTAGATCCCCTCATTGACATTTTGAAAGAGATTAAATGAGTAGGAATATATGTAAATTGCTTAGCACATGGTAAGTGGTTAAGAAATGGTAGCTATTGTTTCTGTTTCTATCATTAAAGTAAGCTACATATGCCAACACTAAAACCCTGTCAGCTCCAAGGAAGGTGAAATACTTCAGACCATAAGGTGGTTGATGATCAGATACCAACATTTTACTTACTTCCATCTCTCGCAAACAAAACACGCATACACACCCAGTATAACCAGTTCCCCAACCAGTGACTGCAGATGCAAACCACATCTAGGTTGTCAGCCTGCGGCAGCTCTAACTTCAAAGCCAGAGAAGACACATTTATCATGGAAAGATATATTGGAATATTGGCTGGAGATGGTGCTGGGCAGGAGAAGTGCCCAGTGCTCCAGGGTGGCAGGTGACAGGGCATTAGAACCTTGTCACCGTGCCAGGCTAGTCTCAGACCCTCCCTCTCGACCACACTGCCTCCTTGAACTGGAAATGTGTGTGGAGAGAACATGCACTTTAGAGTCAGAGAAACCTGGGTTCAAATCCTGGCTGAGCCTGGGAAAAGTCACTAATCCTACTTGTGCCTTCATATCATTGTCTGTAAAATGAGGATGGAAAAATGCACTTGCCCAAATCATTCGGGGACTAAATGGAATAATACACATGGCAGGCCTCCCCTTCTGGCTTTCTAACTTGTCTTATTTCCTGCTGCTGATTTCATAAGAGAAGCATGTAGAGAGAAAAAGTGGAATTAGACTGTAAGTTACAATAATAGATCAGGATCTACTGACATAGGGATGTTTAAGATATGCAAACTTGTAAAATGGTACGTTAGTATGATCCTTTTTCACAAAGACTATTACAATAATTAAAATTAAAATACTAATAATCTATATTTTATATGCAAAAAATAAAAACCAAAACCAACCAATAAAACCCAGCACTAGTACTGTATCTTGTGGGTGTATGATGGGAGAGGGGAGGTGAACGTTTTACTTCACGGTTTTGGAGAAGTCAGTGTTTGCACGGGCACGTAGGACTTGTCAAGTTAGACTGCAACATCACCCCGGCACCGTTTATGATGAGCAGACAGAGACCCGCCTTCCCCATAATGGACGGAAGCTCCGAGGCGGTGCGGCCCTCAGGTTTCCTCATGGCTGTACCCGTGTATGGCAGTTCTGAGCCGCAGGAAGGGACCCAGAAAATATGACACGGGAAAGTGTGAGGATGGCAGCCACATGAGCAGATAAAAGGCCTTCAAGAGAGTCATGGAATATTCTTCATTTATCACGAGTGAGCCCTGCCGGAAGCCCTGGTGCAGGGTCAAGAGAGTGACTGGGGGACCTCACCTGACGGTCATCTCATACAGCGAGGGCAGCTGGGCAAAGTCTGAATGCATCAGGCTGACGGCCTGGAGGAAGCGGCGATCCTGGGGTGCGGCCTCCTGGGGCAGGTTCGCTTTCAGAAAAGGACGGAGAATTGTGAGTCCCGGACTCCTGCTGACCCGCCTCATAACCCCAGTAAACCCAGGCCCATGGGTGCTGGGGGAGAGAAACAAGGGCCCAGGGTGCTGGGACCCGATGGCTGCCACCATGCCACCACAGAGCACACACTGTCCCCGATGATGAATGTCAGAACCTTGAGGCAGACCTTATCACAGGAACTTGGACCTGCACGTCTTCCCCTCAAAATGAAGAAAACAACCAAAGAAAGACAAGAGAGCAAGGAAGTGTTCGCCAAGTGAATTCTCAACTCAGAGGAAGCAGGGCCCCAAGTGAGAAGGCGGCACCCTCACTGCACATCAGGCGCCGCTGGCCGGGCCTGAGTCCTGACCCCCACTGCCCCGCGCCCCTCCTTACCCATCAGCGTGTTCTGAATGCGGTCAAAATGCGTGAAGTTGTACGTTCTGCTTGTGAAGGCAGCCTCGTCTCTAGGCAGTGTCTCCTTCAGGTGCACCTCCAGCCCATTCAGGGACGCCAGGCTACTGTGGTACTGCGAAGGGGCAGGGGAGGGCCGCGAGCTGCAGAATTCACCCCGGCAGCCGCAGCCTTGGGAATACCATCCAAGAAGAGCTGACTGGCTACTTGATTCAGTCACAAGCACGCCAACTGCTATTTTTACCAGAAGTACTGACTCGCACCCTTAGGTTCTAGGGCTTTCTCGTATTGTAGAAAAATCAGAAAATAGAGGTGAACAAGAAAATGAGTTAAAGAAGAAAGCACAGAAAAATGGGCCATAATCTCGCCATGCAGTAATAGCCACGGTCAGCCCCTTGGCACATCTCCTTCTAACCACGCCTTTCCCACCTGGGCCGCTCGCTCGTGTGCACGGAACAGCCAGCGGGGCCCACACTCCAGCGCTTCCCAACAGGCCCGGGCTGAGGGGTCCTGCGCTGTCTGCAATGAGCTCACCTCTTCGGTGCATCGAGGATGGTACCAGCTACACACAGTCCTGGGAAGGACTGAGACGTGTGGGTGAGGTGGATTTCTGGGCTCTGTAGTTCAGAGGAGGAACTGACTGAGGAAGCCTGTCTGGGAAGTGTGTCTACTCAAGCACCTGGATTTTAAAACCTCTCAGGGGATGAGTTATGTGCAGGTATAGCTGACAACACGGGACCACACCATTATGTATAATTCTTCTTTTAGAAAGAATGGGACCAAACCATAAACAATGACCAACACTAGTTTTATAACCTAATGACACAGCATGAGCTACTTTCTTTATCCTTAAACTGTTCTCCTGAAACACCATTCTTTAATGGCTGCGTGGTATTCTTTGAGCTAGACTTTGGCCTTGACCAAGTACATCAGTCATATCCCGATGGACTCCGTCTGAAACTGAGCCTCCTGGGGCTCCTGTGGGGCTGCTTTGGCCAGAAGAGGGCCACTGTCCCTGGGCAGCAGGCGACTCCCAGGTGAAGGACGTCCTGGCTCAGCCTCTTCCTGGCCAGATGACCAGGGGCAAGTTACTGCATTTTTTTCTATACCTCATTTTTTTTTCATCTCCTAAATGGAAACCACTGCAGGACTGTCAAATGGATTAAGTGAAATGACATACAAAAAAGTCCTTTGTAAACTCTGAAGTGCTACCCTGAGGGAAGGCATTTTTATAGAGTCAAGAAAATGCAAATTATTATGGTAGACATACTCTCTCTTTAATAAGCACATAGGACTTGTCCGTGGATTATTCTTCAACAGCTGTGTAGAAAAATAAGCATACGTAAGAGCACAGAGATGAAGAGAGAATGCTTCTGCAGTAAATGTCATGAAGCTGAGTGTTGTTTGGGGAGTAGACTGGGCTTCAATCAGTTTTTCTACCAGAGCATCTTAGAAATGATGTTTAAACCTATTGGTTTGCATACTGTTTTATTTTATGTACTCATCTATTATTTTATGCACTCCACACCTAGCAGAGTGCCTGGCTCCTAGGTGGTGCTCAATAAACATCTACAAAATAAAGGGGCATATCCAATGCCAAGCCCATTGAACTTATGAGCTACTTGGTTTAAATTGAGGTGCACAGTAAAGTAGAAGGGCCTCTGCTCAGGGGAGACAGGTATATTATATCTCCTGTTCAGATCACTGGTATGGCCTAAGGAACGCAGCTTATCAGGTGCTAATGAGCTGCCTTCTGTCAGATGTGTGCATATACCCACAAACCCATTCACTAGGAAGTCAAACCACTGCCTCATTGGAAGTTTCTGGAACCTGGTAGCAGTCAATCCTCCCATCTCAAGCCAGTGCCCAGAGGAAGGGATGATGGGAACAGAGAGTGAAAGATGCTAAAACCCAAGTATTCCTCATAGGCACCGAGCTCTGCTTCTGGAATCTTCTGCTAATTTAAGATCAAATCAATTAACAGTAAATGTACAATCACAAGATGTTATGTCAGATGACACATGGACAACTTTTTTAACTGGTAACCAAGTGCTTTCCTACATATTGGGGGTCAGCAAATCATTGCCCATGAGCCAAATCCAGCAAGTTGTCTATTTTCATATAGCTTGAGAGCTAAGAATGCTTTTTATATTTTTATACAGTCAGGAAGAAAGAATAAAATTGTGACATGTGAAAATTGTATGAACTTCCAATTTCCATGTCCACAAGTTTTAGTAGGACACAGACATGCCATTTATTTACATATTCTCTATGGTTTTTGTACTGCGATGGCAGAGTTTAATAGTTGTGCAAAGCTGAAATACCAATGTGTTCCTATACATTAAGAGTTTGCCAACCCAATATATCCTACTACACATGCAATCCTCACAAAAGCCCCAGGAGACATACAGGTGGAGCTAATTCTGGGAACCTCCAGCTTCTAGTCCCTAGCAAAGCAAGGGGCTTGAATGTCAATGTGCAGAAGAAATGACACAGTTACACATTCACTCAAAAGCACTAGTTTCATGGGGGAGGGATGCATTTTTATGAAGTATTTTACACTAACACTCACACATTAACCTCAAACCTCATCTGCTGTACCCAGCCAGCTCAAAGTCCTATAGTAGCAATAAATTAATGATCTGGTCACTGTATTTGAAGGTCAATGAGAGGATCTTGGGTTTTGAGCAGGATCAGTAGCTCTATGCTGCCCCCTGGTGTGAGTTCACTCTGTTCCCCTGAACAATCCCAACCTCTCCTTGCTCAGCCCCCTCACATCTCCTTCCACCCAGTTACCTGCCCCCCAACCTTCTGCAAACGTAAAGAGGTGGCAGTTGATCCCCTGAAAGACAAGATGGCAAAACGACCAGAGGGTGCGTGGCGTGTGCACAACAGTCAAGGAGCCCTTTCAGGGCAGGGTGTGCTCACTGCCGCACCTGAATGGTAGTTTACCCCTCTGCAGGGGCTTGCTTTTCCAGACAGCCGCAGACGGTTTGGAGGGAAATGAGGTCAAGTATTCTGTATGCAGGCCCAGGACAAAAAGGCAGGAAAAGCTCCTCCCCATTATAATAGAGACAGACTCTGGGTCTGATCAACAAGCCCTGCTCTCCAACCAGCAAGCTGATCGAAGTCTGTCATTCCTACTCTTTTTCGAAAAAGTGAGCTCTTCCATTAAACTGCATTCTCTTTCCTGGAGTCTACCCACCACCAAATCCGACTTTACATAAAATCCCCTGGGACTGCTGTCCTACGTAATGGACAGGCCGTGACAAAACAAGTGGTATGTCCACCTGTCAAGCGCCACAGACGGCAGGGCATTTCCCCCTTGCCGGCACCTTCCCACCTACATTCCGAGCTCAGATGGGTGCAGGACAGAGAGGCTACAGCAGGGAGAAGAGAAACGAGAGAGGATTCTGGACCCACCAGTTGACTAGGTCTTCAACTCAACAAAGATGTTTCCTTACTGGTAAATGGGAGTTAGGATGTCTATTCCCAGACCTGTTCAAGGGCTTGGCTAAAATGACAGATGCATTTAGCATACAGTGAATGCGGCATACATTCACTTCCTTCTTCAAGAGCAGCCTGAGCTTTTTCTTTATCTTTTTGGGGAGAAGGTGGAAGAGGGAACACTGGGCCTTCAAAACAACATGTCTACCACTCAGCTCTGAGCAGCACAGACCATGAGAATGAAGGCATCACAGGGAGACGAGCTGTATGAAGCAGCAACCCGGGGTCCCCGTGTTGTTAGGAGGAGGAGGTTAAGTCCCTGAGAGCTGTGGTCAAGGAGGATGCGGGAGGCAAACCGGCCAGCACTCGGGGAAGGGGTCTGTGGAAAAAGGAGAGAGATGCTAGCCGGTTGGGACGGAATTCTCTGGCCTCCGGCCTGTGTGAAGGAAGCCGCCTTCCCTCCTCCTCTGCTCCAAGGTGACTGACTCGCTCATTTATGGAGGTTCACAAGCCCCGCATGCTAATAAGACTGCTTAGAATAATATAGATTTAAGAACAAAAACATGGCAAGCTCCAGGACACCATTTGCCCTGCAGCAATTTCAACGTGCTGTTCTCACTGCTATCACGTGCCTCTGCAACTACAGCAAGACTGTTACTATGGCAACTGGATCTCCAGCGTGGGCTCAGGCCCTGCGGTCCATCTACTGCTGTGATGCAGAAGGGGCTGGGATGGATGAAGAGGAGCCCTCTGCAGCTAGGACCCTTAGCATTTCAGATGTCCCCAGGGAGGAGCTTCAGATCCACCAGGGACAGTGCAAGGGTCCTGGAGGGAAACGGGGGCTTCTGGAAACCTCCCAACTCAGGCTGTGACACACACAGCGTAAGACCCCAGCTGACACAGAACCTCGAGCTGCCCAGGCCCAGGCTGAGAAGTGAGGCCGTCAGCAGTGCGGCTGCATGTGTGGTCATCGCCTATGTGACCACACCTGGCAGGGCCAGGCCTGTCACCACCTACAGGCACTGCTGATGAGCACTAGAGACTCAGAGGGGCAGGGCCTCCATGCAGTCACATGGCCGCCCCAGGACTCTGACTCAGGTCCGCCCCGCTCAAGGTCTGTGCATGGGACCGGAAATAGCAGGAAGGAGCGGGAGATCCTACGCTGCTGTTCGCTTTTGCACCAGCACTATGCCTCCCTCTCTCAACTCACCCCACCAAACCTGAAATGCGGGTACTGCTGTCAGCCCCCCCCATAAACCAGGACGTTTGGCACCAGGTCACGCAGCTGAAGGCTGACACTTGCCCCTCCTGCTCTGCGACAGCCCGTCACCCCTAGGAGGCAGGAGCAGGCTGCAGAGGGCAAGGGGGGTCTGAGCACACTCACCACCTCCTCGATGGCAGCCGCGTCCCGCAGCAGCGTCTCCTTGGCCAGCAAGGATAGCACCAGCCCATTAACGCTGTGAGTGTAGAGGTTCAGCCGTGAGAGTCCTCCATGGGATGCTGACCTGTAGCCAGTTCCGTCTGCAGAGGGACCATCGCCCTGAGTGTGTGCCAAGCTCCAGCCATATTCCTGGCTGGGGGCTGAGTAGCTCTCATGCCCTGTGACGCGTTGCTCCAGGCCTTGTTCCCCCACGGGGAGCGTAGCTTCTCTCCGCCTCAAATCCAAGTGAGGCGAAGACAACGGCTGGCTCAACCTGCTGGAGAGGCGGTCTTCCCTGGGAATGGGGGCTTGGCTGCTGTCCCCAGGAAGGTCTCCGCGCTGGGCTAGGGCTCCATTCTGGGCAAGCATCTCAGGAGGAGAGGGAGAGAAGAGGCTGCCCACAGGCAGGGCCGAGGGCAGCTCAGGTTCTGGGCTGCCAGAGTCGCTGACAGATTCCTTGCCATAAGGACCACCACCATCCAGGGTACACACACTCGGTAAGGAAAAATGACTTGAGGATGTTCCCCTTTTCTTAGTTTCTGGAATGTGGATTTCAGACAAGTCCAGTTCTGCTATCCTCCCAAACAAACCAGGTTCCTTCACCAGGAACCAGTCAGAACCAGGGCCCTCATCCCTGACAGTGCTGTACGGTTCTAGGGGCTTGATACACTCCAGATCATGGCCAGACAGGCGTCTGTCCTCCTTCTTGCCATTTGGCCAAGTGACATCAGGGGACATGGGCTCAGGGGTGGTTGCCAACGTCCAGGCCATGGATTCCCGATGCCCAGAGGTGTCTTCTCTCGGGGCAGAGGTGCTCCAACCCTCTGGAGGGTGCTGGGCTGAGCATTCCTGGAGCCGGGCTGGAGACGCAGGAGAGCTGGAGAGCAAAGTAGAGTGAAGGAGGAACACAACTGTCCCCCGTGGGGGACTAGAGCACTTTCCCAGGGTGCAGAGGCCGTCAGTGAGGAGTGGCTGCCTGAGAACACAGAGCTTAAGGGGCCGTGATGCTGACACCACAGGAGTAAATATACGGCAGGGCCTGGTCCTCAGGGCTTCGTGCAACACCAGTATCACCGACTGGAAATGGCAGGGCCCACTGAACAAGAGTCACCCACATTTGGGGGTCTGCTATGAGACAGACCCTATACTGGGCAATACACAGACTATTTCCAATATTCAATAGGAGCCCATACTACAGGATTACTGGGTCCATTTTACAGATGAAAAATTTGAGGCTCAGGCAGGGAATGGACTTGCCTGAGGTCACCCAGCTGATAAGGACAGACTGGAGTGAAACCTACACTCATCTAACTATGCCAGCTGCCCCTTATCCACAGGCCACCGATCCAGATGCGCGTCCCAAGGCACAGTGTGGAGAAGATGGAATTGCGGGAGGCTGGACTGTGCCAGGGCTTGTCTAAGGAAGCCCATGCGAGGGCACCCCTCCTCGGCCCCCCTACCTGGTCATCCACTCCCCGGGGAACTCGCAGAGACTGACAGCTTCCTCTTCAGTCAGGAAAACAGGCATGATCTCGACATTTGGGGGGAGCACCACCCCTAGAATCACAAAGCAACATGGACGGGGCTGTCCCCTGGGCCAGAGAAGACAGAGGGGCAGTAATTGTTCTGGGGGGTGACATAGCCAACCCCCACCAGCTCAGAGGACAGTACTGTGATCCAGCCTCCAGCCCAGAACAAAAGCCCTAAACTGCAGCTAGCCTGTCTTGTGATCAGCAAGGGGAAGAGCCCATGTGGGCAACTTTGCTTCCAGTTGTGGAGAAGGGTGATGTCTGGTGAAATAGTGGCACTTAAAAACAAAAGTTATAAACTGGAAAAGATCCCAGCTGACAAAAGGGATCTACCTCAACTTACCTTCAAAATGAAAACAAAGTAATTGCCTTGGGGATGCCTCCACATCCTGCAAGAGGCTGGTGGTCACTGTTTAGCTTACTCCCTCCTAACTGTTAGCCCTTGAACTTGTCTGAGCAGTTTTGTAATAGTCAGTGAAGGAGTATCTGAAAGCAGGGATTTAAAAGGGATGCCTAAAACCATGAGCTTTATGATTAGGATTCTGACGGTGACTTTGCTCTTGAAGCTCTGTCTTCCTAACCTGAGCAGATGCAGTACCACCTGGGACTACTCAGCCCCTCACGCGACTTGCACAGGGCCGAGCAGTAGGAAAGCTGCATTCCCAAGATGCGCCAGTGCCCCTGCCTACTCACCTTGCTCCTGTGGGGCATCCCCTCCCGTAGGTCCTCTCTGAAAGGAAACACACACACAAAGTGGAGCTGGGTACCACATCCTCCTCCTGACCTAGCCATCAGGAGTGCCCCATGCCAACTGTCCCTAAAACTTGGCCAGGCCCAGAAAGCTTGTCCCAGCTGCATGCCAACAGCAGAGCAGATGGAACAGAAGCTCCCACAAGCTGCCTGCTCACTGCCATGGCGACGGTCAGGCAGGAACCAGCGCCTCCACGGGCCGCAAGGCAGCAGCTCCACCCAAACTCACCCTGGGCTTTACAGCCCGATATCTCAGTTTCTCTCCTCTGGGGATAGGAGCGTGGATTCCTGTCATTTTTACACCACCGAGAACTCATCTCCTAGAATGTATCCACATCTGCCCCAGCCCTGGCAGAGAACTCACACAAATTCCATTACAACAAAAATGTGAAGATCCTGGAACCCTCACGATAAAGGATCTGACCTAAACAAAATGCTATGCCAGATCTCTCATTTATTTTGATTCGGAAAGCGAGAAACCTAATTTTGTCAAGAATTAGGAAATTAGGAATTTTCTCAGAAGAGCTTTCCAGACATCTCAACTAAAAGGTCCCAAAAGGACCATCAAAACAAAACAAAGACTGCTCTTCTAGTCCAAATGACTTTCACACCTATGAAATGACATGGCTTGCTTTCTTTTTTGGGTGGTTATTTTTTTTGCAAATCTTACTCTAGATAAAAATGCAAGAAAATCGCATATAATTTCCTCATCTTCGCACAAACTAATACTGTTAATACTGGACATATTTTCCTGTAAGTGTTTGCATTTTTAAATATTTTTGAGATCACATACTATAGAATTCTATTCTGCTTAAAAAAATAATATGCAATTCCTATCATTAAAACATCTTTGGTCACTTTAGATTACTGCCTGTGTTTAGTAAAGTTTAAAGTGGAGTAGGTGGATGAATCTTTCCCTACTTTAAGCCAGTTAGTGGCAAACTTCTTCTGCAAAGGGTGAGGCAGTAAATATTTTTGGCTTTGTGGGCCATACAGGCTCTGTGCCAATGGCTCAACTTGCTGTCGTAGCTCAAGTGCAGCCCAATAAAACTTTGTAGGCGACTGGCCCACAAGCCATAGTTTGCCAGCCCCTACTTTAGACTTCTAAGTTAGAGCTCAGTTTTCACTTTCATAAACTTTGTTGTGATAAAGTTTTGAGTATACATTTTTTTCAGCAATGTGATGATCACCTTGGAATCGATCTCTAGAAGCTGAATTTTTAGGAAAAAGGGAAGGGCATCCTTAATCATCTCTTTACCAAATAGTTTTCCAGAAAGATAACTCTTATCACACCTCCACCAACAGGGGGAAAGAGCCCAAATACAGCCCTAAAACCGTTTTACATGTCCACTGATTTAGTAAGTGTGAAAAGCTAGCCCTATGCTACATTGAAACCTATAACTTCATATGCTAAGAATAAGCAAAATGAAAGAAATATGGGCTGGAAGGAAGCGGGCCAGATGCCAGCAGTGATGACCTCTGTGCAGTCCAACTGTGGGCAACTTTATTCTTGATGAGTGTGTATGACTTTTCACTATAAAAAATAAAAACACTTAAATAAACACAAGACAGAAGTATTTTAAAAGAGCTTCTGTTTTCCTACATCATCCTTTACTAGTCTGTCTCTAAAAATCTAACATCTCTTTGACATAAAGCCCATCCTTGAGGGAAATCAGGTTCTCACAGTTCCACCTGGATTGAAGAAAAACCAACTATCCACATCAATCACGTGTAAGGCAACATTTCAGGCTTGCTGGCAGCTTCACTCTCGAGGAAAACCACTCTGCCGGACCCGGGGTCCTGACGTGACTAAGTACACCGCCCCGTGGGCGCAGCAGCACCCTCTGACCGCCTCGCCCTGGGGCTCAGCCTCGCCACTGGGCACCTGGTGCAGACAGACACTGGGATGAAGTGTCCCATCCCGGCAGGTGGGCTTTACAGTACCTGGTCCCGAGGTGCAGCTCGACGCAGCAGGACCTTGGCTGTGAGGGAGGGTGGCAGCTGGGTGCTGACAATCCTAGGAGGTCAGACATAGGAACAAGGACACTGTGAGAAGAAATACACTGTAGGACTCTGAACGGAAGAGATTCCTAACACCCTGTGCTGGCGAGGATCTTGGGGACACAGCTGGTGGGAGTTTCCACTGGTAAAGCCCTTATGGAGGGCATGCTGGAAATTGCTATCAACATTTAGAGTGTCCAAACCTTTGACCCAACTGATACCAAGATGTACACTTAAGAATTTTCATTACAGGAAAAACAGTAGAATTGTTAAAAAATGGGCACACAACTTAAATGTCCATCAACAGAATAGTTAAATAAATCACGGCACAGCTGTAACACAAAAAATGAGGTGCACCAATATGTACAGTGTGAAACCGCATAGGAAGAGCAAAGGGAGGGGCACACCAACGGCGCACAGCGGAGACGGGCTGAGTGTGAGGAGGGAGCAGGGAGAGGGACTCTGAAATCGTGTGAGGTGTGTTTTCTCTCGTTTTCTTTTTTAAATGAGAACGTGTTTGTGCACTAGGTGCATCATTTAGAAATAAGTAAGGAATGCAAAATAAGGAAGGAAAAAATTGCCATCTGTGATGCCACATCACTGGCGGGCCTGGAGGCACCTCCAGCTGCTGCAGAGCTACCAGGGGAAACGAGAGGAAAAGGCTGCGGGCGTGATGTGCTGAGGGCCACGGGAACCGGGGGCTAGGCGCGGTGCTCCCACACCTGGCATCTCCTGTTATTCTCCACCAAGTATCTCTATTTCCCAGAAGATGAAACTGAGATTAAGCAAGTTGCCCAAGGTCACATGTGGGAGAGAGAGAATCCCCAGCGCCCCCGATCTCCCCACACGGACAGGAGCCTCGGACGACGGGAGGAGTGGCTCTCAGGCACTCGGGCTCGCTAAGAGGCCCTCCAACTATGTGAAGAGGAATGCTGACACCTCAGAGGCCGACCAAGGGGCAGGCAGGAGCCCAAGGAGAAACACTCCCCGCTGCCCTTAAGAGCTGAGCAGCAGCCAGCGCCCCGGGGCGGCAGGAGGGCGGCAGGAGGAAGGCCATCGCAGCCGCTACCCCTTCCTCACCAGGCTGGCTGCCGGCAACCAGGGGGCTGTGCGCAGCATTCTGTAGACTGCCAGCTATAAAGGCAAGCCCTAACCTGAGAATTACAAAGATCTCTTTAAATCTGCCTTTTATATTCCTAACTCTTTTCTGGACACAACTGTCAAGTATCCAACTTTGCTCAAAGACAGGGACATACCCTAAATCAAATGCAAACTATCTGATACTTGCCAAACCAGCCCACTTAGAGCTGGCCAGAGATGGAGCTCCCCTCCCATGATCTGGAGATGGCTGGGATGCTCGGTCCTGCAGCAAGGGGATGGGGTGGAAGAGCGGGGCCCAGCATTACTCACAGTCCTTTATAGAGGACGCAGCCAGCAAGAACGTGAGGCGAGCGCTGGCAGGTCTGCAGAATGAGGGCTGCCTTCAGCAACAGCAGGGGCTCCACCTGCGCAGGGCCAGAAACACACCCAAGGGTTAACATGCCCGAAAGCAGCAGGGAGGGAGGAGAAAGGGCCTTTACAAAACAGATGGGCAGGTCATAACCCAAAGCCTGGAAGAGGAGAATATGCCACGTGTTAAAATCTGTGCCATTTCTTGGGTCTATTCCACCTCTCCATACCCAGAACTGTGGATACCACAAACTGCCAAATTCTTGGAATAAGGAGGAACGAGTACAGAAAATATGGCATATGGCTATTCGTGAGGGACAAAGCAGATTGCCTAAGGGACCCGACTATCGCTGCTAAGAGCAGGAGGCGGCAGGAGAGAAAGGCCCACCCCTCAAATACGGGTCGTGGTGCCAGTCAAACCGCTGACCCCACCTTCCACCCTCTGGAGCACAAGCCCCTCTGCAGCACAGCTGGCCTGACATCTGGCCAGGCCACAGAACTCTGTTCCATAATAATAAAGGAAAATGCCATGGTCTTTCACTCAGGGAAATACGCCTCAGTTCCACATTCCTTCTAAGACATCAGTTACCTAGAAGCCCCTAAAAATACCAGAAGAGGATCTGAACCTAGTTAAGAATGGCCAATAACCAAAAGCCCCTTCATGTTCTCCTGGCAGTTAGACCTGTGAGTGCCGATGCAGCCAAGCTCTGGAGTTAGTGCCCCATTTACAAGCTGAGTTTATTCTTTCAGGGCCTCAGGACAGCACTCAGCCCAGCCAGCCATTCCAGAAAGCCCTGGCACTGACTTTGAGAAGCAGTCCAGACAGGAGCAGGGAAAAACCCTTCCCCATTTCTAGCCAGAGTCATACTCTGTGAAGGTAGTCACATGCTGCACCCCCACCCCCCGTTAAAGTGGCACTATTAACTACGGCAGTGAGATCCAGCCCAGCAGAACAGAGGGCTGGCAGCACAGAATGGGTCTCATCTCCTGAGACACTTGGGGTACAGGTGGTCAGTTCTTAAGGGGGCAACAGGTTCACATCTCCCTTTGGCCCTCTGACCATGAGGATATGATGTTCCCCAAGAACAAGACCACTGAGTGACAGGAAGCACAGGGGGTCAAGCCAGCCACACAGCACCCTACAGTTCACTGAATGCCAATGGCCAAGGGAATGGTTAGAAACACCAAACACTTCCCAGCTACTCTCTCCTAGCTACAGCCACCTTGGTTCTGAAATGTTAGTGCTGGGCATTTTTGATGCTGAGAATAAATAAATCATATAATATTCACATCAAGGGAGAAGGGGATCTTCAGATTACACACTTTAACACTTCTGGAACGTTAGTAAAATAATATGGTTCACCCTTGAACAACCCAGGTATGAACTGTGGGGGTCCACTTATATGCAGGTTTCTTTCCATAAATTATCAGAAAACTTTGTGGAGATCTGTGCCCATTTGAAAAACCATTTTCTTTTTCTCCAGATTACTTTATTGTATAAATATAGCATATAACACATCTAACATACAAAATATGTGCTCATCAACTGTTTATGTTATGTAAGGCTTCCGGTCAACAGCAGGCTATTAGTTAAGTTCTGGGGGAGTTAAAAGTTATACGTAGCTTTCTGACTGTGTGGGGGGTGGGGGCAGTGCCTCTAACCCCCTGCTGTTCAGGGGTCAGCTGTAATATCCTTTACTGCGGACTTACTTTGGGTCACTTAGGTACTGTCTCATGTTATCATCAAAACACCTGTGGGAAGTACACATTATGACATCATTTCACGGATAGGAAAGTGGGGTGCTGTCTGGTGCCTGGATTAGTCCACACTCACCCAGCTGGCGAGTGACAACATGGAATTTGAGTGTGGGTCTTTAACAACCACCCTGACTGGGAAATGACACGTTCTATCCACTTCTCAATGTATATAGTTCATAATGGGGAAAAAAGTGTCCAGAAGCTCCATTCCTACACATGAAATGAGTAAGAGAATGAAAATGTTACTTTAGTTCGGTCCAAGTTCCAGAGGGAATTGAATATCTTATGCAGATCGCTGGTGTTTTTCAGAATTTGTTCAATGAAGTTGTCCCACTTGGTGTTCAGTGCTTCCTGAGAAAAGCTCTAAAAACAGAGACAGCCTGAGGTCAGGGTCCAAGACTCTGAGAGACGATCTCCGGCAAGGATGTCCATTACCACAGAATTCATTCTCACACAGGAAACTGGCAGCAAGAGCCTGTTTTAAACTTCATACACACACACACACACACACACACATGAGACCCCACCTCCCACCCCAAAAACCTAACCTCCAGACCTACCAGGGGAGGGTGGCAACCAGGCCCTGTCCTTCCCAACCATCCCAGGGAGGGCATGGGGGTAAACATCTGGAATGAACGTGACCTATGCCACTGGAGAACAAAGGCATCTGAGAGGGGCTCCAAGGGCCCTTGACCTTGTTGCTGGATACCACGTGTTCATGTAAAGTCTAACACCCCAGAGCGATGCCATGGTCTGGCAATATCATGCTTGCTAAGCAATCCCCACATAAGACTCCTCACCGTTATCCTCATACCTTGTATGCCAGAGAAACAGGTCCATTATAAAAGTTAAAGAATCCAATCAGTTGGTCCAGAAACTGCCTGCAGCTGACATCAGGGAGCTCCACAGCACATCCCAGCACCTGGGACAAGGGACACCAGGAAGACAGGCATTTTCCTTTGCTAAGTCCAAGCCCAGAATCCTGGCAGTCAGCACTCTGTATAGCTAGAATTCACTGGCCTATCGAAAGCGGCTTTCCATTGCCCTAGTCCCACACTCCACCCTCCAGTCCAGCCTAGTTGGTCTCCACAGACAATACTTTTTGTATCTCTTCATGTTGTCCAACCTGAAATGCCCTCCTCTCTCCTGTTCCTTGCCCAGGGCTTACCAGCCATGCGCTTCAGTGCCCACCACAGATTCTAGCACTTCCATGGCGCCTGTCCTGATCACTCTAGCCAATGCTGACCTGTTTCCTGCCCTCTGGTATTACTGGGACTGCTGCTTGGACACTGGATGGTTCATCTGGGTTTCACTGCAAACATCGGACAGGACTCAAACTATTTCGTGAATAGCCATTTTGTCTCCCAGCTGGATCAGGTGCTTCAAGAACAGGGGCTGAGTCATCACAGAGTTCTAGAGCTCCAGATGCTGAGTGTGATGCTTAGTTCCACAGAAGATAAATACTTGCTCAGTTTGAAAGTAATTTGACCATATGTTTAAGGAGCCTGAAAAAAGTTCATACTCTTTGACTCAGCAATTCTACCCTCTAGGAATCTTTCCCAAGGGAATCATCAGAAACTTAAACACGCCCTGATGGAAAGCGAACAAAAAATGTAAGCTGTGCTGGGACAAGGATCTCTGTTTTGTTCCCTGATGTAATCTAAGAGTTTACAAGAGTCTGGCACATAGTAAGTGCTTACAGCTTGCCCAACTCATCTACAGACTGAATGTAATTCTAGTCATAATCCCACCAGCCTTTCTTTAGAAACTGATGAACTGCTTCTACAATAGCAATACAAAGGATCTACAATATCCAAAGTTATCTTGGGAAAGAGTAAGATTGGAGGCTTGGACTGATTTTAAGCCAATGTAGTACTCATATAGGATCTCAAATATGTCAGTGGAAAAGAACAGAGAGCCCAGAAAGATACCCACACTTAAATGGTGATCTGATCTTCAACAAGAGCCAAAGGAATCCAATAGGGAAGGAGAGTTTTTCTAACGACGGTACTGGAACAGGGTTCCCATACGGACAAAACACCCGTTGACTTCTGCTTCAGACCACACACAAACCTTAATCCAAAGTGGACTACAGGCCCAAATTTAAAAGCTAAAACTATAAATTTACAAAAAAAACAGTGGAGAATGTCTTCACCAATGGGGTAGGCAATGGTTTTAGGCTACAGAAAGCAATAACCATAAAAAATAAAATGGATAAATTTAGACTTCATTAAAATTAAAAACTTCTGCTCATTATGAGACAAAGAAAATTAACCGGCATGCCACAAACTGGAAGAAAATATCTTTAAAATACAGACCTGACAAAGAACTGATATCTAGGATATAAGAAAAACTCCTACAACTCAGTAAAAAAACAAAGCCTCCCACTTAAAAGACAGACAAAAGCTTTGGGCAGCCACTTCTTGATGGAAGATCTACAAATGGCCATTAAACACACGAAAAAGCCATAATATCATTAGTCACTAGGGAAATGCAAATTAAAACCACAATGATATACCATTATATATACAGCAGATGGCTAAAATTAAACACGCTGACTACATCAGTGTTTAAGAATGTGGGCTAACTGGAATTCTCATACACTGTTGGTGGGAATGTACAATGGAACAACCACTTTGAGAAAACACCTGGCAGTTTCTTAAAAAAAAAAAATCAACATACACCTACCCCATGACTTGGCAATTCCATACCTAGGTATTTACCTACAAGAATTGAAAACTTATGTCCACAAAAAAGACTCACACAGGAATGTTCTGAGGAGGCTTATTCTTAATTGCCCACAGTTCAGGTGTCCAGAAAAAGAAGAAAGAGTAAGTGGAGTATAACAACGAAGCAAAACTGAAGGAATAAAATAGCAGCAGATTCACAGACTCCAAAAAGGGACTAGTGGTTACCAAAGGGGAGGGGTGGGGAAGGGTGGGTGGGGAGGGAGGGAGAAGGGGATTGTGGGGTATCATGATTGGTGCACATGGAGTGTGTGGGGTCACGGGGAAGACAGTGTAGCTCAGAGAAGACAAATAGGGACTCTGTGGCATCTTACTACACTGATGGACAGTGACTGCAATGGGGTATGGGGAGGACCTGATAATAAGGGTGAATGTAACAACCACATTGTTTTTCTTGGGAAACCTTCATAAGAGTGTATATCAATGATACCTTAATAAAAAATAAATATATAATAAACAAAATAAAAACCTCAAAAATAAATAAATAAGTAAGTAAAATAAAAGGGATACAAAGCCCTAGCCAGGCATATAATAATATTCAATAAAAAATTGAAGGAGGCTTTAAAAAAAGAGAGAGAGAGAGAAAAAAAAAGTTGCCCAGGATATACTCAGACAAAGGAATGAACTGCTGATAAATGGCACAACAGGGGTGAGTCCCACGAACATCAAGAGGTGTGACACAAGCCCATAAGAGGGACTCTATGTGTTTTATTTCATTCATATGACGTTCTAGAACGGGCAAAACTAATCCATGGCAGGAGAACATTCAGAACAATGATTGCCTGGGATGCTGGGGTTAAGAATAGGCTGGGGAGGGCCACAGGGAACTTTCTGGAGTGACAATAATATCCTTGATGGGGACTTGGCTCTCACAGGTGCATCTGTCTACATGCATCAAATGGTACAATAAAGATTTGTATATTTCATCATATGTAAACATCATCCCAAAAGAAAAACAAAAGCCCAAAGAAATATACTGAACTCAGTTAATGTTATGCATAATGAAGTATCTGGTTGAGAGGAAGGCATATACTACCGTGTGCAACTGTGAAAAGCATGAAAATAAAAACTGGACTGACCAAAGGACAAACAGCTGAACATATCTGTGATAAAGCAACTATAATAAAATGTTAATCGTAGAATCCAGGTTAGTGTGAGTATTCACTGCAGAATTCCTTCAAGGTTTGGTATGTTAGAAAATCTTCGTAATAAAACGTTGGAAATGATACCCACAAAACTGAATATAGTATCTCACACTTAGGCATCTCTATTTCAGGAGTAAGTTTTAAATAAGAGTAGGCATGGGATAATAACACATTAGGGTATTAGATGTAGAGAAATGTTTTTTATTTATTTATTTTTAACAGTTCTTTGAAATCTAACAAATACACATAGATGTCTTAGAGTTTCTGGGCCAATTACCCAGGAAGTGTGGCAGGTACAGAGAAGAAAAGATGGACATTATAAACTCAATCTGCATCACAGAGCAAACAGAATTTCTGTAGGCTGGCCTAAGTCTACTAAAGGAAAGGAGAAGCCAGCCATGGCAATGCAGGATGTGCTAGAAACGTTTTGGAGAACACTCAGCTACAATGGGCCCCTGCAGAGAGTGCCCCAGGAATATGCACGATACTGGGAACAGCACATGGGGGCCGGGAGGAAACTGAGGCTCAAGAGCCACACAAAGCATTACCTCCCAAGCTTTACCATCACCACACTCACGCTTATCACAAGACAAAAGCGGCCCAGTCAGCACCGGTTCTGTCTGCTATGCTTACCCAAAGGTAATCTCCATCAACCTTTACAGCAAACTTCAGTTTCCACAGACGAATTAGAGTGGGAGCAGAGGCAGAAATGTCAGAAATACAGCGGACGACTCCGGCAATTTGCCCACAGAGCAACTCCTGTTGGTCAAGCAGGGTCTATGGGAATGGAGCAAATTCCAGATAGGAGGTTGAAATTGCTGAACTCTTGTGCTGTTCCACCACACAGGGGTTGGCAAACTATTGCCTGCAGGCCAGATAGAGTCTGCTGCCTGTCTTTATAAGGCCCATGAGCTAAGAGTGGTTTTTATAGTTTTTAAGGATCTTAAAAACAATAGCAGGAAAGAAGAATATGTGCCAGAGACTTTACGTGGCTTGAAAAGCCTGGAATATTCACTTATTGGCTCTTTTTAGACCAAGTTTGGTGACCCCAGCTGGGATGAACGGACTGCCACAGAACGCCCACAGTGAACATGTAAGATGGTTGCACAGAACTATATTTTTGTACCTAGGACTGTAGGCACATCCATGGTAGAAGCATGAGCCTTTCATTCCTATTCAAACCCCCTGCAGTGGCCAGAGCAGCCTAGATTAATCCCAGCTATCCAGATCACAATGGAGTCACAGGGGTGAATACACAGACCTAACTGACCTCAGCACAGCTAAACTGTAGGAGAGCCAGACATCATGTGCAGCGACGTGCACACCGTCTGTGAAGAGGCTGCCTAATCAAGGCTCTAGATCTTACTACTGGTTTTAAGGAAACCCAGTGGATAGAAGATACTGACTGACACCACCATGAGGAAGTGATCACTCAAATCCAGAGTGTGGGACACTAACATTCTATTGGCACAGATGACCTGGTTTCTTCGAGTTCAGTGATTCGTTTATCATGGGGGGAAAAAGAGTGGATGGGTGGGTGAGGAGTGTTACACAAAATAACCAAATGGAACATGCAGACCTTGTCTGGGTCCTGATTAAGAAAGAGGGGAAGGAAGAAGGGAGAAGGATGGAAGGAGGAAGGAAGGATTGGGTAACATCTAAGATAACAAGACAAAACCCAAACACAGATAGTATCAGAGGATGTTAATGGTATTAATTAATCATGTTAATTAATTACATTAATTGATACTAATTGAATATAGATAGAACCACATATTAATAGTAATTGTAACTAATTATTGTGACTTTGATTAGATGTGATGTTTAAAAAAATGTCCTTTTCGGCTAGAGATGTTATTTAATACTGGTGAGAGAACACGATTATCTAGGATTTGCTTCAAAATATTCTAGAAAAAAAAAAAGGGGAAACGTTAGGATAGGTGATAGAAAACTGACAAAGTGTCAATAATTGTGGAAGCTGGTGATAGCCATGAGGGTTCACAATATTCTCTCCCCTCTACTTGTATGTTTGAGTAGAAGTGTTTTTTTAATGAACTGATCAAAAATTGGGAGCAAAGGGAGGCAGACAGAAAATCATGATAGTAACAGGGAGCTAGAGAAGGTGGAAGTACTTAGCTCCCTATGAATTTCAAGACCAGAACAGCAAGAAATGGTACAATGAAGGGTAAGAAAGTAGAAATGTCAAATGCCTGGATTATGCAAAGAAAACTGTCCCAATGTAAACCCTGTACTTTTGAAAAGCCACCACTTGGGGCAGCGGGATCCCTACTGAAGAGTAACTCGCTGTGAGGCTTACCTGCGAAGGATAAAAATAACAAATGCCAGCTCTTGTTGGGTCTCCTTCTTCCTTTACCTTTGAACCATCATAAAGGAAGAAATAATTCCACCTGACAAGAGAACAGAATGGAGCCATGTTTCCTATCATCCACTGATCAAGGTGTTTTAAAACATAGCTTCCTATTTCCCAGGATTTGAAAAGCCTTCGGGTGGCCTCAGTGCAGAAAGAGCCCAGTAGCTACAAATGGATAAAAACCATTTCATAACTGCAGCCGAGTCAAACTAAAAATATGCCCCTCTCCAGCTGTCAGACCATCTGCCTGACAGGACAGAGGAGCGGCTTGGAGGAAAGACGGGAGCACCCACAATGACATCTCTTATTTGAGACACGGAACTTCAACCACATAGCCACACGGTTGGGTAAACTGTCTTTTAAGGCTTTGACAACAAAGTAAGTGAGGGATGTCTTAGACGTACTCCTCACGACCGCTGGGCATGAGGATCTCCAGAAATATCCCTTCTACCAGGAATTCATGCATTAATTTAACACACATTTCCCGACAGCCAGTAGTGTGCACTGGGTTAGGCAGCCCTGCGGCCAAGGCGGTATAACAGGGAGATGACGAAACATGCTGGTTCAAGGCAGAGTGTGAGTGTCTAATGGGAAAAATGGGGGCCTAGAGGGGTTCACAGAGAGGCAGCAGACCCCTCCCTGCCTCTAAGTATAACACAAGATCCTTCAAGCTTCTGATTGCCTCCCCCAAGGGACTCTCTCTTCTCAATTTCCATAACCCTTTTTCTTCCCTGAAGACTCTTTCAGTCTACTCCGCAGTAAAGGCTGCTCTGCAGCATAATTACCTCTCTTAAGACCACAAGGCAAACTCCCCAGAAAGCTAGCACAGTACGCTTTCCTGGGTTCTGGGTTCAGAGGGGCAACTGGTTGCAGGGCAAGTCCAGATCCAAAACCTTCAAGAATGTTTCAAACCCAACCCCGACACCCCACCACCAGGCCCCATTCTACCCTTTCTTTATATGCTCTGGGTGAAAGCACCCCACCTCATCCAGGCACACAAAAGAAAACCTGGGCATCATTTTGAACAGCCCCACCTCTTTGACTCGCACATATATAATCAGCCGCTAAATCTTGCTCATTCTGTTTAAACTATACCTTTCATCTCCCCAAAGAAATATTTTCTGAACCAAATTATGAGAGAGGCTTAACCTATTTGGGGTTGAGAAAGGAACTGAGTTACAGGCAGATGTTAGGCAATACCCTTCAAGAGCCAGGCTAGCCAAACCTCCTCTCATGGTGTAATTCTGCACTGCAACCATTTCTTGTCTCTCCGAAGTGCAGACTACAATGCCCACGTTACTATCAAAGCCAGCGGCATGATAGGCCATGCCTATCTTGTCTACAATCTACCAGCAAGGCTGGACTCATTCAAACAGTGCAACAGGCTTACAAGGTTGCAACATGTCAGCTTTGAGAGAAATGGCTCACATGCTTGGTTCAGCTGCTCTGGGGAAACCGCTTTTTTCTTCTTTAATATAATCTAAACAATCTGGCTAGGGATTTTTAGTTAACCCATAACATCCGTCAGCAGTCTGGCAGGAAGTAAGCCACGGCAGGCCTTGTTACTCACCAGGAGGCTGACTTTGTCTCTTTGGAGGTGGAAGCAGCCATTTACTTTGCAGTTGCCCTCATTCTCTTTATTTGGGTTTTCGTTTGTAGTATCGCTTCTTTCTCCCCAGGAGGAATGGTTCCTGTGTGTCCCGGGTTGAATGAATCTGGGCGTGGGAGGTTTAAGTGTTTTCAGTCGAAATGTCACTTGCGCAGTTTTCATTCAGCAAGAAAGGGCTACTTCCCTTCCTTGCAGGCCCTTTGGTCCCACGAATACCTCCACACCTCTTAGGCAGAGTGTAATAAAGTGATAGATTTCTGCCAGAAAGTCAAGTCCACTAATCTGGTTCCATGAGCTTCAGCTCTCTGGCTCTTTGCAGAATAACCTCTTCAAAAAGCTCCTCACCTGGAAAGCCCAACAGCAGAGATACATGCTGAAGGTGGTGTTCTGAAGCAACTTCTAGTTTATCTGTTTCAAAGCCATTCTGAAGGTCCTTTCAAAAGTTTTGAAGCTTCCTGTTCAAACATCAGTGCCTTAGTCTTAAAATAAACACAAAGAATAGATTATTTCAGAAGCCCGTGGAAGAGCATGTGACCCAGAATGGTTAAGCAAATTGGATACTTAAAAGAGTTTTCTGGAGAGTTGAACATTTTGTTTCCAAATAAAAAAGAAAGGTTAGTGGACTTTAGAGTAAGTCCCTTAGTTTCTTAAATAGTTACATCACACAGGAGATTAAATAACCAGGGTAAAAAAAGCTCTTGGGGTATCAAGGACAGTTAATACAAATTAGGTGGTTGCTGTAGTAATAATGGAACTTAAATTGAGGAACTGTCACCTTGACATCCCTAAAGTAATCTGAACATGTAAATTCCAGACCTGGCCATGTTTCTGAAAAGAATTTAACAAGTGGCTTTCAAACTCCCACAAGAGGACAGACAACTCAGAGTATCAGGGCATTTCAGAGTCAGAAGGGACCCTAGCGTCCTTCATACTAATCCTTATCTCTTGCACTCTTCTGCAAAAATTACCTGGATTGTCTCTGGTTTACTATCCCCAGAGACAGTCAATTCATTGTGCTAAATTTATCCTTCTACCAAGCCAAAATCGGCCTACTGGCAACCTCCACATACTGGATAATGCACTCTAGGAAACAAAGCAAGGTCTAATCCTTCCACAAGACAACCCTTGGCCCCTTCAAAACTGTATCCCTATTGTTACTTTCTCCAAGCTTAATGTCCCCAGCCACCTGGTTTCAAATGCTTGCTCACCATCTGTCATCCTCCTGGGAACACAATAGTTTTTAAAGCTCCTCTGGTAGAGAGAAGTCCCTAGAAAGGCCCCCACTGAATCTTTGATGGTCTGTAAAATCTCTTTCTCAGCTCTAGATTATCTTGGGGTGGCCTTCCACAAGGCCACATTCATGGTACTCTTTGTAGCATATCTGAATGTCTATTTAGGGTCATGTAAGCTCTTGGAACCAACGACAGCAGCCTGAAACCCCTCTTGTGTTCCCAGAAAACTGAGGTACACTATCTTATCTCTGAAAGGTCCCGAAAAGGCTGGCACTGGCAACGGCCCTCGGGTAGGGCAGGTGTTGGATGTGCCCAGGGAAGGCTCCAGCAACCTGGGAAGTGGCAGTATCGACCCAGGGGTAATGAATAAGTGGCAACGGCTTGGGGCGGTGGTGGTGGTGTAAAAAGTGGCTTCAATGGGTCAGTGGGGCAGGAGAGGGGCGCCTAATGACTGCGAAGGGCCGGGAAGCCATCGGTCACCGTGCAAGCGCACTGGGAAGGAAGCGACTGGGGGCCGGGAATTGGAACGCAGAGGCGGAGGTGCGGGGCGAGGAGGGCAACCTGGGCCGGGTCAGGCGCGGAGGAGCCGCCAAGAGGTATCCCGACCAGGGCCCCGCCCCTCGGCATCCCCGCGCCCCCCACCCGCCGGAGTAGCCCGGCAGCCCGGGGTCAGGGGTCGGGATTCGGGACCCGAGGGCAGGCGGCTGCGGGGCGCTAGCGACCCCCGCCCAGTACCTACGCGCGCGGCGGCCAAGTCGCAGGATTACTCGCGGCCGCGCCTCCCGCCCCTAAAGTGCCCGGAGAGCTGGCGCAGGACGATGACGCAAGCCCAGCGCGCCGCCGACGTCAGAGGCCGATGGCGGCGGAGGCGTGGGAATCCTGGCAGGCTGCGGCCCCGCGTAGAAAGCGTCTTGCCGCGCAGCGTCAGCGGCGGAGAGAGGCGGCGGCGGCCCCAGGCCGCGATCCCGAGGAGGACCGTGATTCCGAGGAGGACCGTGGAGTCGTGCTTCGTCGCATCCGAGAGGCGGGGTGAGTGTGGAGTCGGGCCTGGGTCCCAGTCTTCACGCCCGTGGGAACCTCTCCGAGCCTCAGTCTCGCCATCCGTAAAGTGGGAACAGCTTGCAAAACCTTTAAAAAGGTTATTGTGAGGATGTAACGGCAGTAACGAGCTCATTACAAACTGAAACATAGTAAAATAAAACATTCCTCCTATTGCAATTACAGCTGCCATACCTTGGGCAAGTTGTGCAATCTCTGTGCCTGTTTTCTCATCTGAGATGGGTATGAGAATCATACCTATACAGACTTGTTTTGAGGATTCGGTGAATTAAATGTAGACATTTCCGAAAGTACCCGGAGCGTAGTAAGCTCATGTTTGGTATCAATATGCCAATGTTGGTTATCACTGGTACTGAAAACACCAGCGAAGCAGCACAACCACGTGATTGTTACCCTCAGGATTATCATCATTAGCTAAGCTGCTATGTGCCTGGCACTGGCTTAAGTATTATACACTGTCGGTTTGACCATCTCGGCCATGCTAGGATTCTGGTAGGGCTCCAAGTCTTAGACAATAAACATTAGGCCCATGTCTTTGCAACTTCAAAACCTGTGCTTCAAAGTTCTCCATCATTTTTCCTTATCCCATCCCTATATTTTCATGCCTTGCTCTGTACGGCAGATAACAGAGCGGTGCCTCAGTAAATGTTACCTACTTGTGCTATGTTTTGCCAGTGGATTTCAGGCCCAGGCAAGTTCACTATGGATTCAGTGAGACTGAGGAATGACAATGGAACGTTCTTGGGGTGAAAGGGTTTATTACCCCGCTTGTTCTCCCAGCGATTAGTCAAGCACTAGAATTACGTTTGCATCCAACAGTCTATGGTCTGTAATCCTCCATTGTCTCTGCCTCCGCCCCCCCGCCCGCCCAGAGCACTGGGCAGAGCTCTTTATATAGTGACTCAGTCATTAATAACTTACTGCCTAGGGTGTGGAAGCAGGAGCCTAGCCGCCCGCCCGTTACATCAAGTAGTTTAGGTTCCAGTGAGAATCCTGACCAGAGGGACCTTCTCTTTATCTGTAGCTACTTAGTATTGCCTTTATTTGTTGGCGGTCCTTGAAGGGCTTAATAAATAACAACCTTTGTTGATCTTCCTCAGGTCAACAGCTGAAGGACCAATAACAGAAATCAAACAAATTTTGTGTGTTCCCTCCCCCAAAATTAGGGTAAAGAGGCAGTGGTGACTCAGAGGTTGACTGACCAGCTACTGACCAACTCAGAGGTTGACTGACCACTGCTGCTTTTTTCTCAGTGCTGAGTCTGAGAAAAAAGCAGCAGTGACTTTTTTTTAGGCCCTTGGACAATGCCAGTGAAAATGAATGTGTCTAGGGGTTTAGAGAACTCTTAAGGTACTTGCCATAGACCTTGGCGCTGTAATTCCTCCTCAGCTTCTTCAGCATCCCCAGGCACCCCCTATTCCTATTTGCACCCCCAAGTGCGGTACATTCCCTCTAAGCCTGCTCTGTTGAGCGTTGTTATCATGAATAGATGTTGAATTTTCTCAAATGCTTTTTCTGCATCTAATGAGGTGATTATATGATTTTTATCCTTCATTTTGTTGATGTGGTATATCATGTTTGACTGCTTTGCTGATGTTGAACCAACCTTTTATCCCTGGAATAAATCTCACTTGATCGTGGTGTATGATCTTTTTAATGTACTGTTGAACTTGGCTTGCTAATATTTTTGTTGAGGATTTTTGCATCTGCGTCCTTAAAGGGATATTGGTCTGCAGTTTTCTTGTGGTTTTGGTTTCAGGGTGATGCTGGCCTCATAAAAAGTGTTTGGAAGAGTTCTCTCCTTTGCTGTTTTTTGGAAGAGTTTGGGAGGATTGGTATTAATTCTTCTTTGCATGGTAGAATTCACCAGTGAATTCTGTCTACTCCTGGACATTTTGTTGTCGGGAGGTTTTTAATTACTGATCATCTGTTTACGACTAATTGGTCTATTCAGATTTTCTATTTATGCATGATCGGGCCTTGGAAGGGTGTATGTTTCTAGGAATTTATCCATTTCTTCTAGGTCGTCCGGTTGGTGGTGTGTGATTGTTCACAGTAGTCCCGTGTGGTCCTTTGTATTTCTTTATATCCATTGTAATAGCATCTCCTTTTTCATTTCTGATTTTCTTTTTTGAGTCTGCTCTGCTTTTTTTTCTTGCTGACTCTAGCTAAAGGTTTGCCAATTTTATCTTTTCAAAGACCCAACTCTTCCTTTTCTTGATCTTTTCTATTTCTAGTCTCTTTCATTTATTTCTGCTCCAATTTTTATTTCCTTCCTTCTACTAACTTTGGGCTCTGTTTGTTCTCCATTTTCCAGTTCCTCGAGGCACAAAGGTAGGTTGCTTGAGACTTCTTGTTTCTTAAGGTAGGCCTAGATCACAATGAATGTCCCTCTTAGGGAACCCATACATTTTTTTTTGCTGCAACCCATACATTTGGGTACGTCTTTGTTTTAAAGTCTATTTTGTCTGATTTATTACAGGTATCCTAGCTTTCTTTTGGTTTCCATTTGCATGGGGCAGCTTTTTCCACCCCTTCAGTTTTAGTCTGTCTTTACATCTGAAGTGAGTCTCTTAACAGGCAGCATATAGGTGGGTCTTGTTTTTTAATCTGTTCTTGGGTTGGATAATTCATTTCATTATAATGCACTACCTGTGTTTTGCTCTGGGTTTGTGGAAGCCAATTGTCTTAAATAAAGAAAGCTGAGAACACTGATTTTGTCTCTTCTTTTACTTTCACTTTGGAATTACCGATAATGTATTGAGTACCTGCTGTGTGTGAGGCACTGTGCTGAATGCTGACCCATTTAATCCCTCCTGTAACCCTCCATGGTAGGTATGATTCCTTCCCTCATTTTAGTGATGAGGAAACTAAAGCTCAGAGAGGCTTAATCTGTGCATTGAAGAACTATTTAGGGAGCTGCACCTCTGTGCCAGGCCCTGCTGTGGACCAAGGATACAAAACAGACCCAGACCTGTTGTTGGGAGTTGAGGCCTCCTCCAGCAAGCCCCCTCTCCTGCCCTCTCTGAGCCCAACAGGACTGGTGTGGCTCTGGACGTGTTCACTGTGCGTGCTCCTCCTGTCACTCAAGGGTGGGTGCCATGTCCAAGGGCACCCTGTCCTCCTCTCTGCCTCCAGCTCCTGGTCAGGAGGAGGGGCACTGCTAGGCAGCCCTAAAAGGATGAGAAATGATCATGCCATTTTTTGTCAACAGGGAAGACCTGCTTATCTCTGATTTCTGGAGTTCAGCACTAGGTGGGTACCACCTGGCCGAGGCTGGGGGTGGTAGGGGTGGGAGGAGGGCCTGAATATGGGCAAAGAAAGGAATCCAACCCATCAAAGGAATTTGATAACATTTAGCTTCACAGTGCAGTGTGCATGCCAGGTTCTACTCTGCTCCTAGATTGTTAAAATGAAAAAGGTAGGTACTTAGTACATAACCCGCATTTACCAGGTGCCTCCTATTAAGTTGGAATGCATTCACATCGGAGTTTTAGATGAAAACCACCCATAAACAAAACCAACTTTTTGCTTGAAATGTTCTCTCAGGTTGTAGGGTGTGGGTGCCCAGGACCTGGACGCAGCAGCCTGTCCCACGCACATGTGGGAGTAAGGTCAGCAACCGTTCTGAGCTGTTTAGGCCTCTGCTACCCAGCTCCTTCTCCCACGGGTCTGTGGACTTCTTGGGTGGATGACATAGTTCACAGGGTCGGAGCATGCCCTCTGACTGTGTCCAGGGCTTGCTCTTTCAGAAACTATCAACAGCTGTCTTAGGAAACATCTGGTACAACTGAAGGCCCCTGTGGGGACTCTTCCAGAAGCCCTTGGAAGCCTGCACCTTGACCTATCACCAAATGAGTCAGCTGTGGCCCCTGGCTCCGTCCCCAGAGACACCCTGGTCCCAGGAAGCTGCCATTTGAGGTGTGTGTGTTACGGCATTGGGAACTTTGCCACCTGTGTCGTAGCTAGAAACCAGCTGACGTTTTTGCTTCTCTTCCTGGAAAAGTGCCAGGTAAATTTCTGGATTCTTTGTCGTCACCCCCTGCCTTGGTCTTAGACACCGATGTTTGAGATCACCCAGCTCCTGGTTGATTTCATTACACACCCATGTTAGGTTGAAACCAACCATTCCTCCCTCCTGCAGATTCCCAGGAGCCACTGCTGTGTGTATGACCCTCTGTTTAGCCCCCTGGAAACTGCGGTTCTGAACAGCCTTGGTATGGCTGTTCTCAGTGAGAATGAGGTAGGTGGGTCGGGGAAGGGGAGGGGGGCAGGAGGGCTGAGGAACTGCTGACTGAATGGACCCCAGGTCCTGCCCTGGCCACATTTTCTCAGAACTAGCAGTCAGTCCTTCCCACTGCTTGCTTGCTTTCCCAAGGCCTGTAATATATGACCTCACAGTCACCCACATTTTGACCTATATTGTGCCCATTGGAGAAAAAAATGGGTTACACAAATGTCATGAGCCAGAACATGTTGTTTGTAAAATTCCAGTGAAAATCCTGTGTCCAGAAATTATGCCAAGTTGGTGTTTACTGTTAGCACTCAAAATAAAGAAGGCACATGAGGGCTTTCTGGTTGGGATTTACCCTGTCCCAGGGGAGGTGATAAAATGGGACAGGTCTGCCCTCTTCAAGTTGTAGCCTGGTCACATCTGAGCACCTGGCTGTGAGTTGTGGATAAATCCTCTGCCTGCCCCTCTATCCCCTGAAATAGTTTGGATTTGAAATTTCTGAGATCTCTGCAAAAATAAGAATCATTTCAGGCAGAAGGCTGAAGCCAGTAGGAGTATATACTTGTGATTTTTGTTTTGCATTGTCTTGGGGATTATTGAATAATCATTTGATTCCTCTCTGAATCTGAAATTACCATCTCATTGCTTACTAGGCCTGAGAGAGGAGAATCATTCACCTGTGCTAGCAAGGGCCTAAAACACTGCCCTTCAATTCAGACCATCTTTTTTGAATTCCTGCTCTGTGCTAGGCAAGGAGCTTTGGAGAAACCAAGATAAAGGGGAGCCAGTCCCTGTCTACAGGGAGCCCACAGTCACATCCAGGTGTGTGGTCTGTAAGCAAGTCAGTGATGAATGGAACAGTAAGGCAAAGACGAGTACTAGGAGCTGAGACAGGAAGGCAAATCCAAGCTGTTGGGGGTGGGGGAAGGTTCCTGGGTCGGAGCTGGGATTTAAAGGCCTACCAGGGCTTTGCTGGAGAGAAGGATCAGGATTGCAGAGCCAGCTGTTCAGGAGCCACTGCCAGTCTGCAGAGGAAAGCCACCGCCATTAACAGAGGGAAGCCGCTGCAAGAAGAGTGGAGAGAGGAGAGGCCCAGAGGTAGCAGGGCCCAGACAGCAAAGGAAGGCCATGTTCCCTGCCACGGAGTTTGGCTGCAGAGCCATGGTTCTAAAGAGGGGCTCACAGGGGCTATTTGACAGAGGACTCAGTTATGATAGGGGGCTGCAGCGACACGGGAAGCATGGAGGACTACAGAGCACAGTACATGCGGCACAGGAACCATTGCTGTCCCTCCTGCCTGTCCTGTCGCAGAGGCAAGAAAGCCCTTCATCGATCCAGAGCTTTCTGTGCTCGTGGGACACACATTTGTTAAGTAAACATGAGTTCTTTCCAGACGTCATGTTTCCCAACCTTTAGTTTCATATAATTTTATGTACTTCATAGGTACTGCCACTCTATTCTACTGTATAATTTTTTCTATTGGATACTTCAGTTTGCTTTCCTTTCAGCTCATTTTTTCCAGCTATAATTGACATATAACATCGCGTTAAGTATAAGGTATACAGTATCATACGCGTACATATCGCGCAGTGACTGCCACAGTAAGGTTAATTACCACACCATCACCTCACCAGTAATTCTCTTGTGGTGAGAGCCCCCAGCTCACTGTCAGTCTGTCCTTACCCCTCCCTCACCTGCAGTAAGGTTACATCTGTGCCTACTGTCCCCCCAGGAAGGAAAACGGAGTGTTTGTGGCGAGCCCACCATCTTTTACATGCCGCACTGCGGGACGGCCCTGTACAACAATCTTTTATGGAGTAACTGGTCAGTTGATGCCCTTTCCAAGACGGTCATTATTGGGAACAGTTTCACAGGACTCCAGGAGAGGTGAGCCTGAGGATGCTGAGCTGCTGCCAGGCTGTGCGGTAAAGCCCGTTCCTCAGCTTGGCCCACGAACGGACAATGTTGCCGTGCCTGTTTCGTACTTGGAAATGTTTCTCCATAGGAAACTGGACAAGGTTAGAGAAAGGAGACGACAGCCCTGAGTCAGACTCAAGCAAGTTAAGGAATCTTTTCGCTCATAGCTCCTCCTCCCTTATGGACAGAAATGCTTTTTAAAAATGGAAAAAACCATTTGATTTCTCACAGGCACATTCCCTCCTGTTCCACAGTGCCTAGGTGTCTACTGTCCTTCCTCCCGTGATGAAATAAATGGCTGCAGTTACTGGGCAGTCACATTTCCAACTGATTATTTAACCTGCCCTGTATCTCATTTTAAAAAATTCTTCTTTATTTAAATCTTGTCTTTCTATGCCTTAAGTTGAATAAAACCACTCTCATACTTCCTAATGATATTTTGTTCTAATTTTTTATTCTTAGATTGTTGACAAGGATTCTGCAGAAAAATTATGTCTACGTTGCAAAGGTATGTATCTGAAAGAAGGGACTGGGATGGAAAACTGTGTGGAATCTTCCCCCCCCCTTACTGCGCTCCTTTATCCTCAGCATCACAGCTCAGCAATCCCACTGCCCATGGACCTTCTAGTGCACCACACAGGGCATTTTAGTCAAAATGTACTATTCCTTATTTTTTTTTAAGGGTAACATGGGGTGACTAGTAAAGTGGAAATTGCCCCCGGAAGAGTGGGGTCGGCAGTGATGCTCAAGTTTTCACATTTCACCTTTGAATTTTTCTGCTCAGATTTTAAATGGACTGGAGGAGCTTGAGTTTCCTCAGACATCACAGTACATGGACATATTTAACGATACCTCCATCCACTGGTTCCCTGTACAAAAGCTAGAACAACTCCCCCCAGATACTTGGGCATTTCGGGAAGAACCAGATTATCAGGACTGCAAGGACCTTGAAATTATCAGGAACAAGACAGGAGGGCTGTCGGCCATTGACCTGAACTCACTGTAACGTATTGGGTGTGTCTGTGGCACAGGCAGCTGCTGTCAGAGACTAAAGGGAAGGCGCCGTGGAGGGGCCGTATCTCACGGAGAAAAGGCAACACTTCGCACGGCTCTCCTGGCTGGAAGGACTTGGTATGAAGACGTACGCACCTCCCTCTCAAGTGGCATTATCATGTTTTCCCTCCGTCTCTGGTGCTCCAGCCTGACAGTATCTCCTGAATAGAGAAGTTACTCTTTCAAAGGTGGTTTAAAACATCATTTATTTACAGTACGCCCCTCGGAGGTGCAAGTGTGCAGCCTGCTGCAGCTCACCCAGTTTACTTGGCCATGTCAATCAGGCTCTGCAGGGAGGTGGGCACCCAGGTCTTCTCGCCCTGGACGAACACCACTCCCCGGTCGATGTAGATGACGATGCGGCCAAAGGTGTAGAGCTGCTTGCCTTCATGTCGCTTCCCGATGACAGGCATGAAGACGATGTTGTGCTCCTCGGCCTTGGTCTCAATAAGGTCCTTGAAGTTCATGGGCACGGAGCTGGAGGCCACCCCGATGCCCCTCTGAGCCATGTTCTCGGCCTCCCGTCGCTCCTGCATGGCCTCGTACTGGAAGTCCTTCCTGCGCTCCGTGTGGGTTAGGTAGGCAATGTTCTCCCGCGCTCCAGGCTGCATGTAGGCACCTGGGGGATAGCGGGGGTAGCGGAGTAAGGAGAGGAGCTCTAACATGGAGACGGTGGGTGGGCCCTGGGCTGGGTGGGCCACAGGTGCCGTCTCTAGAACACCTCCTTGTGACTCAGAAGGGCAACTGTGCCTCAAAGACACAAAGCCCCAAGACAGATGAGCAGGTGCCTCAGGAGGGAAGTTCAGACACCTGGCGGGTATCACGTAACAAGTGATCTGAAGATTTCTGGTTAATACCTATGAAACAGATTAATCTGCAAGAGATGTATCCTTTTAGGGCTGGAAACCCCAATCGATACTCAGCTGGGGCCACTGTTCCATTCCCAAGATACCCTGCTCGGGTAGCTTTCACTGCATGCTGTCAAAGAGGCGGCTTTTAGAGAACCCTGAAAACATACGGCCTCACTAGTTATTTTCACCTGACCCATACAGGCCTCTGGCCCTGGAAGAACTTTAAATGTATTTGGGGGCTGAAACAAATATTGAAGGACCATAAATGCCAGTGTGACTGGGGCACAGATAGGGCACAGTTCTAGGAGCCTGGGGCTAGGGTGGCTGAGGAGGAGTCTTGAAGGACCTGGATAAGTAGAGGGCACAGAAGTGTACCTGCCTCAGTAAATGCAGAGAATTCTAACTGTTCATATAACAGGCTAAGTAGAAAGAAAAGCTCAGGAAATAAAAGTGCAATCTCAGCTGCCACTCTTTAGCTGAGTGACCTTGAATATGCTCTTGGCCTTGTGGAGCTTATCTGTGAAACAGGATTAGACAGGTACTTCAGTGGCCTTTGCTTTGCCATGTAAACACACTATAACACGGACTGGTTGGGCTAGGCAGTGCCTGACCTAGAACTGAGTAGTGTTGGGAATAGATATTAAATGAACAAGTCAGCTGCCTACTTCTGACACCACAAAGATACCACCTACTGAGAGTTATGTACAAACAGTGACTCCCTCTAGGTTTTTTAATAAAACCAAGAGGTAGGTATTATTACTGTTTTACAGGTAAAGAAAATGGGATAAGAGGTTAAGCAACTCCTGAGTATTAGCTGTGTGTCAGACCCACACAGTGAGCTGTTAAACACTTGATTAGCACTCCCGACACTGGCCAAGCAGATGCACGAATTACCCCCTAAAACACCGAGTAGCACAGTGGTTATGAAGGTGGGCCTTGGAGCCAGACCCACAGGGTGTGGGTCCAGCATAAGTCAGTTCCCATTTGGGGGAAACGCCCCTCCTAGTCACAGGAGAGCTGGGCAGTGTGTGACGGCTCTCTGCATAACCGGGTCTGGTGGGAAGAGCAGGTCTGTCGGAGCAGAGGGTGAGCCATGCTTAAGGCAGCCCACGGGTACCTGCAAACTAACTGTGTCCTTTACATGTTCAGGAACGAAGAGCTCAGGGCCAGGACATCCAAAACAGAATCCCCACTCACCAACATTGGAGGACACAGCCCTGTTCATGATATCAAGTGCTTCATTAAATTTGTCTTTGACAGATGGGTGTGCCAACACTTGGTCTGAGAACATGGACTTCCAACCCAGGTACCACTTGGTGATCTCCTCATAATTTGGGCTGTTACTGAGCCAGGAGCACAGCACCTGCCAAATAGAAACAAATATGAAAACCTGGATCCAAAGTGGCAATAAATGGGAGCAGAACTTCCAAAGGGGCTGTTTGTTTTGTTTAGATCCTGGTCCTGCCAGCTGGTGACACTTGTAGAGGTTTATAGGGGTTGAACAGTCCAGCACTGAAGGGTGTGGCACCTGGAGTCAGCTCAGTAGCTGTGTACCTTGCATATGAACTCTGAGCCTCAGCCTCCCACCTGTACAATAGGGACACCACCATCCATACCCCAAAGGGCTGATGTAAGGAGCGGAAGTAACACAAATTAAGTGCTTAGAATAGCATCTGGCACATGGCAAATGTTCAGTCAGTGGTGGGCGCTGTTACTGCTGAATCCATTCCTACCCTGGCATGTAATTCAATTTGTGGTGTGATGATGGCACTATCTGACAGTTGTCTAAGGATCAAGCACCTGTAGTCAGACCCTAGCAGAAATCCTCCCTGCATCCATCCCACCCCCAACAAAATAAAGCAAAACAAGTGTACCTGCAGCCACTTGGGGAAGAAGTGCTTCTCAAGAAGCCCCACCAGGCTGGAGACCGAGATCATTCCTTCCCAGTCGATAACCCAATAGAAAGCGTCCATGTGCTGCTGGTGGGGGTTAATGACTAACTCTCCGAGACACATCCCTGCAAGAGACGCAGGCCTCTCAGGCAAAGCACAAAGAGCAGAACCTTCACCACAGAATGTCAGGCTTTGATCTGCTTTTAAAGCCAATTTTAAGCTCCTGATACGGCATTTCTTAAAAATCATTTTCTTTTCTAACCCAGCAATAACTCTTAATATATATTTAGGATCAAATACCACAAAAATTTCAGAACACCAATCCTGTTACTAAGAAGCCCAAAGAGGTACCAGGAGGCACACTGCATCTGACATGGTCACTGCAGCCTTTGAGTCGCTGCCGTAGGGCCCTGGAATACATCTATATTCAGCCTAAGTGCACAAAACGGCCCCTCCTTGGTGGTGAGAAATAGCATCTGCTAAGCTTTTCAGTGACCAAAGACATTTCTTCAGAAGCACGATCGTTCCTCCTGGCCACAGAAACCGGGCACCCAAGCCGCTGGGCTTGGATGCATTGTCCCCATTTCCTTACCCAGCTTGGGCACTATGTTCTTGACCATGAATGCTTCCCAGGAGCCAGGGGTAAAGACATCTTTCCATGGCTGGAGGATGAGCTTGGCAGAGGAGTCGCTGGGGTGCCACTTCTGCAGGGCGCTGGACAGCTTGCTGCGGATGGGGGAGTAAAGCGGCTCCAGGCGCGCCTGCATGAGGGGCAGCCACGGGTGGATCCAGGAGTGGATGGGGACAGTGTCCGTCAGTGGGTTCCAGTTTTCTACCTGGAGATGGATGGGGAAAAGCAGTCCATGCAGCCTGTGAGGCAGTCACACGATGCATGTGTAGTAAGTAAATGGCGTGGAGGCCGCGTGCCCTCCAGGACCAGGTCCTCAGTCCTTTATGCTGCATTTTCCAAAACAGAGACACTGACCCATAAAATATGCCCATGCAACTGTATTAAATCTTAGAAATGGCACAATTCTAATTTTATGCAAGAAACCAAGAAAATGAACTCTCATCAAGGAGGGTTTTGGGAAGAGCAGTGCTGAGAAAAGCCTGGAGGTGACACAGGACAGTGGCTGTGCCAACAGAAACTCTTAACTCCAGGCGTGTCCACAGCACTGAGGCAATGGAGAGAAATGTCAAACGAGCCCCCCTCATTACTAATTACAGCCATTTGCCACCGGGCCCTACCTCCTTCTGCAGCTTGGGGAAGATGAGCTGGTCCAGGATGTTATCTAAGATCCACACGGGAATAATGTGCACCCAGCTGTCCAGAAAGTCCACCATCGGGTCACAGTTCCTTGGTTGCCACTGGGAAACAATATTTCGAACGAACGGCATCCAGACTTCCCATATCAGCCTGTGGGAGAAAGGCACAGGGCAGGCTGGCTGACTGCAGTCGGTTTCAAAGCCTACAAAGTATACCATCACCCTCAGCACTAAAGTAAGGGAGAAAAAAGGCAACAGCACAGAAATCCAATCAGAGAAAACCATCAGGCGCAGAGCCACAGCTTAAGCGACACCTCTGAGAGACCTCGCCTTTAACCCCCACCACACCCCAAGCAGATGTGTGTCCTGTTCTTTCTCCCTGTGCCGTTTGCATCCTGGCTTTGTCCACTTCCTCGTTCGCCGGCTGCCTTTTCCTCACCTACTTACCGCGGACAGAGGCTGCTTTCCTCCGGGGCGGCCCAGCACCTAGCCTGTGCACAACCCTTACACCCGGCAAGTGCAGGGCCGGCGGGGAGCAGAGAGCTAGTCCAGGCCAGCCCCCCACGTCCCCCACCTCCCCAGGCCCCCAAGACAGGCAGCAGGCGCTCAGGGCCTGCCCTGTGCCAGTACCTGTGAAAGGCGTCTGCTGAGAGGTCCTGGCTGCTGTGGGACAGGAGCTGATCATTCTCCAGGAGGCTTTTCCACTTGGAGATGACCTCGGTGCCGTAAGTGCAGTCCTGAGGAGGAACCGAGGCTGAGAAGCGGGGGGGCTACCCAGCCCTCCTGCCCTCTGGGCGACCTCTGAGCCCGAGGCGGCGAGGCGGCCTCCCCCAGCAGCTCACCCTGAGGGGGTCCCACGCCTTGAAGTACTCCTTCATGAGCGGGTAGACGATGGCCACGGCCAGGTCCACGCGGTCGGACATCCTGTACTCCTCGTAGTACTTGTCCTGCAGGGTCTCGAAGATGCGGGCGCACTCAGCCAGGGTGAGGGGGCTGCCGCAGCGGGGCTGCATCCGCCGCTCGCACTCCTCCACCGTCTGCAGCACCTCGCTCAGGTTGGAGATGGCCCGCTCCTCGTGGTCCAGGACCTCCCACATCTTCTCCAGCTCGTGGGAGAGGTTGACCACCATGTCCCGCTCGTACTGCAGCTGCCGGTCATTCTGGATGATCTCCTGCTCCGTGAGGTCGATGAGCAGCTGCAGGTTGTGCTCCAGCTCAGGCAGCGCGAAGCCCGCGGCCTTGGCCTCTCTGCCGGGCTGCGGTGGCTGCGGTGGCTGCAGCGGCAGCCCGTCGTCCGGGACGCTGTGCTTGTGGCTGATCTGGCTGTAGCTGTAGTAGACCTTCTGCTCCCGGCCAGTCATGTCTATGACCTTGGAAAACATCGCAGAGGGCAAAACGGTCGGGTGCGATAGACAGTTCTAGACCAGACCCCTCTGGGCAAACCAGGTAAGGCTGTCTGGGAGGACTGGCGACACTTGAGTACAGACTACTTGCAATGAAGATATATTTTCACGGAAAAGTAGAGGCTGTACTGATCAAAGCAAGTAATAAAATAACACAACCAAGATAGCACATTTTAGTTAAAGAATACATATTTAGGCAATGATCTCGTAGGGAAGTACATGTAGGTGTTAAAATTGGTAATTTTTTGGGAAAGAAGGAAGCTTTTCTTATCCTTTTGCCTATTTCCTCATTTTCTAAAATGTACTATACACTATTTAAAAACAAAATGAAACAAACAGCTGTTGACAAAGGCAAGCTAGGATATGAGCTAATTCCAACATTATAAGAACACTGAGGAAATCTGAATATAGACTCTACTTCTGAAACAGGATTATTTGTCACCGCTTATTAAAAGTGTGATCCATGAACCACGTGCATTAGAATCACTTTGGGGAAAAAAAACAAACAGAGTCCTCAGGCCTAATCTGGATCCTGGGACCTGGGCATCTGCGTTTCTTACCAGTTTCCCTCCCCCAGGTAACCTGATGCACAACACCCTGACATTTGACCTTGTGTGACACACACTGGATCTCCTACACCAAATGACAACAGACAACTGCCACCACTGCTTTTTGGCTACTTGGGGGAGTAATGGAAAACCTAAGACTACATGTACATAACAATGGCTGAAAATTCAATGTTTTTAAAAAAAATATTCAGTGCTGGTACGTCTGAGGACTCTGTCCTGTACTCCTGGTCAGAGAATAAGTGCACCCTTCCCAGGTTTTAAGAGCCTTAAAAACGTTCCTATTCTTTAACCCAGTGATTGCACTTTTAGGAATCTATCCTTTCAAAATGTGTGAAAGAGACACAAGTCTTTTGTACAAACTAGAATGCCACAAACCCAAACTGAACCAGAAAAACATAAAGACCTAGCAGTAGAGGTAGGATTGAGCAACAGCACAGCTGCTTGGAAACAATACGCCCACTGCAGACACAAGTTTTGAGTAATGTGGAAGCTCATAAATTCACTGACTCCAGAAAGACAGGAAATCTGTTTGATTTACCGCTATAGTGCCCAGAGTGGGAACCTGACAACTACCACTGAAGATGAGCGCAGCGAATGGCAACACGCTGCTATTGAGAGAAAAGTGGGATTAAAGAAAAGCCTGGAGAGAAGACCCAGAGGGACCTTAGAATGTTTGGGGATTGATCCTGGGGTGTGGGATACCTTGGTGTTTGCCAGCACCCCATCCCAGACCAGCTGTTCAAGGGCTTCCGTACCTTGACCTGAGAAAGTTCCTTCTGGGGAGCCGCCAGCTTCTTGCTGATCCTGCCCTTGGCCTTCAACTCTTCTACTGTCTTGTAAGAATATTTGGGCTTCTTCTTGCTTCCACTGGGGTCTTTTCTCCACTGGCTCAGCTCCTTCTGAAACTCCTAAACCGGGGGGATGCAGTCAGTCACAATAAGAAAGGCCCACATTTTACAGCAGATGAGGCCACTGAGACCATTTCACAGGCATTCACTAGCCCCTCAGATTTTCACAAGGTCCTGCGCTAAGGATTGTGCCTGCGGGACACTAAAACCACCTACTCTTTGACACCAAAGAATGAGGTAGCCGGCAGGTCTATCAGAGTAGAAGGAGAAATACAAAGATAAAGTCAACATTTCCTGAGCATCTCCTATGGGCAGGCACTATGTTAGTTTTAAATTTACATCATTTGAAACTTAGAAATACAACATAAAGGATTTTTTAAGTACGAACCTTGGTTCTAATTTTAAAAAGTAAACAGGCAGGCCCTTGTTTGGGCAAAGGTATCTTACGATCAGGGTCTGCAAAACTTATGTATGAAGATCTCAGGTAAAAGAGGAAACTTATTACCTCTTCAGCTTCTTCTTCTGAATCAACCACAGGGAAATCTTGGAGCGACTGAGTGGTACGCTCTGAGCCATAAGCTCCCACAGCACCTTTTCCCTTTCGCTGTTTGGCTTCAATCGGGTTAATGATACCTGACAAGATTTCAGCAGAAGATCAAAAGGGAGACTTCAGATCACAGCAATTCCTGTGAATTGCTCAGTGAAATCACATGTCCTTGGTCTTACACACAATAACCCACTACTTCGGAAGGAGAGCTCTGCTGTGTCCTTGGAGCACTGTTCAGGTTCTGTGCGATTTGAAATTTCTGTGCGTATTTATGCTGCCACAGAACAGGCTGCTGATATGAGGTTATTTCCATTTCTACTTGGACTAACTTTTTAGTGGACTTCAAGAAAAGAGAACAATTCATTAATAACTGGGAATTCTGGCACATTAAATTCTATCCTTTGCTCATTTGGAAGGTTTAGCACGGTAAGAGTGGTTAATTCAGAGAAAAGAACAATTCTGATTGAAGCATGGTTTATCTGCAGTTTAACATGAGATACCATTCATTTCAGTCAGTAGTTCTATCCCCCAGGCTTAACTTGTTTTATAGCATGAATAAATGGTTTTTCACATGAAAGAGTTTATGGACAGGACTACAATATTTCAATGAAGATTCCCTCTAACTCCAAACTCTGTGCTCCACCCCATCCAGGTAGTACTGTTGAAACAAATTAGGACAGTCCCCTCATTCTTGTTCCAAGTCACCATTTCAGTCTTCATTCAAGTTTATTGATTTTTCCATCAGTGTTTTCAAAACAATGTTTTCAATCAAAGCTAATGTTTTCAAAACATAATGTGGATTGAACTTTAATAATTATTTAGGGAGTAGAATCTGAAGCATAGAGAATACTGTGGTATATCCAGTTGGTGACCGCTCGTGGGAAACAGGTCAAGAAGAGGGGAAACTAGTCCCCGTGGGAAGAACCCACATGATGCTTGGTCAGAGTGGCTTTGGTATCAAAGGGATGAGGACATGGGAGGAACTTACTGGAGCAAGAGGACAGAGGACGGCTGTGCTACTGAGCACAGATGGAGGCGGCCACACGGGAATCGCTTCGTTCAGTTTATAGCTACATGCCTCTCAGTTTAAAAAGCTACATACAGTGTTTTGATAGTCCTGAAGACAAGTAACTGTCCAATTATTTGCAATGAGCAAATAAGTGTTCCTGCTTGTGAGCAAGTGCTGCAAATTCCCCAAAATGCCCAAGAAAAGCAAACCAGTCAAGTGGGTGGGGAAAGGAATACAATGGGGAGTGGTGGAGACTGCTTCCAAGAGAAGGCCTGGGGCAGCTGTGATGCAGTGCACCAAGTACTGCCAGCCAAACCTAAAATTTTAGGTGAAACTGTTTGATTTTTAAATATCAGCAATGAATTCAGTTTTTATAGAAACACTGGACAGGCCAAAGAAGAAGTCCCTCTTCAGCCTGTCTTCAGCCTGCCACAGCCTGTTTTAGTCCCTAATCCTTTTTCTCCTGCTGAAACAAGTATTTGATCTGAGTTTGATAAAGCAATGTAGTTGGGAGCACAACGGTCCGCTGCTGGCAGACCAGGCTGTGGAGTTATTTTTACAAGAGAGAAAGCAAGCCGCTCCCCAAACTTGTTCTTTGCTCAGCCCTGTGTCCCTCCTGCAAGACTACAGAGCAGTGGTGCCACACCTTGCGCGTTCTTCCCGAGGCCCCTGCCAGGGACGTAGCCCATCTTCTGAAGAAGCTTCTGTCCAATTCCTTTGGTGTGTCTTTCCCAACTACCAAAATCCATGAAAGACTTGGTTCCTCCTGCAAAGCCTTTCTGGCTGGGCTTAAAATTGCCACCCTGAGAAGGAGGAAAATCAAAGTTTAGTTGATGGGAAAAGAAAAGGAAGCAAACACCTAAGAGAGTAGGTTTTCCTATCTGGCTGATAGGAAAATGGCCTGGCAGCCACAGAGCATTAAGAAAAGTGTCATATAAACTGAAAATGTATCTGTGCTGTATCTTAGGAAAGAAAAGAGACTGCATTGCACACTTGTGCCACCACAGGAGAAACCCACACAACCTGCCTCCAGCTCAGCCCCAGGAGATGCTTGGGCCCCAAGGACCTTGCAAGGATATCACTAAGGTCACAGTCCTGGAGTAAAGGTGCTACCGTTTTCAACTTCTTGGGTCCGAAATCCTTAGGAAAGTCATCCTGCTTAACAGGTTTCTCTTCATCATCGGAGTCTTCCAGCTCTGCTTCCTCTGCTGCCCCTTTCTTGAGGCCCGCACTGATGAAGTTCACCGGGGCGGAGTAGTCTCGGGCCCTGCAAGCAGACACAGCGCCGCACGGATTCCGTGAAGAACCCTCCGGAAGCTGCCCCTCACAGGAGCTCTGCCGGCCAGGGCAACTTTTAGGCATCCATTTTAAAAGAGCAACATATATACTTATGTCACAAGGGCCCCAGATCTAGCTCTCTGTAATCACATTTAACATTTTACCTGATGTGTTCAAGTCAACTCTAGGCCAGAGAGTTATCAATATCAATGCCGAGCTGATTACAAAATCAAAGTATGATCCAACTTTCCTTTTACATTTTTAAAAATTAATGTACTTTAAAAAGCATTTGTCTCATCCATACATTTTCAAGTACAAAAATCAAATTCTGATAAATAAAAATCATCAAATACATTAGTAGATTGTATTAATGGAAAGCATATTAACAGTGACATCAATCAAACTTAGAAAAACTTCATGTCCATTAAAATTATTTGAATATGAAAACTAAACAAAAATACGCAGTTAACTCTGTGAGATTAAAAGTATTGACTTTAACCCTGATTGGCTCAGGAACAGCACTTACAGTAAGTCATTAACCGTGGGTCCTTCGTGTGTAAATTGAAGCTGATACCTTTGTATTGTGTGGTTAAAGGAACACAGAGAAAACAGTGAATGAAAAACCTTGGGAAAACTGCAGAAGAAAGAGATGCTGCATAAAATGACTAACCTAGTCATTAAACATCCCGTGGCAGCACTAAAATTCAGATTTAAGCTTTTCTTAAAGATTTAATAAAATTCTGTAGTTAGGAGCCCAAACACTAGAGTCAGTTGGGCCCAGATCCTCACAGGATAGCTGTGTGACTTTTGGCTGTAGTTTTTTAATCTGTAAAACAGGATGATAATAATGGTTCCTTTCTCATAAGGTCAATGAAACCAGGCATGAAAAGAACCCAGAACAAGTATGTTGGTTGCTGTTATTATCTTATGATTATGCAATTCTTGACCTGTGATTTACTTATCATCCACAGTTAGATGTCCTTCCCAGATGAGAAGGCGTTGAACTAGTCTCTCCAGTCTTTCTCCCTAACCTCCTTTTTGAAAAACGCACAATCTCAATGGGCTGGAGCCTACAGGCCATAGGCGGGACAGGGAGACAAACCCAAGCCTGCTGCACCCTCAGCCATGGCACAAGACTTCACACTGAAGAGCAGACTTTCCGCCTGAATCCCCATCTCCCTGCCGCTACCTTAGCCGGGGCCTCCAGCACCTCTGCAGGACCAATGCCTCAACCTCCTCACAGAGCTTCCTCTCCGCCCCCTCCGTGGCTCCGCACTAGCTCTGCACATTACAGGACTCTTCTCCAGACATAATCCCACCCCATGGCACACCCTCTCTACCACAGTCCCACGGGCCTCTTCTCAAACCATGCTCCCTCACTCCAGTCCAGCCCACAAAACCTTTCCTACCCTCCTGGAAACCCTGCTGCTTCCCACCAAGGGTCTCTGCATGCCTACAACTCTCATACCACCTTAGGTGCCTTCATAGAAGCTCAAGGGTTGCTCCTTCAGAGAAATCTTTTCTGACCTCCCAGAACAGGCCAAACACCCTAAACTGTACTCTCTTTAGGTCCTAAACCACCATTACAAATTTGCATTGTGTAAGTTATTGATTGTCTCCATCCACTAGAGGCTGGGCTCCTAGGAGGCAAGGCCTGGGTCCATAACGTGCGTAATTACTCAGTAAACACCAAGTGATGATTAAATCGGTGGAAGGGCAGCACTCTAGCCTAAAGAGAGCACTGGACCTCTCTAGCTGAGGTCCCAGGAAAGGGACCCAGTAAGGCCAGAAGAGAAGCATATTTCGCAGGGTGTCTCCCCAGCTCACTCTCCATCTTCCCTCTTTCCTAAAACAAAAGGAAGCAGCCCCACGCCAGCCAGTACCGTTTGCCTCCAAAGCTGGGCCTCTCTTCATCTGAATCTCGCTCTGCCCACACTCCATAGGTGGCCTCTTCCTTGGTCTGCCAGTGGCGCTGCCGGTTGGGGTTGAATTCATTCTGGAGATCCCAGTCGGTGATCTCAAAGTTCTCCCGTTCGTCATCGTCATCATCCATGTGGCCTTCCCCGCCCCTGTACAAGTGGGACAGTGACATGGCCAATCACTAAAGGAGGGATAAAAAGGGCACAGTCTGCGGTAAGTCCTGAGAGCAGCAGAAAGCTTCCCTGGGAGTCCATACTTCCCGCTGCCTTCAGAGCTTCCTCCAAATCAAAGTCCGTTAAAATCACTGTTCAATAAAGCAGACATTAAAAATATATTTTTTAGAAATCAATCAGTACTAAAACAAAAGACTAGTCCCAACAGTCTGTGATTCTTATGTATTTCCTTGTCCTAGTCAATGTCACAAAACATCACACACACACATATATATACAAACCACATAAAATAGGTATGTTAACATATACCCTGTTGCCTCAGAAATTGGGTGGCCATCTTCCTGGGCTCCGGAGTTTTATTTCATTTAGTGTTGAGGAAAGAGTTATATCTGGACCCTTGGTAGTCCTGGAAAAGTTGTTTCTTTTTAAATTATACTTTCTGAACTACTTGATGAAAATCTAAGACCTAGTCTTCCTCCCAAAACATGAGCCTCTTCTGATAAGCTGGAAGACAGTAGTAATCAGGGAACACTACCTTAACAGGCATCTGTGGACTGCAATAGAGAATTCAACTCGCGGTAGCTGGGTGACGAGATTCAACAGTTTCTTAAATGGATTAACTACAGTACCAACCTTAGAGAATGCCTGTTAGGCAGACTGAAGAGATGATGTTTATGCCCTAAGAACGCTTAGAGTAAGTGCTCAAGGAACACTAGCTGCTACTGTAATCCCATGATTAGGTTCATCATTACTATTGCTGGATTAGAGAATGAATCTAGCAAAGTGTGTGAAATCAGGCACTAAAATCACAGGCTGAGTTCAAATCCCAACTCTACCAGGTACTCAGTGTGTAAGTATTAAATACACACGAAGTGCCAAACATGACTGATGCACTACACTGTAATACACTAAACCTGTGACAGCAATTGTAACTCTTACCTTACCGGTTGCTGCGAGCAGCCTTCAGGGACAGGGGTTCACTACTTGCACAGTCCACTACTGCCACTACTTCTGGTAGGTTTCGGAAAGCTCCCCCTGCTTATTTTACTCACTGGCGCGCTGGCTGGGTGCTGACGGTCCCAACCTCATCCAGGGATGCAAAGGAGGGAAATGTTCTCAGTGGAGTGCGGAGTCCCAGATACGTGGGAGTCAATAATATCGCTGCCTCCTTGGGCATAGAGCATGGTAATAATCACGACTGTCACGAGTGGCTGAGTACCCGCTGGACGCTTCAGGCCGATAATCTAATGTAAACATCAAAACGCTTCTACGAAGTAGGTACTGTTACTGTTTTCATGCTTCAGATAAGAAAAATGAAGCTCCGAGACGTTAAACAAGCTGCCTGAGGTTCTGCTGGCAGGGCTCGAAAGCAAAGGGCATGAAGCCACAGTCCGGGTTTCGCGCTGGAGGCTCGGTCCGTAAACCCGCCAGGCCGAGGACCGCCTCCCCGATCCCTCGCACCCCCTCCCTCTGGAACGGACTCACCCTTGTCCGCATCCCACTCCCCCAGCCCCGCTTACCTCTCCCGGGTCGCCGGTACCGAAGACAGAGCCTCACTCAATGCGGGAAACGAGCGGCTGTGGAGGCCGGAACCCGGATGTGTCGCGACCTGCGCGCCGGAAATGACGTTTACCGATAGCGGATGTGTGTTGATTGCCAAAGCAGCCACGGCTTTGGCTGGAGCGGCTAGAGCGGCTTTGGCTCTAGGAGGGCGGAGCTGAAATACTAGAAAAGTGAAGCCGGTTTAATGGGTACCGGAGGTGATTTCCGGGCCAGAGCGGCCTGTATGCTGCGCAAGCCAGCCTGCAATGCCTGGAGTGGGTGTCACCGAGCTGCTTTGACCTAAGGAGAATTCTTTGTCAGCCAGAGACACTAAATCTGTAAAATGGGGATATACGTAGGACTAGCTCATAGTATAGTTGTGAGGAGTGGTGTGAGACAAGTAGCCGGGCCAGGACAGGTATTCATTCAGATGGCAATAATGAAGGTCAGAACTGTCTCCTGTATCATTGGGGTCCTTCAGTATAATGACGACGTGGGCACAGAGCAGCTGTCTTAGACAGGAGTTTGAGGGCGTGAAGGAATGAATGGACAACTCAACAGTTCCCAAGTATTCCCTCCAGGAAATCCTTCCATTCTCTTCCTTTCTAACAGGTTGGTAAACAAAGTCATTCATTCACTGATCTAATAAAATTGTACTATGCGCCTACTGTGCTAGGCTTAAGAGTTAAAAATGAACAGAACAGGCTCCGGCCTGCCGGGAATCCCTCAGGGGCTGTGTATAGGCACACAAGCTCTTGACTTCCAGTCTCAGCTCCACCTCTTACCAGCTGTAGGCCTTGGGCAAGTCGTTGTATCTCCCTAAGCATGTGTTCTTGCTTCTACAGAATGCCTGAGGACCCAAAGAGAGAAAATACATAAGCAGTTACAACTGTACCTGGTAAACTAGGTGCTTAGGAAGTGTTAGCTGTTAACTTTTGCTTATGATGAAAGGATCCAAGAGACAATTGTTAAGAGTATACAGAGATGAGTTAAATAGTGCTTAACATGGGCTTTCTCAAAAGCTGGGCAATGGCCCCCAGCTCTGATCCACTGTCTTATTCTATTGACATTCAAATCATGTTATATAACAAAATTTCTTATAAAAAGAGCACTGGACTTGTGGAGTCAAATGACGTGGGTCTATGGTTGTTAGTAAGTAAAGGATAACCTACATGAACCCAATTAAATCCCAGATTCTTTGGAATGGGGACTGTGATTTAATGGCCTCTGTATGCTCAGTGACATTCAGTGTCACTCTGCCACATGCATAGTATGTACTCAGGAAAGAAACTAAAAAGAGGTTTTAGCAGAGGAGAAGGGCAGGTGGAGAGCTTCTAAGACAAAAAGATGACTCGTGCCACAAGGGTCGTGTCTGAGGCTACACAGCGAGTTAAAGGACAGAGCCAGCCCTGGAACCAAGGAGTTTGGACCCCTAGGCCAGTGCCTTCTCTACTCTGCCATGCATGGAGCACCCATACATGTTTGTCAACTTATTTGAACTAATATTTGGAGTGATTCCTGTCTGTTCAAGGTCACAAAGGCAAACCCTCTGCATATATTATCTCTTAGACTCTCAACCTTTTGAGATAATTTCTATTTTCACCTGAGTCCACACTCCTAATCACCCTCTATGCAGCCTGTGCCATACAGAAGTTTCCATAGTGCCTGCAAAGAGTTAGGGAAAAATCCTTGCTCCATTTCAACTTTAAATAGGTTGGTACCATAGAAACAATCCGTAAGTGGCATTTCAAAGCTGATATATTTAAAGTCTAGCAAAAGTACCTTTTCTAGGACAGCAACATTATACAGTTGCACATGGCTTATTCTTATTTTAAATCTTGTCACAAAAATATATATCATGTCCTGAACTTGGCAGAATTGAAAATCCAGAGCAGCTGAGATTAGCAAATTTGGTTTCCCTATAAATGTTTCTAGCAGATGGTTTCTACCCTGCTAATCTTTCAAGAATTTGTGAGCGCTCTATCCTCATACAGAAAGCTGGGACAGGAGGTTCCCCAGGTCTGAGGCATTATCTGTAAAGCAAATGTCCTCACAAGTCCACAGGTGAAATGAGGAACTGCAGGGTGTATCATTCATTCATTCATGCACTGAGTCGCTCATTAACAAATATTTAATGTGTTCTTGGGTATTTTCTATTGCAAATATGTTACCTCCCAACGTAGTGGTTTAAAACAAAAATGAACATGGTCTCACACAATTTCTTCAGGTAGAAACCCAAGAGTGGCTTAGATGGTTGGTTCTGACTGGAGATGCCACTGGGGGTTGCAGTCAAGATGTCAGCTGGGACTGCAGGCTTGCTTAGAACTGGATGAGCCAGCTTCCTGGTTGACTCACTCTCATGGCCGGCAGCCTGGGGCTGGTTGTTGGCAGGTCTCAGTTCCTTGCCATGAGGACCTCTACAAAGGGCTGCTGAGTGTCCTCATGACAGTGACCAGCCTCCCCCAGCACGAGTGAGCCAGGTGAGACCAAAGCCAAAGCCAACAGCTGCTGTGGTCAAGTCTGAGAAGTCACACACTCATTTCCCTAGTATCTTTTTTGGTTGCATGGCCAGTCCTATTTAGGGTTTCCTTGGCAAATAAAAATAGGGGTGCCCAGTTAAATTTGGATTCCAGGTAAACAATGAGTATCGAGTATAGTATTAGTATCTATACATATGTCCTATGAAATGCTCTATAATGCTAAAAAACCATTGACCATTTTATCTGAAATTCCAGTTTAACCATCTATCTTGTGTTAATCTGAAACCCTAGCTATTTAGGGTGGAAAGGGGCGGCACACAGAAGGGGTGTGAACACCAGGAGGCAGGACCATCCAGGCCACCTGGGGAGCTGCCTGCCCACAGCCCATGATCTTGCCAGGCCTGATGGGGGATAAATGGAGAGCGATTAAAAATAGTGCTTCCTGCACTCACCTAGCTTATAGTCTGGTCAGACCAACTTGAATCACATCACCAGGCAAATAAGTGCCACACCTTGATGATGACAACGTGTTTCAAAGAGAAGTAGCTGGAGCATGGGGCGGGGCTGGCCTTCTCATCAGAACAGCTATTTTTATGTTATAGACTGAGCTTCTACATGTGACATTGTGTGCGTGTGTGCCGGAGTGAAAGAAGGAAATCAAACCCTGAACACACACACATGTATATGTGCCCAAAATGGCACGAAGTGAATAAGGTCAGTAGTCCAAGTAACAGGGTTGGACAAATGTCAGTGTCCTGGTTTTGGTGTTGCACTTCAGCTGTAGATGTCAACACTGAGGGAAAGTGCACAAAGGCTACTTCTGCAACTAGAATTATTTTGAAAGTAAGTTAACAGCTCATTTAAAGCATCAGCTGTTACCTTGGAAACAGGGTTAGACAGAATAATCCAGACTTGTCAAAGGACTTCAGGTGGAGCAGGACCCTTCGCCCAGATCACACCCTGGTGGGTGGAGGGCTGTCAGCTGCAGGAAGGGATTCTGATTGTTAATTTTCCTGAAAAGTGTTCTTTTAAGAGAGAGAATGGGGTCGAGGGTAAGAGATGTCCTTCTGGTTCTAGAACCAGATTTGGGGGTTGGGGGTGCCTGGAGTAGCTCCATCAGCGGGAAGAACAAGCCCTGGTCCTGAGCTGGAGGCGGGGGAACGTGTCCAAGAAGCCTGGGGCCTTAGCCTTTTGGGGGCCTGGAATCACTGTAATTTATGTAGTAAAGGAATGTTTTTATTTTGTAGCCTAATTGAAGAAAGGGAACATTCTGTTGACATCAGCATTTCCCAGAGAGAAATTTCATAACTTGATGAATTCCTATGTTATTTAATGACTTGCAGGTAGGGCTGATAAATTGGTTTTTATGATGACCGTGGCGGATGGTATTTTCCAAAGGTGGCTGAGTTTCTCACGCACATGTGCTTCTGTATTGTGCCCTTGTAACTTGACCACCTGGAGGAGGGGTCTGCTTCTCTACTCCCGTGAATGTGGGAGGCCCTATGACCACTCTGACAAACTGTGTGGAAGTGACACAGTGCCATTTCCAGGTGTATCCCTTAAGTGACCTGCAGTTCTGCTGCTTCTGGCCCCTTGCAACATGTTAACAGCAATAGATGAGTGGAACAATGAATGGGCCTGGATGTCTGCTACCCAGTGACTGGTGACCATGAACTTCCTGTGTTCAAAACTCCAACCCACTGAAGTCTCAAGCCAGGAGAGACAAGAGCTACCTCACACTGTAGGTTCATTATATAACCAGGCACTGTGCCCACACTACCCATCAGCCACTCAATGAACCCGTGGCGTTTTAACTTCCCTACTTAGCAGATGGAGAAACAAAGGCTCAAGCCACATGGCCAGTAAGTTGGCCTGACTCCAAAAATCTATGTCCCAAACCACTATGAGTCACTACCTCCCAAAGCCTGACTATTATCATGAGATGTCAGGCAATGGGGAGTAGGGAAAACGCCTTAACCCTTAAAGATGCAAAACTGTTCTGGGCTCAGCTGGTCCCTCAGTATCTGGCGGCTGTACAGGAAAGGGTTAATTTGACTCAGCAGACCTGGAGTGTCCAAACCCTGCGTATGCCTAAGGACTGGATCTTGACCAGCTCCTGGGAGATGACTGCTAAGGCCCTGGATTATCCTATTTAATAAGAGTATCTCTGTATCCCAGGGACCCTAGGCCACACCAGACCAGACTAGACTTTATGATTTATGATTTATGGTGGCGGTCTGGGGGTCACTGTATCATCTGACCTCTGCAGGGGCTGAAGACTGAGTAACTAAGGCAGTCACGTGGTTGCTCCATGCCTATATGACCGATGCCCAGTAAGAAATGCTGGACACCGAGGCTCAGGTGATCCTGGCGGGCAGTGCTTCACGTGTGTGCTGTTGACTGCTGAGGGGAGAAGGACAATTGGAAGCTTGAGCCTGCTCTCTCCTGGACTCAGCCAATCCACTTTTTTCCTTTGCTGATTTGAACGTGTTATATTTTTACTGTAATAAACCTTAACCCGTGAGTCTAACAGGTTCTGAGTTCTGTGCATTCTGAGACCTGAGGATGGCCTTGGGGACCACTGACACCGGATCTCAGCTGTACCCTGCACAGACCTATTTTTCAGTCTTTGCTGTCATCAATCTACGGGACAGAATTCAGTATGGAAAAGTAACATCTATTCAGTCTATAAAGTAAGGCACAGACAAATGAGCCCCTGTTCACTTTATTCAAATAATATATATGTATTTTTTGCTGTGAAACTGGAGTAGAACTGAGGAAGAATCAAAGAAAGCCTCATATATTAAATTCTTAAATAGATTCTTTGAATTCAAAAGTAAGGGTCAACAGGAGAGGCACAAACTGTGGGCCTTGTCCCAGCAAACAAAGCCACCAAGGCAGTCCTGCAAATAAAGGAAAATGGCAAATCCATTTCTTTAAAAAAAGTTCTTGAAGGGAAAAAATACAAAATACCTAAAATTTCAAAAGCTGGAATACTTCCACACTCTTTGATCTCTACCCCCAAGCATCCAAAGATAGAGCGTTTCAAGGTAGGTGTTCAGTGATTCAGCTTTTGCAAACATAGGCAAATTCATTGCTCGTTAGCAGTCCTGTTTTGGTGATTAATGGCAAGCAATATGCTTGGATTAGAGGTCCGATTTCCACTCGAATGCCAAGTTTCTTCTCCTGGTGACAAAGCCATTTGCAGAGATCTGAAAGGGGAGAGAAGTGTGTGAGGCCCAGAGGAACAGTTGTGAAATGGACCTTTCATGTAGTACGTGTGACAGTAGAATGGGTGATCTTCATGCATTCCTAGAAGCAGGTGAAGTTTTCTATAACATCCCCATCTCAACCTGCAACCATTCACCTGACCTCAAAGATCCACTTTTCATATTTATGAATAGGAAATGGTGATGATCATGTGATAAACACCAATGAATTTTCGGAGCCATGGGGAGGATTAGTATTTGTCCAAGGCCAATGCTACAGCAGAGATTAGCTAAAGCACCCTGTAACGGTCTCACTTAAACAGTAAAGCGGGGACTATCAATGAGAAGGTTCAAGATTCTACTCATGAATCTTCGGAGAAGGAGGCAAAAAGGGTTGGATGGAAACATGGAGAAAGACTGCTCTCCACGGGAGGCTTCTTTTCTTTGGAATTCAACAGCAGTCCTGGATGTGAGCACGGCCTGATAATGACAGGGACTGAGGGTCTCCAGCCTTGCAGGTTGGTGCAAAGTAGATTTAAAGAAATACAAAAAAAAAATGCTGATTATTTCAAAATAAGATCAAACAGACTCCAGGCTAGAAGCTCTTTTGCCATCTAAAAGTAGGGAAAGTAACCATCCATGCAAGCTGGGTCTGACTTCTCGTAGGTTCAGCAAAGTGACCTAGGAAGCAAGCCACATCCACAGCAAGGACCCAGCGCTTTACAGTCTCCAAGTGCTCCCACCTGGGCCAGCTCGCTGACCGTGACTGCCCTTTGCAGGTAGACACTGATGAGTCCCTAATCTCCAGATGTGGAAAATGGAGGCTGAGAGAAGTCCGAGCTGAAGTGGGTGCTTCAGTCTGTGACTTCCCAAGTGCAGAACTATTCTTCCCTCCCCCTTAGCAAAATATGGATTGATAAGTATGAACTTAAAATCTTTCTTTAAAAGCAAATTCTGGAGGAGAAGACTTCAGGGGGGAATTCTGCCATTTGATGGCTGGGTGGCCTTGAGCAAGTCAAAGTCCTTCTCTGGGCTTTGGTTTTCTCTTTAAAATGGAACAATTGTGTTACCTGCCTTGCAGGGATGCTGAGGGTTAAGTGAGTAACAGGAGGAGTACCTGGCCCAAGGCCCTGGAGTTATTCTTAGACTAGAATTGCTTGGCTATTATTAGAACCTTAACCGCTTTGGGCCAACCTGCTGCTGTTTATAGATGCTGGACTGGCAGGCAGCACAATGTGCAAGAATGGGTCTAGAATCCCCATCCATCACACGGGCCCTCCATGCCCCTGCCCAGGATCAGACAAACCTTTTTCTGGTAGGTTCAGCCTTGAGCCCTGCCCCCAGCCCCCATCCAAAGCCAGGAGACTAAGCCATGTGTCGGTAAATAGCTCCCCCAGCCTGTCGCCATAGAAACCTCGGATGGGGCTGGGTCAGCCCACCTTGGTGGACACTCCTTCCCAGGGAGGCTCTGGAAGGACAAGTTTTGTGAAAAAGTGGCTCCTGGGCTCCAAAATGATGGGAGCTGCCCCCTGGAAGTCCGCAGGCCTACCTGGAAATCATGAGCTTCCTAAGTGGGAAGAGGTGCTGTTCTGGTTCACCTGGAGGAAGACAACACAGAGGAAGGGGTCACAGCCAGCTGTGGGTGCCAGGGTCCCGCTCCCTGAGGTTCACCCCCAGCAGCACTGAATCCGGCACACACACCCTCCTCAAGTATGTACTGCACACCTACTATGTGCCAGGGTCTGGGGATGCTGTAAACATGACCTCCCTGTTCTCACGCAGCCTACATTTTAATGGGGAGAGGACCTGTTACACAGACACATATGCAGGATAATATCTCCTCTGGGCAGTACAGTGGACTGACATGAGTGACAGGTGTAGGGACTGCTCCAGATAGGGAGGTAAGAAGAGGCCACCACAAGGGGATGGCCTTTAAACTATAATCTAATGGAATGTAAACATCTGAACTTTGTCCTGGGTGCCTGGCAATGGGCAGCCCCTGCCTAAATCCCTTGGCACCTCCCTAGTGAGAACGGGCATCTTTTATACGCTGATGAGACGGCTGATGGCAAGGGGTCCCTACAAAGCTTCAGGATGGGGGATGGTTGCCAGAAAGACCAAAGTCTGATTCAAGAGTTGGAAATGTCAGCCCCATCCCCTGACCGCCGGGGAGATGGAGTTAATAAGTAATGGCCAGTGATTTCACCAATCTTGCCTACTTCATGCAACCGCCACCAAAGCCCGACATGACGGGTTCAGAGAGCTTCCAGATCGGTGAACACACAGAGGGGTTGGAGGATGGACACCCAGCGAGGGCATGGAAGCGTGGTGCCCCTTCCCCCACACCGTGCCCTCACGCATCTCCTCCATTTGGCTTTTTCTGAGTTATTAGCCTTTGTAATAAAATGGTAATCTAGGAAGTAAAGTGTTTTCCTGAGGGAGGCCCGTGAGTTGTTCTAGGGAATTATCAAACCTGCAAGGGGAGCTGTGGGAATCCCCAAATATTTACTTAGCTGGGCAGAAATGTGGGGAGCCTGGGTACCCTATTGTGGCTGGCACCTGAAGTGGGGGCAGCCTTGTGGGACTGAGCCCTTAACCTGCAAGGTCGGATGCACACTTGGAGTCCACATTAGAAATACACTGAATTATTCAACATATGATATTCCTTCATATTTTGCTCCTAACAGAGCAAAAAGAGTCCCAGCCCCACTAGATGTCTTGAATATGCCATTCACTTCAGGGCAGTGCAAACTGGTCCAACTGTTTTAGTTCAAGAGTCTTAGAAAGATCTGGAGCCTTCCACCCACTGATCCCATTCCTTAAAAATTATTCTAAGGGAATGATTTAATAGAGCCTCCAACGTCTCGCCCACAGAAGGGAGGCAAAATCAGAATGATGTGCACATGACATCACTTGCGATGTTGCAAAAACCGGGAACAATCTTAGGGTAACAGTTAGGTGACTGGTCCCACAGGGGAGCATTCCAGAGAATACTGTGTAGCTATCTAAAATGGACACAGTGAAACCCAAAAGGCAGAAGAAAACATTAAGAAAGCCAAACAAGGCAGCTTAAAGGATGGAATTGTAAGGAATGAAAAATGTATATTCAGGTGGGCAAAAAACACCATGGGCAAGAAAGAAGAGTTTGGGATTGTGGCTAATTCCCTGCCCCCACTTCTGTTTGTTTGTTTTTTTGTATCATCTTGGTTAAAACAAATAATCAGTTAGTGCTAATTCTGGCAACACATTTTCACAGTGGCAAGAAGATGGGTCTCTGGTTCCCACTAAGAGGGTGTGGACATCCTCCTCCCAAAGAACTAAGATATGTGTGCAAAAGCTGTGGGGTCCAGAAAGGAGACTTCATGAATTTGATCATTACACTGGGGGTTGGCATGGGGTGGCCTACCCTTTACTTGCCACATTAAATAAAACACACACACAAACGGCAAGTATTCACTTAGCACCACCACTTCATTTATAAAAAGGAAGCACTCTGTCACCAAGAGGAAGGGTGGCTATAATGTCGGTCAAGGGGAGAGTTCTGGACGTGACCGTACATGGGGAGCACAGCCGTGCGGAGGCAGGAACATGTATGGATGTCTACATTCATATGGACCCTCATGTTCCTCTTTTTTTTTGCCAGACTGATGAAAATTTTGCACCGTGTTGTGTTCAGGGACTGCCACTTTCAGTAAAACTAAATTTCAGGCTAGAGACAGAAGGCTAGACTGGGAGTCCCCAGGAGTCCCTCCAAGTGCTGTCAGGCCAGGAGACAAGGTGGGGAAGGGGATCAGGCAGAAGGGCTGCTGAGATGTGGCCCCCACTGGGTCAGGCACAGAGGGAGCCGCAGGCCCCACACCCTCTACCTCCTGCCCCGCCCAGTGTTCTGATGGGGAAACTAAACTCTCTGCCATATTAGGGAAGAGAGGGGTTCAAGGGCGGAAGGCTTCAAGCTAGGGGTCAAGACAGCCGGACAGAGAGAATTCAGCACTCCCCTTTGGGGTTTCTAACCTGAAAATATCCTTTTAGATTGGCTGGTGTTTTATAGTCTCCTTTCAAGACCTATGAAAGAGAAAAAGAAATACTGCTATCATGGAAATGATCAGAGAATAAAATTTAGTCCATGAGCTCCACATCCACCCTCCTACCCACCCATCCAGTCAGTCATCCATCCATCCAACACACATTTATTGAGCTCCTCTTATTCTAGACATTATTCTAAGCTCTGGGGGTACAACATTAGCCAGACAATTAAAATGCCTGTTCTCCTGAAGCATTCTAGAGGGAGAGCCAGACAATCCACAAGTAATAATAAACAGAAATAAATGAGAACACATCAAACCATGGGAAGCAGAGCCAAGAAAGAAAAAGAGGATGTGATCAAGAGTGAGGGGGTGGGGTGGGGAGGGGTGGAGCCTCTCTTGAGTGGTTGGTCTAAAAGGGCCTCCTGGGACAGGTGACCTTCAATCTGCAACCTCAAGGACAAGGAAAACCAGCCGGGTTAACGCTCTGCAGGAAAGCATTCCAGGTAGAGGACACGACTAGGGCAATGGCCCTGGAGTGGGAAGCAGAAAATTCCAGGCCTTTCCATCTCTTGATACCGAAGGCACCGTACAGTCCAGTACTGTCTAGCAGAATATAATGTGAACTAACTACATAAAATTTTCTAGTAACCACAATACAAAAGAAGTGAATCAGGTGAAATTAATTCTAGTGACATCTTTAATTTAACCTGATAGATCTACAATATTAATACTTCAACATGTAACCAACATGAAAATGATTGAGAAATTTTACATTTTTTTTTTTAGTTCTAGGACTTCAAATCCAGCGTGTAATTCCCATGCACAGCACCTCTCCATTTGGACTAGTCAGCTTTCACTAGTTACATTTCAGGGACCACCAGGATTAGCGTGCAGTCTGTAACTGCAGCGCCGGAAAAGACAATTTCATTAGCACGGGGTCCCTGCAGCTACTGGGTTTACTGCACCCAGGATCCATTAAGGGAACACACAGAGCCTACAGCATACATGCAAACATGCATACATACATGGCTTTCACGGAGAGTACTTACTTTGTAGTAACAGCAAAATTACTGTAACGATCAAAGAAATGTCTGGCACTTGTCAAGACGTGTGGGGCCCCCAGGGAGTAAACCTCTTTGGAAGAAAACTTGAGACGTCTTCCATTTTAAACAAACGATGGTGCTCCAAAGAGTTGACCTTAATCACCGTGCTCATCAGTGTTTTTAAATTTTGTACACAGCACACAGGTCAGGTCTAACTCCAGGAGCTTCTGACCCCACAGTCCGGAGCAAGCCAGGGGCATCCACCTTTTAAAGAGACTTTAGAGGAGCTGCTGCTGGGTCCCTAGCTGGGAACACAGGGTAAGGAGAGCCGGCTGCCACCGGCAGTCTTCATCCTGGCCCAGCCACCGCCTCTGAGAAGCGCCTGAGGGCTGGATTTCAAGATCATTACCAGCTGCTCCTTATTTTTAATGTACGTAATTAATTTTCTACCATGAAATCCAGCCTATGTACAGAAAAGTGTATGAAATGCATAAGCCGTTTAAAGAACAACATTATTAAGTAATGAAAATTAAAATGAATAAGCAGTAATCATATTTATAATTAAAGTAATAAAATAATAAAAGCAAACCACATCCAGGGTATTTGCAACACCCACGCTATCAAGTGCAGGCTGGGTATCTTCACTGGGTCTCTATTTCCACAAATAGATGTTTGCAAGATGATGTCAAGGGGAAGAGGAAGTGATGACACCCACAGATGGGCTCACACTGCAATTACCAGAGCAGAGCCCCCAAAGTTCAGTGTACATTTCCTCTGTTAAAAAGGAAGCTTGCAAGCATCAGAGAGGTGTTAAAGACTTGTTTGCACCATATGGAGTCTTCCAACTGAAGACCTGAGAGGAGAATTGAGAGAGGAATGGCTTTCTCCCTTTGTGATTCCGTGCGAGAGCTGTTTACTTTCTACGGTCAGCATGTGTTCGGAAATGCTGAGCTTAGCTTAAATTAAGGCTCCGGGTCTTAATGATGTAAGGGCCAGGAAGGCTCCTCCTCAGGCCTGCGGCCCACACTTGGGTGTTTTCACAGAGTACCTCTAAGGAAGCCAGAACACAGCACCCAAATAAAACAGAAGCTGGGACAGCAACATGTAAGACAGACCGTGAATGTGTTACCTGTTTTCTTGCCCAGGATCAGCCTCCTTTAACACTTCAGGAGCATCTTGTCAAGAGTCATTTCCCTTGACCATCTTAATCAAGAAGTAATTTAAACTGCCCTAAGGTCACATTTTCTGAGAAATCATTAAAGAGCAATAAAGGTACATAAATGGTTTATTTATACCCAGTCTCAATGAAGACCATAAGTCTTTATAAACTTTATAAACAGACAAACAACTAGGGAAATGGGGGAAACGGTAAATAAGAGTAGAGAAATAGGATAGAATTAGTACACAAACGGGCCTGCTGTTAGATGCTACAGAATGTGAGACAGGCTACCAGCTGGTTGGAGCTTCCTTGTGGCCCAAGCAAAACTGGAAATACAAGCAGTCCTATGATTCACCATGTCCATCATACAGAAACAAACGAACCGCTTAGGATTCGAGAAACTCAATGTTTTCTCAGGCAGCTGAAGCCTGACAGCACGTCTCCACGTGGGCACGTGTACTCACCCGGTGTGTGTTGTTGATGACGATGGGGTCAGGGTTGCCATAGTTGGGGGGGTTTGCATAGGGGTCATAGCCCAGCCGAGCCAGCATGGGGGCAATCTGGGCCATGTCCCTCACCACGTCCCCAGGGATGTGGCCAGTCCACTTGGACAGCGCTTCCAAGTTCACAGGCTTGATGACCTGGTCTGTGGATCGCTCAATCCTGGGGAGAAAGGAGAGGCTGGATGGGGCACAGGCAGACGCACACAGCAGCTCCCTGCTCAGTCACTCTGGGGCAGCTGGAAAGGCTGGGGGTACCTGGCCCTGGGCCAGCTGGGCCCTTCTCAACTGTGAGACTGTGGGCAAGTCACTTGGCCTCATCATAGCCACTCTGTACAACAGAATAAGAGCATGTGGTGGGAAATTGGAAGAAAGTATCAGGCAGGGCACATGGCTGGTGCTTAAATTCTGCTTCCTTGACATCCCAGACTTTTAAAACTAACTTTTTCTTTACATGAGTAAGGTGGATATTTTGTTCTTGAGAAATAATTATAAAACACTAATGGTAATGTAAGAGTCCCTGTGGTTATCAGCCCCCTGCAGGGACCCAGTCTTAGCATTTTGAGCACATCCGTTCAATCCGTTTCCTGTGGTTTAAGTAGTCGAGCAGACTTGGAGCCAGACTGCCCGGGCTCAAGGGCTGGTTATGTCAGCACTGTCTGTGTGGCCCTGGAAGATTTACTTCACCTCTCTGAGCCTCAGTTTCCTCATCTATCAGAGGGAACAGTAATAGTACCTACTTCATGGAGCTTTTTTGGGGAATTAATGAGTCAATAATAGAAGAGTAAATGGTACATTGGAAGGGCTCAGTGTTAGCACTCTCTCCTACAAACACACACAGAAAACCTATGGTTTTAGTTGCAGTTTTTCAAAACAGAAATAATATGCTATAGGTATTGGTTTGTACCTTTCTTTTTTCACCCAACACCTTGTTTGTTTGTTTTTTTTGCAGCTGTGCAGCATTCTCCCATTCCTTATTCTTTTCCATTCCCCTGAAGATGGACATTTAGGTTGTTTTCAACTTTGTGCTATTACAATGGAACAAAGCCATCTTCCTATATGTGCTGCTTTCCTCTCTCCTGTAACAGGCTTCCCAACCCATCTGATCTCCCAATTACAGTTCAAGGACCTTGGAGAATGGAGGATGAAGGATGGGGAACTCCCAGGATCGAGGACCTATTTCTAGATGTTTCCATCCCAACTAAGAGAGAACCTGAGGAAGAAGTACAAAAACTAAGATGTAGCCATAGGAAGGCAGGTCCAAGAGACAGGAAAACTGGGTAGGGGAAAAGGGTGTGAACTGGTGGGAAGAGCATGGACTTGGAGTCTGCAGACCCAGATTTAAATCTCAACTCTAGCCAAGATGTCAAAAATCTCAAATATGTGCATGGCCTTTGCCAAATCCCTGCATCTCCAAGACCTCATGGGACAGAAGCAACATAGAGGCCTCCCGGAACACCAGCGGCAGCAATGGTTGACATGAGTCAACGAAACTAGAGGAAACCCAAGTGTCCAAAAATAGGGGATGTTAAACCAAATACAGTAACCCACAAAGTGGAACATTACAGTCATTCAAAATCATGTCACAGTGGAGGGGGCCACAGGCAAGTGGTCCCACACCCAAAGTGAGAGAGAAGATTACAGAGAAACACACTTGTTCAGCAGGACTCTGGTTTTATCAGTATTTCCTGACAAAAGACAAGTAGGTCATGTATGAACATCTGGGTGGTGGGATTATGGGTTGTTTTTCCTTTCCCAAAGAAATGGTCCCAATTTCCTATAATAAAGATGTATTTCTTTGGTCATCTGACTTTTTGTCATAGTTTTTAAAATCGCAGCTCCAGCACTAACTGGCTAGGGTGCCTGGCACACGGCACTTCACTGCCAGGAGAGAGCTGCTCTCGGTCCTCAGCTCTGCTCAGGGCTCACGAGCGCTTAGATAAGGAGCCTGGCAGGGTCCAGCCGTGAAAGGAAGGAGGAGAACGAGCTGTCCCGGGAAAGACTGTCCTTTCCCTGGGTGCTCAGGGATGCTCGGGCCTGACCAGGACGGAGGCACGGAGATGGCACGCTCTGATCCTGCAGTGTGTGGGTGCTCGAGGTCTCAGGAGAGCACGGCCTTCCTGAAGGTGGAAGACAGAGAGCAGGGCACAGACGGAGGGGAGGAGAAGGGGGCTTGGATGTGGAGAGCTTGAGAGCACATGCTCTGGAGTCCAACAGACCCGGGTTCAAGTCCCGACACCATACTTTGCTAGCTGTGTGGCCTTAGGCCAGTAACTTCCTCTTTCTGAAACTCAGTTTCTTCACCTGTAAAATGGAGATAAGAGCAGTTCCTATGTCCTCAGATTGCTGTGGGAATTAACAGAGTAGTGTTTGTTAGGGGCTTAACTTAGTGCTTACCACCTAGCAGGTCCTCATGAGATGGTAATGATGGTGAGAATAATGAGCATGCCAATAAAAACAGTATCAACACTAACAGGAAGAATAGCACCTAACATGTATTAACCTATTTGATGCTCACAGGTCATCTAGGAGGTACATAGATTATATCTTCAGGGTACCAGTGAAGAAATGGAAGCACAGAGAGGTTGAGTCACTTACTCAAGGTCACAGAGCTAGGAAGTGGCAGAGCTGGGATTTGAACCCAGACAGCCTGGTTCCAGATTCTGTGTTTTTAACTTAACATTTACCCACAACACCTAACCACAACACATATTCACAATTTGTTGACTGCCTCAAAAAAGAGAGGTGGATTGCCCAACTTTTTTGGAAAATGAAGCTGAGGTTCAGAGAAGCATAGTGACTTGCCCAAGGCCACACAGCTCAGAGCAGCAATGCTGCTCTTCCCATCTAGTGCCTCTGACTTCTGGACCAGGAGTCTGGGCGCAGCATAGAGGGCTCCACTCACTCACTTGGACAGGGAGACACCCCCAGGCTTGCCAATGAGGTCCTCGTGGTGCAGGACGGCATCGCTCCAGGTGATGCCGAGGAAGTCAAGGATGAGCTTCAGGGAGCGTCTGGGGTGCAGCACCAGCTGCTCGTAGTACACGGGCAGGCATTTGTCCTTGCCCACCTCCATACACTGTGCATACATGACCTCTATGGCCTTGTTCCACTTGGTGAGGCAGTCACGGTAGCTGCTGAGGTCGAAGCCGGCGATGGTGACCTTGCGGGTGATCATGGAGTGCACGGAGGCACGACCGTCCCTCACCATCAGCAGGAACTTGGAGTTGGGGAACAGGCGCGACAGATAGACAGAGGACTTGAGCGTGAAGGGGTCCTTGTTGCAGAGCACGCGGGCTGGCTCACCGTGCTTGGCAATCACCTCCAGGATGAAGGCCTGCATGGCAGCGTCCAGCACCTCATCAGTCACGCCTGCCTCGTCCAGCCGCACCTTCTCCCTGCCAGACTTGGACCAGGCCTGGCGCATGGCCAGCACGCGGGGGATGATGCGCGTCTCCTCGCCACAACGTACCTCGGGGTGGGCGTCCAGCATGGCGCGCATCAGGGTGGTGCCGCTGCGGGGTACGCCGCCCACAAAGATGAGCGGCATGGCCTTGCCGTATCGGTACTCCACGTGGTCTGTGCCCACCATCACCAGCTCTTCCTGCTCCGGCCGCATGGCCCGCCGAGGGCTCCGCGGGCCCTCCAACACTGCACGGCACTCCAGCACCTGCTGCCCCAGCTGGAAGGCCAACACCAGGGCCAGAGCGCAGCTGGCTGCCAGCAGCACCCTCCGCACCGACAGGCGCATGCTGGGCCTGGGGTGGGGGGCCTGCTTCAGCGACAGGGCGGCGGGGTCACATCTGTGGAGAGAGAGGGGCACACGCGGTCAGCCCCCTACCATGCAGACCCCAGTGACAGCAGACGTCAGGACGCTGACATTCACCGCTAAGGCATGCTTTTCATAAGCACAGGCTGTGTGCTTGGCCTGTGCTGCGTGCTTCCCTTAACTCGTGAGACCCCCCCAATAACCCAAGGGGTGTGTATTGTCATCACCCTCAGGGATGCTGGAGCCCAAATGTCTGGGTTCAAATCCCTCTTGCCACTCCAAGCATGGGAGCTTGTCCCATGTTTCAACCACTCAGTGCCTGTTTCCTCACTGATAAATGGAAAGAGTCATAATTTTAAATAGAGTATCAAAATGTGGAAAATAATAATGCACTAGAATTTCAGCTTCCAGTAGTACATCCATTACTCAAGGACAGGGTTTTTGCCTGTTTTGCTCTCTGCTGTCTCCCCAGCTCCTGGCACAGAGCCTGGCACCTGGTAGGTGCCCAATACTTACCTGTGGAACATGCCTTGGCTGAACGAGAAGGGCCAGCACAGCATTAAGTGCTATGAAACTGTCACTGTAAAGACACAGGAGGGAACTCAGGCATGGAGAGGGTGCTTACAGGCCCTGGCTGGGAAGCGGCCAAGCCAGAGTCCAAGATTAGACGCAGGCCAGCCAGCTTCAGTGTCTGCTCTGAATGACCACACTGGCTCAGCAGGGAATGCTTCTCAGGAAGGAGAAGGCACAGAATATCCCATTCTGGGCTTCTTCCAAATCCCTCTCCATTTACTCAGTCTTCCTTCAGCAAATGCCTATTAAGCACAAAGGTGCCAGGCACGGTGCTAAGTGCTGGGGCCAGGAGAGTGGACCAGCCAGCCAGTCCTCTGGCCTCAAGGAGCTTACATCCTAGCAGGGGATGAGATGGTACACATGCTATGGCCAGAGTGGGATAACAGTTTGCAAAGAAGTAAGCCAGACACAGTAAGAGGGGTCAAGCAGGGGCAGAAAAGAGAGGTCAGGGAGGGCTTCTCAGAGTTGACATCCAAGCAGAGAGCTGGATGAGGAGGCCATGGAAACCTGTGTGGGAAGGGTGCTGAAGACAGAGAGAACGGAGAGTGCAGAAGATGGAAGGGGATGTGGGGTATTCAAGAACCTGAGAGGAGGCTGCTGGGGCAGGAGGGGAGGGAGGGCCCAGCTCAGGTCCTCACAGGACAGGGGAAAGAGCTGGACTTCCTCAAAGAGCCTGCAGGGGGTGAGAATGGGGGTGGGGAGGCTCCTGGGGGGACTCATAGATGCCAGGGCTGTGGGGTGACATGGGAACAGGAGGGGATGACTTAAGTCATGACTTATGACCCTGAACCTACCCGCCTCACCCTTGCCAGGCATTGCTGAAGATGATCAGCTTTCAATGGTGATTCTTCCCACCCTGCCGGCCACCCTCCTCGCCAGTCCCCTCAAATGACAAGCCTCCGTTCCTCCCCAGTTGGTCCTCCAGGTCCCTCAACTTTGCAACTGAGGCCCAATACAGCAGGGGCAGCCTCAGAGGCTGGACTCCCAGCCAGCCTCTGCCCACCCCAGTGCTTCTCTGCCTTTTGCTCCTACTGCATTTCTGAGCCTTCCTTTCCTCATCCACCTCTCCATCCACCAGCTTGAAGTCTCTGGGCACTCAAGAAGTCAGGCAGGCCTGGGTTCAAATCCCAGCTCTGCCACTTCGTGTGTGGCAGGTGAGCTTGGGCAGCAGATTTCATTTCTCTGAGCCTCATCTGTAAAGTGGGTCTAAGACTGTCAACCTCAAAGGGCTATCATGAACTTAAGAACAGACCTGGTGCATAGGGAGCATTGGAAAGAATACTCGCACTTTCTACCACGATCATAGGTTATTCATTTATTCCAACATTTCATGAGTACCTATTGTGGGCCAGGAGTTGGGCTAAGGAACAAGAGACCTAACTTCAGCCTTGAGTCACACATGGGCTCCCAGCTGCAAGTGAGAGCCGGGTTCTACCTGAGTAAGTGAGGGAGGGCTTTCTGCAAGAGGCAGCCCTCATGCTAAGTTCTGAACAGTGGGCAGGGAGAGTTCTGAACAGCCAGGGAGAGGAGAGAAGGGTGTTCCTGGGCAAAGGGAAAAGCTGTGCAAATGCACATGCAGGAAGGAACCCAGCCTGACCGGGAGCTGCCTGCTGCTAGGTGGGTGGTACATGGTCTGTAGGGAAGGGAGAGGGGAGATGGTATTCCTTGTTGGACATGAGGTTCAGCCCAAACCATCGAAAGACTCAGTCTGCAGCTGCCCCAATCCACCCAGCAAGGGCCTGGGCTGCCTGGGGCCCCTCGGGCCAGAGCGAGTGGAAAATAAACATCAAAGCTGAGGGAACACACAGGCTCAGGCCTGGGGTTGAAACTGCTGAGAGGCCCTGGCATTTCCTGGCTGTGTGGCTTTGGGAGAGTCACTTCCTCCACGTAAACCACAGTTTCCCTTGGCTGCACAGAGGGGTGGGTCCACTGACCTCAAAGGCTGTTCTAGAAGGACCAAACAAGCCAAGACGAGTCTCATCCTGGAGTCACTGGCCTCTCCGGGCATTGGAAAATAGCTGGGGACCCTCTGCCCAGAAAGTACCCCCATCACAATTTGCTGATAATGTTGGGGTTTCATCTGTGCCCTGAATCCAGGGTTTGGATTGGAAAATTAAATTCTGGGGCACTTTGAGGGAGGAGGCTGGCTGGATAGGACATAGCGCCATTCAGAAATCCTTCCAAGGACCTGTCTAGTTCATTCAAGCACCCACTGACATTCTCCTCTTAGACCCAAGACTAGAATTCTGCTGATTAGTATTATTTCAGTTCAATGCTTCTGGGGACTGCCAATCACACTTTAGTTAGAATTAGCACCATTACCCTTTCTTTCTAGCAGGGAGAGATGGGAGCTATTGAGGAACAGAGAACAGTGGGATATGCGGTGGAATAAAGAAAGGTGATAATTTGGGAAGGTTGTTTCCGGAAAGGAAAGGTGCGGTGGGCACGCTTTGTGTGTCCTCTCAAGCTTATGTTTGGGGTGATCTGGACACTAAAAACCAGGGGGAAAGGCCTGGAAGAGTTGATAGGAAAAAGAAGGAAAACATTATCAATTCAGAATTATCAATAATAATTCTGATTATTCATTTGCCTGTAGCGTTTTAAAATGGAACACCTGAATTTTGTGTTTTTACATTTATTGAGCCCTTGTTCTGATTAAAGCATTTTCCGTGCATCAGCTTATAGGATCCCCTCCACCACCCAAGGGTAGGGATGCCTCGCCCTCAGTAGTTCAGAGAGAAGAAGCAACTAGTCTGAGGTCACACCGAGTGGCAGACCTGGGCTGGCCCAGGCTGAGGCCAAGCTGCTCAATGCCCCTGGACAGGACCCAGCGAGAGGCTCATGTCTTCCACCAAAAGAAAACAGCTCCGATCAGGCAGGTCAGACATGAGCAGAAGACAGCAAAGTCCTGGAGGATGGCTTGAGAAGAGCAGGGTGACTTGGCAAGAGAAATCAGCCGGGAATTCACAAAGCAAAAGGCAGCTTCCTGGCCACGCAGAGCCAGGGACCCCACTGTAGGAGGGGCCAGAGGGCTCAGCCCTCTACCCCTGACACTCCTGTGGACCCTGTCAAGGGAGGTATCCTGGCAACCTGGCGAGGATGATGGTAGGTGAGAGCCTCAGACTTGGCATTCCGCAGCCCCGGGTTCGAATCCTGCCTCTGCTCCTTGCCAGCTGGTGACCAGGACAAGGGACCTCCATTTATCTGAGCTTTTATTTTTTTTAACTCCAGAAAAGGCAGATAATAATAACCTTTCTCGGGGAGTTATTATGAGGTCCAGGGAACTTTTGTGTAATGTGCTGAGTAAGCTCACCAAAAACACTCACACTGGCAAGACGGATGCAGAGGGTCTGGATTCTGGCCATGCATTGAATCTGGTCAGTGATGCTCAGTGACCCTGGACAAGTCCCCTGATGCCTCTGAGACCCAGCCTTCCCCTATCACCAGGAGCATCATCTTCCTAAGAGAGGAGGAGCAGAGGCCTGCTCTCTCCATGCGAATGAGGTCCAGCTTGGTCCAGTACCAGATTTCTCAGACAGGAGGACGCCAGCCGGAGGAGTTTGCTTGGCCGCCCAATAACAGAGGCCAGGGGACCAGAGGTGGCCGTGACTAGGCCCTCTGGAGGAGCTGGGACTGTGGGGGGCCATCTGGATGCTCTTACCTCCCCTGGGCACTCCCTGCCCTCGTGGCTGCTTGCCAAGGCTATCTGCTGTCTGACCCCTGCAGAGGCAGACGAGATGCTGCACTGGGGGAAACGCCAGGGAGAGAGACCGGGCGGGAGCTGTGGAGAGTGGCTGGGCCCTCTCAGAGGGGCAGAGGCGGGTGTCGGACTCCCCAGGGGCATCCAGCAGCAGATAGCGGGGGAAGTATTCTGGGGGACGAGCTGCAGTGTGGGAGGGCCACCCCAGCTCAAGACGTAATGGCTGGGGTCTGAACTGGCCCTGCAGGTTATACTGGCTCGCTTGTCAGGCAGGGGCGTAGAAGCTGAGAATCGAAGCTACAGCACGGTGGAAGGAGCAGCCCCTGGGTCTCGGCCAACCAGGCTTCTCCCTTCCTCTCGGCCCAGGGACCTTGACTTCAGGACAAGTAAATATAACAATAAGATAAGCACCACCACTGTACCACTAACCACGACCCGGGACGCTGGGTACGGGTGAACAAGCCGTGCGCTGTCAGCTGCAAAGGGCACCATGTACCTAGCCTACAATAAACAGTGTCCCTAGAGCTGGCCCCCTGCCACTGCCACTTAACACTGACCGAATTCCTACCATATGAGTGCCTTGTGTTAATCCCCTCATGGAGAAACCATCACGATCCCAGTTTTACCGATGAGAAAAAGACACCAAGAGGAAGAGCAACTGACCTGGGGAACAGATGGAACCAGGATCGCCATCCAGATCTGTGAGACTCGGATGCCCAGCTCTTAACCCTTGCGTGCCGGCAACGAGGCCATGAACACAATGGCATCTGGCATGCAGCCCAGCTAATGTGGAAAAAGAGATCCTGATGTACTCACATGCTGTATTCTTACTCTTTCCAGCGAAGAGGATTTTTCATCCGATTCTCACCTTCCCCCATCTTACAGATGGGACCATCAAGGCCCAACAGGGGAAAGCACCTCATAGACTCACACACTGTGAGTCTGCACCCCAACCTCCCTCCTCTCGGTCCCACCCCAGGAGGCAGGGGTGGTTCAGAATGCGGCTCTGGAGCTGGACGGCTCCCTGCCTACACAGATTGTCACTCCCCTGAGCCTCGGCCTGTGAAATGGGTTGTTGGGAGCTTTCAACAAGATAACAGAAAATCCCAGCTATTATTATATTTGTGTCACTTCTTGCCTCCATAGTTTTTTTCCTGTCTCTGAAATCCCAGCCCGAGGAGTAGTACATCTAAACCCGGATGCAGAAGGGCACCCAGGTGTAACCACAGCAACCAGCCCCCTGCCCTGCTTCCAAGCTACAGAGTACACAGGACTGGCTCTCCTGCTACTTGGAACAAATAACACAATTAGGGCACTTGAAGCTCTTCTGGAGGCGAGATGGCTCACCCAGTTGCCCTCAGGCTTTTGAAATGCCCGAGAGCTCAAGAGGTCTGCCAGCTGGGCCGCTCCCACGGCCCTTGGGCCCTTGCAGGGCGGCGGGGCTACAGGACAGGGCTGTCAGGGCCTTCGGTCACTTACAGCTGCATGTCCATGTGGCATGTCCAACTAGCCACTCATCAGTATTTAAATTTAATTTGAAATTCAGCCCCTTGTTCACACTGGCCATATTTCCATTGCCCTGCAGCCAAATGGCAGCTGGTCATGGACAGTGCAGATGGGACAATCTAGAAGGGGTCCCACAAAGCATGGCCCTCAGTCCTTGACCTAAGAAAGGTTTTCACATTTTTTTTTTTAAGAGGAAGAGGAGGACGAGATGGGGGAAGGAAAGGGGGCGGGAAAGGAGAACAACAAGAAAAACTTTACATGCCTCAACATCTACTATTTGGACATGCATAGGAAAAGTTTGTGCACCCCTGCTTTACAACATTCCTATCATTTGCAGAAAGCTCTACAGGACAGTGCTGACTTCTCAAACAAATGGCAGGCATGGGGAGCGGCTCAACGAGCCCTTCTCTTCTGGCAGGAGAGACACCAGCATTTATTAAGCACCACTGTGTACTTAACACCAGACCAAGGGTATTCTCTGCTCTCCCTTGTTTGATCCTCACAACAGCCCAGTGGTGGTGGGGGTGGGGAGGTGCACCCTGGTTCTCCAATTTATGAGTGACAAAGGCCTGTGTGGGTGCAAAGTGAGCACAAGTAGGCCAAAAAGCAAAGCCCCCAAGTCAACTGAACCAACCAGCAAACACAAACCACAGGTAATAAAAAAGACAAAAAAGAAACAGACTGAAAATGGCACCAGGGGTAGCGTTCAGGTGGTAGGTTATAGTATTTTTTCTCCTAAAAACATAGTTTCATGGTGTCATTATCCTGTTTACATAATAAAATAATGCAACCAAATAATAGTTTTTGAATGATATGCCAGGCAGAGTAAGAAGCCAGATTGACTGGGCTGAAATCCCAGCTCTCTTGGCTACTAGCTGTCTGACCTTAGTTAAGTCACTTAACCTCTCTGAGCCTCAGTTTCCTCCTCTGCAGAATGGGGGTGATAACACCACCTCACAGGAGGCTCACATGTGGCACCTGGGCATTCCTAGGAGTGCCGGGTGATGTAAGCTAGGATGTGCTGGCACAGCGCCTGGCACGTGCCCAGTGCTATTTGCACACTGGCTTTCATTTTCTGATTTCATCTTCAGCAGAACCTGGTAAGGTAGGTATTTCTATCCCCACCTGATAGGTGAGGAGAGTTGAAGCTCTGAGAATTAGATTTGTAGAAGTCCGACAACTACTAAGAGGAAAAGCCAGTTCTACATCTGGCTCTGTCCCCAGGACACCATCCTTGGTATCATGTCACTAGGCTCTTAACATGGGGACAGCAGGAAGGTAATGTTCCTGCCTCTTTCCACCAATCCATAAGCTGCCCTGAATGATCCCAGGAAGGGAGGGGAGAAGAGAGGGCTGTTCAGTCTTTAAGATCCCTTTAGACTACCAGATTCATTCATTCCACAAATGAGCACCTACTACGTGCCAGACACTGATCAAGATGTTGGGACACACCAGGAGCAGCAAAGGCCCCTGCCCTCGTGGAGCTGACGTGCCAGTGGGCAGCAAGGAAACCAGCAGGTGTGACTATGACACCTGTGCTAAACCCTGGGAGGGAAACGCCCACAGTGGGAGGGGGGGCCATGCCCCGAAGGGTCAGACTCATTGGAACTTTCTAACTCAGCACAATTTCTCCAAGCTCAGCAGATCAAGAGGTTCCCAAGACAGGGGAGGGGAACGCCAGCTAAGGAGGCAGGTCACTGCACTCACACAGTGGCCTTGGAGAGGTGCTCCGTGCCCTTGAACCCAAGCTTAGCCATCCACCCTGCAAGCTCTCCCCATGGGAACCAGCTCCGACACGTTCCATCACCATGGCTACCACCTACCCCAGCGGGCCCCGCTGACCTCATCACCCCCAGCCCAACAGTCCTGTGCAGAGTTGGGGGGACTGGAGCTCTCTGTTCCCGGGAACAGAGACCTCCGACTGGCTCCGGGGGGAAGCCAGCCAAGAAAAGCCTGGCAGGCCCCAACGGGGCAAGAGGAAGGAGAAAAGAAGTAATTGCAAGGTTCTGGCCCAGGCGTAAGCGTAAGAAGCCCTTGGAGTGGCTCAAGAAGGAAGAAGAGAAGGCAGGCTGGCACGCGGCCTTAAAAACACTAGCTCTTACTTAGTGAGCACTTATTGCACACCAGGTACTGAGACACGAGTTTGACATACATCACTGAGGCTTGTCCTCACCACGCCCCTCTCCCCCCATGACCCCATGTGACTCTCTTATTAACCGTCAGTGTACTGGGCTCAGAGGTGGAATCACCCGCCCAACGCCACACAGCTGGGAGATGAGGGAGCCAGGGGGAAAACCCAAGTAAGTCCTCCTGCCCCCCGGGCCCCCAGCCCCACGCCCACCCTCTCCAAGGCCCGTGCTCCCACATCCAGGGTCTGTCTTTCCTGATCCGCTTTGCATTTTTTTACCTGAAAGGATGAAAGCAGGGCTCCACATGCTGTCCCACCCCATCCTTGGAGGCCCCGGTCAGTGCTCTTAGGCAGTGGGGGTGAGAGGTGATGAGGCCAAGGGTCACATCCCAGCTCTTGCGCTCTGAGGCTAGGGGTCCTGGGTCAGCCTGGGGTGGCCCTCCAGGCCTTAGTGTTCTCATCTGAGAAACAGGAACACCGCCGGGGCAGGGAGCCCTGAGGACCTACATGGGGCCATCGAGCTCGGCACGGAGCCCATATGCACAAGTGTGAGCATCGAACGCCGCGATCCCCGTCGTCACAGCACACGGATGAAGACGGAAGGAACACACACTCACAAGGGTTGCGCGGCCTGCTGAGGCAGGCAGCCAACAGTGTTGGCCCTGTGGGCCGGACAGTCTCTGTTGCAGCTGCTCCGCTTTGCCTTTATAACGCGAAAGGAGCTCCAAATGCCTGTGTGCGAGTGCAGACTACTCACAGCATCAGGAGCAGAGCTAGATGGGCCCGCGGGCCGCCCACGCCCTAGAACAGAGGGTGAACACAGGGTCCGGGCAGCCCTTGCGCCTTCCCCGCCCTCCGAAATGGATCAAACCCCGAAAATGCAAATGCAGTGAGCCACGGCAGAAACTGGTGTGTATTTTGGTTCTAGGCTGCCTCTCAGCCAGCCAGTGGGAAGACACAGGTGTCCAGCCTTTGGTGGGTGAGAGAAAAATACACAACTTGGGAAAACAAATAGTTCACTTTTTTAAAAAAAGAGGCACACCCACGCACACAGTATTGTTTGACATCTGGTCTAGTAAAGCCAAGTAAAGACTTAAGGAGACAGACTTGTGTGTGCCTGGCCCTTTTATGTCTATTCTGCCACTAATAGTGATGACCCTGGGGGGCTGGGCAGGCAGTGTTATCAGTCCAGTTTCACAGAGGAGGAAGCTGAGGCTCAGAAAGGGAAGCGCTTGGCCTGAGGTCACACAGATTGTAACAAGCTGAGCCTGAATTAGAACCCAGTTCTGTGGGATGCCAGAAACCCCCCAAATTCCTACCCTGACCAATACATAGATGGGGAAGCAATTTGTCTGAGGTCACCACTGCTCAGGAGAGTGACTGCCTTGGACTCCTGGCCCGTCTCCCAGCCTTGCCCCCAGTGCCTGGTGTGTTCCCTCCCTACCTGGTACATAGTGCAAATGGGAAAGGGGCAGGGTGACCCTGCAGGGGCCAGAGCTTCCTGCCTGCACCACACACACGCACGCATGCCCTTGTCTCCCTTCCTCTGCCAATAAGCTACGAGGTGGGGGAATGAGCACTGGAGGAGGAGTCCTACACACTTAGCTTTGAGTCCTGGTTCCGCTGATCCCCAGCAATGCAGCCTTGGGTGGGGAGCAGGTAGGGGAAGGAGTTAGCTAACTCCTCTGTGCCTCAGTTTCCTCATTTGTGAAATGGGACGCTGACAGTAGTTGTGAGGATTAAATTAATGAACTGATGGAAAGCACGCAGAACACAGCTTTGTTACTGTATCACTGTTACTTCTTCCCTTTAAGGTGGGTCTCAAACTTCCCTACATAGCAAAACCACCAGATTTTGTTAAAAGAGAGCTCCTTGGGTCCTTGGGTCCCACCTCTGAATGTTCTGGTCTGGAAGTTACATGATGGTGCCAAGGTGTCTGAATTTTTACCAAGTGCTGCCCCCACCCTGCTCCATGAAATACTGCTTGGGGCACTAAGTCAGGACTGAGGACTATGTACTGGGTGCCCACCCAGGACAGGCATGGGGAATGCCATGGTCACAGTGTGGGGGTCCAGAGTGCACACCCCAAAGGTGGACAGGTCCAGGTGCCATCTGGGCTTGGCCAGTAGCCCGCTGTGTGATCTTGAGCCAGTAACTTCTCTGAGCCTCACTCAAGTCCCCTGCAGAGGAAGGGCACAAACAGCATTGGCCTGGCCAGTTGTCATGAGGCTGGCACAGGGCGTGAGCTCAGGGACATTAGCTATGGCTATGTACCATTATTTCTCAGGAGAGACACAGGCCTGGCTATAAGCAGTGTCAGAGCAACAGACACAGGGAGGCAGACAAGTCACACAGAGGGGGACAGATGCCAGGCTGGGAGCCATGCAGGGGCGTGCCAGAGTGGCCCAGGGCCATGCCCAAAGGGCAGACAGAGGTACACCACCACAGAGTGGTATGAAGCATGTCGCTCTCCTCCAACAATCTCATGAGGGAAAAGGTGCCCTCTGACCAGGCCACAAACAAGAAATGCAGATGAAGGGGCTGCTGTTCACACTCACTGTTCACACTCACCAAGGTGCTGGGCAGTGTCAGCACTCACACCCAGGTCTCACTGGTCCTTTGACCCTTTCTGTGCCATGGACCCCCCTCAGCTATTTGGGGAAATCTACCGATCCTTCCAAGAAGAATATTTTTAAATGGAATAAAATACAGAAGATGAAAAGGACACCAATTATAGTAAAAAAGGAATACAATTATGAAGATTGCTGTGATACAGAAACCTACATGCTCTATTACTAAAACAATAAATAAGATCAAGGGGTGGGCCCTATAATAACTGTAATTTGCATGCAGTGATAAGAGAGATTTGCAGCAAGTGAAATGTGATATAAAGATGTATATGGTGTCTACTGATGACTGAAGTCCAGCTGCTGCTACTACACCTGCAATTTGTCACCTGCTGACACCTGGGAAATGTCCATTAGGTCAATAAAGATGTCCTCTTTCCCCTCTTCAAGTTCCCAGGCCCCTGGGGAGCCACGCAAACACTAGCGCTCCATAAGCCTGGCGACGAGTCCGGGCCCCAGTTCCGACCCAGCCCTCTCACTACCATCCCAGGGCGGCAGCAGTTGGCATCAGGAAAGTTTAATGGCATATTCTGGAGCATGCATTGGATGTTTTGACTTTATTTAAAAAATGTAAGTGGTAGACAGCAGAAGTATTATGAAGAAATGTGGTATTCTGCCCACGCGGGCACCACACGCCAGCATGTGGCCTTGGCTATTAATTCAAGTCTGAACTGAGTAGAGGACATCAGGGACTAGAGTAGGGGTGGCCCTGGTCCCAGTCACTGTCACACGGCTCCGAGGGGCAGTTGAACAAGGCTCTGCCCCTCGGTCACCAGCAGCGGACGAGGGCAGGCTCAGGCAGGTGGCCAGAGCTCCAGGTGCGTGGTCAGCCGGCCCCAGGGGCACACCTGTCTTTGCTCCAGACTTCCTGGGTGTCCTCTCCTCTTTCTGGGCCTCAGTTTCCTCATCTGTAAAATGGGTCCAACAATTCTTACCAGCAAGGCTGCTGTGAGGATTACGTGAGATGGAAGCTGACTTGGACAAGAGCAGAGGGCTGCAGCTGACACGTGGCAGCTCTTCCGTTAATACGGGTCCATCTGAGTCTGCCAGGTGGAAACCAGCAGCAGCAGGCCAGACGGTGGGGACGGGAGTTGGGCAGGGGCCAGATTGTGCCAGGTCTTCAAGGCCAAGTAAGGAGCTGGGTGTTTTCCTGGGGGTAGCAGGAAATGGTGAGTGCTGGTTGGATTGGGGTCTGGGAGGGGACACAGCCTCTCTGGTGAAGGACAGCTTGGAAGACGAGGGCTGGAGGCCACGTGAGAGCCGCCTGGGGATCCAGGAGCAAAAGCGCGGAGTTGGGAGGGGAGGAGAGAGAAGGTGGCAAAGGAGCCACATGCTACGACCGAAGAGAAGGTGACATGGAAGGGGACCCCTGCTCTATCCTCAGGCAGGTGAACGACTCACAGCCTTTCTGAGAGCGGACCTCGCTGACCCCATCTGTCAAATGGGTAGCCACAGCTAGCAGGAGGGAGAGAGAGTGGCCCAGGAGGGCCGGGCCACCCAAGAGGGCAAGAGGTTTGCCAGGCAGGGCGGGGACAAAGGTGCGCCAGGTCAGGCGCTGTCCTTGAGTGCAACGTTTAAGGGGGCGCCCAAAATTCAGTAGTCAGATCAACAGTGTTTTAATGCACTCTTTTTAAATGAATGCCAAAAAAGAGGATGAAAGAAAAAATTAAAATTCTAAATAGGATAAATGATGCTGCTGTGCCAAACGGTAGTGGAGCCTGAGGCAGGAGGAAAAAAATCAGTAATACTGATCCTGTCTTTCAAATTTTGATATATTGTTTGCCAGGAATAGTTTTGCATTGATTTAGATTTTCTGGTAGTAGCTTTATGGAGATACAATTCACGGATCATACAACGTACCTGTGTAAAGTGGACACATACCCGCAGTATGCAACCAGCCCACAGCCAATTTTGGAATGTTTCCATCACCCCAAAGAGAAAGCCCGGCCTTCAGCTCTCACCCCTTGCCTCCTCCGCTCCCCGCACCCCGGCAACCACTCATCTACCTTCTGTCTCTATGGATTTGCCTGTTCTGAGCATTTCATTTACGGACAACCCCGATACATGGGCTTTAATGACTAGCTTCTTTCCCTTAGCATAATGTTGAGGCTCGTCCATTGGTTTTGAGTGTTTTAAAATCTGCATTAAAATGTTATGTTGTTTACTGAGCTTTCGGGCATCCCTCAAGGGCCAGTGCCTCACTAATCCTGATCTCCAACCCAGCAGCCTGGGGCCCCTCTGGCCAAACAGGGAATACTACAGACCATGCATGGTTCTGGTCCGCCTGTACCCGGGAGCCAGGGAGCCCAGGATCCCCAGAAACGTCCCCACCTGGACGGCAGGGGCTGCGGGGAGCCTCTTGGGGAAATCCATGCAGAGTGGTGCAAACAGGTTCTGCACAAAGCCCTGCTCCCTCTGGAATCACTCTGCCTTGACTTGCCCTGACTAATGCTTTGAAGTGAGCATTTATTGAGCTCCAGCTGTATATACCCATCACATCCCCACACACTGAGCTCAATTTGCAGCCACTTCATTCCATTTCCTCTGAATGTCACGGTGCACCCATGAAGGAAGGCAGCAAGGTCAGGGGACGGGAGTCAGAGGGCCACAGAGTCAGGTTCATCTCTGCTACTCCCTGGCTGTGCACCTCTGGGCAAGACGTTCAGCCTCTCTGAGCCATGGTTTCCTCATCTATTAAGTGGGGCGCACAGGGAGCCCTCCACAGGGAGCCTGTCGAGAAGAGACAGCGACAGTCCTTGGGGAACTGTCACTTCAGGATGTAAATGAATGAGCACTCCCTCCCAGCTGGCATGGAGCTACGGGTCTTGTGAGCACAGCCCCATGTGATGCTCCCGGCCACCCTGGGAAAGAGGTACAGGGAGGGCACATTTTACAGATGTGGAATCAAAGGCTTGAGGAAGTTAAAGACCTATCCGCTACTTTAGGGGCAAAGCCAGGATTTAAACTGAAGTCTGACTCCAAAACACCAGATCTTACAAACTAAACTGGCTTTATCTGTCTTGTAAGGTGCCAGGCAGCTCCGTTCACCATGGGCCCCTGTGGTTTTAAGGGAGCAGGACACACATGAACCACTCCCAGGGTTCCAAAAGCCCACCTCTGGGAACCCCCAACCTTCCCCCTGGCTGTCCTGAGAGGTGGTGAGCACACCCAGCCCTGTCTTTATCCCAACTGCATGACCTTACCAGGTAAAGGTTACCAAATCTGTGGCCTTTGGGGTAAGGGAGGGGCTGGCCAGCCTGGAATGCAGAGCAGAAAGGAACCTGCCTCAGCTCAGGGCAAAGGGGAAAGTGGGTTCCAATCTTAGCTGCACTCAGCCAAAGCACCCTGCAACCTGGACATGCTTCTCCCTCTTCGGGACTGTTTCCCCACCAGTGACTTCCCGGGAAGGCTGAACTGTCTGTCTTCTTCCCCTGCCCCACACACAACTTCAACAGTGAGAACCTTCTTTGATTCAATGCCTGAGAGGCACTCCATGCAAGATTTCACCTACCAAAGGCACCCATTTCCTCGTCTGTACAATGAGGACAGTGACAGCACCCACCTCCTGAGGCCACTCAGAGGAAGTAAGATCATCTGTCTGAAGTGTCTGGAGGAGCCCGACTCAAGCTAAGCCCCTGGTACGCAGCCCGGGATGCACTGACCCTCCCCACTCTCCCCGACTTGAGCTATGAAGGTGACCTTGAATGAAGTTCTTAACCTCTCCAAACCTCAGCAAACCCACCTGAAGATGGACCCCACTTTGTACTGGTCCAGCATGGCCGCAGCAAGTAACCTGGCACCTGGTGCCCTGGAATTTCTTAAGGAACAGAAGCCACCAACTACAGCACGCCCTGAATCCAGAGGGAGACGTCTTGGCTGCCCACACTTGCACAGCATCGGGGAACCACCCAGCTGAGCCTATCTGGACTTCACTCCAGGCAGTTCTGGCAAATTCCCAAGGGCAGGTGCCTGTCCTGCCCAGAGGGACTGTTCCCAGCAGCAACACTCACCCTCTCTCTGGCCAGGGCTGCATATCAGACCGCTGCAGACCGCTGTGGCTTCTCCTAACTGGTCTTCCTTCCTTGGTCAGCACCCAGCATGCTCACCCGCCTCAAAGAGAACACAGCAGGTGATGTGCACAGCGGGGTAACTCAATGATAGTTAAGGGCATGGGTGGAGGACTCGGGAGGGGTAGGGGCCACACTGGGCTCTGCCAAGGATGGGCCATGAGACCTGGGGCCATCAGCTTCAATGGCCTCAGTTTCCTCATCTGTAAGATGGACTCAACTGCCTAAGAGGCTTGCTGTCATGACTGTTCAGGCAAATGCTGAGGTTAGGACCCAGCAGAAGGAGCTGTCTGTAGATGCCAGCTATTAACCTGTCACCCTTTCTAGTTAGCTATTCTAATTAAATAGTCCACGGTACAACCATAACAGACCCGGATACCACTATAAAAGAGGATTCGTTACACTGCAAGATGTCTGGGATAAGACGCTGGGTGACAAATAGGTTATCTGATCCCATCCTGATCAATATTTATGTTGGAAAAACACTCCAGAAACATACACCCTAAAATGTCAACTGGAGCTTCATTTGTTTTCTCTCTGAATTTTCTAACTGTTGTACAGTAGAGATATATATGGTTTGATGTAAAGGAAAAGAACAGAAAAATGAAACTCGGGTGAGTTTTAGGTTTACTGCATAATTTTGGGACCTGCAGCCCCAGAATACAGGGCTGGCTTTGGAGAAGTCTGGGCAATCCCAGGGGGAGAGTCTGGCAAGGCAAGGGGGCAGCCAGGCCTGGGACCGGCTTTCCGGACACCCAGATCTGGGTTCTGCTGTGCTGGCATCATGCTGCTCTACTCTCCTAACGGGACTGGGTAGGCTGGCCCCCTGGTTAAAACTCTGGCTTTGTAGTTAGGTTGCAGATCCCAGCAGGGCCATGATCTGAGTGACCTTGGGCAAGACACTTAACTTCTGTGGCCATCAGTTTTCTTGTTTGTAAAATGAGAATCAGCCTTGCAACAGTGCCGTGTGGCTTTTGCAAGGATTAAATAAGATAATGCATGTCCAGCCCTCAGTACCATGCTGGACAGATGGTAGGGGCCCTAGGTCCTATTATTATCATTATTGCCATTATTAGTACTTGAAATCTAGCTGTGTCATGCAGAATCCTTTGTAGGACATGGAATGCTAATGCAGCAGGCACTATGCAGAAAGGAAATTTAGGCATGGGCACCAGGGAGCCATGGCAGGTGTTTGAGCAGGAGAGGAGCAATATGACTCAGACACTACACAAGGCTGGCAGCCAGTGTCCACCTACTGGGACTATCTCTGCCAAGGTCCTTTATTACAGGTTCCAGACCCCCTGAAATCCTCCTAACACTGCTCAACAAAAACAGCAGAACTCCTACAGGCTATACCTCAGCCACCTCCAGCCCTACCCACTTCCTGGGTGCCAGCTGGCCTGGTGAACACCAAGTGATCAATAAACTGGGGCACCTGAAGCAGCCCACGTGGCCTCAGTGAGATGCACTGTGTGAAGACCAGGTGGCCCAAATGCCTGGTGGGGGCCACAGCACAGCAGAGAAGAAACAGCCCCTACTTCAGAGCCATGAAGACTGGTTTCCAGTCAAGCCTAGCTCCTACTTCGCTGGGTGACCTTGGGCAAGTCCCTGCCCTTCTGTGACCTCCAGTGTCCATATGCAAAGAGGGTGTTAACTGCTTCTGTTGGCTTAGGGACTGCTGGAGGATGCAACCCAATACAACAATGGTTTCCTTGTGTTCCCGCTACTGGCCAGGCACTGGGCTGAGCACTTCAGGCGTGAACTGTGAGGATTCCTTAAATCCTCACCACTCTAGAAGCAGTTCCTTGTATCATCCCTATTTTTTAAATCTACTTGATTACTCAAGTCACAGATCCAATCTCAGTATTAAACAAAAACAGAGAAGGCTGAAGTCCCTTTGGAGCAAAACCTCCAATCCTGTCCTCGTCCCTCTTTTCTAAGAGGTAATGTAACCACTGTTGGTCAGTTTGGGGAGAAGCCACCCACACCTACTTTCCATGAGGTGACAGCCATTAAATACTTACCCCAGTGGAAAGCACAGGACCTCTCCCCCGCCCTCCCAAACCCTCACCCTTCCATCTCCCCATTCACCCTTCCTTCCATCCACATGCCATCATATTGTACCGGGGACCAATTTTGCCCATTAGGGGACAATTGGCAATGTCTGCAGACAGTTTTGGTTATCACCAAATGATGCACCCAGTGGGGAGAGGCCGGGGATGCTGCCAAACATCTTACTGTGCCTGGGTGGGCCCACCACACTGAGCTGCCCCAAAGGTCAGCAATGCCCAGGCTGAGAGGCCCTGGATCACACGTATCCTCTGACAGTTCCTTGGTTCACTCCACACTAGACAGTGATATTTCCATGTCAACATATTTTTTCATCTTTTGGTACATTGCATGAGCACCTACTGTGTGCTAGCCCCTATTCTAATGGGCCATGTGAGTGACACACAGAAAAGTCCCAGTACCCAGAGGGTGCTCAGTCTGCACGAAGACAAGACATATCTTTATGCAAGACTCTGATGGACTGCCCTCCCTCTTTTAATTGCTTCAGAGCATCCCTGGCAGGGAGGGCCCACTGTTCATTTGGCTAAGGCCTTCCTGATAGACATTTTGGCTATTTTCACCTTTGATGTGATGCACTCCATCACAAAGGATCATGTCTTCTTGTGCCCACGTGTGAGAGGCCCCCTAGGACCTGCTAATTCCATCAGCAGGGTCCTTGGAAGCCTGCTGGCCCATCCCAAGGTACTGAATCAGTCTGCATTTTAAGGTGACCCCTGGGATTCCCGTGCACATTAAGTTTGAGAAGCACAGTTCTAGACAGATACTGTCTAGGGATAGCTGGCTTAGGGGCCACATAGCCTTTACGTGTTCGCAGAAATGGCCGATGTGCCTCCAGAAGACCCTGAGGCCAGCAATCTGTAAGTTCCCCTTGGGCACTGACTTTGTACTGTCAGATGTGGCTGTTTTTGCAGAGCTGATGATTTCTCCGATTCTCCAGATGTGGAGACTGAGGCTGAAAAAGGTGTCTAGACAGCCAGCTCTGGGCGTTGATGATCTTTAAGGCCTCTCTCAACTCTGGCTTTTAGGATCTGGCCATGTCCTGGGCATGTGCCATGCCAGCTTCCTGCCCTACCACCCTGGCTGTCTGAAAGCAGCCTGAAGCAGGAAGGTAGAATGGTTCCAGCTCACCTGGCAGAGGACAGCGAGGTCCTGAGGGAAGAAGTGGGCTCTCTGGGCTGGTCATCTGTGGTCCCCCCAGGGAGGCTACCCTGTGCCCATTCATGTTCAGCCATCCAGGACAGAGGACCAGGCTTTGGCATAGGACAGGCCTGCCCTTGTCACACATGACAGGCAATGCAAGGGCTCTTGGGTGCGGACAGGGGCCTTGCAGCAGAAGGAAAGGACCCCTGAGCCATGCTACTGGCTGGGGCCCCAGCTTTGCTCTCACCAGCTGTACATCTTGACCTCAGTTTTCTCCCCTGAAAAATGGGCTCATATCACTCACTGCAGAGAGCTGCCAGGAGGACTTATGTGCAGATCCGTCAACAAACAGGAGCCACTATCTGGAGCCCTGCCTTGTTTCTGCTGCGCACACCTCCAGTGTGGCTTTCCCCAACTCACTACACCCTCTCAGCAACCTGCATGGTCAGCACTGTTGTCCTCTCCACTTGACAGATGAAGGAACTTGAGGGTCAGAGTGGTACAGTGCCCTGCCCTTGACTGCACGCTAAGGTAAGGCCATGGGACCTGCACCCTTGGATCTACAAGGTAAGCATGCCTCCTCTGAATGCTGCTTCTGTCGAGCTGTGTGACCCTGAGCAAGCTGCTTCACCTCCTTGAGCCTCAGCTTCCAAAGCAGGGAAAAGGGGACCTAGCACAGAAATGAGATGGGAAGCCACCCTGCAACTGGAGAGTACTGTCCGCTCCCCTCCTCTGGGGCACCATACTGTCACCCCCAGAAGACCCAGACCAGGAATACCTGTCACCAGGGGGCATCTCAGATCTCTCCTGCAGTCCAGCTCTGACATGGGTGAGGTCATGTAAAGCGAGCAGCCCCCCAGAGAGGGGAAGCTACTTGCTCACGGCCACACAGCTGATGAGCAGTAGAGAACAGACTAGGCAGCAAGAGGTAGGGTACCAAACCTGAGTGGGTGCAGGCAACAGCCTGGAGTGGTGACCTCCAGGAGAAGGCTGGCTTGTAGTGGCCAAGGTCCCAGCTGGCCTTTAGCTGTGAGGACTCTTTGAAGGACTGCTTAGTCCTCGTATGTGCCTGCCTCTCCCCAGAGGCTCCTCCTCCCTCTGGCCCAGCCTGGTTGCCTGCCCGTGCGTGGATTGATTGGCAGGGAGCACTACCTGTCTGGGGTTTAGGCCTTCTAGGCTATGCCATCTATGGCCAGACCAGCCCTGTCCTCTGGAATCTTCTCTTACCACTGTGGCTGGAAGCTGCAGCTATCAGAGAAACCTGACTAGGTTGCCCGTTTCTCAGCCTGACCTTTCAGCTGCTCTCCATGGTTTATAATGACATCTCACTGAAGTCCAATGTGATCATCTGGAACTCAATTTTCCAGCAGCCACATTAAAAAAGTAAAAAGAAAAAGGTCAAATGAAATGTAAAACTAGATTTTATTTAACTCAGTATATCCAGAACACAATCATTAAATCAATATAAAAATTCAAATGAAATCAACATAAAAATGAATACAAACATGTAAAAAGCAATATAAAAATTAACATTAAATATAAAAACAAAAATATTAATATAAAATATTTACAAATATTTTATTAAATTGTAATTTATTAAATACATTAAAATATTTGTAAATATATGAAAGATAAATTGAAAATATAAAAAAATATAAAAATGAGATGTTATTTTCCTCTTTCCCTTAGTATTGCATCCTTGAAACCTGCATGTATCTTCTACCTTCAGCACATCTCAATTTGGATAATAAACTTGCAGGGGGAATACCTGGTCTGTATTTAGAGTTCATGAAAATTACAGTTGAAAAAGTACATTCACATCCCCAAACAGTTCCACGCACATTTAGAAGTTTTCCAGGAACAGAGTGAAGTATCTGTTTTGAAATCTAAATTTAATTATATTAAACAATTATACATAAAGTATGTATTAAAAAATTCAGTTCCTTGGCCTCACTAGCCATAGTCCACGTGTGGCTGCGGCCCCTGGCATGGACAGGCAGGTGGATGAAATCCTTACTTGTCCGGTCCCACAGCCTCTCACACCTCATTTGCGGGCTTGTCCCAGATGCCAGTGAGACCTGCACACACACCCTGAGCTCCCACGTCCGTGAGTCACCGGGGCCTTCAGCATCCCCTGCTTCCTGCCAATTCCCACTCATTCCTTCAAGATTCCTTCCTCTGTGAAGGCTTCTCTGACATTTTCTGGATGGGATATTGTTCCTATAGCATTTTGCTTGTTCTCCTTACTGTAATGTCACACAGGATTGCAATCATCCATCTCAAGGTTTCCCAGCCTCAGAGCACCTGACATTTGAGCCAGATAATTCTTAGCATGTTCAGCAGCAGCTCTGGGCTCTACCCACTAGATGCCAGGAGCACCTCTCCTCAATCATGACGACCAAAAATATTTCCAGGCACTGCCAAATGTTCCCTGACTGGGAATCAGTGCTTGGCACACAGAAGGCACCCAAACATGTACTTGAACAGAAGAGGATTACCCAAGTATATGTTATCATGAGGCTCACCTCCTTCAGGAAGCCTTCTGTGATTCCTTAGCCCAGCGCACAGCCCCCAGCACTCACCCCGGGTGCAACACCCTCCTCTGCCTCTTGTACACTGCTGTTCTTTCGATGCATAGCCCAGAGATAGGGATATAGCAGGCATTTAATAAATATTTATAGAACTGACCTGAGAAGCAGGGATGACTTAGGCTAAAGAGCCCCACAGGGTAAATTTTGTCCATTTAAGATCAGGGTTCTTTGATCCTGGAAAAGACACAAATAACAGTCACAGCTGTATTTGTATGGCAAGGACTGGGCTAAATATTTTGCAGGGTTTAGAGACAGGTCTTGAAGGGCTTGCCCTGTGCTCAAATCAATGATTTTGAAGTTCAAAAGTGCTGATTCCTCCTCTTACTGATCAAAAGAAGTTACACATAAAGAAGATACTTGCAATACATATAACAAACAAGATATTTATATCTAGAATATATCAAGAGCTCTGTGAAATCAATAAGATTAGAACAGGTAACCCCATAGAAAAATGGATCTGACGAGATACTTCATACAAGACGTTATCTAAATAGTTGGTAAGCAAAGAGTGCTTAATCTCATTATCCATCAGGAAAATAAATGCAAATTAAAAGTACAATATGGGACAACTGTATATCTGGGTGGCTTAAAAAAAAAAAAAAACCATAATACCAAGTGTTCGCAAGGATGTGATGCAACCAGAACTTTCATGCTCTATGGCTGGGTGGGAAGGGGCATGGGAGGTAGCCTATCAAATCCTTTTGGGAAACTCTTTGGCGTAACAGAGACAAAAGCTACACATGCACCTTCTCGATGACCCAGCAATTCCAACGCGAAGTGCACATCCATCAGAAATGCACCTCACTATTCACCAAAGGCCACATATCAAAAAATTCCCAGCAGTGCTACTTGTAATAGCTCCCAACTGGAAAAGACCCAAATGCCCATTAACAAGAGGATAGCTAAATATAAACAAACAAGCAAACAAACAAATAAATAAATACTGAATAGCCAGAAGAATGAGCCATAACTTTGTACAACAATATGGATGAACTCAGATACTATGCTGAGCCAAAAATGGCCAACAGAAAAGGGAAAAAGGGAACATACGTATGTTTTTATGTACATACTTTATATGTACATAAAGTACAAAGACAAACAAAGTTAGTCTCTAGCAGGAGACGACGGTTATCTTGGGGGGAGTTATGACTGGAGGAGGTACACAGCATGTTGGGGGGGTAGGCATGTATTTTTCTTAATCTGGGTGCTGTCACGGGCGCAGCCAACTTTTGGAAATTCATCGAGCTGTCCACTTATGTACCTTTCTGCACATATGATAGATTTCAATAAAAATAGTCTTAGAGAACCACACTTTGTTAAATGCTGAAGAGTGGTGTTGCTGGCTGGGCGAACTGTCCCTCGCACACCTTTCCCGTCTGCTCCTGAGGAACACACAGAACTCCATTCATTCACTTAGCCAGTGCTGGCTGGCAGGTGCTCTCCCAGAGCCAGGCTTGGTGCCAGACGCCAGGAACATAAAAATCAATTGAGTTGAGCCTCTGATAGTGTCATCCACTGCCCAGTTCCTGGCACACAGACCCAAACCCACACTCAGTAAGTGAGCGGCCAGTCTGGGGCACCTTTTGATGAGAGGCCAAGGAGATGATGTTGGCTTGTCGTCTTCTCCCTCTGCCGCCCTTTGACATGAGATAATTTTCAGGCTTTTCCCTTGCACTGGGCTGGACCCAGCCACTCTGGCCTGGGCAGGAGTGCCAGTCTGTGCTACTGGCCCCACCACCATCTCCCTTCCCTACACTCCGGGCTTTCCTCCTCTCCTGCAGGCTAATGACTCCCACAGTCTTTCCTCCACTCAAATCTCTCTCCTTAATTAGCCAGACTCAGGCATCTACTGTCTTCTCATCACCTCCACTGGGACATGGTGCTGGTACTTCAAATTTAATGAATTCAAAAGCTATCTCCTGGCTGTTCCCCCAAAACACATTCCACCCACAGTTGGCGGCAAGTCACTGCACTCAGGCCAAAGGACTTGAAAGCAGTCAAAGCCAACACTCCCCTCTCTCTCCCCCTCCCCACGCTAGCCCAGCAATGCTTGTCAACTTCACCTTCAAGACAGAGCTATGCAATGATTTCTCGGGTATGGCACCAAAGGCACAGGTAACAAAAGAAAAAATAGACAATAAACAAACTGGACTTAATGAAAATTAAAACATTTTATCCATCAAAAGACACTTATCCCCAGAGTTAAAAAAGCAACCCGTGGAATGGGAGAAAATATTTCCAAGTCACACATATAAGGCATTAATAACCAGAAGATACACAGAACTCCTAAAACTCAGCAACAGAAGGACTGAACAGTTAAAACATGCCAGTTAAAACACGCGCCAAGGACTTTAGAATAGACATTTCTCCAAAACATATATACAAATAGTCAGCAAGCGCACGGAAAGGGGCCCAACGTCACCCATCATCCGGACAATGCAAATCAAAATCACAATGAGATTTCACATCACACCTATCAGGATGGTGACTATCAAAAAAAAACGGAAAGCAAGTGTTAGTGAGGACGTGGAGGGATGGGAACCCTGGAGCACTGCTGGCGGGAACATGAAATGGTGCAGCCATGGAAAAGAGAATGGAGGTTCCTCAAAGAATTAAAAACAGAACTACCATACGACCCAGCAATTCCACCTCTGGGTATTTACCCAAAAGAACTAAAAACAGTGTCTGAAAGAGATATCTGTACACTCACGTTCACAGTAGCTCCATTCACAATCGTTAAATGTGGGAGCAACCCAAGCGACCATCAGTCGATGAATGGATAAGCAAAAGGTGGTCTGTCCACACAGGGAATGTCACTCTGGCTTAAAAGGGAAGGGAATTCTGCAACACGCTGCAGCAGAGATGAAACCTGAGGACATTATAAGTAAAATGAGTCAGCCACAAAAAGAAATACAGTATGACTCCACTTATATAAGGTAGTCACAGTAGCCAAAATCCTGAAAGACAGAAATTGTAATGGGGTCGCCAGGGGCTGGAGACGGTTGTTGTAGGATAGGCAGAGTTTCAGTTTTACAAGATGAGAGTTAGGGGGATGGACGGTGGTGACGTTTGCACAATGTGAATGTAGTTAATACTACTGAACTGTACTTAAAGATGGCTAAGCTGGTAAATTTTATGTTATGTATATTTTAACATGCTATACAAGCAAACGAAATGAAACAAAACAGCAGAGCCAGAAACCCACTTGCTGTATGTCCTCGACGCTTTGGGGACATGTATGTGTTCCGTGCACCCACTTCTCACTGCCCTGGTCCAAGGCACCCTTGTGTCTAACTGCCTCCTGTTCTGCCCTTGTCGCCACAGTCCACTTCCAAGGAGCGGCCAGTGATCACATGAAGACGGAAATCAGGTCATGGTCCTCCTCTGCTCTCAATCCTCCGGCGGCTCCTGCCTCACTCAGGGAAAGCCAGTGCCCATACAGCCCACAGGCCCCACAGGCTCAACCCTGCCGCCTCCCTTTCCGTTCCCATCGGCCACCTGCCCCCACCTTGCTCTCCAGCCAAACGGCCCCCTTGTTCCACACACACACACACGCCAGCTTCCTCCTCAGGGCCTCTGCCTCAGCTGTCCCCACTGCCTGGAACGCTGTCCCCAGTCAGCCACCTGGCTTTCCCGCCCTTGCTCACATCTCTCCCATCACCCATTTCTTACTGCAACATGCACCCCCCAACCCGGCGCTCGGAACCCCCCTACCCTGCATGGTGTTTTCTTCCCCAGCGCTTCCCACTGGCTGACACATCATGTAATTGACTTACCGCATCCGCCTTCACTGCCTGGGGTCTCTGAATTCTTTGTTCACTGGAGTGGAGTGCGGCGCATAGCAGGCATTCAATAAATATTTATTGAATGGAATTTTTGGTCTGGGTCCCCTCCCTGAGGCCACAGGATCCTGGTGCGCCCCTCTCAGCATGGCAACAGAACCACCTAATACCCCAGGACCACCTGAACGCACCGTGTTCTCTCTAAGCCTCTGTGTTGGAACAAGGCTCCCATCCCTTCAGGAGCCCCTGATCCAGCTCACCACCGAATCCTGTCCATGACACCAGGCCGCCACTGGCTCCCACCTGGTCCCCACGCTTCTGCCCCTGCCTCACCCTGCAGAGTGGGCATGTCCCTCTGCCCTTCCTACACTGCTGTGGCTCCCCACCATCTTCAGGAGGCAATTCCGCACATGGTTTACCGGGGCCTCATGATCAGACAGACCCCTTGCAATCAGGCCAGATGGAACTTCTATCAGCCCAGAGGGTGCCATGCACCCTGCATTTTCCTATTCTCATTCTTAGTCTACCTCAGACTCCAGGAGTGGGCACATGACCCAGGGCTGGACAATCACAGTGTTCCCTTCCCAGGCCTCAGGGTTGGTTCAGGGATGACACATGACTCAATCTAATAACAGTTAGCTAGAGACTTCTGCAGGATCCTCTGGGGGAGGCTAAGTAAACGGGGCAGGGCTGGGGACGTGGGGACTTCTCTAGACATGACCTACAGAGCGTGCCTGAGATTGATGCCAGCCCAAGAAGATGGAGCCAAGAGATGGAGACATGATTCCCTGATAGGAGCTGGGCTCCTGGATCCAGCCATGCCTAAAGCCATCCCTACCCCTTGACTTTTTAATTAAGTGAACCAACACATTCACTTTTTGCTTACTTTCGTGGGTTACTATCTCTGTTAACCAAGAGTCTTAAATAATAGGTATCTACATACCCTCTCCTCAACCTTACCTTGGCTTGTTTGTTACTACCTCAGCTCAAGCATCACCTTTTCCAGAAAATCTTCCCTGAGTACCCTGGCTAGATTAAGCACCCAGCTATGTCTCACGGTCCACTATGCCTACCCCTCACCATTCCCTGTGGTAACTGTTTGCCCCTCCATCTCCCACACTTGACTACTAGGGGAGTTCATGAGCTGCAGGGCCCTGTCCTAAAAAAACAAAATTTTTAAAAATATTCCCATCCTTAACAAAGAGCCTGGTACACCCACAGGCATTCCTATTTTACTTTCTGAGCTCACTTTGCTAACCAGCAAGTTTCTGTAGGTATCAGAGAGTGCTGAAAGAATGGGTTTTGCAGGAAGATGGATCTGAGCTTGAATTCCCCACTTATTAGCTTTGGGGCCTTAGGCAAGTCACTTAACCTTTCTGAGCCTCATTTTCTTATGTGTGAAAGGGGGAGAGCAGCTAAATACACATAAAAGCCTTAATGCCATACTGAAGCAGAGCAAATGCTCAGTGGTGCTACCTGACTCATTCTCTCCTCCGGGGCAGAAGTCCTGCCTTTCTCTCTCATTTCTGCCCCATCACTGTCATGGGTATTTGCTAAGAATGCATTTTCTAATCTTCTGGGATCAGTCCCTGTGACCAAGATGGGCTGATCCCATGCCCCCAGGCAGTTTGGCCAGTAAGAGGGTACAGATGCTTGTGAATGAGCATGAGGCTACAGGTGAGTGAACAGGAATAAATCCAGGACTTGCAAGAATTACTAGAGAAGGGGCTCTCTTACAGCTGAGGTTGCTACATTAGTAGGATGTATGCCTGGAGATGTTTTTGGGGAGAGAGCATGCCTGAGAATGAAGCCACCCCAGAAGACAGTCCAGCTAAGACAGAGTAAAAGGGATAGGGTCCTGATATACTGGAGCACCTAGATACAGCTCTACCTGAAGGCAATATGCCTTTGGACTTTCCATTTACTTAAGTCAATAAATTCCTTTATTTTCTACTTTAAAGTTAATTTAAATTAAGATTTTACCACTCACAGCCAAGTGAGACTCGTAACAGGCTCTTTTTGAACTCTGCATGCTTAGCACTCAAGTGGTCTTGCTTTTTAAAAAATGGTTTGACCCAACTAAGCAAAACTGATTTCCAAAGTCTTATTTGAAGACTCAGTGATGGTTAAAGCCAGCTAACCACTCTCACTTCTGCCCAAAGGGTGTGGATTTGAGTTTCTCACATGGGAAGCCAGCTCTAGAATATCCTTACAAAAAGTCAAAAGGCCGTTCCAATGCTTTTTTTCCTTAGAAAGTCTTTGGCTAACTCCCCACCTGCCTGCCCCCAGTTATAGTTTATGGCTTACTTGATTGTATTATCTTCCCTTTCTTTGTGGAGGTTTTGCAATGGCTGATAGCCAAACATAGGAAAGGCTTAACCAAGAACAAAGCAAGTAATAAATACCTGCTGGATGTAATGTTCCCAGATTCAGATGGTCTAGCCCTTTATTTGTGGTGCAGCTGAGAGGCATGAGGCTTTCACGGCAGTGATATTTGGGGCATATGAGTAAAGGATGGGGTGGCACTGGGTGGGGTATTTTAAGAGCAGTCTCTGCAGGCCTGGTTCTGAGGCAGCACCTGCCTGGGAATTAAATTCCCAAAGCATTGATCCGCCCTCTGCCTCCCACTTGGCCAAATGCAGAGCACGTCCAGGAGACCCTCCTCCTTCTTGCTTGCTCTTGAAGCAGGCAGAAGAGGAAGGATTCCAAAGGCTTCAAGAGCTGCTCAAAACAAGAACACTTAACAAATCAAAGGGAGAAACTCAAGAGGAAGAAGGGACATTTCCTCCTGGCTCACTGTCTCGTGGGTACCAGATCTGGAGTGAGGGAAAAAGTGAGTCCTTTTCCTAGTGAAAAATGATTTGGGGCTCTGAGGGGACCTGGGACCTTATTAGAAAGCATTTCTATCTGCAGACTTCCCTGGACATCACCAAGAACAGAGCCAGGGAGCGCAGTGCTGGCAACAGAGTCCCTGAACATCTCTGAGCGTCAGTTTCCCCATCTGTAAAATGGGTGAACAATATAATCCTTGCCGCTATGAATTTATGAGCACTTTTATGCACCAGGAGCCACGTACCCTTACCTATAATCTTCCCAGCACCTGAGATGGTCACTATTATGATCTCCATTTACAAGTGAGGAAACAGGCCCGGAGAGGGTAAGAGGCCAGCTCTAAGGTCTCACACCTTGTGCACAAGCCAGCCGCCATTCCACCTCTAGTATGTCTGACTCCTCTTTCCACCACATCAGGGCTCTTCTCAAGCCCGCTGCCTGGGTCACTGTGAAGTTTCAATGACATCCCACACAGAAAGATAAAGAGGCACCTGTTTGCTCAGAAACCGGCAAATCACAAGTATTTAAGTATTTGAGAAATGACTGGCTGTCATCAGCAGATGCCAGTCCCTAGAGTCCTCATTACCCACTTCATCTCAGCTCTGTCTCCAGTCCTAAGTGGAGAAGGTCCCAAAAGAGCTGGAAAAAGGTAACAGTAATCACCTCCTTTCAGTGAAGCAGCACACACCTGGGCGTCCTGGTGCTCCCGAATACAGGCTCCCAATCCTGATCTGTCATCACTTCCTGCCACCACCCCAGCCCCACCCACCAGGAACTTGCCACTCACTGGCTGGCTGGCCCCAGCAGCAAGGACCCAGGAGGAGTCAGCCTTTCCCACCCACTCTTGTGGGGCTTCATGCCACGGTTTTTCTGGACTGTTGGATGAGAAGATGTGCCTTGAACCTCCATCCTGTACACCCCAGGACCACTAAGGGACCCCAGCAGTATGATCTCTGAGGTTCAAGGCAAAACCGGAGCCCTCCCCACCTGGCTGGACCCTACCAGTCTCACCTCCATCCCTCGCCTGTGGGAGCCCTCAGCCTCCCAGACGGATGGATAAGAACCTAGGTTCGAATCCCACTCCTCCAGACGAGTGGCCTAATTCCCCCATGTCTCACTTCCGTCCTCTGTAAAATGGTGATAAAAGCGCTTCCCCGCAGGGTGAGATGTACCCAGGAAGCCCTCAGCAGAGCACCCAGAGCACCCTAGGGCATCAGTAAATGCTGCCTGTGAATGACACAGTTTGACACAAAGTGACAGGAAGGCTCCTGTCCCTGAACTGATACTGACATTACGCCTTTTCCCTACACCTCCCGTCCTTTTACCTACTCGCCCTAATAACTGCAATAATTGCAGCTACCAATTGATGAGGGCCTCGTATTTGCAAAACTGTACACAAAGTGCTTCATGTGGACCATCTCCTTTCTACTGTGTCCTCCTGGAACAATGACATGACTAATTATGTACTTCTCCTAACACGGCTCATTTTATGCGTCAACGTGACTGGCTAAGGGATGCCCAGGTAGTTGGTGAACACGATTTCTGGGTGTGTCTGTGGGGACGTTTCCCGAAGAGATGAGCATTTGAATCGGCAGGCTGAGTAAAGCAGCTGGCCCTCACTGACGCGGTGCCCCGTCCAATCTGTTGAGGGCCTGAACACACAGGCAGAGGGTGAATTTGCTCCACCTTTGCCAGACCAGGGACGTTCACGTTTTCCTGACCTTGGACACTGGAGCTTCCGAGGTTCTCAGGCCACCAGACTTGGACCAAATTCTATCCCCAGCTTTCCTGGTCTCCAGCTTACACAAAGCAGATCGTAGGACTTCTCAGCCCTCATAATTGGCCGAGCCAGTAAATACAAATCTATAATAAATCTCCTCCTATATACATCTATATATATCCCACTGGTTCTGCTTCTCGGGAGAACTCTAATGCATCGCCCTTTGTGCCCATCTTTTCCCCTAAAACGTCAGCTTCCTGAGGCAGGGATGGTCTGTCTTGCCTCTGATGGATACCTGGTGCCTGGCACAGGGTCTGGCACACAGTGCTGTTTGCTGTATAAAAATGCGACTCCATTGAATCCTCATAAAAACCCACTGAAGTGATGACACAGTCATTTTGAAAGGAGGATGCAAGGGGCACAAATGGATAAGAAAATTACCAACAGGCCACTCAGCCCTAAACACTAAAACCTAGATTCGAACCTGGGGCTCTCGGATGCCAAGCCCATGCTCTTACTAATTAGTGAACTCCCCCATCCCAGGTGGGGCTCCACCCTGGGGCCTTGGAAGCCTTCTCTGGCTCCTGCGGGTGATGGGGCTGGCATTCCCAGGGGACCTTCCTCGTGCCATCAAAGCCCTGAGAGGTCAGGGCTGCAGGAACCTGTGGGTGGGCGTGAGAGAGACGCCCAAGTCATCGGGTAGTCAGCAGAATGGGGTAAGTGCTAGACTAGGGGAAAAATAAGTCATGTGATCAGAGAGGCCAGAGGAAGGGACCGTGGATTTCCGGCTGGGGCAGGCAGGCAGCCAGCTGAAGGGACGAGCTTGAGCAGAGAGGCCACGAGGTATCAACATGCACAGGGAATGAGGGAAATGGCGAAGGATTCACTGTGACCCCAACAGTCTGGGAACAGAGGGGTGGGTGTGGTAAATTAATAGTGGTAAAAGAAATAACAACAATAACAGCAATCATAGGAAAGATGCATACAGTGCCCACGCTGTGCCTAGGGACTGCTCTGGGCACGTCCCCTGTACTCGCTCACTTAATCCTCAGGACTCATCTATGGAAAGGTGCTGCTGTTGTCCCGTGTAATAGACGAGGAAGCTGAGGCCCAGAGAGGTACAGTCCTTCCCTGACAGCTCACAGCAGGGGTCTGGTGGAGCAGGGTCTTAAACCTCCGTTGTAGTATGTGCTCACCTTCTGTACAGTGGTTCTCAAGATGGGTTCCCAGACCAGACGGGCACCCAAGAACCTATTAGAAATGCAATTCTTGGGCCCCTTCCAGACCTGCTGCCTGCGGGGCTTCTGGGCATGGGTGCGGTGAGCTTCAGGGAACAAGGCCTCCAGGGGATGCTACTGCCACTCAGAGGGGCTGCACTACCATCACCGTCTCAGGAGGGGAGGGAGGCCGGAGAGGAAGGCAGGAGCCAGACCTCAGGCCGAGTGCCCTGGGAAGGAGCTCCCCTGCTCCTCTGCAGCCAGCAGGGAGCTACTTGACGGCTTTGGGGCCTGGGAACTACGTCTTCTGGATTTTCCTAGACAGGATCCATGTGGTCCCAGACAGACCAGGCAACGTCCAACCCGAGGCCCCAGGTTCCCAAGGCCAGTGCGGCCACAGCCCCTACCTGAGAGCAGGCACGGCGTCCCGCTGTGAGGTCACGGACCTCGGCCCCACCGCCCGAGCTCCTCTGCAACCCTCCGGACTGTCATCACCAGGAGGGTCAGCAGAGACCCCCCAAGAGCCTCTGGGGAGGAGGAGCACCTGAGCACCCCAGCAGGTGGGTGAGGATGAGCCAGCCGCGAACCCGAGTCCTGCCCCCTAGGAGGGGATTTTTCACATGACACCTGCAGAGGGCCACAGGGTGCCCACCGCTGAACATGCTCCCTGTTCTGCTTCCAGCTGGCAGGGGATGGGGACTTGGACCTGTTCTGTGCTCCAAATCTGTTTTCATGAACCTCAGCAAATCACTTTGATTCTCTAGGCCTCAGTTTCCCCATCCGTGAAAGGAGAGGCTGGACTCAAATGCTAATCTTGCTATTCTCCCCAAAACTCTTAGCCAACAAATGTGCACTGCTGGCCTACTGTGTGCTCCAGTGGAGGAGTGAACACAGTGGGGCTCAGGGCCACCGAGAGACAGAGGGAAGGCCAAGGCAAAGACCCACAGGGCTGGGCCAGATCCCCAGAGGCAGGGCAACCAACGCCCCTGACCCCAGGTGACCGAGCCCAGCTAAGTGCCCCAACCCCAGTGAACCCAAGTGGCACTCTGCCCTTTGGCTGCCACCCAGGCTTCCTCTTCCTCTCCCTCCCCGCAGCCCTGGGGCTGGCCAGGCAGGGTGAGGGGCCGGGGGCGGAACCGGTGGGGGTGGTTTCAGAGCCCTGGACAGCTGGGTGGCGTCCTTGGGCTCCTGACCTCCCAGGCCTCCATCTCTCCACGGTGACGTGGCTCAGCACCACCTCCCAGACTCCAGGGCAGCGCTTGGCTGGGTCCTGGGCTCTGTGAGGGTTCGGTTCTGCAGCTTCTGAGGCAGCGTGTCACTCACAGCCAAAGGAAGCAGGACAGAGAAAGGAAGAGCTGTGCAGGCCGCTTGTGAGGGGGAAGGGGAAGTGGTGAGGGTGGGGGAGGGGGCAGCCAAACGGATGGAGAGAGCCATGGGGCACAGAGATCGGAGAGAGATGGGGAGAGACAGGGAGGATGGGAGATACAGGGGCGGGGGAGACAGAGATATGTACCGATGGAGATAGGAGAGATGGGGAGAGACAGGGAGGATGGGAGATTCAGGGACGGGGGAGACAGAGATATGTACCGATGGAGATAGGAGAGAGACACAGATGGGGGAGAGAGAGATAGGGAAGCCAGAGAGACGGAGAGACAGAGATAGGAGTGAGGCAGAGATGGGGGAGAGACAGAGATGATGGGGATAGGCAGAGATGGAAAAAGACAGTCAGGGGAGAGACATAAACAGTGGGAGACGGGTGTGGAGGAGACACCCAGAGTAAACCGGGGTCAGAGCAGCCTGCGACAGGAACCTCAGCTCCTGCAGGGCCCACCAGCGCCATCCCTACCCCGTGGTCAAGGCTCCTGGGGCTTCAGGGAATGGCTGGACATTAAGAGCAAGGTCACTGCTGGCCTGGGCCCCTGCAAGCCCCCTACCTCCAGTCATGGGGCTCCCCAAACTCTCGCCTGCTCATGTTGTCTACCTTCCTGAGGTTGTCTACATCCAGAAGCAGCTTTACTCTCATCTCTTTAATATTTTGGTTAAATGGACTCAATATTGTTAAAGCATCTTCAAAGGAAACTATAACCCACTAGCTTAAATTAAAAACATACCCTAATTCAAAATTAACTGCCAAAAGAAATGTAAAGGAAGCAATTGGTAGGCTTCCCGGCTGGAGGCTGCCGCCTGCCCAGATGCCCAGCGGTGCCCAGTAGGTGCCTGCTCTTGGTTAAACCACAGGAGTCTGGAGAGGAGCATTAAGTTAGTGCCTGGGGGAGACTTTCTCCTGGAAGTCACCAAGGGGTCTTGGAGAAGACAACTCTTTCATTCTCTAGGGTAAAATCCAGGCTCCCCGGCGTGGCACTGGAGGCTGTGTTGTGACTTGACTTCCACTGACCTCCAGATTTAACATCTCACCTCCCACCCACAACACACACACACACACACAGAAACATACTAAAGGCTTTGTGCCCTGAATTCTACCAGACCTACAAAGCCATTGCAACTCACACCTCCAAATTTTGGCATCTGTGGTTTCCTTCACATGGAAAACCTTTCCTGCCCTCCTCTACCCAGCTAACACTTACTGGCACAGTTTGTACCTCCTCCTTCAGGAAGCCTTCCCTGACTGCCTGTCATCCCTCTACCAGTGTTCCCCCAAAGCACTTGGCACCTTATGTGGGCTCTCTAGCTCACTCTGTCCTTCACCACAATGCACAGGGCTGGGCATTCGGCACATGCTCACAGGACTCAGAGTGGCCCCCACCACCCAGCACAGGCTGTACAGATATTTATCAAAGAGGAGAAAAAACAAAGAAATAAAGGCATCTTAATGCCCTTGGACAGGTCAGAACCAAAACAAAATCCTCTCTGCTCTGTGAAAAAGTTCCAGGCTGAAGCTCCAGCCACAAGATCTGGCTCCAATGGGCTTCACCTGGTTGCTGACCCTCAGACTCTAGGCCAATGACCCAGCCCCATGAGTCTCAGTTCTCTCACCTATAAAATAGATACAATAGTGTCACCAATGATAAAGTAGAGGCAGGAAAAATACACATAAGGAGCTAAGTACCCAGTAGGCACTCAAATATTAACTGTGACTATTATGTTTACTACCACCTTATACCCACCAAACCACAAAATACTGCAACTTAAAAGAACCCAAGAGATGAGTAGATCGGGGGTTGTGGGACTTTCTTTAAAGGGCCTGCTACTAAAAAACATTTCTAATTTTGTGTACCACAGTCTCTGCCAGAAGCACTTGACTTCACTGTTACAGCATGGAAGTAGCCATGGACAAAATGTAAATAAATGATGGTGGCTATATTCCAATAAAACTTTATTCACAAAAACAGGCAGTGGGCCAGATTTGGCCCATGGGCTGTGGTTTACTGACCTCTGATCTAGGCCCTCACTGCTCCAAGTGTGGTCTTTGAAAAAGTAGAACTAGAGAACCCTGGGAGCGGATCACAAAAGCAGTCACAGGCTCTGCTCCAAACCTGCTGAATCAGAGCCTGTACTTTATCAAGATCCCCAGGGGCTTTGTGTAGCATTAAAGTCTGACAGGTGTGCCCAACTTTCTAGGTCAGCACTTCGAGTCAAAGATGTGGTTCACTCTTGTCTGATGCCTCCACCAGAAAGTAAACTCCAGGAAAACTGGGACCTGGTGACTTCATAAGTCCTGCGTTTCAGTGCCTAGCTGAGAGGTTGCCATGTGTCTCTATTTAGCAAGAAGTTACGGAGTGCCTAGTATGACCCTGGCCCAGTCCTAGATGCCAGGGACACGGCGATGACCACAGACACTGGTGGAGGGCATGACTCAGTGCACATCCATGCAGTGATGGGTGCTGGATGACTCCCAGGGCCAGCTCTGGAGCTGAGCAGACCTGGATTCAAATCCCAGTGGTGTCTGTGTGACCCCAGAAAAGTGACTTGACCACCTCTGAGCCTTGGTTTCCAGGAAATAGGGTGGTCAGTAATGCCATCCGGGACTTTGTGAGGACAAAGGGTAAGGGATGGTGTCCTGGCAGCTGTGCGGGTGCAGTGTGCTGGGACACATACACACACACAGCCCAGGGCTCACAGCAGAGGGACAATGGCTGGCCCCAAATCTCTCACGCTGGGTTAGGCAGGGACATGAACCAGGTGAGGTGGGACCCTGGGGCCTAGAAACAGGTTTCCTACCCAGGAAGCGTGGGCTGGGAACAAGCTCCCCGTGTGTTAAAAGCCTTGAGGGTTTACAGAGGCAGAAAGGTATCAGGAGGCCTCAGACAGCCTCTGATATTCGAGAAAAGCAGGAAGGACTCGTGGAGAGCATGAAAACCGGGGTTTTAAAAAAAATTGTTTTTAAAGCAGTGGAACTGCTTGTTCAAGTGACACTCAGGCAGACCGCAGAGCCCTGAAGACCCTCTCTGGGCCAGAGGGCCCTTGGGGCCAGGCACGCAGAGCCCGTGACAGTGGGGGATGGTGGGGACCATGACGGCCAGCAGAACCCACGCCATCTAAGGGGCAGCTTCGGGCCACTCTACTTGGGCCCGAGATCCTAGGTTTCCAGAAGAAGTAAGAAACTGGAATTAGTCTCTGAGAATATTTGAATGTTGGTTTGATTTAAAATAAAACACCATGGGAGCTGAACAAAAGCCATCTTGTGGGTCAAGGCCATGGACTGGCAGCTTCTGTTACAGCCCAACCCACTCATTTTGCAGATGGGCACACTGAGTCTCAGGGAGGGAAAGCATCTTGCCCAGTGTCACACTGAGATTCAGAGGCAGAGTGGGGACTCTGCTGCCTCCAGGCTCTTACCCACCTTCAACTGCTCAGGAGAGTGTGAGAAGGCGGAGGGAGTTGCGGGTCGCGCGCGTGTGTGTGCATGCGTGTTTTGGGAGTCCTGGGTGGGTAGGAATCCAGATTTCACAAGCCAAGAGCCCTGCTTTTTCTGTCCATCCAGGAAGGAAGGTGAACAAAGGAGCAGAGAAAGGGATAAACATTTGTTAATGCTATATAATAACTGTATAATAATATAATAACTGACACCAGGTGTTTTCTATGTGGTAGGTATTCAAACAGGGTATGAAGAGGGAGTTAGGTGGTAATTAAGAGTATAGACTCTGGATCTGAATCCTGTCTGTCTCACTTCCTAGCTGGGTAACCTTGGCAAATGACTTCACCTGTCCGTACCTCAGCTTGTTCATCTCAGAATTGTCAGGAGAATTGAACGAGTTAAGGTACATAAAGTGTCCAGAACACTGCCTGGTGCCTGCGAGGCTCTGTGGATATTAGCTGTATTTATATGATTGCCTTTAGACAGATGGGGAAACTGAGGCTCACAAAGAAATGTGCTCAAGATTCCAAAGAGCCTGTCTCACCCCAGGGCCTCACGTTTTGCCTGATACCAGGGTAAGCACTTGACCCTGTCCCCCCCTGTCCAGCAACCTGGTAGGTCCTACTTGCACCTCTATTCTGCAGATGAGAAAACTGATACGTGGGGAGGCAACTAATGAACCCAGACCATGGCCCTTAAGTAGAACAGCTGGATTCTAACACAGGCCCCAGCCCTCACACATGCCACCACTGAGCCCACCTTCTGGCCACCTGCCCACCTCTAGCCACAGCAGCCTGGGTCAACTGTCTGGATGATGCAAGACTGCACTTGGCAGACAGGCCAGCTGCCCACCATTTCCAAGCGACCACAGGGTAACTTGAGGCTCTGCCTCAGGCGCAGCCCCAGATGCTCCCCAGGGCACATGGCATGGCCCTCGGCAGTCCTTCCCTGCAATTTCTGGGGCTTGGCCCAGCTCTCAGGACTGCTCTGAATGAATCATTCCCATGAATCCTCCTCAGGCCGCAGCCCAGGGTAGAGGAGACCCGAGAGGGGGCATGGGAGGGGTCAGGCATCCCAGAACCTTCTCGGGAGTGGCCCCAGACAGGGTGGATGTGTGGCTGAACAGAGCAAGGGTCCTTGTAGGGGGTAGGAAGGGGCGGCAAGGGGGGAGGCCTGGAGCTGCTGCCCAGACGGTGCCAGACCACACCGGGCTTTCAAATCACCAATACGAGCCACTTCCGACTAACCTCTTGCTACAAACTGATCCACAAAGCTACAGAGCAGGGTACTTTGACAAGCTTACTGATCGCAAAAGGTCCTGCATCTGAGCTCTGACTCAGTCCCTGCCCATTGCCCTGCAGGGTACACTGAGGCACAGGGAGCGCAGTTCCTTTCCTAGCCTCAACCCTATTTCCACTTCCTAGACTGCTTTCTTAGCACACAGAATTTCAGAATTTTAAAAGGACAAGGAAGGGAAAGTATGCACAAATGAATAAAGGCAGGAGGGGCTAAATACAGCCACCAGACGGCCTGGTGTCAACGGCCCTCCAAACAGCAGCTGCCCAGGTGGACGAGGCTGGTTGCTGGGAGCCCAGAAAGCACAGCCCAAGGCTGGCCGAAGCCCCTGAACCAACAGACTACAGGTTTAACCCAGGAGGAGCTGATGACCTTCCAGAAACTTTGCTCTTCTATGAAAACACTGTGCTGTGACCTGGGCCCTTTCCGGGCAGTTTCACTTCACGTGAGGGAGGAGGTGTGTTCCAGGTGTGGGGGCAATGCCCAAGAGGAGAGAAGGGGATGTCTATGTGTCCAGAGTGTCACCCATGGATGTCAGGACCGCCGGTGTCAGGCCTGGGAATGGTGTCTCTTGTAACAGGCAGGGGCTTAGGTCCCTGCCATGGCCCACCTCACATGGCCACCAGGGGAGATCACCTTCCAAATGAGTGTGGGGCACAGGCAGGACCAGAAGCCCTTGCAGAGCAGAGGGACAGTCCTTCCTGTGAGCTGCAGTCCAGGAAACCTGCCAAGGTCCTCCCTGGCCTTGCAGACCCTCAGTTGTCAAGAGACCCCCACCCCGCTGGCCTGCGGTGGGAAGATCTGAGCAGTTTCCACCTTTCCTTCCTTCGTCCAATGCACAAAGTCCTCGTAGACACTGCTAGACCCTGGGCCAGGTCCGGGGTGGGCACTGTGAACCCCTGGCTTTCTGGTTGCCTCCCTGCCCCCAACTGGGCCTGGCGGTAAGCCCTCAGCACATTTGTCTTTCTTATAGGGGGAACACAGTGAACACATGCCTCGGCTAAGCACTCTCCAGGCTTGATCTGTTTCCCTGATGGTCCTGGGGATGTTGCTGGTGACAAACAGGACACTCCTTACTCTAATGAAGCACTTAATTCCATCTGTGTTAGAAAATAATTCATAGCTAGCACATCAAAGTCAGTGTTCTTGGAACCCTCACACACTGCTGGTGGGATTTGTAAAATGGCACAGCTACTTTGGAAAACTGCCTGGCAGTTCCTCCAAAGGTTAAACATGGAGTTACCATAAGAGCCAGCAATTCTCCTCCTGGGGATATATGCGAGAGAATTGAAAACCTATGCCCACGCAAAGACTTGTACACAAATGTTCATTGCAGCACTATTCATCATAGCCAAAGAATGGAAATAACCCAAACGTCCACCAGCTGATTAGTGGGTAAATAAAATGCGGTATATCCATACAATGGAATATTATTCAGCCATAAAAGCAATAAAATACAAAAAAAAATGTAATTAAGTACCACTACATGCTCCCACATAGATGTACCTTGGAAACATTCTAAGTAAAAAGTGCCGGTCACATGTGCATGATTCCATATATGAAAAATTCAGAATAGGCAAGTTCATAGAGATGGAAAGTAGTGGCTGCCAGAGGCTGGGGAAGGAGGGATTGAGTCCAGGGTTTCTTTTTGGGTGATGAAAATGTTATAGAAATAGATAGTGGAGATCGTTGCACAACTCTGTGAATATCCTAAAAACCACTGAATTGATTTACTTTAAAAGGGTGAATTATATGATACGTGAGTTATATCTCAATAAAGGTGCTACTAAAAAAATTACGTGAGATTTAAAAAAATAAGGTGATATAAATATATAAAGTAACTACATTTGGAATTCAGTAGGGTAACATGGTTCTTAAATGACACAACAAACCCAATTTTACAGCCATGGAAGCTGAGGTTGGGAGAGGAGGAATGACTTGCCCAGGCCACATCACCACTAAACCAGAGTGAGTCACAAACAGATTTGCCCAAATCCAGAAACTTGGCCTAATCATCAGGCTACCAGGCTCCATTAAAGGATGGGGTATAGGGAATGGATGTCCACAGCCAATGCCAGGAGGTAGACCGACAGAAGGTTAGTCCGTGAGGAAAAGGGCCAATCAAAACAGGGGCACCCAACAATGCCTGGGGAATGTCAGAAAAGGGTTCTAGGAGGGCATGCTGCCAGAGGCTACTGAAGTATGAGTAGGAGTTCACCAGCCCCTATCCCCAACATCTAAACAAGACACATGAAGTCAGGAGACCTGAGGGTGAATTTAAGCTCTGCCACATCCTGGCTGTGGGATCTAGTGCCACGGGTACTTGATCTTTCCGAGCCTCGGTTTCCCCATCTGTAAAGGGGAAGCTGGCAGGGTGACAGGCACAACATTCTAACAATTGCACTCAATCGGATGGTTCCCACCCTTCCTCCCGAGAGGGCGGACCTTTGGGTGTGAAAGGCAGACCTCGACCTCTGTCCCACATAACGACTTTGCCAGCTCAGGCATAACCATGCCCCCTTTCCTTGCCGCCACTCCCAGTCCCAGCTCACGCACCTCCCGTCCAGCTCACACTGAGAGCAGGAGGTTGCCTCGCGGGGGGAACCTCTGGCCAAAGGTCTACCCCTCCTCGCGGGTGACCCTGAAGTTCACCAAGGATCCCCTACCCCACGCTCTCGGAGTCCGCCTTCTCAGCCGGGGATTTTCGCCCCCCTCTCCATTGCCAACGCCTCCACTCTGGACATGCCTCGCAACTCCACGGAGAACGCAAGTTAACTTCCCAGCGCCCGCCTGGGGGTCCCCGCGCACCGGGAAGGAGTCGGGGACTCGGACGGCGCTGACATGCCGCCTACCCCCATCCCAACACAGACACAGAGGCTGAGCACCTCCCGGGCTCAGGATCCGAAGCGGGCAGAGCGGTCACGGGGCCAGGTCTCTGCCGCACCGAGAGGAGAGCGCTCGGAGCGCCGGGCGGGCGCGAACCCTCGAACCTCGCGCCCGCGCCGCCTCCCTCCCAGCGTCCAGCCCCGGAGCCCAGGCAGCCGCGCGGGGCCCGGAAAGAAGCCGCGCGCGCCGAGGGCTCCACAGCGCCCGAGGCAGACCCGCAGGCAGCCCCCTGCCGACGGCTGCAGCCTCGGCCCCCTAGCCACCCGCGGGCCACCTACCGTGCCGAGGCGCGGCGAGGCCGCCCCGCGCGCCCAGCGACTCCCGGCTGGCCAGCCGCCCCGCCGGGGGAGGCGCAGGGGCCCGCGCGGGGGGCGGGGCCGCAGCGCCGTGACGCAACGGGGGCGGTCCGAGCGCCGGCCCGCCCACGGCCTCTCCCCGTCCCCTCCGGCCCGCCTCCAGATCGCGCGCTGGGGAGGGGCGGCCCTGGCGCTGACCCCGCCCCGGAAGCCCGGGTCCGCAGGCTCGCTAACCTCCGGGAGGGGCGCGCAGCGCTCTTCACCGCGGACAGCTCGGTGTAAGGTAGGTTCCCTGCTGTCTGTAAGCGGTGTAGTGGAACCATCGCCGAGAAGTGCTACGAGGGGAAATCTAGACCCTGAGCAAAGTGTATTTAAGCTAACGTGCGTGTAACACAGAACAGAGGGAGTGGCTCTACACACATATTCATCCCATCTCATCAGTGGTTCGAAGGGGGCGCTTTTGCCCTGTCCCCAACCCCTACCCGGAACATGTGACAATGTCTGAAGCCATTTTTGGTTGTCACAACTGGAGGACAGGGGGTGTCCTACTAGAATCTAGTGGGCAGAGAGCTGGGAATCTGCTAAATATTCTGCCATGCGCTGGACCCTGCCGTGCCCTCTGTACCCGCGACAGAACGAGCCAGTCCTAAAATGTCAGTTGTGCTGAGGTTGAGAAGTGCTGATATTCGTGAATAAAATAAAACTCCAGACTGGCCTCAGCTCAGTCTGCGATGTTTAACCGCTCTGCCTGTTTCTTCGTCTGTAAAATGGGGTTTATAATTGATGCCTTATATGCATATGCATCGAAGGAAGGGGAGGGAAGGGTGAAAGGTTACTTGCCGTCTTGAACCTTTATTTGTTCAATTTTTTTAACCATATGTATGTATTACCGATTTAAAATAAATTTCTGTAATAGTTCAATCATAAGAACAAGCATTATATACATATATATAAATTAATAAAATTACCTACTAAGTGCCAGGCATTGCCCTAAGCACTTTACCTATGTTTAAACATTTAAACCTTTTATAGCCTTACGGTAGGTCTATTATCATCCCCATCTTACAGATAAGGAAACCAAGACATACAGATATTAAGTAACATGTCTGTAGCTAGCTATGGGCTCATTCTTGACTCATTCATTCATTCATTCATATGTCTAATAAATAGTACCTGTCACGTAGAAAGTGCTCGGACTGATAGTATGAAGTCCCTTGTCTCTGTGAGGCTGTCTGTTTCTGGTCTGGTAATAATAGAACAATATATATAGTGTTTTTTGTGCACATATTAGAGGCTTTCTATGACTGCATAGTGACCCTGCTGGGTATCATGATGTCAAATTTGATCATAATATTGAAATGGAAGTCAAGGGAAGAGGTTTAAATGGTATTTGTTTAATAACATTCTAGCAACAGCATTTTGTGAGGACCCTTTGCTGGGTGCTGGGACTCACAGAGTAACAGGAGGACTAGGGTCCTATGTCCAAGGGGGAAGGCAGATACTTTAACAAGTATTCATAGTAAACTGGATGCCTGTAATTGGGTAGGAGGTAACAGGAGAGATTAGCCTGGTCCAGGGAGGGACGGCCAGGGGTGTTTACACTGTGTGCTTACACTGAGACCTGAAGCATGGGTGAAGGTATGCAGAAGAGCATGCCAGTCCCAGAGACCAGCAGGCACAATAGTCCAGCAGGAGGGACCATTGCCTTGGGGCCTTGTATGAAGTGCAGAGTGGACAGGGATTGGAGAGAAGGGGAGAGAACAGGTCAGAGGAGCCTGCAAGGGCTCGGTGCTGCTGGACTTCAATGGCCACAGGAAGGAATTGGGCCTTCGTCTTGCAGTGATGGAGAGACATGGAAGGTGTTCAGCAGGGGAAGGACATGGTTAGCTTTGCTTTCTACAGAGATCTGGCTGCTTTGTGGAGGAGGACAGGCAGGGAGACTGTTATGGAGGCTGTTGAAATACTCCAGGGGAGGTGGCCAACCCAGGGCAGGGTTGGGAGCATGGCATGTTTGGGTTGCAGAGATGTCTGGGAGACAGAATTGTCAGATTGCAGCTGCAGAGCTAAAGAAGGGGGCCAGAGTGATGTGGTTTCTCCCCCAGTCTCCCAGCTCAGCAAACCCCTTCAGGTCTCAAGCTGGCTGTCCTCACCTTTAGGAAGCCTAATGGCCTCCCCAGGATATCCTGATGGCACAGACACTGTCCATGCAGCCTGGGAATGGGATGGGACTTTGAAGGAAATTGAAAGAGGTTGTTCTCATCTGCTCCTCTAGTCTGTGAACAACCAGGGCAAAGATCTCTTCTGTCTTCTTTCCCAGCATCTATACAAAGCCTGGCACTCAGAGGCCCCCAGTCAACACGTGTCAAAAGCAGGAAGAATAAATGTGTTTGGGACAAACATTGATGCTAAGCCTCTTCCCAGTTCTGACACTCGAGAAGATGGTGCTGATGTTGATAAAGGTGCTTTCTGTGCTCTAAGCACCTTCTAAATATCGTTTTCAAGCTGATTGTTTACTCCTCCCGAAGACCTTCTGAGGTTCTATAATCATTATTCCCATTTTACAGATGAGGAAACAGGCTCCAACAGTTCATTTGACCTGACCAAGGGCAACAGCTAGTAAAGATCCAAGCTGAGGTGCAAACTCATTTCAGTGGTCGAAGGGGGTGGCTCAGCACTGGGCAGGAAGCTAGGAGAGAGGGGCAGGTTCCCTTGTCCCGTTGGAAGGATGTGGAGTTACCATTCCTGGCTGGGTATACTGTAGGGACCAAGAGCAGGCAGCCCCAAGCTGTGCCTTGTGACCTGTAGATTGTTTCTGAGTTGACAACAAGCAAGGCTCAAAAGACTCAGAAAGAAACTTTGACCTCCATCCCCCAAACCCCCCAACCCCGCTTCCCCCCAGCACACCCCCCACAACTGCTTAGATAGAGGACGTGCTCCCAGAGGAGAGCTCTCATCTTAGACAGCTATATTATAATGTAAATTAGGGGTTGTAGGCAGGGAGGGCAGTGGCTCAGTCTACTAAAGGGCCTCTCTGTGCCCCACTGTTTCTGTGTGGCCCTGCAAACATTCGTTTACCACTTACTCTTTTCATATTTGCCACTTACTCTTTTCATATTCCCATGAATTGCTTCCCTTTTCCTTTGAAGTCTCAGGCCCCTACCCACTTCTCCATGAGTCAAGATGACATATACACCTCATTCTCCCTGTCTTTGGAATCTATGTCTATACATTCCCTGTACAGATGTAATTAAACTTTTTTTTCTCTTGTTAATGGGTCTCCTGTCAATCTGACTCTTAGACCAGCTAGAAGAACCTTGAGATTTAGAGGAAAATTCTTCCTCCCCAGGAGTGCTTGACTTCACAAAGCCCTCTCATCTCCAGTATCTGATCCAGATTACTGGCTGTCATGGCAACATCATTCTAAAGAGATGGTCACCTCTCTAGAACCTCCTCAAGGCACCCTGGTCCCATGCGCTTTCCCCATATCTCAGTTGTTGCATGTCCATCAGCATCTGTTGTGGGCACAGAAAGGATCACACCTCTGGGGGGGTTCCTCTTGCCCCTTGCACACCCACTGCTGACTTTGTGTCCACACCCCCACACCCAAAAGACTGTGGTTTACCTCCTGTTGCTGTGGATGGGAAATGATGTTCCTTACCCAAGGCTCCTTGTCTTCCTAAAGGCCTGAGACTCAAAGATTCATGAGCTGGGATGTAGCGTTGAAAACCTGGACATGCCAGCTTGCCTAGGCATTGTGTCCTGAAGCCAGGGTTTAGGGCAAACCTCACACTGAGTCAAAGCCAGCAGCAAGAAGCCGCCCGGAAGACTGTGGGCACCATGGCTTCTTGGTCAAGTCCAGCTCCGCTGGTCACCTCCAGGCTCATTCTCACCATGAGTTCTGTTGAACACCTGATGAAGTTGAAACTCAAAGTTTCGGTACTGAGGCCAAAAATATGACTTGTCTTGAAGCTCTGAAATTCTGTTCCAGGTGTGGTGGGATGCTCACATTTTGAGAGGCAGGTTGGAACGAGGACCCACAGAAGGAACAACAGGTTTATAAGTCCATGTCACACACACTCCTGTACTTTTTGCATGCTCTTTGGTTTCTTTTTGTCGTTGTTATTTATTTTTGCTTGTAATTTTTATTTGTTCTGCTTTTTATTACAGCATGTTTGGTTTATTCATAACTTCATTAGCAAAAGCTAAGTAAATGTATTGATATACCAATACATTACATATAAAATAATGACTTTGCTCTTTTCTTCCTGGTTTTGTGGGTGTGTTTTGCCAAGCGTCTTTACCATGTTTCAGCAATTCGAATATACAATTCTTTTTCATATAATCCTTGTGAAAAAACAAGGTCATCAGCAACTTTGAGTTGAAAACGATCTGGAAGGTCTAGACAATCATGCAAAGAAGTTTTAGGACTCAGTTAACTGATGGGTTTCTCTTACATTTTTTCTTTTTATAGGAATCACAAGATCGGTACGCTGAAAAAAAAAAACCCTGTCATGCCTAAATAAAGCCAGTAGTTCTTTCAAGAAGTATGAAATAAAAATCCCAAGTGATCAGAAAGCAGTTGTGTTATATTTGAATGAATAGTATTTCTCTTCTCTCTCGGATCATCAAATCATGGTGCGTCTTGCCGTCGGTGAGGTTTTAGAGTTGAGGAAATATGAAAGGCAAGTTTGTGTGCCTCAGATGATTGTAGGGCTAGATTGCACTAACGAAGAATTTTAGAGCTGCACTCGTGGGCCTCAGGATGGGAATCTATGTAGCTTGACTTTGGAATCAGAGAATCATGGAAGCTTAGAGATCAATTACAGAATCTTGGAGAATCATAGAACTTTGAAACCATAGAATCCCAGGGTCAGAATCTTCAGGCTAGATGGAGATTTGAGCTGTCCTTTTACAGACAAAAGAATGAGTCTCAGGGAACAGAAGTGATCTGCTGATACTTTGTAGCATTTAACAGTAGAGCACCTGTATCCTGATTCCTGCCCCAGAATCCTTGTCTTCTAGTCCAAGACAGGACAACCCGTTTTCTAACACAAATACTAGTCAAATTGAGGGGGGTGAAGATAGAGAGATTTAGGATGAGATGGGAAAAGGGTGCATGCCCCAGAGGGTAAGAACCATCCACAGTGGTGTCTCAACTTTGAAGCTCGGCAAAACCACAGAGTAAAGTGTCATGAGGCCCACCTTTCTTTCCAACTTGATCTTCTGACACACTCAACATGCCCTTCCCACCCCCAACTTCTGCCCACACAACCACCAAGCTACTGCTCCCACATCAGTAAGCTTCACCTAGGCGCACCACCAGCTGCCTCAACCTCTGTGCCTTTCCCACAGTGCTCCAGGGCTGCCAAATACAGTTGTGCATGTTGGGCACAGCGCAAGGATGCCACATTCACACTGTAGACACCACAGGTTCACACCAATAATTTCTGGCAGATGACAAATGTCTGGAGGAAGAGGCATTTTTTATCATTTGCACAAAGGTGCCAAATGGGGTGGCAGGGACCCTGCTGCTTGCTCTGCCTAGAATGTCGTCTCCCCCATTCTCCACCAAACAAGCTCCTGCTCCATCCCTAAAGTCCCCTTTCATATATCCTCTCCTCCAGGAAGATATCCATGGCAACACCTCCCCAGCCTTCCTGCACGGATTAAAGGTTAATAACATCAGGCCATGTAACTGTTGATGTGGGAGTCAATACTGGGAGCAGATTTCCGAAAAGTAGAGCGTGTACCATTTGCAGTAGAAGAGATGATTCTAGGTGGAATTTGGACCCAGGATTAAATAATAATGCTCTTTTCGGATACAAGATAACAATGCTCTTTTCAATCTTATTTGATTAAATCAGGGACAAAAATCTTAGTTGGGTGCAGGCATGTCTTTCATACTTCTCAATAACACTTGCTAATCACTCATTTTGTCAAAAAGCAAGCAGGTTGCATGCTTAGAGACATCAACGGGCAATGGTGTCTGATAAGAATTCCACACTTGGCCATCTTTAAATTGTATTTATGTGATTGCTGTGTATCTATGGCATATGATACTGATTTTCTGCTTCCTGTAGTGTTATAAAGTTTTGCATTTGAGCACAAAATAGTAAGTTTGTTTAAATAACAATATTAAGTAAATAACAAAACAGGTGGTAGGCAGAGAGGGCAAAAAATCATGAGAGTGGAGCATGAAGGAGGAGAGTTTGAACACACAGATTTGTTTAAGAAGGCAGGTTCTGGAGCCAGACTGCCCAGGTTCAAATCTCAACTTGCTGTGTGACCTCAGCAAGTCACTTTCCCTCTCTGAGCCTCCATTTCCTCCCTCTGTTAAATGGGAGTAACTATAATACCAGCCTCCTAGAGTAGCCCAGATGATTTGCTGAATGAATATGTGTGAAGAACTTCTCAGGGCTTGCTGTTTTTATTATTATTATAATTATTCAGACTGAGGACGTTACATGCCTGCTACAAAAGGGGACCTTGCACACGTCTGTTCACAGACCCAGGAGACACTTTGGCTTGAGAAACTTTTATTTGCATGGAGAAGACGGGATTGAGACTGAGGAAGGGGTGAGGAAGAAGAGCAGAGAGTGGACTCACTTGGGGGGCTCGGCAGCCAGGACGGGGAAGCAGCCCTCTGGGTGCCACTGCCTGTCACGCAGGCGGCGCACGGCCTGCATCTGCGGCTGGAAGGCCCCCCACTCGTTCCAGTGCCGGAAGTCGCCAGGCTCCAGGAGGTACTGGTACCCTCGGTAGCCAGGATACTGATAGCCGACCCAGCTGCGAGGGAAGCAAGAAGGTCTGTGTGGAGACAGCCAAGCCCCCGTCGATCCGGGCAGTGTGCCCACCGTCCCTCACCTGCGGTGGCTTGGGTATCGGGCCCCTGGAGCTCCTGTGTCCTGGCTTTGCCCCTTTCTGGGACTTCCTACTGGTTTTGGCCAGTGACTTCATCTCTCTAACAGACCTCTGCATCCTAGATGTGGAGATGGTCACAGTGTCTGGTTTATTAAGGGGACAGGGGGAAAATCAACCTAAAGTGCTTACTAAGCATGTTGTGTGGGTGTCTGGCAGGGAGATTAACACGCATCCCACTGATCTTGGCAACAGGGAGCTCAGACTACAGGATCAAAGGGAAGGAAGGAGGATTCGCCTTGGGGGCTGGTGAGCAATGGTGCAGACGAGGAAGGGGAGTCTTGTTTCAAAATATGGTTTCCTTTGTGTGTAAGCGAATTTGCATGTAGTGGTTGGGAACATGCATTCTAACATAAGACATACCTGAGTTCAAATCCCAGCTCTGCCATTTACTAGCTGTGAGAATCTAGGTAGGTGACTTATCAGAACTCCAATTTGCTGGCTGTGAAATGGGGATGAAAGCACACCTACCTTACCTGTTCTAAAGATTTGGTAACTATTGGTTGAAAGTAGTTAGCACAGTACTTGGGACGATGTAAGCACTCATTAGAAATTATTATCAAGGATTCATTTGTAACTTCTGTCTCTGCCTCTTCTGGGAAGGTCTTCCCAGGTCTCTTTCGTACCCCCTGCCCATCTTTCAAAGTCTAGTTTAAGTTCTAGGCTCCTCAGACAAACCTCTGACCTGTGTCCACTCCTGCACATATACCCATGTCCCAGGAAGTTTCCTTTCTCCTCTGACCTCCTGTGTGTACCACCTCATAACTAGTTAATAGTTGGACATCATCTCACAGTATACTTGGGACTCCATGCTAGGCTAGTAAGCCTCCTGAAGGTGGGAATTGAGCCTTATTCATCTCTGCCTTCCCAGTGTGTCTAGCTGCCTAGCTCACAGGCAATGCTTAGTAAATGTCAGATGGATTGAATGCAGGGACATGAGTTTCAGGGATGAGGAGACGAGCAGGTAAAAGACCAGGGCCCTGAGGGTGTTACAGGAGCCTAGTGAGAGCATGGGTGAGACACAGAAGCCTTACATTCACCTAGAGGAGACCAGGGGTGTATGGCATGGCTGTCTAGAGGCCGGGGGTGGATGAAATGACCTCTCTTGGGCATCTAATCCCTCCCTGTACTCTCACAGACTGGGGTTACAGGGCTCTGTTTTGAAAGCCTCAAATCCTGAGAGTTCAGAGCAAAAGGGCCCTTTTAGATCAGGGAGTTGAGGCCCCCCCCCAATTCACAGTGTCACCTCTTTGGAGCTATTTCGCTCATTTCCCCAGAGGCTCTGAATTCACCTAAATATTCTCCTTCCCTAGACCCATGCAGACTCACCCACACATGTTCAACTCTGCCATCCTTACTGAATTATTTCTTCAACCCAATCTGGGGTTTAGAGGCACTATTCTCTCTGTCTTCCTGCTTTTTACAACCAACTGCCAGGTTTGTTTATACTGACATGTGATTCATCAAAGTATGACTCCTCTCCTCAAAGGAATAAAGGCCGCATCGGTGGGATCCCAGGCTCCAGCACTGGGAGAGTTTGGGAGAGGCTGCGGCCTTCCCTGCATGCCTGATGTCCTGCCTTGTAAGGGACACAGCCTCTGAGTCTGTCTGCGCTTGCAGGAGGGGCTGAGGGCCTGGCAGGAGACATGCTTACGTTCCACTGGAGACCCTCATGCTGCCCACACGGTCACAGAAGCCATAGGCCCAGAGACTGGGTACATCCTCCTCCTGGATCTCCATGGTGTTGCCCTTGAAGTTGGCACCTTCAAACAGGTAGATCTTGTGCACCTGGGAATCCTGGGAAAGGAGAAAGCTGGGTCAGGAGTGTGAAGTATGAATGGGACAAAGAGAAGTCATTTAACGGGGCCTCCTGAGCATGGAGAGAGACCCGAGCCTGTTCAGGCCACCATGGGGCGCTCCCGGGACTGCTGTCAAGCCTGGAAGGGCCCTCCTCATCTGTGAGAAGGGGACGACAGCCTCTCCTTCATGGAGTTGTCTGGAGGCTTCTATGAGTGAATCCACACTGAGCACTTGGCATGATGCCTGGCCTATGCCAAGTGCTACCAAAACATTTATCCATTATTCTTATCGTTATAGTCAGGGATGCAGAGGCTCAGAGAGGTCAAAATTCTTGATCAATATCACACAGCCAGTGAGGGGCAGAACTTTTCAGAGAAGGATTTCACTCTCCCCATCATGTCTTGCACCTTCTCCCCTCCACTCTCCCAGCCACAGCCACACCGACTATTTTTTAGTTCCTTGGTTGCACTGAGCTCATCCCTGCTTCAGGAACGTCACTCTCTTGGCACTGGAGGAGCCCAAGAGGCTTCATAGCTGACTCAGTTCCCCTCCTCTGGGAGCTGGCTTCCCTGACCTCTTCTTGACCACTCCTAACCCCTAACATCCCAGCCCTGGCCTCCCTTGACACACTTCACGGCCCCTGAGCAGCACGTACCACGGCCATGTGTGATCATAGATTGATTTCTGTGATTAGATTCTCAGTAGCTGCCTCCCCTAAGGGCAGGGGTCTTGGCTGTCCCATGTGTAGTTGTTCCCTCAGAGCCTGCAACAGGGCCTGGCAGAAAGTGGTTGAATGCATGACAGTAAGTGGGAGCCAGTCAGGTTCAAGATCCCTCTAACTTCCCAGGATAGAGGGCCAGAAAGGAGTCAGGGAAGCCAGTGGGGAGGGAATGGGAGCCGCCCAGGGAAGAGACGTCCGGGGGCCCCCACCAGGATGGTTGCAGGGATACAGAAGAGGGATTAGATTGGTGGCTCGCAGCCCTGACTACACAGAGACTACTTAGGAGATGTGCAAAAGCTAGGGCACTGGGAGTTTTTTCCTAATAATATATTTTATTTAACAAACATGTTCAACACATTACGATTTCAATATGTGACCAATATAGCAACAATTAATGGATGTTTTACATTCTTATTTCTCTTTGTTATGATGTATTCAACACCTGGTGTGTATATTACACTTACAGCATCTTTCCAAGCAGGCTCATCAAGATTCCCATGTTCCACAGCCACATACGGCTACTACCTACCTCATCGGACAGCAAAGCTCTAGACGCTACAAAAAAAATGCTCTGGCTGATCACCCTTCCAAGTGCACTCTGAGATAGATGACCTTATAAGGAACATTGATTGAGAGAGAAATCTATGGATTCTTATAAAGGGTCCATTATAAAGGCTATGGTATAATCTCAAGTTCTGAGCAAAAATGTTGGGAATTATCTGGTTGGATAATCCAGTAAGATAAGTTTGGTGATGCCTGAAACATTCAATAGCCTCAAATGGACATTCATGAAAATTCTTGGTGAAAATTCCCACCACAGAAGGTCAAAGTTGGTTACCACTGGAGTGTGTCAGGACCCCTTATGAACTGATCAGCACAAGAGCCCCACTGCCTTGCACAGCCCAGAGGCCGCCATGCCTTCCTGCTACCATTCCCTCCTTTTTTCCCTCACTCACTCCCATTCCCTTGCCTGCCCTGACCCCTCCACTGATCCCCCAGGCCTGGCTGAGGAGCCACTCACCATCTTGATAGGCCGGAAGGACATGAGCCGGTCACTGCGGTAGCTGCTTGACCATGTGTCCCAGCGCGGGTACTCACCCTTCTCCAAGACAAACATCTCCCCCCGGAAGTTGGACTGCTCAAAGGCGACCCAGCTGAACGTGAGAGGGATCGGGAGGGCCAGGAAGAGCAAAGGCAGAAAGAAGAGCAACCATTAGCAGAAGGATCCTAGACTATGCCACTTAGTGGCTGTGTGACCATGGAGAAGTGGCTTCACCTCTCTGAGCCTTGGTTTCCTCTTCTAATATGCCTATTTTCTTGGAGTCAGTGAAGGATTAAATGAGACAATGTGTAGTTATGTGAGCAAACTGTTTCCCCAGATATAGGATTCACACATAATTTAAGTATTACAAGAATCTAGGGTAAAATAGGATAAAAGAAGA